>NC_138860.1:21736949-22391973 GCF_965194805.1 Balaenoptera borealis
GTGTCATCTCATCCATTTAGGGGCCCTCAGCATGCAGCTCAGTGATGCTTCACGGGCTCTCTGTTAAAGTCGATGAGGGGGTGGGAAGGACTTGAGAACTGAGGGGTGGAAAGAGAAAGTGTGGAGGAAAGGTGGAAGTCCTAGGGCCCTGGAGTCTGAGGGTTAGCAAAAGTTTACAGGGCGTGTGTGGCCCAATCTCAGTTAAAGGCCAAACGGAGGGGATGACATAAGGAAGAAGTTTGTCAAACCCCAGAATGTGGTCTTGAGGGAAGCTGCAGAATGTTCTTTCCCGAGTCCTTGGGTGGTCCGGGGAGGGGACCTGGTAATAGGCTCCCTGGCTTCTCACACTCTTCTCCAGCCCATGAGCCAAGAAGCCTATGAAGTCTTTGAAGTTTCCAGTTGTGAAAATTGGCTGCCTTCCTTGTTGTCCTTTTAAAAGCACAGAGATCTAAAAGACATGGAGGAGCCTTACTTGCATATTTCTAAGTGACAGAAGCCAGTCGGCTAAGGCTACATACTGTATGATTCCAACCATGGGACATTCTGGAAAAGGCAAAACTATGTAGACAGTGAAAAAGCTCAGTGGCTGCCAGGGGCTCAAGGGGAGGGAAGGATGAGCATGGTGGAGCATGGGGGATGCTCAGGGCAGTGAAACTACTGTATATGATACTGTCATGGCGGATACATGACATTGTACATTTGTCCAAATCCAGAGAATGGATGACACCGAGAGTGAACCCTGATGTAAACTATAGAGTTTAGTTAATATTAACGTATCAATATTGGCTCATCAATTGTAGCAGGTGGGGACTTCCCTGGCAGTCCAGTGGTTAAGACTCTGTGCTTCCACGGCAGGAGGCACGGGTTCGATCCCTAGTCGGGGAACTAAGATCCTGCATGCCTCGTGGCACCGCCAAAAAGAAAAAAAAGTAGTAGCAAGCGTATCAAATTGCACTGAGAGAGGGGGGATCTGATGAGAACTCTGTACTTTCTGCTCAACTTTTCTATAAACTACGACAGCTCTGAAAAACAAAGTCTATTAAAAAAAAAAAAAAAAGCACGGGTCTCTGTGTCCACACCTGCAGCGTAACCAGGAAATACTGCCGATGTGTTACCGTGAAGTCACAGGAACGTGAGAACTATGGGGAAGGACAGCCTTCTCACTCCCAGCCATGGATGTACTGATAAAAGAGGCACAGCCAACGGGAACCCGGCGCATGTCTGCTTCCTTCCCATCCCCCAGCCCCCAAGGTACACAGTAGGTGAGCGTGCTTCATAGCGTGGACAACGCTACACAATTATAAAGAATTTGTGGGCAAACTCAATCTAATAGATTTGCTTGGGCTTTTAGTTGCTTCCGGTCCTCAGAGTGAAATGGACTCCGTGAGGGGCCCTGTTAGCGTCAGCTTCTGGCCAAGGGTCCAGGTAACCGCCCCAGGTGGCCAGAATTGCCCGTGTCTCTTGTCTCCCCCCATCCCCATCCCGACTGAGGTGGCTGCAGGTTTTCTAGATGGTAGACCCCCTCCACCAAGGGGATGTTGGGCGGGGGCTGCTCCTGAGCCCCAGGTGCTCAGTGGGAGGAGTAGGTGGGAGGAGTAGGTGGGAGGAGTGTGGGGACAGTGTAGGTGGGGGGAAGGGCGGGAGTGGGCGCTGCGAAGAGAGATCTTGGGGATGGGGATGGGGGATGGGGGATGTTTGACTCTGGATTTTTTTAAAAAGCCAGGAAAGAGAATTTCACCCTGTCAGAGCTGGAAGAGCTCCGAGACCATCTGTTCTACCCTCTCACTGTACCACTGAGGAACCAGAGGCCTGGAGGGTTCCCCCCCGCCCCCCGCCCAAGACCCGGTGGCGCCCTCAGCTGGGTTCAGGTGGCCGGGACCCCTAGGCGTGCTCCACAAAATGGAGCAGGACCTGCTTAAACTCTCAGACCTGCTCATCTACCCCCATCTCACCCCAGCACTTCCCTGCTTCACACCTTCTCTGACTTCCCATTCCCTGCAGGGAACCACCTGCCTCCTTAACATGGCACCAGGCTGCCAGGGTCTGGTCCTGAGTTACGTCTCCAGTCCCTCCCCACACCCCCCCTCCAGGCCCCGAAGCACAGAACTACTCTCCCATTTCCCACCCCCCAGCCCTCCTCTACCTCCCCGCAGGCCTGTGCTCCTCTCCCCGCTTCCCCGAACACCCCATTCAGCCTGCTCCCAGCTGAGCTGCTGTGCCCGCGGGCAGCCCCTGAGAGCCCAGGCCTGGGTCCAGCGTCCTTCGCTTCGGAGCTCTGGGTTTGTATCTGCCGGTTTCCCAGTCCTTATTTCCACTGGACCGGAGAGTGCAGACCCGGCCTAGCCCATAGCGGGTGCTTAATAAATATTTATTGACTGAACAGGGTCTATAAATATTCTTATGGGCTCCAAGAAGACAATATCAATCTCCTTCCCTCAGGCTCCATCCCATCCCCCTTGCCCCAAGCTCTTAAAGCACCTGCTCGTGTTCAGGTTTCTTTATCCCGGCGTCTTGGAGGACCAGGGACCAGAGTTCCCGCAGGCTCTGAACACGCGGATGAGGCACTAAACAGGGCAGGTTTGGCTCCTACTCAGGTAGCTGGGCCCTTCTCTGGCCACTTAACACTGTGCGCCGCAGGTACCCAGGGACTGATTTTCCAGCCCAGTGTGGAGACGGTACACTGCCCGCCACAGCAGTTAAACACGGCCCCCGTGACACTGCACGCTCTGTGTTGAGTTCTGCGGTTTCAGTGCGATCGTGCTCAGCATCCGCCCTCCCTGACAGGTAACTGCTTCTCCCCAGAGCCCTGTTCTGCCTGCTAGAGCACGCACCTTTCCCTTGGACTTCTTTCTTTATCACCTTGGAAATGCATGGGCATTAACTTTTATGCTTTAAATCCAAAATAGACAATAAAATTAGGGGAGCCCGGTAGTGTTAATCTACAGGGCTGCCTGTGGAGGTGATCTGAGTCCTTCAGAGTCCTTGGAGGAATTTCTGAGGTTGTCCTGCCCTCCCTGAGCAGAACTTTCTGCAGCACTCAAGAGAAGGCTATGCTGGGAGGGAAGGCAAATGCCCAAACGATTGACAACTTCCCTCTGCGTGGAAAGCTTGGCTTGTGGAAGCCAGGGAGGTGCTCCTGGCAAGAGGGTCTGGGGGAATAGGATGGCACATCTCAGCCCGCCTGCTGGGGCAGCCCAAACAAGCTTTGTCTACAAACACTTTGGAGGGTGGTGGGGACCAAGGCAGGTCAACGGTGCTTAGAGCTGCACTGAGTAAATCACCCACGTGACACCCTCTCTCACAGTGGGGAACAAGCGGAGAGCAGCGGCCATTTGTCAGATGCCTACTGTGCGCTGTGACTTACATTAGCTGTCATCCTCACTACAGCCCAGCGGGGAAGGCAGAGGTAAACCATCTCTAGTTTCTGCATGAAGAAATTGAGGTCTGGGGTGGGGGGCAAGGACTCATCCAAGTGCACAGCCAGTTAGTGGCAGAGGCAGATTTTGAAGCAGGTGATGGCCCGTTCCAAAGCCAGTGTTCTCCCGGGGTGCCGCACCGCTCTGCAGGGGTTGCCTTGGGACCCAGATGTCCTGGGAGGAGGGCCGCCTAGCATAGCCAGGTGTGGAGGGAGGGAGCAAAGGAGCAGGAGAGGCCTCCAGGCCCGGCAGGCTGTGGCCTGTGAGCCTCTGCATGTCACTCCCAACTGTCCAGGTCTGCTGTGTGCCCGGGGGCAAAACACTTCTGCAGGAATAGGAGGCAGTCCTGTCCATGTGCCAGCTGCTGGGATGGGTGTAATTAAGTGGAAGAGGCTCTAAGGAGCCCACACCAGCCAATCACAACCTTGCAATTAAAACAAGCTGCATGGAAGTGAAGTGTGAAGACATCCTGTGACTTCCGCCTGGCGTGCGTATGACGGGGGGCCGGTCAGCCGGAAAACTACTGCCCTGCAGTTCTTTCTAACAGGCACTGGTGTAAACACCTCAGGCTGACGCCTTGGAACACCTCGGTTCTCAGCATGCTCCTGACCGCTGCCCTGGAGATGCCTCCCTCTCCCAAAGCAGAAAGCACTTCAGGCGGGGCTGGCTCTCTCCCACACCACCCCTCTGGGCACCAATTCACAATACAGCCCGGTGTGTTCTCATACCTACTAATTCCTGGGGCAGTGTGAGAATGATTCTGGTTATACCCAGAGGGCCTCCAGGACTTTTACATGAAAAGAGCTAGAAGCACGACATGCTTGGGATAGCATGAGGATGTTTTCCTGCCACAGAAGCTCACTATAATGAAAAAAGAAAAATCATGGCAAACAGTATTTGTGACTGCAACTCTGATGTGGCCACGCACTAAAGGGACTGAGGGGAGGATCCAGGTAATTCGGTTGGACATCGTCTGACTCTGTCACTGAGCGGGCGTTTCCTTCCTACCAGCCTCTGTGCTTAGAACAACGTTGACACTAACACCTGGATGTACGTTGCACCTGTGCTACCTGTCTCCCAGGTGTGGGGGGCTGTGCTCGGCTCACGAGCTGCATGCTGCTGCTCTCTACTTTGGGAGAGCATTTTCTGGAAGGAGGCGAGGCCAGGCCCCGGAGACAGCCTCGCAGGCTTCTTTGGTGGGAAATGAGGCACTTACCTGGTGGTCTCTGAGACACGCTCTCCATTTAGAGGGAGTGAGGGGAGGACAGGCGTGGCGTGGAGAAGAGCTGAGACCTGCCCGACAGGGACCCCGGGAAGGCTGCTGGCGGCAGGGGGCAGGAGGATGTGGGCTGCCCACAGTGAACTCCGGACCCCGGTCCCACCCAGCCACCTATGCCGTCTGTCTTTGAGCTGGCCAGATGGAGTTTAAGCATGTATACCATGAAAACCAGCTTCCGGCACTAAACAATGTCACAATTACCAAACACCTTTACCCACTCGCTCAGCTGTTGCTGCTGGTGGCCCCGCTGCCCAGGGCACCGGGCCGGGCACGCCCTTTCCTGTTCCCTCCCTCCTTCAGCCTCTGGTCCTGGTCCTCCGCTGTCTCCATCCCCTGGGATCACTGCCACTGCCCCTCCCTGCCCACCCAAACCCACTCCGCTATTGAAGCCACGCTTCAAAGTGTCATTTTCTTTTTAATTTTTAATCAGTCTGTGTCGAGAAAAAACAGGATTTGATCAAGCTTCCAGCTCTCACCGCTCTATCAGCATAGCAATTTTATGGATCAGAGTTTCGAATGTATTTGTCTAAAACCCAGAGGAGAAACGGAATCAGCTCCACAGATCAACATGTATTGGAAGAGACACTTCAAGACTCGGGAAATGTTTTTAACAATCATTTTCTTAGGAACGACACCCAGTGGGCCCCGGGAGAGCGCGGTGCGAGTGCTGGACGGACAGGCGGGTGGGACAGCCGGACGCCTGGGAAGCAGGAGCGGAGAGCTGTCTGTCTTCGGAGACTGCGGACTTCGCAGGACAAAATAAAAGGGGGGAAAAAGAATCCAACCTCATATTTTATTTGGAGGAGGAGGAATATAGTTTCAGATACAATTTCTGTTTTGGAAAATTAAATCTGTCTGAGTTTGGCAGCGGGGGCAACAACCCTATTAGTTAACTGGAGATGGGCTCATGACTCAGATAAATTGTCAAGTGGGATCTTTTAAAGATGCCGAAACAAAACATTACCTTGGTTACTTCTCCACCATGAGATGCTATTTGAACACACTGCGACCATGTGTAAAGTCACAAGATTTAGCCAACGCCATGGATCCGTGTGCTAGACCATGAATACAAATACTGATGATATTTCACCAAAGGACAGCAAGGAGGACAGGAGCTCTGCTTTTTGAAGAAATTTCCAGAAAGCCGAGTCTTTCCTTTCCTTTCTCAGTGGAACCGCCACATCCCGCTTTAGTCTTGCCTTGATCAGAGTTGTCCAGCCCAAGGGACACACCAGAATCTTCCTTGGGGAGCCTGCAGGGGGCGCTCTGCCGCTCTTCCAGCAGCTCAACACAGACTTCTGGCAGAGGCTGATCCATCCTAATTTGGCGTCCAGAGACAGTCTGAAGCAGATTTTAGAAGCGATTTACATAATGTGACATGCTTTCAGAGGAGGCGGGTAATACTCATAAGTCAGCGGGATGTGGGATTTGGTGGGATATGCGTGGAACCGTCTGTCCCATGTTCCGCAGCACAAGATGCACTTAACACCTTCTTCCAGGACCACACAGGGTCTCCCCCCATCCTTTTTGTTCCTCACTGGTCTTGGCAAATCCTCAAGTTTCATTTAAAAGCACTGCCACTGCCCTTTGTATCAGCCTCACTGTTGAGTCTGAGACGTATGATGGAGTCACCGTCCCCATGCTGATAAATTAGAAAACTTCCTCCATCCCCCCAAGCTCTGTCCTCCAGAGGCCTCACTCCAAAGTACAAGGTGCCCATCCCCAAAGGGGCAGCAGAATCACCGGGACTTTTTCCAGTTATGGATCTTCTTCCATTAGAGGGATCTCTGTAAAAGAAGAGATGGTTATTATACCAATACACCGGAAGACACCGCAAAGATCTGGAATCGTGAGCTTTAGTAAAATGTCTACGGTTCCTACAAATCAGTGAGAAGAAGAAAATGCTAAGTTCCACATATCAGTCAACAAGCAAATAAACCAACTCCTCTGTACAACATTATTTGCTGGAAAATCTCATACTCAGCTCATAAAAAATAAACTGTTAGGCTTCAACCATGCACCCTAATGGTCATACAAACCAAAAGGTTACAAGTTCAAGTACAGAGAGGCAGGGTGGTACTGGAGAAAAGGAACTCTACGAGGAACCAGGAGACCCCTGTTTCCATGTGGTTACTGCTACTTACTGTCAATATAAGCTGGAATTAGCGCTTTCATTTGTAAAGTGGTGCTGGTGCTCCCTTGCCCCGGGAAACACAGCCCTAATTAGTCTGATGCATTTTTACTATTTTGCCATGAGCTGCAATCTGCCTTTCCTTGCAGTAGGCACATACACATCTTTTACTTCACCCCTGATAAACATAACTTGTATGTACCCAGAGCTTCTCCAGGGCTGGGCCCTCGTGCCAGCATCTGGGTCTTCCCTTTTAGCACGTGTGTGTTACCTTGATCCCAAGCACCACTTTCAGAAGTCCTGCCTAATTAAGGGAGAAAGAAGAAAGGCATCCTGGATCATACGGATGCTATGAAAACCCACTGTGGCCTTTCTACTTTGGATGGCTTGGTGCTCTTTTATGCCTCCAGTTAATGGGCTCATCACTTGTGAGATGTTGATCATTTCTTCCAATAATTGGCCTTGCCCACGGCCTCTACATGCAGAGAGAGCAAGATGCAATTTAAGCTGAGTGAGACGGTAGCACTGATTTGGCCCTGAGCTGGGAGCAGGGTGGGGCTGTGCAAGGGTGGCCCGGGCCTCGGGGCAAATGCTTACCATCTGCAATGTCAATGCCTGGGCTGGTGGATGCCACCTCCCCCGCCGTGCTGGGAGCTGTGTCAGGGCTGTCGGAAGCGGGGCGGGTGCCCCCTTGGCACGTGGGAGGTGAATACAAACTCTGGAGCAGCTCCGAAGAGCCTGAGACGCTGTCACGGGTTCCTGACTCCCCCGGGCCCGTGTCCGTGTCCCCTGAGCCGGGGTATGCTGGGGGGCTCTGGTCGTCCACGGGTAAGGGGCAGCCCTGGCCCACGGAGGCCAGGTACCCTGGGCCTAAGGCACTCAAGCCGCCACTCACAGCCTCGTCATAGGACGGGAGCATGACGGGCACGCCGTCTACCACCACGAAGTCAGGGTCGCTGCTGGAACTCCTGGGAGGCCCCCTGTGGAGAGGAAAGTGGTGCTAATCTGTCAGATGACAGGTCACCCCGGGAACGAGGCCGCAGTGCCCCCCACTGCAGCTGGGGTCCTGGGGGCTGCAGAGCCGTGGGAGGAGGTGGTGCAGGAGATTCAGCCTCCCTGCCCGGTCCCCTCTGGCAGATTGTGCGTCCACCAGGGCCACACTCTGGACAGGAGAGGTTTTCTTCTCCTGCTTCCCTCCTGGCCTCCTGCCGCCTCTGGGCTCCAGTATCTCCTCATACTTCCTTCTTCCCCCCATTGGACCTCTGGGCTCGGCCTTATGGTCATAAACCTGAGAACAGGGGACTATGTGGCCCATGCCAACCGAACACCCCAGTGTGCCCCGGCAGTGTCCCTGAGGAAGCCTGTTGGAAACGGAACAGTACCGTTAAAAGCTTGGGAAACTGTGGACCTTAAGTGCCCCTTTCAGTTACCCCTGTGCTTCATATGCTTCGTGTTTGTTTTCTGCTACGGTATAAAAATCACTCATTTTTAGTCAAGACAGAAAAACAACAACAACAGAAAAAAAAGGAACTCTGAACACCATCTCACGGCCGCCCCCCGACCCAGCAGCCACCTGAACCTAAGCTCTGCCCGTGCTGCCCGGAGCGGGGGTTCCCTTACGCTGACACACACGCGGTTCTGGCCTTGCCCTTGGCCTCTGGTCCCTTGCACCTTCCGCACCGCGGGTCTGATGCCAAAGCCCGAGCTCCGTGACCACTCTCTGCTCCTGGTCCCTGGAGGAACCGGGGTGGCCAGTAAGTGGCCAGTGGAACTTGGTTCCTTATTTTCTCAGCTGGGAACTGGTGCTGAGTGATGTGGCCAGAAGGTAAAATATCAGGAGGAGAAGACAACCCAGCTGGAGGTGGGGGGGTGGTGGTGTAGACCCTGAACCCCTGCACGCCAGCGGCAGGGGCTCCAAAATCTGAGGACTGAGATGTCTGGACGCTGGTGTTTGAGGTGGAGGAAGCGTCAGGCCGCCTCTCTCTGACGCTCGGGGCCACTGTCTTTTTGGAGCATCTTGCTTAGAGATTCTGGTGGGGGGGCTCCTTGCTCCACCATCCTTAAGGCCACCCAGAGATGGGGGAGGTTGCAAGGCCCATGACCCCCAAAAGGCAGGAGCCGGGAGGAAAGGAAGAGTTTGCTCCAAATCCAGCTTCTCTCCCCTTCCACAGCCCTCGTGAGTGGGTCTGGAACCGGCCGAGCTCCCCTCCTCCCTGGCCTCCAGGGTCTCACACTGCCCTCCTTTCTCACTTAGGCCTCCCTACCTCTCACTGTCCCTTTCACCAGCAAGCTGTCTGGGTCAGGGCGACCCGATGGATGCCTCTGTTCTCCGTTCTCCCCCAACAAAAGCTCCCACAGTGGCAGCTTCTCCCCCCTGGTCCCAGCCCCACGGCTGTCATTGCATCTCTTCGGCGTCTACACCTCTGGGACCTAGAGTAAAAAAGTCCTTCCTGGACCTGCTCCTGAGAACCTTATCATCTATTTGCACAGCTGAGATCAACGTTTCCACACAACTAGAGAGTAACCTAAGATGGAAATAAATACTCGAGGGATTTAAAAAAAAATCAAGTGAGTCTTAGGGACCATTTTTATTATTTATTTATTAAATTCTTTTGGCTGCGCTGCACGGCTTGCGGGATCTTAGTTCCCCAACCAGGGATCGAACCTGGGTCCCTGGCAGCAGGAGCTCCAAGTCCTAGCCACTGGACCGCCAGGGAATTCCCTAGGGACCATTTTTAAAACATCTTAATATTTAGTCTCTATCCTGGAAACTTTGTTCCCAAGCCTATGTAGAAAAATAGCTCTACAGGCCACGTTCAAGTACTCCAGTGTACTGTAAATCACAATATGTGGTTCAGCTTTCTCCTTATAACCCTTAGGCCTTCTTTAGATAGTCTAATTGCTCAATGATAGAACATGGTCCCTTGACTCATAAAAAATAACGGTGACGATAGAGAGGGCGGATGGCAGGTTGGAGAGGAAAGAAGATTCTGTCACCTCAGCTGGAGCTTGGCTGTGGCCCCAGGATGGTGTCCACACACTCTGGGCCCGGCGTGGAGGCAGGTGCACACCCACCCCCGACCTAGCACACTTTCACGGCTGGGAGAGTGGGGTGCTTGCAGGTTGGGGGGCTCCTGCCGCCAGCTGGGGGCATTGCTACGTGGGATGAGGCCGTCCTGGGGGCGGGAGGTTGAGGGGAAAAGGTGGGCAGGTGCTTTCTCCAGCAGCCCCGCCTGCTTCCCGCCCCCGCGCCTGGCTGGGAGTGCGAGAGACGCGAGTGAGTTTCCCGGAAGGCAGAGGGCGGAGTGGGAAGCGGTGAGTCCCGGGAGCCGCCTCCTCCACTAAGCAACACGCTCTTTGCCAGGGGCGTGGTACACACGACCCTGGGGGCCAGTTCGTCCCTGTGGGCAGAAACAAATGCCCTTTTCTGAAGCATGAGGTCCCCAAATGAGAAGACTCTGACATGGGCACAGGAATCCAAGGAGATACTTGATTCCCTTGGGAGCCCTGGCTAGCATCCTATGATGTTCGGTGCCCTGACTTCCTTCTCATGTTCACAAACTTATCCCTGTACTTTCTTTTTTTAATAAATTTATTTATTTATTTATTTTTGGCTGTGTTGGGTCTCCGCTGCTGCGTGCGGGCTTTCTCTAGTTGCGGCGAGCCGGGGCTACTCTCCGCTGTGGCGCGCCGGCCTCTCATTGCGGTGGCCCCTCCCGTTGCAGAGCACGGGCTCTAGGCACACGGGTGTAGTCGCTCCGCAGCATGCGGGATCCTCCCGGACCGGGGCTCGAACCCGCATCCCCTGAATCGGCAGGCGGATTCCCGGCCACTGCGCCACCAGGGAAGCCCATCCCTGTGCTTTCTAAATGACTTCTCCTTCCAGGAACAGTGATCTGCCAGCAGCAGTGCTGGGTGGCTCTTGGTTCCGAAGGGCGCTGGTGTGCTTGCTTCTGGGCAAGGGGCCAGCGTCGGAGGGGCAGGGCCACAGGCTGCCCTGGGCACTGAGAGGACCAGACCGCCTCTGAGGGACTTTGACAAGCTCCTCTCTGGTGATGACGACAGGGAGGATGAAGACACGGACCCAAGCTCACCTGCGCAGCCGAGGAGGATGGAGAACCACCCCCCCCCCCGCCCCCGCCCTCCCACAGGTCCCACTCCGAACGCTCAGACCCTACTTGGGGGCAGAAGCTCACCAGCCCTGTCCTGGCTCCCCATCCAGAGCCTTTTCTCCTTCCGGGGACTTGCCACGGTTTCGCACACCGGTTTTGAACCTCTGTTGGGTCACGCACCTTGGACCTTGTCCCTAATTACTTCTGTGTATTTCTTATCCTCCCTGTGGCCTGGAAGCTCCAAGGTACGTAAGTCTAGAGCTGCAGGCACATAGTGGGCAATGGGGGGACCCCTGGGGGTGGGAGGTGCAGGGTGTACAGCCCTGACGGTGCTCCCCTTCTCTGCACCCCCTACGATGCCTGCCTCGAGAACGTTTATCCAGGGAAGGAGGGAGACGGGGAGCTCACGGGTCGGGGGGGGGGCGGAAAGAGGGAAATGAGTCTGTCTCCAGCTTGGTGTTCTGACCCCAGACACCCCAAAACCTCCCAGGCGAGTGTTTTTGCTCTCTCCCCTATTCCCCCTTCGAAGCTCAACTCTGCACTCATGAAGGCTGACCATCCTTTCTCCTTGCTGCTCAAGGTGGCTGCACTGACCTGGGGGGAAAGTGGGCCTTGAACTTGGTCTGGAACATCCTGGCCAGGATGACGAGCAGCAGCGCCAGCAGCACGCTGGTGGCTGTGAACGCCACGATCTTCCACGTGGTCAGCAGGGTCTCACGGGTGCCGGGCCACGCTGGCTCTGCCGGGAGAGAGGACGAGGCAGCTGTGAAGCTCGCGGGCCGTGACGGGCGCTGGGGTTCCCGTGTGCTCGTTTGAGGGATTTGCCTTCTTTACTTCTCTGCACTCCACCCGCACTGGTTCGCGTTACCATTTGTGGGCCTCCAGCTGTGCTGTGTTAACAAATGCTTCCCCCCCCTTGCTACATCCGGGGCAGCCGTCACCCCTGCTTGGGGCAGGTGGCCGTGGCCACACCTGGAAAAAGCCGGGGCAAGCGGGCTGGACCGGGGTGGGCGGGAGACGGTGGGCGGACGTGCACGGGCGCCCAAGTCTCCGTCGTGTGGTCACTACCCGGGTGCTCTGAGACCAGGGGTGAGGATGGTTTGCATTTGTTACTAAGTAGGAAGCACTGACACTTGCACGTGGCTTACGTTTTTAGAAGTGAGAGCAGGTTTTACCCATAATCATATCATTTGTGTTCTGATATGCGTCCTGGACTGGAAGAGAAAGGCTGAGTCCTGCATTGCTTGGGTCACACCCATGGGCCTGTGTCCTTGTCAGTGGAAGGGGACAAGGCTGGGGGAAGACAGAGTGCACAGAGGCCAGGGCCTTCCATGGACGCTAGGGGTCTAGGGACCCGTTCAGAGGGCCAGCATTTTAACACGGGCATGGGCGGGTTAATACTCCTGACCCTCTGAACAGGGTTTGGAAGTATCAGCCACGTGTATCCACAAAGATGAGTTTCTATATCCAGTCCCTAACACCGCGTGTGAGGGGGGAGGGTGTGTGGGAGGAGGCACGGGGCTCAGGACACAGCCACCCGCCACCGTGAGTAGTCTGAACCTGGACCATCCAGGGACGCCCTCGACGTGCTCACCTGACTTGATGCAGTAGACTTGATAGGAAGGAAACCACTCCCCGTACTGGCAGGTGATGTACTTGTAATCACTGGTGAGGCTGTAGCCGGGATCGCAGTAAAACTCCACCACGGTTCCGTGGTTGTAGCGCTCACATGGCCGCGGGTGGCAGATGAAATCGCCGTGACTCACCATGGGAGGTAGCGGACAGACTTGGGCAGTGGGGGAGAATAAGAGTTTCAGAACCACATGCTTATCCTGTCTGGACCCTCAAAACAGAGATTGAGCTCGGAGAACACATCACTCAGAGATGCACTGATACATGAATCATCAGACTAGTGATGATTAGCTGTCCCCAAGACAGTCCCTTCGTCTGTCCCTTCACGTGAGGTCAGACGGAAGCCTGCAATAAGATTCGGAGCACTTGTCGCTGTCACGTGTCACTTTATAATGATAAAGTACATCGTAAAAGAGAGGTTCGTTTTACATCGCAAAGAGTATGCCTACTTAATAGACAGTGTTAAGCTGCTCTATTAATAATGCATGCTATTATGTGCCAGACAACCTAGTAAATACAACCGAGATATTTATGGACAGAATCTTCGCTGAAAGGAACAGCTATCCTGAGCCTGCTCCTGTGGCTATGGGAGTAATCTGGGACCATCCAAATCCCTGGGTGTGCCTGACCTGATCCACAGGTGCCCTCCTGGGGTTTGGCCAATGACGTATATGCAGCTCTTCTGCTGGCTCCGTGCAGGCCCAGGTCACAGCCTCCCGGTCATAGGCGCCCTGACCAGCACGGAGGAGCCTTGGGGCCTGGGCCTGGTTTGCCACCAATATGCTACGTGACCTTACAGAGGTCACTTAACCAAATTTAAGCCTTGATTTTCTCCTCTGTAAAATGGAAGTTTATTCTACCCTTGATAATGTTTTATGGTTTTTCCTAACCCTCATAGTCTATGATTTTAGGGGAAGAAAAAGTTGTTTTCAGTTGCCTCTCTTGAACCCAAACTCTGGGTTGTCAGGTAAGAACGGTTCTGTCTCTGGGTCCAGAAAGATGGTTTTCGTGGAGTTTAGGGCTTGTTCACTGATTCCCACAAAGAGCCCTCTTTCCTGCACGAGGACTCAGAACTGCCCTTAAACATTCCTCAAGAAACAATCAAAGCCCAGACCACCGAGGCCAGCTTCAAACCCACGCCTATGGAAACCGCTACGAGCTTTGACCAAAACAGGGAGAGGGTTAACTTTTGAGCCTCTTCCCAGGGGTACCCAAGCCCTGGGCAGTGGAGACGCACAGGCAGGCCTCAGAGCTCTCCCCACGCAGCCGCATCTGCAGGGAGCTACCCGCCCCACACGGGCCGCTGGAATGTGTGTCGGGAGCTCTCTTCTGGCAGCAAGCCGGGCACTGGGGCTGGTCAGCAAGATGGGCCCACGCGATGGGGGTGTCCCATGGCTTGGGGCCAAGAGGCTCTTTACAGACACTCTCTCTCATCCTGCAAACAATGCCACGAGGCAGACCTTGCTGGCTCTTTTCAGAGTCAGGGAAACAGAAACTCAGAGAGGTCAAGTTCTCCAGGAGCAGCTGGAGGAGTGGGTAGGAGCTCGGGCTGAGTTCTGGCTCAGCTCCTCACCAGCCGGGTGACCCTGAACAAGTGGCTTCTCATCTCCGAGATTCAGTGGCCTCATCTGTAAAATGGGAGCATCTGAGGGTTATCCTGGGGAAGGCTGGCCAGGCCTCAGTTCCGAGCTAACATGATGTAAGTGGGCAGTCAGGGATAACCAGGAACCGGGCATCTACAGAGAGGGGGTCGTAATGAGGCAACTGCTTCCGCAGGTGATGGAAAAACCTATGTGGACAATGAGGCCGCTGAGATGCGCAGCAGCGGGAACCCACTACTGCCCCTGGGCAGGTGGGATGAAGGTGTCCTAGTGGCCGGGCCCCCGTGGAATTTGGAGCCACGGAGGTGATCCTGTGGGAGATGGAGGCCGCAGAAACTCAGGCACTGCTGGAGACGCCCTGGGGCAGCGAGGCTCAGGGGGAAATGCCCCAGCTTCTCCACCTGCCCTCACTCCCTCTGGACAAAGCCGGCAGGGAGCCAGCGGACCGGGGTGGGGGGGGTGCAGGGGAAGGTCCAGGACTGGGTCCGAGGTCCACAGGCCCAAAGTGTTCTCCATGAATGGCGGCTGGCAGGTGACTGCGCCTCGGGTCCCACGGGTAGACACTGGTGTAGAGTCGGGACCGGAGCTCTGGCTTTCCGCCAGCCCAGGGCATCTCCCGTCCCAGCAGATGCACGCCCTCCACAGAGCTGCCCAGGGCCACGGAGTCCCGTCACCCAATGCACTTCTAGTTCCACAAACTGGGGCTCCTGCCAAATCCACTCCCTCCAGGGTGCTCCATGAGCATCCCCAGTCGGTGATCAAGGCAGCAGGAGAGGAACGGGAAGGGAAGGACGAGAAGGAGGGAGAGAGAAAAGGTACCAGCAGCACAGAGCTGGTCCTGGGATGCCAGCAGGGATTTGCAGCAAGGGCCCCTCCTTCCCCAAAGGCCCCTCTGTGAAGAGCACAGGGAAGGAAGTGTCCGGCTCCCGGCCCAGTGAGGGAGGCCACTGGGCTCTTAGAGCCACCTTCCTGGCCTGAAGGAGGCCCTGCCTTCCAGAGTGAAGGGGAGGTTCGATGTCCGCTGTGCGGCCAGCCTGACAGCAATATCTGCCACTCTGGTGGCCTCCAGGGCTTCCTGGCTCATGTGGCCACAGGGGGGTCCCCCTCCTCTGCACCTCCCATGAGTGCCCCCAGCACTGCAGCGGCTCACGGGAGGCTGGACCTTTGCTGGAAGAGTAGGTCCTTTCCACGGTCAAGGGTTATACAGAGCAGCAGGTCTCTCCTCCTAGCTGCCCTCCAGACAAATCCCCAGGAGTCCCCACAGGATGAGAGAATCACCAGAGCATTTTCAAGGCCCAGAAAACATCATGAGAGGTCGGAAGAAGCCCTGTAAATATATATATGCAAGTTTGTTATGCCGACTAAAAATCAGCATTCTCCACCTGGTTCTACAGGAATGAAGTCACTAAGTCACTGCAGCCGCTGACCTTCAACACCCCGTGAAAGGAGTTCAGGGCGGAGATCAGGAATGAGGCACTCTGTGCTCTGGAACAAACTGGCAGAACAGGCCTTCAGACGGTTAGATATTTTCAAGAGATTTTATGAGCCCAATTTCTTGCATCTTCTGATATCTAGAAAAGCACTAAAACCATTAATGGAGACATCTCCCTGTGACCAGCAGCAACCTTCTGCCAAGACGTGAGCTTGACTGTACGTATCCCCATCACCAAAATCACATGTATACTGTCCTCCTCCCACCTCTCCGGAGCAGTTCCTCAGAGCCATCTGAGAGCCTGTCTCCCAGGCTATAGTCTTCATTTGGCCCCAAATAAAACTTAACTCACAGCTCTCATGTTGTGCAATTTTTTTCACTTGACAGTTTTCAGCAGCATTTTTCCTCACTTGGAGGATAAAGGACTGTTCAAATCATTGCCTTAACCCTGAGGCAGGTGGTCCCTGATGTGCTAAGGAAGGCCTGGGCTGACCGGACCCTGCATTTGACAAGGGAGGGGGGTGGTACACCGTGTGCCGCCAGGCACGGGCATGGAGGGCCCCAAATTCATGTTCAAATTCCAGCTCTAGACCGCTGAGTTGGGGGCAGGGTGTTAGGCAGCTTGTTTAACTTCTCGGGGGTTTAGCTTCCCCATCCGTGTAGTCAGGGCAACAATTCCTAACTCTTACGGTTGTTGTGAGGATTAGAAAGTGTATGTAACGTACGTAACACAAAAGTCTGGAACGCAGTAGGCACTTAATAAATAACAGCGCTTAGTATCACTGGTGCCTGAACTTGCTGAGTGCCTGTGCTGTACAATCAGGATACATGGATTGCACCAGGCTGGCCCCAAACATTCCTGGAGGGAATCTGGAAGCATCTCGCTGGCAGGTTTTCTCAGAGGCCAGATAAAAACCACCCATGGTAGAGGCTTTGATTCTGAGACTGTCATAATCGGCTGCTAATAGAGATGCATTTGTCCCCTACGTGGAAACATTTATCTTCACACTTTGCAGTGTTTCTAGTGATTGCACCTGGCCGGCCATTAGCTTTGCTGCAAGGAAAACCACCCCGTGCATCCTGGTAGGGGCAGAGGGTCGGGAGCGTTCTTTAAACTTGGAAGGAACAGACAATCAAAGTGTTAATTATAAATTTGGGAAGCTTATTTTTTTTTTAATAACTCTCTTTTTAAAAAATTATATATTTACTTATTTATGGCTGCATTGGGTCTTCGTTGCTGCACGTGGGCTTTCTCTAGTTGTGGCGAGTGGCGCGCTTCTCATTGCAGTGCACGGGCTTCAGTAGTTGTGGCACGTGGGCTTCAGTAGTTGTGGCTCGTGGACTCTAGAGCGCAGGCTCAGTAGTTGTGGCGCACGGGCTAAGTTGCTCAGTGGCATGTGGGATCTTCCCAGACCAGGGCTCGAACCCGCGTCCCCTGCATTGGCAGGCGGATTCTTAACCACTGCACCACCAGGGAAGTCCCAGGAAGCTTATTTTAAAATAACAGTTTAGGGTTATCTGAGGCGTGGTGCTCCAAGGACAATGGTGCTTCAAGGAAAAAGGACGACCCTGCCTGAAAAAGTGTCAGCGTCACACCCTCTACTGGACTCTTACTCGCCCTCCCCACCCTGTTGCTATGGTTACGAAATTCCTGAGCCCACCTGGGCAACAGGACCCTGTCCCAAATAAGGAAAGGCATCTGGCCTGTCCCACTCCCACCCTATAGAAGGAAGGTATATGTGCCTAGACCGATCAGTAAACAAAACTTTCACCTCAGACTATTCCTTTGTTTTCTGGCTATAAAAACTGATCAATAGCACACATTCGGGCTCGACTCTCCCAGACTACTAGGAAGTCGGCCAGCTGTTCTGGCAGTGACCCTTCCCTCTAATAAATTCTATCTTCTCTATATTCTGCCTTGTGTCTGGAAATTCTTTTCCAACCCGTGTTCGGACCACGACAGAAATGAAGCTGGGAAGAAAGCCTGATGCACTTCTAAGTGTAAAAAAACGATTCTGCAACCACCTCTGCCTGTTTTGCATTATCAGCACTAGGGCACCCGCCTCCTCGGCATACACACGGGAAGCGATTTTACTCGGACAGGCTGCATTTCAGACCTTCTGAAGGAAAAGCCTCTTCACGTTCTGTTCAAGTATCCTGCTTATACTTTAAAACAAAATAATATTTATTTACTTATTTTGGCTGCACCAGGTCTTAGTTGAGGCATGCGGACTCTTAGTTGCGGCATGCATACAGGATCTGGTTCCCTGACTGGGGATTGAACCCGGGCCCCCTGCATTGGGAGCGCACAGTCTTACCTACTGGACCACCAGGGGAGTCCCTCCTGATTATATTCTTTTGCTCATTTCATTTTTTAAAGAATTAATTAATTAATTTTTGGCTGCGTTGGGTCTTTGCTGCTGCGCGCGGGCTTTCCCTAGTTGCAGAGAGCGGGGACTACTCTTCGTTGTGGTGCGCGGGCTTCTCATTGCGGTGGCTTCTCCTGTTGCGCAGCACGGGCTCTAGGCATGCGGGCTTCAGTAGTTGTGGCTCGCGGGCTCTAGAGCGCAGGCTCAGTAGTTGTGGCTCACGGGCTTAGTTGCTCTGCAGCATGTGGGATCTTCCCGGACCAGGGCTCGAACCCGTGTCCCCTGCATTGGCAGGCGGATTCCCAACCACTGTGCCACCAGGGAAGCCCTGCTCATTTCTTAATTCATTTACTTAACACATAGTTTTTGGACAACCATTGAAACCAGATAATGCATTGATCCCGCCCTCCTGGGGCTCACTAAAGACAGATAATAAGTAAACAAATGAATATTGATATGTCTGGATGAGGGATGTGTCTGGATGTGTCCTCTCTCTGTTGAAAAACACCATCAACTCTCACACACAGGAGGTGGCCTGGGCGACCTGCCCCCACCTCCCGAGAGGCCTGGAAGGTGCCTGGGACCAAAGGCAGCCAGAGGTTCTTTTAGGCACAAGAAGATCCAAAATGTAAGCTGGTCCTGGCAGGGGATTAGAGAACCAGGGGTGCAAAAGCTCTAAAAAGGCCAGACCACCTCACGCCCCCTGTGATGGAGACGGGCCAGAGGACAGCGGCTGTGTGTACCCCATGCTGGAGAAACCGAGGATACCCCAGACGCCAGAGCAGCCAAGGGCAAGGGCCCTGATCTAGGACAGGTGGTCAAGGGACATGTGGGGAGGAACATCCCGGGCAGAGGGGACGACGCACGTGAGGGCCAGCCGGAGGGATGAAGGGAGGAGGGGGTGGTGGCCGTGTGTGACCAGAGAGGGGAGGGGCTGCACACGGGAGGGTGCAGAGGCGGCCAGGGCAGTGTGTAGGCAGCTCCGTGGGCCCCGTGGCCGGAAGTTGGGATTTTACCCACAGTGTCAGGGACACTGTGAAGAGCCGGTATAGACCTATTTTCACGAGGAAGCTCTAGCTGCTCTGTGGAGGCTCGGAAGCAGGGATGGAGGTGGGGGGGGCTGTCAGGTGGCTGCTGCCGCAACCAGGTGAGAGAGGATGGCGGCTTGGACCAGGACAGTGGCAGTAACACGGTGAGAAGGAGAGTGATGGGACCTATTTAGAACTATCTGTTTCTACAATAGGATTTGCTGAGAGATGGAATTTGGGGGCCACGGGAAGAATCAAGGATGACCCCCAGATTTCTGCCATTAGGACCCAGGCAGATGGTGATGCCATTCACCACGTTAGGTTTTCGTTTGTTTGTTTTGTGGGAAGGGAGAGGTAGTGAGAGTCTGGGCTGCCAGTGAGACGGTCATCCAAGTATCAATCAGGCAGCAGGAGAAAGTGCCTGGGGTCAGTAAAGAACTCAGGCATCGGGGAGCTCCCTGGTGGCCTAGTGGTCAGGATTCTGGGCTTTCACTGCCATAGCCCGGGTTCAATCCCTGGTCGGGGAACCGAGGTCCTGCAAGCCACGCGGTGCAGCAAAAAAAAAAAAAAATAGAGAAAGAAAGAAAAAGAACTCAGGCATCATGAGCCTAGAGATAAGACTGAAAACCATGAGACCGGGTGAACTCACCTAGGGAGAGAGGGTAGAGAGAAGAGAGGAGGGGTCCCCATCCAAAGGCTGGGAAATCAGTTGAGAGAGTGAAAGAGACTGGCCGAGCAGACTGGGATGGACCAACGAAGCTGAGACAGGAAACTGTTCTGAGCAGGGGGGAGTAGTTCCCAGCAAGCTGAGAACAACTGCAAATCACCGGTGACCTTGAGGCAAGCGATTTCAGAAGAGTGGTGAGTGGCCAGTGGAAGAGGGGCAGTGTGGGCTGAGGAGTGGGCGGGGTAGGAAATGTAGACTCAGAGAAGTTTGCTGAAGGAAAGCAGCCAATGGGGCAGCTGGAGGCCCGGGGGATCCTGCCCACCCCCCGCCCCCCAGGAGCCCTGGACCTTGTTTACATGTCCTCTACGGGAGCAGACCAACATGGAGGACAAGGCTGGTGATGCTGGGTGGGAGAAGGAATGCAAGGTCATTATGAAGGTGAAAGGAGCTGTGGTCCTGTGCACATCGGCGGACAGACTGGCCTTTGACAGGAGCAGGAGGAGGCCGGAGGGAAGAACTAGAGCTGGACACAGGGACGAGTGGATCGAAGCCAGGGTGATGGAGACGTGGGGGACTTGCCATCTGTAGGTTCGCACTCTCTGAAGGCAGTATGAGGTGAGGCCGTTGCTCAGGAAGGAGGAACTTAGAGCTGAGAATTATACATCACTTATCACAGTCCTTCGCCCATTCATATATTTCACTATCTCCAGAAGAGGAAAACAAGGTTTAAAAATAGTCTGTGTGCTTCGTGAACATTCACAGAAATTATTTTGGGGGGGACAGAAGAATGTAAAACAGTCCCACCTCTAATTATTTTTTTAATCCTTCTGAGCCACAATCCCAGGTATTTGGATTGCGTGTTTCCATTCTTAGTCTTCCAAAGCTTCATGCGGCCCCCTGGGTGGTCCTCGTGTAGGGAGAAGCTGGCTCTTTAGTCTGTGTGCCCAGATCCAGCCCACAGGGCTGGTGCTGGAGGCTTCTGGCTGCTCCCACGATCCCGTTCCCCTCTTCCTTCTGGGCACAGAGCTGTCTGCATTGCCCAGTGTCCCTTGTTACTCTGAGTTCTGGTCAGTGAAATGTGAGCAGAAGTGATAATTACTCCTCCAGACCCGATGCACGGAATTCTTCCAAGCTTCTAGGATGAGACAACCTCCCAAGAGGACCTTAGAAGCTGCACCTTGAACACAGCAGAGGCTCCACTGGCCCCTGAATGACTGGGTGGAGAGGAGGCACCGGCTGACCCACACTCACTAATTCCACTTGTGAAAATAAACTTCTGTTTTGTTTGAGCCACTACACATTTTGGGGAGCCTCCTCCCAGGAGTGGGTCTACTACGCTCTCCAGTGTGGATCAGCAAAGCACTTGCTTTCCTGCAGTTCACTGCTACCGTGACAGGCACCCACCCTCCCCGCCATGCCAACATCTTACCATCTGAGGAGCATCTTAGTGACTTAAGTCAGTGGTCCTTCGACCCTGCACATCAGCGTCACCTGGGGTGGTCTGGGGTGGGGTCCTGGGTGTGGCCAGGTCTTTGAAGCTCCCCAGGTGATTCTCCTAGGTGGTCAGACTTGAGAGCTGGGGAGATGAATCTCCCTCCATTCTCCACCTGCTGGGATGGAGGGCTTACAACATCCAGGGGAGCGAGTGTGAGAAGTAAGTTGCCACGGTTTCTGGTCAGAGTCTTTACCTTCCACGAGGCCGTTCACTGCTGTCCATGGACCATCAGCTTTGGGATCAGCCGGGAGCTTGTTAGAAATGCATAATCTCAAGCCACGTCCGAGTCCTACTGAATCAGGAACTTCATTTTAGCAAGATTCCCAGGTGACTCACACACACAGTCCAGTCTGAGAAGCGCCGCCCCAGACCACGACGAAGCTTTGCAGCTGAGCTCAGCGGTGACAAGGAGAGAAAACTCGCTCTTAATGCCAGAATCTGGCCCTCAGCTGGCCTGGCAGAGCACGGGGAGGTGGTGGGAAAGCCAGCAGGTCTGTGTCTCAAGTCCAAAGGCGTCATCTCAAGACCAGCAGCATGATATCCGAGCACCTCTCAGGAACCAAGAGCACGGGCGCTGCTCTGTACACGGACAGAACCAGCCAAAACTCTGCCTTCAGGAGTTCTGCTGGCTTCTAATAATTAGACTGCCACTGCCCCCACCGGCTGGCCCCAGGCTGGTGCAAGTTTGGGTAATGATTCCAGGAAGCTGCCTGGCATCCTCCATGCCAAAATCACAGCTGCTTCCAAGGCTACGTCCAAAACCTTGCTTTCAGCTCAGGGAGAATCAATAAACATTATACAGCACATAACGTTTTCCACTTTTGTTTTGCTGTAACAACACGGAAGGCCAATAAATGTGTCCACCCAAGGAAGCAAATGATGACAAGCCTGGGCCTTTGCTTATTTCCAGGCCTGATGGAGCAAGGTGTTGACTTGCTTGGAGATGTGCTGACAGATGAAATTTAAGATCAATGTTACCCGGCAGCCCTGAGGGAGGGGCTCTGATCTGCGTTCCATCTTGGAGTCACCACATTAGGGTGTCCCTGAAGGAACACACGATGCATCTGATGACGACTGTGAAACTTCAGTGCAAAAAAAAAAATTACGGCTTCACGTAAGAAATCCAAAGTGTGTCTAGTTTTGGAGACACAGTGAAGCCGCAAAGGAGCACACAGGTGAGGGAGCAGGTGTAAAACCATGATTTACTCTGACACGTGTTTCTGGGTACCAATGAGGTGTCCTTCCTTCTTTGTAGTGACTCAAGCACCAGGGGCTAAGCCCAGTACAGCCTCACTCACCACGATGTGAAAATAAATCACAAGACATCTGTGGTGTCAAAGAGTTCGGATGCCTGTGAACATCTTCTCAAATAGGATTCCCACAGATGGAATGCCTGATGGTAATCGGGGCATCTTAATTTTTTGAAAGGGAGAGAAATCGGGGGCTCAAGATGAAAAAGGTGTGTGTCCCACAAGTTAACACAGAAAGCCCACAGGGAAGGGAGCATTTAGAGCAGGTGTCTCCTGCTTTTCCCTGCAATCAGCAAACCCTTCCCCATGAGAGCATGCTGAATATAAAATGTTGCCGGTGTATTCCAGCAATTCTTAAGTTCCTTCTGAACAAATTGGACCAAGGTGCTACACTGATATTAATGCATAACACATTGATTTTCCGAACTTCAAATTTTTCTCCCATAAATTTTTTCTTAAATTTCTTGTGCCTTCTCAATCTCATCTGTTAGCAAATCCTAGCAAATGAGGGAATAAATAATTGAGTACTAAGTTCATGATAATGGAAAGCAAGTGGTTATGCTTTTTTCCTAGCTGAGTGTGGGTGCATGCGTGTATGTGCATGTGTACACTTATGTGTATGGTCCCATACTGTACATAGAAAATACATAGCTCTGTTTTCTGCTAGCAAAAGTGCTTCTAAGGCTTACACAGTATTCGTTAGTGTTCTGCAAAAACAAAAAAGAAAAAAAAACTTGCTATTCTGTGAAAAGCACCATGCTTTTCTGACATCTGAATGTATTTCAAAACTACTGGCTTAGAAGTCATGGACAATGAAAAAAGGAAAAAGGGGAAAAGTCAGCTAGAAGAGCAGGAAAGGAGAGAGTGTGAGAAAAGCCAGGAAGACATAACATCCGTGGATTAATGGAAGTTGCCTACAGGCAACTTTACATAGTGCAAAGCGCATTTGCTTGGGTTCAAATCTTGGCTCAAACACTTTGGAGCTATGTGACCTTGGGCACTTCATTTAACCTCTTTCTGAGGTAGTTTTAGTTTCCATCACCTGCAAAACAGGAATAGTAACACCCACACTGCAGAGATTTTATAAAAATTAGAAATAATAGCTGTAAATCAAGCACAGTGTCTGACACAAAAATAGATGCCCGATAAACAGATAGCTACTATTATTAGTAACTATATTGTGTATGTATAGTAGCTATATTATGAGGCAATGAGAGAAAATGCAAGCAGAAAGGCCAATGACAACTTTGAACAAGCCCCGACCATGAGAGCAGCATACACACCACACACTGTTCCACTTCATCCTAACCACAGTTTTGCAGAGCAGGTATTGTTACGGCCTCATGTATACAGAGAAGGGAATCGAGGCTCAAGAAAGTGAAGTTACTTGTCCAAGGTCAAATAAATAGAAGACCGAGGATTTGACCGTAAGTGAGGCTTACTCCGAAGCTATGCTCTCTCACTGAGCCTTGCTGTAGGGTTTTTACGTGTGCACAGGCACAAGGGAGCGTAGGCCACCCAAGGACCAGATGTGACAGAATGGGTTTCTTGATCTGCAAAGATGTGGGCTGTGCACAGTGGGGTTAGAGTTTGGAAAAGCCTTGGAGCCTCTCGGGAGAGAAGAAAGGCAAGATGGGGGAACCTGATGGACACAGAGCATTCCTGTTCCACCTGTGGGCATCAGCAGGATGCTGTGGACAAGGCCAGAGGAGAGGCGAGCTTAGGACAGGGCTGTGGGTGGAGCCCAAGGATGCTGGCCAGCTGGGGTTTGGGAAGCTTTGAAGACGGTCCTTTAAACCTGACACAAGAGGTACAAGGAAGACACAAGAAGCATCTGCTTCTTCTTAAGCCAAGGCAAGGGGAGCACGTGGTGTGGGTTGTGTTGTGTTCCCCCAAAAGTTCTGTTGAAGTCCTAACCCCAGGTTACCCGTGAATATGACTTCACTTGGAAATTGGGTGTACTGCAGATGTAAAAGTTAAGATGAGGTCATATTATAGTAGGGTGGGCCCTTGATCCAATATGATAGGTATCCTTATAATAGGAGAAGAGACACACAGAAGGAAGATAGCCATGTGAAGACACAGACTCATAGGGAAAAAACACCACGTGATGACAGAGGCAGAGACTGGAATGGTGTCGCTATAAGCCAAGGAATGCCAAGGCCACCTCTAGAAGGAAGGTGAGTCTCCGAAGGAACATGGTCCTGTCAACACTTGGATTTTGGACTTCTAGCCTCCAGAACCATGAGAGAAGACATTAATTTTGTTTTAAGTCACCAGCCCGTGGTACTTTGTTCCAGCAGTGCTGGGAAACTAGTACAGCATGAGTCTACCCTTGGCCTGGGAGGAAATGGCCAAGCGCTTGGGCCAGGTCCACAGGGAAGCAACCGGCTAGAACAGGAGGGTTTCCTGGCTAATGTCAGAATGTCTCACTGAAATAATTAGACACCAAGATTTCCTCAAAGTGAAGTAAAAAGAAGAATCGTTTTACATGAAAGTGGTTATTTCATGAGCTATGCTTTAGTGGATGGAGTGGAATAAAGCAATGCAGGAGGACAGCATCCCAGGGCTGGAACCTTAAGAGCTCCTTGGGGAGATACCATTCTTCTCTTTGCGTAGTGCCGGCAGAAACCACGGTGGGGAGCCTTATGCTTTGGGGACGGTAGAGAGTCACTCACAGTTAACTCCAGGGACCACAGGATCTTTGAAAAGGTCAAGTAGTATGGGAGAGTAAGGGTCCTCTTACACGCAATTTTAGTCATGGTTGTCTATAGAACTCTTAACTTCCTAGCTTCCTATAAATTTACTTTTCTTCCCAATTTAAAAAAATTTCCCTTGGAATAAGATATTTATGGCATGAAAATACAGACTGATGTCGGCACAGTTGTTTGCCTGTGATCTCCTGAGCTAAGGACTAGTTTTAAAATCTGAAATCCAGTATAACTGGCTTCTTTAAAATTCCAGCTGTTTCCACCACCTTAATGCCTGCACCTGTTACCTCCCTGCCCATGAGTGGAAGATATGGCGTTAGAAAATGCATTAAGTTCTCATCCATTGAAGAACAAACTGGCCAGCATGTGAGCAAAGTCCTAGACTTTTCGGCAGGAGCCCCAGGTACTGGGAGGAAGAGGAACGATCAGATGAAGGGCCACCTCCGCTAAGCGCTTTGACTTTACAGAAATCTGGGCACAATTTAGAGTCGGGCACCATCTTTTTGCAAAAACAAAACCCCAGACAACAAAAAATCCTCCTGTACAGGAAGAGAAAATGAATGCGAACACAGATATTATGTTACAGGTTCTAACTAAAAAAAAAAAAGAATGATGCAAGACACCAAGATGGACACAGACAGGTGTGACTGTTTTACCTGCCTATCATCCCAGACTTCTAATCACTTTAGGGAAAAAAGGGAGCTCTGGTAACTGCTTGTGAAGAAAAGTGGGGTTGCGGGAATTCCCTGGCGGTCCAGTGGTTAGGACTTGGTGCTTTCACCGCTGAGGGTGCAGGTTCAATTCCTGGTCAGGGAACTAAGATCCCGAAAGCCAAGCAGCTCGGCCAAAAAAAAAAAAAAAAAAGAAAGAAAGAAAGAAAAAGAAAAGTGGGGCTGGGGGTGGGAACTGGGGAGGAATGACCCCCAAACCACCCTGCGGAATACTTCCTGGTGACTCTCGGTCTGTAAAAGGCAGGGAGTGACTGAAGGGATTTATTACCTTCTGTGTTGCACCTGATTGCAAGAGGTTTTATTACCAAAGTCATCTAACTTTCCAGAGAGGAAAGAAGGAAATAAATCCTGCCTGGAGCAGGGATGGAGAAGATATTCTAGAGTTTAAGGAAAAACACGAAGATTTTCCTTTTTGTACAAGCCATCTATTTTCTGAGCGTGATGAAGTCACCCTCTCGGCATAGCCAGTGGCTCAAACCACTGGCCGCAGCTTTGAAGTTGCTTAGTTGTGCGTTCCTTTCACTGACCTGACATTTAAACATCACAAAATAAAGACCTCTGCTTGCACGCCTGTAAGCTTTTCAAAAATATGAGGAGACTACAAGGCAAAGCAGAAATACATGTTGGTGAGAACCATGAACGCGGTGGCTGAAAGGGATTGGTCCCCACAACCTTGTCCCCTCGAATCCAGCCTGGCCTGCAAAAAAGGGGTGAAAGATCTCAGATCTCTCTGCCATGGAAGGTTTGGAATTCAGACTAATTCAGAACACTGACCCCAGGAGAAGCTTGCGTGTAGGAGTCTCGTTTTATACGAGTGGCTTCCACTGCAGAAAATTTGCAGCATCCCTACTGACACAATCTGACACAGGGTTTCGACAGAGCCAGCATGAGGGGGCTTCCCATTTATTCCGTTTCCGAGGATTCAACCCCACCTCTTTGCCTTGCAACCAGGAGGCATTTCCATAAAAACATGAGTGATGGTGCCTGGCTTCAGATCCACTGTGTCCCCCTGGGGCCTGAATCTGCTCCAGGACAGGCTGCCTGCCCGGGTGAGAGCTGAGGGGTAGGGGCCTTGGGAGAAGTTGCGTCCGAGCCCATCTGGTGGGACCCCATCTCTGAACGTGACAGTACATTGGGGGGGGTCGGTTAGCCAAGTCCCCCATTGGTGTTCTCTTCTTTCCTTGATTTGGTGAGAGAAACCAGTCCAGAACTCTGCCACCTTTGCTCACCTTTGGTGGGAAAAGGAATCAGTTCTATTCTTTGATGTCAATGTAAAATCTCTGCAATTGAATGAGGTTAAAAAAAAAAAAAAAAAAGATGATCCTAGGAGAGCTGGAGGGTTGATGGCTACACGTTTCCAAGGAGATTAAAAGGAAAGCAAGGTGGCGGGTAGAGCATGCCGAGGGGCTACGGCTGGCAAACAGCAGGCCTGGAGAGAGAGGATGAGGCGGAGTTCAGGGCCATCTATCAGATCAGCAGTCAGACAATTCAAGAGAATAAGAGCCTAGAATGTAGTAGCCGGGAAGCCTGAGAACTTGGTACCACTTGAAAAATAGGAACAAGGTCTCTTGGTTTTCTTAGGATTTCTTAGTGTTTCTGGATTCAATATAGAAAAAAAAAAAAAAAAAGAAAAGAATCATGAAGCTTCTTGATGCCACGGCACAATCTACTCTTGAATACAAGAGAGACGTGTGCCCAAGAAGAGGAAGTGCTACAGCGGCAATTACTTACTGTATAAAGAAAAGAGAGAGAGGAAAATTAAGCACAGTGATCCCTCAGAAATGCTGCTATGACACGCAGGCGGCTATTTTCTGGTAATCACTCTGCTGTAATGTATGAACAGTACATGGAAATAGTATTAGAATAATTTACTATTGCTTGTGAACAATAAATTAACAAGGTTGCTTGCTAGTTTGCATTTTCTTCTAATAAAAAACCCCATGAGGGTCACAGGCAAGGTAGCTGTAATACAAACAGTGCCGGATACAGGAATTTTCATTGCCAGGAAACAACAGGAGAGGATGTGATGCCCTAACACGTGTGCCAAGATGGCAGAAGACATTTTCAGTTCACAACGCGACCTCCACGTTGCTTCAGACAGGGCTTCTCCCTAGCCAACGTCACTGACACATGACGGGGGATGACCTGAGATTTCCTCTTTTCCAGGCCCAGGGAACACATCTGTCTTCAGGGAACTGAAGAGTCTTTTGTTTTTGAGAGTAAGATGGGGAAATCCCGTAAGACTTTGACTGATGGAAGTTGGATGCCTAACGAGGGTTCGAAATTAGCCATCGATTCACATACTTGAAGGCTGGGAGTCTGAAGAGATGGGGGAATTCTGCTGTGACCTGGCAAATCACTTCATTTCTCTGGTCTCAAGTTTCTAAGGAGGCAGAATTAGATGAATGATTTTCATACTTTACAATGGGAAGCTCTTTCTCCAAATAAATCTTAAGTGGGAACACGAGATGCAAGTATGTAAAACAGTGCCATGGGGGGGCGGTGAGGGCAGCTGGAACAAAGCTACCTTGGACCCTGCTGGCTTCCTAGGGACCCCGGGGGTCTCAGAGCCTTGAGGACAGGACAAAACCACCTGGCCAAGTATTTCCTAGCCCTGTATAATCCTCTTACATTTGGAAGAGAAGGAAAGGGAAGGGTATAGGGTCAGATAAGCAGATAAAGAAGCCCTCTCTCCCTCTTCCCATATAGAGGCCCCACTGCTACACTGAGTAAACAGGAGAGAAAAAAGAACATTCACTGCTCCTTTCTTCATTGTCTGCTGACTCCATTTCATTTGGATTCGGCTGCTGGCAGGATCACGGGTGCGTCTGCAGGAAGCTTGAGAGCCCAGGAGAGGCTGAGGGAGACCCTGGTCCTGGCCAGCTGGTCTCCTCTGAATGCTGGGAGGTCTGGGTGGCTGTGGGTGACAGTGGGTCGCTGCTATTATCACTCCAGTTTTGGTGAGCAGGACTTGAATTCCTAATAGCAATAGCCCCACGGCATTTAGTACATCTCTGGTTGGTACCAGAGTCCTAACTGGGAAGGAGGGAGGGAGAGGGGGAAGGAGGGAGAAAGGGAAGGAGGGGAGGAAGGAAGGAAGGAAGTGGGAGAGGGAGGGAGGAAGGGAAAGTTCCCATGTTGTCCAACATTATATGCAGTGCAGCTTGGGCCAAATCATATAGTGTACCCTCCTCCTCCCTCCCTCTAAAATCTCTTACATGATAAAAATCCAGGTTCTAGGGAACATCAGCAGAGAAAAACGTGGCCCACGGGCAGCTGAGCAGATTATTCAGAAGGCAGGGACCTGGCCTCTCTCACAGGAGCCAGCAGGGGCAGGAGAAGAAGCACAGCTGGGAAGTCAGGTCAGGGCTGACTGAATCTTTTGAATCTTTTGAATCCTGGCTCTGCAATTTACTCCCCGAGGCCATGTTACCAGCCTGCTGACTGTCAGTGAAGAGGGGCATAATAATACCTGGAGTTGTTTTAAAGCTAAAAAAAGATAAGCGAAGTGGCTGGTGCCAAGATGACCCCCAACAAACATCTATTTCCTCTCCCTGCCAGTTGCCTACTGGTGATGAAGGCTCATGGGTTGACTGAATAAGAGCCTCCGGAAAACTGTCAGCAGTCGTCCAGGGGAGAAACTCTCCCTTTGCTTTGCTCCCAGAGCCAGCGGAGGGCAGGGTGGCCCCTCTGGATGGGTGCGTTCTGGTTCAGAGCAGAGTCAAGGAATGTGGCGGCTAGGAAAGAGCCTCAGAAATCAGCTCTTCCCACTCCCTCCCTTCCCATCCAACGAAATGGACTCTCTGCAAGCAGCAGAGCTAGGATTAGAGCCCAGGCCCTAATCTCCAGCAGGTACTCTGGGTCCTAGGAGTGCCTGGAAGAGCAGTGTGGGTAGAAAGTGTGGGCTCAGGGGGCCCCCTGCTGCACCGCTTGTGAGCAGGGTGGCCTTGGGAAAGGGGGGAGACTCTCTGAGCCTCAGTTTCCTCATCTGCCGTTGGCACCACACTTAACTTCTCATGACGCTCATTAGGATGAGAGATCATGTGCTAAAGGTGCCTCCACAGGGCCTGGCATGGAGCAGGCATCCACAAACAGTCAAAGGAGTCAAAGGAGGCTTTAGTTACAATAGCTACACATTGATGAGTACATATACCACGTGCCAGGGGAAAGCAGGGAGGAACAAGGTGCTTTCTGCCTTGGAGTTGCTCCTAAGAAGATAAACTTCTGATCTGCTTCTCCCTGTTCAAGAATGTAAGTGAGGAAGGCAGAGAAGATGAGTGGCCTGGGCCCCCCACGTTGAGGCAGTCCGGTGGTGCCAGAGCCGGGTACAGGGGTGGGCACCTCGCTGGCACTCCCAGACCCCGAGACCTCGCACAAATCCACTCATCTCCAGCACCGCTGATTCATTTCTGCAAAGGGAGTGCCAGGGTGCAGTGCGTAGGGTGGGGGAAAGGTAAACCGGTGATGTCTAAGGCTTTCTAAGCTCTGAATTCTATGATCAATGGTCCCAAATCAGCACCAATAAATCCCGCTGTGACTTGGTTCTGTCATTTCCCTTGATTGACTTAAGATTCAATACAGAAGCTTCCAGCTAATTAAGGGGTCCAGTTGGCCACTTTGTGGTCGAGGATGGCTGGGCAGGAAGGCGCGAGAGACCTGACAGTCCTTTGCTTGTCTGGTGTGACGTGGCAGCAAGAGGGACACAGCTCCATGGGAGCACGTCTGACTCTGGTTTAGGGGATGATACGGCGGCACGTGACCTCACCACGGACAATAATTTACAGCAACCTTCCTCGGACCAGGCCTGGACTCCTTTCTGTGCTTCATATTTTCCTTTTGGAAAATGGGAACCACCTTGACACAGGGTGGGCCGTGATTATTCCTTTGAGTGTAATCTGCCGAGGATAAGACGCAGGGCAGGTCTTTTCTGAGGAGGCCCGGGTTCTTCCTCTCTCTTTCTTGTTCCTACACAGGATTCATTTAAAGTCCCGAGGCGCTTCTGCGCGAAGGCAGGGCTCCTGGAGAGAGATCCCTGCCGGCGCCTCTGCCTCCGGGCGCCTCTTGTACCAGAAACGAGTTTTGACTCGGGAACAAAGCACACTGAAAAGGCCTCTCAGGAACTGGGAATCCACCCCGTCCAAACTGGCTTTGAGTTTTGATCCCAAATTGGAACCTTTCAAGTAATTTCACATTTGATCGAACAGGGTTTTTTAATTTCTTATTTTTCCTTCTTTTCTTATATAAGGATGCAGACCTAAAAGGACCCCTGGGCACTCGTAGGTTCTTAGGAAATCTCGCTGCTGCCTTTCCTTGTAATTGCATCTGAAACTGATTAAGCTTCCGGCTCTGACCACGTGAGCAGTGAAATGGATGGGAAGGGGCGGGGCGCTGGGAATTACTTCGGGCATTCTGAGTTTGGGGACTGTCTGGATTTAAAAACAAAACGTCTTGGATATTCAGCTTCTAATGAGGTCAGGTTTGCTTGTTCCTGGGAGAAATGCCAGCCATGAAGCTGAGAAAGTCTGTTGAAAGGTCAGCATTGGGGAAGCCCCCGCCTAAGTCATGGCAAATGAAACCGCAGGCCCCTATGGTTCCTGGAGCGATTTATTTCTCTGTTTGGGAAAAGCAAACACACAAGCACAACAAACTCTCCTGGGCCCCGGGGTCCACGCTCATGGTCCTCCTGGGAAGCCCGTGTTCCCGCTGCCTTTGGAGTGGAGCCCAGGCACCACGTGGCAGACAATCCAACACAGCAAAAAGTGGCTCACCCACCCCAGTTCCTTCAAAACCATAGACACCCCCTTGGGAACCCCTTCCAGGCGGCCTCAGAGTACGTGACAATCTTCTCTACCACCAAAGGCCCTGAAAACTTAGAAATGGAATATTCGGAACCGAGCCCCACCTGTGTAGAGTGAACTTTGAGGAACTGCACGTGGGATGGGTGAGCCCAGCGGGCAGAGACCTCGTGTCACTAGTTTGCCTCTGTATCCTCTGTGCCTTGCAAAATACTTGGCATACGAACATAAAACTTTTTACTGAACGCATACATGAATCTCACAGGCATTTATTTAAAATAGCATATACCACTGATTTGGGTTTCTTTCTTTTCAAACTCTAATCTCACGAAATGTTTGACTGGTCCTTTCTAGATCTGATCCCATCTTTTTCCCCAGAGGCTACTGGAAGAAAGACTTTCGGTTAAAGGATCCAGCCCTCTAATTTAATGGTTGGGAAACAGAGGAATCTTTAAGTGGGGAGGTCACAACCAGGGACTAAAGACTCCAAGTTTGGGCGTCAACCATCTGTCCTCCCAGCCCTTGCTACCTGCCTCAAAGATGCAGTAATGTGAACTCTGCTGTCGTTAACCTGCTCCCAGGAATTCCTGTCAATAGATACCCAGCACCCGTGTTACTACTTCCAGGACATTTGAAAACTTGAACGTGAACGGAGTGATCCGATACTTAAGGCTTTTGGATGGTTCCTCCCCATGCAGACAAAGAGCCCTTTTCTGCAGCCACCTGTAGCCAACATCCCTTGCAGCCCTAACATCACAGTGTCTATGGGATTCTGGGGACTTAGTACCACTTCCTAGACGTGTGTCTTTGCAGCCTTGCCTGTAACCGTCTGTTGCATGCTTGGTTCGTTTGCTTATTTTTATGCCCCTCAATATCCTCCTATATTCCACCTTCAAACCATTGGGCCAGCACTCCTCACACACACTAAGGCATGTTGCCTTGGCTACTGAGCTCTACAGAGCTTCAAAATGTACAGTCCTTCCAAATGAGTAAGATGTTTAGACTCTTCCTCTTTTCCCAAAGCCCAAGCAGAGACAAAAAACACACTTCTGTTTGGCCTTCAGGGAAAAGAAACAAAAACTCACAGATCCCCAGACAGAAATTTTCATTTTACAATTGCGATACCACCTACCAGAACTTCCCTTTCACTCTTTCCAAATGCAGAAGCACGCACGTGCCCTTTGGTTAAGGTAGCTGTGGGCATACGCGGTGCAGTCTGTGATGACGCTAGTCTCTAGGTAACGGGATTTGTCATCTTGTTCTCCCCATTAGACTGTTAAGGTCTTCAAAGTAAAGAATGATGTCCTTTTCTTTCTCTGTAATTCCCCAGAGCTCAATTCGGTGTCACTCTGTGCCTACCAGGTGTCCAATAAACACTGCTGACAATGTAAACAGAGTTCTTAGCACTTACAAATGAGAAAATGCCCACATTCACTGTCAAAGGTTTTTGTTTTTTTTTTTTAAAGATTTCTTGGATTCAATGCGTGTGTGTGTATGTGTGTGTGTGTATGAAAGAGAGAGAAATGAAAGCCTCAGAGATGAAGACGACCTGAGAATGGAAAACATGAAGACCCACAGCGAGAAAGACCAGCACATAGAAACCCATGGGGCTCCCTCCAGGCTCAAATTTATACATTCGCGTATTTTTAAATGACGTAGCCGACATTGTGGTCCAAGATTTTGTGATTTCAGGTGTTTTACCCCACACAACCCGGCTGTGGGAAAACAGACAGGAGATGGGTGTCGTTACCACTCAACAAGCCAGGTGCCACGGCCCCAGGCCTTTGAAACACGTCACCCACACCTTCCTACTGGGCCTGGGAATTCTTGCCACCTTTGGTGAAGCTGCCAGAGTTTTTCCTTCCAAATTATAAAGTCCTTCATGAAGCCAGGCCTCAGTTACGGGATTGTTGACATTGAGTGTGACCGCTGCCACTCAACACTGGCGCCAGCAAAGCCTGCTCTTTGCCACTAGGGAGAGGAGACACTACGTAGTGGAAGAAGCCACGGCCAAGGGTTGGCAGTGTGGACAAGGCACGCCACCCTTCAAGGTGTCAGTCGCCCGGTCTGCGAGAGGAGACACAATCCCTGCGCAGCCCAGGGGCTGAAGTGAGGCTCTGCTGTAACGGGGTGACTCGTGGGCACGTGCGGGGCAGCGGGGAGTGCTCTCTGCCGCCCGGACTCACGGCCCCCTGCAGCCGGGATTTCTACAGGGCAGAGAACTGGACTAGGAGAACAAATCCCTGCCTGTGTGATAACTGTTTTAAATTTTTAACGCTTTAAAAAAAGGGCTATAAAAATATCAAATTGTAAAGAAATCAGAACAAATTAGATAACGCGTAATTACATAACGCACCTTAGTGATGAAGAGCACGCGCTTCCAAGTGGCAAAGACCCTTGTTCGAGTCCCCACTCCCCCACTTACTAACTGTGTGACCTTGGGTGAGTTACTGAATCTTCAGAAACCTGGGCTTGCTCAGCAGTAACATGGGGTTAAAAATAGTACTTGTCTGGGACTTCCCCGGTGGTCCAGTGGCTAAGACTCTGCGCTCCCGATGCAGGGGGCCCGGGTTTGATCCCTGGTCAGGGAACTAGATCCCACATGCCGCAACTAAGAGTTCGCACGCCACAACGAAAAAAAAAAGATCCCGTGTGCCGCAACAAAGACCCGGCTCAGCCAAAGAAATATTAAAAAAAAAAAATAGTACCTGTCTCACAAAGGCAATAGGAGGACTAAATGAGATACTTTGTCAAACATTCTGCTACAAAGTAAGCTCTCAAGATTACTGGCAATCATTATTATTGTTCAGTACTTCCTCCCATTATCTGGGATTCATCTTATACAAACACAGTTAAAAGTATGCAAGTAACCAAAATCTCCTCTGAACAACCAAAACAGTGTTGCAATGTAAATGCATAAAAGCCTGGGTATTTTGTTCACACAGCCATGTCCAGATTCTCATTTAGTGTGACTCTGTACACAAGTCTAAGAGCAATAATAATGATGGACACTTGATCGACCACCAACTGTGCACCCGGCACTTCACTAAATGTGTTACACTTGTTATCACACTGGATCCCCACAGTCCCACAGGTATAATCATCTCCCGCATTCTACAGATGAGGAAGTAGAGGCTGATAGAAGCTAAGTGACTTGCCCTGGGTCAAAGTGATTAAGTAAGAGACTCAGGATGTGAACTCAGCCAGTCTGATTCCAACCCACACTCTAATCAATACCCTACAGCGCCTCCATGACCATCCTGGTGATCCCATCTCCCGGCTCGTGGCAGGTTAGAAAAAAGAGCTCGAGGGGTGGAGGGAACTGAAGTGACAGGTACAGTGACATGTGATGGACTGACGGATTAATAGGGAGACAGGAAAGGGAAGGGGATAAAAAGCTCACAGAGAAAGGCTTCCACGGCCCAGCTGTCCAGACCCAGTCATATCAGGGGTCAGAACACCCTAATATGTATTCAAAGCCCCCAAGAGCATCATGATTCCACAGCACAGTGTGATAATTTTCACTCTGCCATCAAGAAAAATCAAATTGTGTGCTCAGGAAGACAGAAAACAAAATGAGGGGATGGGGGACCGTGGGTGATATATTAAAGGGGTGGGTAGATTCCGTCGGGACAGGGCATCTACGTTGAATACCCTTTGACAATTTGCATAAATAAGTCACCGCCTTTGAAAAAGATGATACACTATTGAAGTAAGAGTTAAGGAAATACCAACACCCAGGTGCATCTGGATACTTTTTGTTCGTGGATCCTTACCTTGTATTTTAACCCAGCTTCTATCAAGTCTTGAGACAAAAAACCCTTTAGTCCTCTCTGCCTCTCTCAGTATAGAATCATGTCTTTGGTGTCTTTAGCCAGGGTAGCATTTAAGGGTCTCACAAACTAATTGCATCAGGTAATTGAAAGGAACATGTATTGAAAATAAGGATGTAAAGATTATTTTTTTAAAAATGGAGGAAAAAAGGTATTAGGTGGCTTTCTTGTCACAGGCAGCTGTCACCTGGACTTTTAGCGTCCCCTTCGGGCACAGGCCAGGCTGGCAGAGAAAAAGGGACTTGTGTTAAATCACGAGACTCGTTTCCAATCAGAAGCCAGTCACGGCTTCCTGTTCATAACCTTAGCTCACTGCCCCTTAAAGTGAGATTTTGTTTTATGCCTATTGACATTATATTCCCTAAGCTCCAGAAAAACTGCTTTCAAAGTCTCAAAATGAAGCTTAGAATATGATGGCTTCAAAGGCATTTGAACCGAATTTGAAAAGATTTGAAAATAGCATTTTAAATTGATATAATTGCAGCATGATACCTTTAACAGGTCCTCTAGTTCTGGTTATCTGAGCAGGGAGAAACCTCCAGGAACCAGAAAAGCCCCCATTCACCAACAGCCCACACTCACCACGCTGGCCAGCGGTGTCCAGACAGCAGAAGAGCTGTTCCCAGTGGAAATAGAGGAGATACCCTTATCCCTCTAGGTTAGGGTTGCCAGATGTGGCAAATGAAGATACAGGACACTGAGATATAGTTGAAGTTCGGATAAGCAAAGAATACTTATTGACCATGAGTAAGTCCCATCCAATATTTAGGACATGTTCACATTAAAAAAGTATTTGCTATTTATCTGAGATTCAGATTTAACTGGGTGTCCTGTATTTTCTCTCTCTCTACTGTGGGCTCTGACCCCCTAGGAGATTCAGGATGGGTGGGAAGTCGGGGCGAGCGGGGGTTCCGCTTACCAGCCTAGGAGAAGAGCACCACTGACGGCCCCGGCTGGCATTCTCTCTCCTTCAAGCACCAGGCTCCCCTCCCTTCCACCCCTTCCTCCTTTCTCTCTAAGGAGGCTCCATGGCTCCAGCCAATCCACGGTCTTCCTTAGGAGACACCTCTGGTCCCTCTGGCTGTCACCCCCCATAACACACCTCCTCGCCCCACACCGAGGTGCACGCGCGGAGGCAGACGGTGCTTGTAAGAACTTGTTTGTTTCTACGTTCTATTGTGTCTTGATTTGTTTCCCAAGAAAAGCTGCAGATGGGCTTTGGAGGGGCTCTTGATTGGAGATTTCCTTTCATTTTTTTCTTTCCCCGTATAGACCCCCCCTCCCGCCCACTGTATTCAGATGCCAAGAAGTAAGTCGGTGTTTGTTCCCTGCGATGATAATTTCAAGACCTGAATTAAAGTGAGGGCTGAGCCAGCATGCCCAGCTTGCCTAGGAGAAGTTTCTATAGACTCTATACCCACAGACACTGGCCTGACTCCAGCAGTGGACGCTCTGACCACCTCCCACCCCGACCATTTCATACCACTGATTAGTGGTCTTTAGTGAACCACACTCAAAAATAATCACATACATTTAACAAAAACAAGGAGGAAAGATCTCTTGGTTTCAGGCTTCCAAGCGTGTGCTTGCAGCAAAACATTTAGAGCCAAGCCATAAAATGAATGGAAATAGGAGGAAACACTGACACAACAATAAAACGAGGGGTGAGATTAATGATGCCATAATACAATCTGTTTTCATTTGGTGCAGAGAAAATTAATTTTTGAAGACATTTCATTTAACTTTGCAATATTTTGCAGTGTAACCTTTGACGCTTGAAACTTTTCTCTTTCATCCCCTTTAAGCCTGAGAATGGGGGAAGCCAGTTTTATGTCTGGTTGTAAGTATTGCTTCATGGCAGATGACCAGGCTTGCTGCCTCTGCAAGCAATGTGTACTCAGGGAACAGAAGTTATTGCTGACCATAATTCTCAGCTCTTTACCTCCTATTGAAACATCCACTTTAACAAGCCAAAATTCAACTTCCAAAAGAATAAGATGTGATACCTTCCAGAGCAAGGCACCGGGGTGGGCTGGACGACCAGATAAGGTTGTGTAAGCACTCAAGATACTCCGACCCCTCCAGTTTGAATCCAGGAAAGCAGTGATAGGAGATCACAGTTCCCACTGGGAAGGAGGTCTGGAACTCGGAGATGTTCACATAGCCATTAGAAGAGGCGAGCGGTCTCAGGCAGCCTGCGACGTGGGAAAGAAAAAGGAAAGTGTTTCACGTGGTCATCTTTGTACACCTGAAAGACAAAGCACTATATGTCTTTCGGTTTCCCCCGCTGTAAACGTGGCATGGCCTCCGAGGACTGCACACCTTGGTCTTAAATGCTCAGACCTCCTTATCAACGTACCTATTCTATTTCTAAAGCAGGTATTTGCTTTTATAGTTGCAAGTGGCATCGAGAGGGTGACACGAGTAGGGAAGTAGTAACGGGAGGTGGAGCTGAGGGTCGGGACACCCCTAGCCGGTGGTTCCAGCCCTGACTGCATGTTAGAACCACCTGAGGAAATGTTTAAATTAATTTATTTTTCATTGAGGTATAGTTGATTTACAATGTTGTGCTAATTTCTGCTGTACAGCAAAGTGATTCAGTTATACATATATATACATACATTCTTTTTTATATTCTTTTCCATTATGGTTTATCACAGGATACTGAATATAGTTCCCAGTGTGATACAGTAGGGCCTTGTTGTTTATCCATTCTGTATATAATCGCTTACATCTGCTAATTCCAACCTCCCACTCCCTCCCTCCCCCAACCCCCTCTCCCTTGGCAACCACAAGTCTGTTCTCTATGTCCGTTTCTGTTTCATAGATAGGTTCATTTGTGTCATATTTTAGATTTCACATATAAGTGATATAATATGGTATTTGTCTTTCTCTGTCTGACTTACTTCATTTAGTATGATAATCTCTAGTTGCATCCATGTTGCTGCAAATGGCATTATTTCGTTCTTTTTCATGGCTGAGTAATATTCTATTGTATATATGTACCATATCTTCTTTATCCATTCTTCTGTTGATGGACATTTAGGTTGTTTCTATGTCTTGGCTATTGTAAACAGTGCTGCTGTGAACATTGGGGTGCATGGATCTTTTTGAATTAAAGTTTTGTCCGGATAGATGCATGGGGGCGAATTGCTAGGTCATATGTTAATTCTATTTTTAGTGTTTTGAGGAACCTCCATACTGTTTTCCACAGGGGCCCCACCTACTTGCCTTGCCACCAACAGTGTAGGAGGGCTCCCTTTTCACCTGAGGATATGGGTCTTCGTTTCTGTGCGAGGGCTTTCTCTAGTTGTGGCAAGTGGGGACCACTCTTCATCGCGGTGCGTGGGCCTCTCACTATCGTGGCCTCTCTTGTTGCGGAGCACAGGCTCCAGACGCGCAGGCTCAGTAACTGTGGCTCATGGGCCTAGTTGCTCTGCGGCATGTGGGATCTTCCCAGACCAGGGCTCAAACCCGTGTCCCCTGCATGGGCAGGCAGATTCTCAACCACTGCGCCACCAGGGAAGCCCTCACCTGAGGAAATTTTTAAAAACACCAATGCCCAGCCCTGTGCCCGGGTCAGTATCCAGCCTGGGCACCCCTATCTTTTTTAAAGCTCCCCACGTAATCTTAAAGTGCCATCAGGGTTGAGAACCACTGAGGTGCCACAGAGGAAAGAGAGACTATTTCCTGTTTCAGCAGTGGTGGTGGGCAGCTTGAGAAGGTTAGGATGCAAACTGGATCCCATGGCAGCAGATAGTGGAAGACACCTGTCTGACGTAGTGCAATGAAAGTTTTGAAAATCCCATTGTGTTTTAGGTGAAATAGGAAAGTAACATGTAATGCAGTGGTTCTCGAACTTGAGAATAACCCAGAGAGGGCTTGTAGGACAGACTGCTGGCCCACCCACCCAGAACTTCTGGTTCAGTGGGTCCGTGTGGAGCTCAAGGATTTGCACTGCTGCAGGTTTCCGGGTGCTGTTGCCATAGCACCAGGCTTTGAGCAGACGTGCCGTAGCGAGTTTGTGCACCATGCACAGAATTCTGTGTGCCATCTCAGTGAGCATGAGGCCTGGATCCCTGCTTCTGTAAAACAGTAGCTGCCTTTTGTCCTGAAGCCTGTGCAGCCCAGTGGAACATTCCCAGTGGCACAGCAGCCCACTTGGTGTGGCATCTGCTGTGATCAGTGAATTTCTTATTGGCTTCAGCAGCTTCACTGGAGGGAATAATGACCCTGCAGAGCTGTGCTCTTCCCGGGGAGAACTAATTGTGTGTGTAGTAAATAATGGATAATGGAAAAACCTACTTTCCCTTCCAATCACCAAGCACAAATTATATCACGCAGGCACTGCAGCAGATGATGGAACTCCTCTCTTAAGATGACTCTGTGACACATTACAATACAAGCGTCGAAGAGCCACGTATTCAGCGAACTGCTTGGGTCGGCGCCTTAGACTGTGGTGTCTGTGTCTGTATCAGAGCAGACACAGACACCACAGTGAGGGGTGCACAATGTAGGAGGCATTCACTCTGGGGCCGTCAAGGGTCAACCTGCACTGTTGCATTCTGGTGTCCTGGAGCCCCGCAGACCCCACAGACCCCAAAGATCCCTGCCCGGAACAAGCCACACTCAGGATGGACCAGACCAGAAATGCATGGTGCCCAGCCATCGTTTTGGGCAATCCCAACTGTCTTAAATGATTTTTTTTTTTTCGGAGCTGAAAACTGACACTGTTCATGGCAAAAGTGAAATGTGTGGAGGGAGGTTGGCAATCGGGCATAAACAGGATCAATAATTGAGAAAAAAAAAAGATAAGCAAATCAACACCAACAGGGGAATGTGTTAGAACCCTGAGCAGGGTTCCAATGTGTGGGCACACGTGACTGTGCCCCTGCCTCCTTCTGGGAAGGAGTGTGGTTCTAAGCTACCCATGTGGATAAACTGCATCCCCTAAGTAAAAAACTAACTCTGACCCACAGGGAGCAGGAAGCATCGGGCCATGGATCTCTAAAACACAAAGTTCCGGGGGAAAAATGGCCTTGGAATGGTTCCCACCTCCGACCCCAAAAGGAGATGAAAGGGGTTGGAACACGTGCAGCCAATCAGAGAAGGAAAGCTATGTCCACTCTTGGTTGGAGGACAGCCTGTCCTAAAAATACAGTAGAAAACTGGCTTCGACTCAATAGTTGAATGTGATTTCTATTTGCACTTCGAGATAATAGAGAGACGGTTCTTCAGGCTGTAGCCCCTGGATCTATAGGTGCAAATAAAAATTACAGGATGAAATGTCACTTGAAGGGCCAATTATACACACCCTGGGGGCTAGAGAGGTGTCAGGCTGTCTAAAGCAACCGTGCTGTGCCCACGCGAGTGGATGGCAAGGTGCAGGGGCTGGAGGGGGGTATCAGGGCCCAGACCAGGGGCACCTCCTCTGTGGGGACCGAGGGATCTGAGGAGGGCTGAAGGTGGGCTGTGGGCTGTATTGCTGTTTGAAGAAGCACACCTTTCAAGAGCAGCCGGCCAGCTCTTTTGTTGCTGCAAAAAACATCGAAGCTGTGTTATGACTGAGATTTAGTAAGGGGTGCTAGAGGGGAGGGGCAAGAGGGCGCAGACAGAGCAAGAGGCAAGCCTGCACCTGAACTCGTGACAATGACACCCCAAGATGTCTATCACCATAGGGCATTTAAAAAAAATCATTGGGATAAAAAGAACTCCTAAAGAAGCGTACTGTATTTAAGGGACGTAAAAGGAAATTGAAAGGGTGGGAGAACCGAAAGGCAAGTGGAAAATATGAAAGCAAGAAGGGGTTGGAGTCTGAAATAATTTTCTTGGCCGTTGCTCGGATAGCGCCGCAGGAGTGGAACGAATCCATGGCTAATAAAGTTCATTTGGATAAACAGCCCCACCTGAAAGCCGGCTGCTGATTCTCTGGAGAGTCTCTAGGAGTATAAATAAATCAAGTGTCTCCTTTAAGAATGTAACACATAACACGCTAAACAACCCAGAAGCTTCTGGGGAGAAATGCAGGAGGGTGAGGACCTGGGTTGCCTCTGTCCTCCTAATCCTGAAGCCTTTGTTTCTTCAAGGGGCCGTGACTCTTAAACTCTCACATAAGGAAATGATTTATTTCCAACTATGGAGTGCACAAAGCAATATCAGAGTCTGCCCGTCATGATTTCCAAGCAGAAAGTTGACATCCATCTCAACTTTAACATGCCAGTGCTTTTGGTGTAAATAAGATTGCTAGCCCTCTCCCTTGGATTATGAATTATGCATGGGCTTCTTGGTCCTTTGGTCCAAGTCGCATGTCAAAAAATAAAATCAGAATTAATGGGAACTCGAGGGCTTATTTTCACAAATAGGGCCCTCTGTGTCGGCCCAAGCAAATTTAAAAAACGCAAGAGGATAAATATTCATCGTACGGTTTGGATGAGATTTGAATTTGATTATTTTTCTGCTCCTCATGCATTATAAAAAAGGATAACATTATTAAGAGAAAATAGCCTCTGTAAGATTGGCTTTAAATATATTCGCACCACAACCGAAATCAGTATAAATGCTGTTATTTCCATTAAATACACAATAGTTCATCATTGGGTTCACAGCCCAGTTACAAGGCTCCTAATTCTGCAATGACTTTTGGTTTCTTAGAATAAAGGAGACATCCAACACACTAAAGAATAAGGTATTTCCCATTTAAACTTTAAAGCTGGGTGTATAGAGCTGGAGAGAAGCACAGGGAATTGTGGGAAGATTCCAAACACAGAGCTGTGGTGATCAGTGTGCAGTACAGCTGAACCATGAGGTGTGCGTGGCTTTGTGTTTCCCCCTGTCATCCTATTAGAGAAACGTGTACACGCTCCACAGTCAAGTCTGAAAGAACAGCTGAGAACCACAGCCTCAGCCCCGTACCTCGACAGATGGGCAGATGGTCCCACGTTCCGTCATCACGACATAATGAAACCTTGTTGTACAGGTCAGGGTACCGGATCTTGAATCCTTCATGACAAGTGATGATTAATTTATCTCCATGTCTGTATGTCTTGTTATGAATCTCGGCATCTTCAATTTGCGGGATGCGGCAATCTGCAATTGCGTAAAAAGGATACATTATTTTTGGAATTCAAACAGTTGTGGTGCACAGCTTCACAAGAAAGCTCTTATTTTCACACCTGGTCTCAACCTACACGGCGATCTGATAAATGGTTCCTTAGTTATCACTAGACTCAGGCCCCAAGGGCAAGCGGCAGAAGCTGCAGAACCTGCTTCACAGACAAATAGGAAGAGGGGTCGAGGTGCCGAGGTCCAGGTCCAAAAGGAACCTTGTTTTCTGCCCGCGACACTTTACACCCTACAGTTGAGCTTACAAGCAATTTTGGAAACGAGTGAAGAAAGACCAAAGCTGGGGATTCACCTGAACTATCTAGCTGGTTGCCCACTTGGCTGGGTTTGTGGACCGTGCGCTGCACCGAACAGCCTGGCTGGATGGTCTCGCCTGGTCCCCCCGCCTCTGCCTGTGGGGTGAGGGCCTGGGCCTGATAAGAAAATGTGCTTTGCAAAACAGCAGGCGGCGGAGCTGGGGCTGCATTTGCTATTAGCATTTCCCATCCACCTTATCTGTTTTTAAAAAGATAATAAATAGAGCAGCACATACTACTGCCAGTATCACAAAAGGCTCAGAGAAAGCAAATGTTGTCTTTGAAAAATGGAGTCAGAGCAGAATGCAGGTGACTGGGAGGGGAAGAGGCGATGGAGTCAGGAGAAGGGTGTTGGGGGGACAATCATGCAACAAAATGATTAAAAGAGAAAATAAAACTGATCAATCGTAACTATCCGCTTCTAACTCTAGCTACCTCCGGTTTACCCTGCGGGCCACTCCACTCTGCGCTGGGAAGTTGGGATCCTGCTCCCGCTGGACCCTCCCCCTCTAAACACCGCCCAACTAATCCCATCTAATTTTTTTTTTAAATATATATCGGAGTAGAGTTGATTAACAATGTTGCTGTGTTCGTTTCAGGTGTACAGCAAAGTGATTCAGTGATACGTATATATGTATCTTTTCAAATTCTTTTCCCGTGTAGATTATTACAGAATGTTGAACCGAGTTCCCTGTTCTATACAGTAGGTCTCTGTTGGTTATCCATTTTAAATATAGCAGTGTGTACACGTCAGTCCCATCTGGTTTAAGTCACTTTGTTCACCACGTGTCTCTCTTCATCTCCTGTTTTAAAGTCCCTGATTTTACACGCATGTATGCTTGTAAGCATGAGCTATTTATTTATTTCTACTTTTAGAGTCAGGTAGATGAGTTATGTTTCCAGTTTGCTGCTTCTTCGTTTTTTGAGACAAGGCAAAATTTAAAAACAGCACTTTGATGATCATAGAAGCTTCCTTCGGAAATTTCTCAGTGGGTTTCTCAGCCACTCCCCAAAGCCTAGTGAATCCAGGATAGGTTGGAATAGTATTAATAGGAAGTCTGACCTTCAAGTTCCTCTAAGCTTTGAACGATTAGCTCTAGGGTGATGAACCTTGGGAACCCTGATGCAGGTGGCTGGCTTGAGGGTGGCTCTGGGAGCTGGGAACTTGGGTAGCTTTCAAAAGATCATGTCCCAGGAGCTTTGATGTGGGGTTGAGGCTGGGTTTACTGGGAGCAATCTGACAACAACGGACTCCAGAAAACAGAATGTTAGTGACGGGAAAGCCTCGGGCAGAAGAGGCCTCCCAGGCAGAGGAGGGCCCTGGCAGCTGAGAGCCCAGGGGTGGTGGCCATTCACCATCTCCTATGAGTCCTCCGGAGGCAAACGCTTGCGAGCCCGGCTCTGCCTCGATCTCAGCCCTCATTCCCACCATTAGCTTGAGAGCAGGGACTGTGTCGCCACTTCCTCTGACATTCCCTCCGCGCCTCCAGACCTTTGTACACACCTGGCAGAGAAAGGCTGAGGGAAGCCATGTGGACCTTTGCCCGAGAACGCTGTGCGCCTGCAGCCCCTTCGAGATGCTGATTAACAGGCTTTCGGAGCAGTCCTGGCAGCTAAGCCTTGCCCTGAGGAAACCCATCATCAGCTCTTCCCTTTGCCTATGGATTTCAACAGAGAGAGTCTTGGCTGGAGAACAGGGTTCTGGTTTCCATCTTACTTCTCATTTTTGTGTCTCAGGCTGCAGAAAGAGGTTTCCTAACTGTTCGTGTTTAACCAATAGTTTTTCTGCAAGAATAGCTGAATTCCTCCCAAATCAATCCCAGAATAATGATGACGGGAGTCACAGATAATTGACAGTTCTCTGCACACCGCTGCTGCCTTCTTCTTAATGGAAAATGTGAATTACATTTTTTTCAATATCGCTATGCAGAAATTATTCACAGCAAATAAAAACACATTTGTCAAGGCATCCGTCTGTAAAATCTGGGCTGTAAATAGATCCTGTGGTAGTAATTTATATGACTAACAGTTATTTTCATGGTTGACTTAAAACTTATTCAGGAATTAACCAGGATACTCAGGAGGCGGCCAACTAGTGGCAGTAAACTCAATGGACAGAACTGGCCATTTGAACACTGTGACATATGGACACTGGCTGACCAGGAGCGGAAGCACCCAAGCCTTGTTTCCAAGAGTGGCTTCTCTGCATAGTGGTCTATAGTATAGAATGCTTTGAACTTCTAATTAGAATGTCATGTTTCCATAGGCAGGGGACTATAGGTTCAAAGGGAATTCACAGCCTCCCAAATGCCAGTAATTATGTACTCTACTCAAAGAAGAGTCAGCATAGAGAGTGATATAGGACCAATTTACTATGTGAGTGGAACCCCATATCCACTGGGGAGTCAAAAGTTGGAGTTCAAACTCCACCAAGGTAGAGAGGCCAGAAGCGGCCATGCCCTACGCGTAAGCACAAAACTCAAACAGACCAGCTCTAACAATGCCTAACCTAAACCTTGACAGGAGAAAATACCATCCAGAGCCTTTCTAATTATTTTTTAATCCAGAATGTCTGGCACCTAAGCCCCCCAAATGAAGGAGGGTGAAGTAGAAAGAAGGCTTTGGAATAAATACATGTCCTAACCAGTTATTGGTAGCAGTCAACAACTCTGGACCTTATTTCTCTGGAAAGACATAAACCAGTATCTTTAGTCTCTGAAAAGAAACATGCAATCTTCATCAATTCTAAAGTTTCATATAGAAATAACATGATTTTCTATAGCACAAATGCATCCAGCTGACACAAAGAATTTGTAAAAACTGCTTCAAAAATATTGTTACCAAAGAAATATACCTATGAAAAAAGGTCTATCAATAACTGATTCTGTCAAGTAGAATCAGGTCAACAGTCAAAACTTTTGTCTACAGGGTATCAATGGGCACTTTGGAGATAAATTTGAGGGATATCAAAAGCTTCCATTCCAGAAATCATTTTTCACCAGCCTATCACTATCATTATTTTTGTATCTTGCTACTAGTAACAATGAGGTTTTAATATGATAAATAAATAACAGAGTGGATAAAAGGCCCTAAGGCAGTACTACACATGTATACCTACGTACAAATCAATTGATCAGATTAGTTGCAGAGAGCGGAGTCCTAAAGGATGGAGCAGGAAAGAGAAAGAGGAATTTTGAAGAATATGTGGCGTGTGTTAGAGTTACTTCTCTTTTATTTAATTAATTAATTTATTTATTTTTATAAATTTATTTATTTTATTTATTTAGTTTTGGCTGCACTGGGTCTTCATTGCTGCGCATGGGCTTTCTGTAGTTGCGGCGAGCGGGGGCTACTTTTTGTTGCGGTGCGCGGGCTTCTCATTGCAGTGGCTTCTCTTGTTGCGGAGCACGGGCTCTAGGCACGTGGGCTTCAGTAGTTGTGGCACACGGGCTCAGTAGTTGTGGTGCACACGCTCTAGAGAGCAGGCTCAGTAGATGTGGCACACGGGCTTAGCTGCTCTGCAGCATGTGGGATCTTCCCAGACCAGGGCTCGAACCCGCGTCCCCTGCATCGGCAGGCGGATTCTTAACCACTGTGCAACCAGGGAAGTCCCAGATTTGTTTCCCTTTAAAATGTTAGTTATACGTGAAAACAAATCTGATTCCTTAAAAATGCTAAGTTTCAACATTAATATGCCCCTCAAAGTGTTCCTAGGAACATGAATACATGATACACTCTCAGATTCACAATTCATATTAGCATATTAAAGGCTCTGAAAGCCTTGCTGTAAAGAATTCTACTGGATCTTGTTTAAGCCAGCACTTGTGAAGCTTATTATTCATCCATCAGTTCATTCATTCATTGAGTTATTGAGTACTTTCTCTAGGCCCAGTACATTCTAGGTGCTGGGGATAGAGAAAAAGTCAAGTATCTTACTCTTACGGCATTTGCAATGAGGGAGACTGCTAACAGGCAAATTATCAGGTAAGTGAGCTAGAAAATAACAGGCAATCATCACTGCTATGATGAACACATAACAAGGTAATAGGATAGGAACTGACTTGGGCACTCCTTTAATTTGTGTAGACAGGCAAGGTGCCTCTGAGGAAATGCCTTTTATTAAGCTAAGACCTAATGACAAGAAGAATCCAATCATGTGTGGACCAGGAAGAAGTTTCAGCCAGAGGGAACAGCTACTACAAAGGCCAGGAAAGAGCTCAGTGTCCTTAAAAACACAAAAGAGGATCAGGGACTTCCCTGGCGGTGCAGTGGTTAAGACTCCATGCTTCCAATGCAGGGGGTACAGGTTCGATCCCTGGTCGGGGAAATAGGATCCCACATGCCACACAGCATGGCCACAAAAAAAAAAGGCTAATTTCATGTTAAAAAAAAAAAATTAAAATCGGTGTGCCTGTAGTAAGCAAGAGGGAGATGGAAAGTCAGATCGTGCAGGGCATTGTAGATGAGGACAGGGGATTTCGTTTTATTTTAGTGTGGCGGGAGCTCCTGGAGCTTCTAAAGCATGGGCCATGACATGCTCTGTGTCATGTGGGTACATGCAGTAAAGGGCTGGCCTTGCCAAAAGGGAGTTCTGGCCTTTGCCCTCAGCTCCTGGGAATTAACCTCTAAGCCCCTGGATTGTTCTACCCAAGATGAGTATCTTTGTTTATCTGGAGCTTAGCATAGACCAGATAGTCTATGCTAACAATGTGACTTAGGCTGGGAACGTTGGTCCCTACAGTTATCAGCTCTACTTTCGAAAGAACTGGAGACACATAAGTGGCCAACTACATCTACATGACCAAGTCCCAGTAAAGATGCTGGACACCAAGCCTCAGGTGAGCTTCTCTGGTTGTCAATACTCCGTGTGTTTTGACACACATTGTTGCTGGGAGAACAGGCACTGTGTGTACAGCTCCACTGGGAGAGAGCAACTGAAAGCTCATGCCTGGCGCTTCCTAGACCCTGTGTGCCTCTCCCCTTGGATGATTTTAATCTGTGTCCTTTTGCTGTAATAAACCATAATCATGAGTACCATCAGTCCTTCTGGTGAATTATTGAACCTGAGGATGGCCTTGGGGACTTCCAAACTTGTAGCTGGAATCAGAAATTGATAGTCTTGGGGACCCTTGAACTTGCAGTTGTTTTCAGAAGTGATGGTGGTTTGGGGGGGGATCCCCAAATCTTGTACGACAAAATCCTTTTTTCACTTAATATCTACTAACATCCCTCAGAGTCACTGTTCTGTATCAGTGCTGTTCCACACCTCTACTATTCTACATAACTACTGTTCCATGCAGTAGTATCCAGAGAACACTGTCCTGACCGCCATAGTTTACTCAGGATCAGGCTGAAGATGCTGAATGGAGTCAACTGTGGCTGATGATGTCATCATAAACAAGCAACATAAGGCAGAGAAAAGTAGAGGCAAGAGTTGGTGCTGTTCAGAGAGGAGGCGACTGGAGAGAGTGGACGCTTCACAGAAAAAGGGGCACCACCATGTGGGTAGTTTTGCTTTGGGAGCACGGCTAGTTCAGGCTGTTTCTTTCTTCTTCATAGGATATTGACTCCTATGAAGCCTGAAGAAGCATCAGGACAGGATATTCAAGACCCTGTGGGGCTCTCAGCCGAATGTTAATGTGGAATTATCATCAGGTCATGCTTAAAACCACTGAGAAAAAGGCATGTGCGACGGATGTGGGTGGAGTAAAGTTATTATAAGTAAGCATGTTGCTTGTACTTAGTGTTTTTCTTTGACCTACAGATTGGTATATTTTATTTATCTGTGGTTGACGAAGGCAATTATTACCAGTGTTTTGTTATTTAAAGTATTTATTTTTATATTTAACACTTGGATAATAATTCTCTGTGGTTTCTTAGCTGTCCACTCTGAAGGACTAAGAATGTTATATATTTCTTTTAAGCATACATGGAACATTTACAAAAATTGACCATACTTGGGCCATAAAGTCTCAAAATAATTCAAAAGACTGAAATTATAGAGCACGTTTCCTGGCCACAGTGAAATTAAAATAGAAATGAATACAGTTATCCCTCAGTATCCATGGGGCACTGGTTCCAAGTAGGACCTCCCCCTAACCCCATGGATACCAAAATCCACAGATGACTCAAGTCCCTTATACAAAATGGAGAAGTATTTGCATACAACCTACATGCACTCTCCTGTATATTTCAAATCATCTCTAGATTACCTATAATCCCTAATACAATGTAAATGATATGTAAATAGTTTCAAATAATAATATAATAATATAAATGCTAGGTAAATAGTTGCCAGTGTGCAGCAAATTCAAGTTTTGCTTTTTGGAACTCTCTAGAATTTTTGTGTGTGTGTGAATATTTTCAATCTGAGGTTGGTGAATTCTGGTGAAACCTGTGGATACTGAGGGCCAACTGTTTGGAAACTAAGTAAAACTCCCATATGTTTGGCAATTAAGTAATACCTTTCTAAAATAATCCATGGGTCCAAAAAGAAATAACAATAAAAATAGAAGGTACTTTGAATAGAATAGCAATGAAAATACTACATATTAAAATGTATGCTCACAGACAAAACTATGGCTCTAGATTTCCCTTTAATCATAAGTGCACATATTAGAAAAAGAGAAATATCTGAAAATTAAGAATGTACACCTGGCAGTTGGTTAGGTCAACTTTGTTAATTTCGTTGTTCAAGTTTTCTATACCTAGTAGGTTTGCTTTTTCTTGATTGCTCTATAAGTTGCTAAGAGAGGAATGTTTAAAGCTTTCACTGTGTTTATGGACTTGTCCTTAAAGAGCTCTTTTTGTAAAGTCTTATGTCATCAGGCATTTATTTTTTATTTATTTATTTATTTATTTTAATTTTTTGGCCGCACCACGTGGCATGCAGGATCTTAGTTCCCTGACCAGGGATCAAACCCACGCCCCCTGTAGTGGAGCGCAAAGTCTTAACCACTGGACCACCAGGGAAGTCCCTGTGGACTTGTCCTTAAAGTTCTATTAACTTTTGCTTTATATATATTGAGGTATATTATTAGGTACACACAAATTTAGAATTATTATTAAGTACCCAAATTAAGAACCCCTCTAGAAAAGTTAGAAAAAGGACAACTGAACCTGAAGAAATTACAAGGAAATAAATAATAAAGAAAATAGCAAGCGTTAATGAAATAGAAAAGAAACATATGTAAGAGAGGATCAACAAACCCAAAAGTCTGTTTTTTGAAATCAATAAAATTGGTATATCACTGATGAAACTGATCAAGAAACAAAGAGGGACCCCACACATAACCATAAAAGAATAAAAAAGGGACAGCATTACAAATGTTACATTAAAATAAAAAAGATGTCAGACTTCCCTGGTGGTGCAGTGGTTAAGAATCTGCCTGCCAATGCAGGGGACACGGGTTCGAGCCCTGGTCTGGGAAGATCCCACATGCTGCAGAGTAACTAAGCCCATGCACCACAACTACTGAAGCCCGCACGCATAGAGCAAGTGCTCTGCAACAAGAGGAGCCACCGCAATGAGAAGCCCTTCCACCGCAACGAAGAGTAGCCTCCGCTCGCCGCAACTAGAGGAAGCCCACATGCAGCAATGAAGACCCAAAGCAGCCAAAAAAAAAAAGATGTTGTAAAAAACTTTATACCAAGAAATTAGAAATTTTAGATGGAGTCAAATTCTAAAAACAAACAAAAATTGTACAATTTACCAAAAATGACACAAGAAAAAATAGAAAGTGGTTATAATCCCACAAAATATTAAATAAATTAAATTCAAAACTAAAAACCTTCCCACAAAGAAAACTCCAGGTCTAGGTGGCTTCCCTGTGAATTCTACTAAACATTTAAGGAAGAACGAATACGCTTCTTATACAAACTCTTTCAGAGTTCTAGTCTGTAGGACCAAAACCACTCATTTTATGAGTGCAGAATAATCTGGATTGTAAAACCTGACAAGAACGTTACAAAAAAAAGAAAAATTCACAAAAACAAAACCCATATATATGCTGTCTACAAGAGACCAACTTCAGACCTAGGGACACATTCAGATTGAAAGCGAGGGGATTCAAAAAGATTTGCCATGCAAATGGAAATCAAAAGAAAGCTGCAGTAGCAATTCTCATACCAGATAAAATAGACTTTAAAATAAAGAATGTTATAAGAGACAAGGAAGGACACTACATAATGATCAGGGGATCAATCCAAGAAGAAGAAGATATAACAATTATAAATATATATGCACCCAACATAGGAGCACCTCAATACATAAGGCAACTGCTAACAGCTGAAAAAGAGGAAATCGACAGTAACACAATAATAGTGGGGGACTTTAACACCTCACTTACACCAATGGACAGATCATCCAAAATGAAAATAAATGAGGAAACAGAAGCTTTAAATGACACAATAGACCAGATAGATTTAATTGATATTTATAGGACATTCCATCCAAAAACAGCAGATTACACTTTCTTCTCAAGTGCGCACAGAACATTCTCCAGGATAGATCACATCTTGGGTCACAAATCAAGCCTCAGTAAATTTAAGAAAATTGAAATCATATCAAGCATCTTTTCTAACCACAACGTTATGAGATTAGAAATGAATTACAGGGAAAAAAACGTAAAAAATACAAACACATGGAGGCTAAACAATACGTTACTAAATAACCAAGAGATCACGGAAGAAATCAAAGAGGAAATCAAAAAATACCTAGAGACAAATGACAATGAAAACACGATGATCCAAAACCTATGGGATGCAGCAAAAGCAGTTCTAAGAGGGAAGTTTATAGCTATACAAGCCTACCTCAAGAAACAAGAAAAATCTCAAATAAACAATCTAACCTTACACGTAAAGGAACTAGAGAAAGAAGAACAACAAAACCCAAAGTTAGCAGAAGGAAAGAAATCATAAAGATCAGAGCAGAAATAAATGAAATAGAAACAAAGAAAACAATAGTAAAGATCAATAAAACTAAAAGCTGGTTCTTTGAGAAGATAAACAAAATTGATAAACCATTAGCCAGACTCATCAAGAAAAAGAGGGAGAGGACTCAAATCAATAAAATTAGAAATGAAGAAGGAGAAGTTACAACAGACACCACAGAAATACAAAGCATCCTAAGAGACTACTACAAGCAACTCTATGACAATAAAATGGACAATCTGGAAGAAATGGACAAATTCTTAGAAAGGTTTAACCTTCCAAGACTGAACCAGGAAGAAACAGAAAATATGAACAGACCAATCCCAAGTAATGAAATTGAAACTGTGATTAAAAATCTTCCAACAAACAAAAGTCCAGGACCAGATGGCTTCACAGGTGAATTATATCAAACATTTAGAGAAGAGCTAACACCCATCCTTCTCAAACTCTTCCAAAAAATTGCAGAGGAAGGAACACTCCCAAATTCATTCTATGAGGCCACCATCACCCTGATACCAATACCAGACAAAGGTACTACAAAAAAAGAAAATTAAAGACCAATACTACTGATGAATATAGATGCAAAAATCCTCAACAAAATACTAGCAAACAGAAACCAACAACACATTAAAAGGATCATACACCATGACCAAGTGGGATTTATCCCAGGGATGCAAGGATTCTTCAATATATGCAAATCAATCAATGTGATACACCATATTAACAAATTGAAGAATAAAAACCATATGATCATCTCAATAGATGCAGAAAAAGCGTTTGACAAAATTCAACACCCATTTATGATAAAAACTCTCCAGAAAGTGGGCATAGAGGGAACCTACCTCAACATAATAAAGGCCATATATGACAAACCCACAGCAAACATTATTCTCAATGGTGAAAAACTGAAAGCATTTCCTCTAAGATCAGGAACAAGACAAGGATGTCCACTCTTGCCACTATTATTCAGCATAGTTTTGAAAGTCCTAGCCACGGCAATCAGAGAAGAAAAAGAAATAAAAGGAATACAAATGGGAAAAGAAAAAGTAAAACTGTCACTGTTTGCAGATGACATGATACTATACATAGAAAATCCTAAAGATGCCACCAGAAAACTACTAGAGCTAATCAATGAATTTGGTAAAGTTGCAGGATACAAAATTAATGCACAGAAATCTCTGGCATTCCTATACACTAATGATGAAAAATCTGCAAGAGAAATTAAGGAAACACCACATTTACCACTGCAACAAAAAGAATAAAATACCTAGGAATAAACCTACCTAGGGAGACAAAAGACCTGTATGCAGAAAATTATAAGACACTGATGAAAGAAATTAAAGATGATACCAACAGATTGAGAGATATACCATGTTCTTGGATTGGAAGAATCAATATTGTGAAAATGACTACACTATCCAAAGCAATCTACAGATTCAATGCAATCCCTAATAACTACCAATTGCATTTTTTACAGAACTAGAACAAAAAATCTTAAAATTTGTATGGAGACACAAAAGACCCCGAATAGCCAAAGCAGTCTGGAGGGAAAAAAACAGAATTGCAGGAATCATACTCCCTGACTTCAGACTATACTATAAAGCTACAGTAATCAAGACAATATGGTACTGGCACAAAAACAGAAACATAGATCAATGGAACAAGATAGAAAACCCAGAGATAAACCCACGCACCTATGGTCAACTAATCTATGACAAAGGAGGCAAGGATATACAATGGAGAAAAGACAGTCTCTTCAATAAGTGGTGCTGGGAAAACTGGACAGCTACATTTAAAAGAATGAAATTAGAACACTCCCTAACACCATACACAAAAATAAACTCAAAATGGATTAGAGACCTAAATATAAGACCGGACACTATAAAACTCTTATAGGAAAACATTGGAAGAACATTCTTTGACATAAATCACAGCAAGATCTTTTTTGATCCACCTCCTAGAGTAATGGAAATAAAAACAAAAATAAACAAATGGGACCTAATGAAACTTCAAAGCTTTTGCACAGCAAAGGAAACCATAAACAAGACGAAAAGACAACCCTCAGAATGGGAGAAAATATTTGCAAACGAATCAACAGACAAAGGATTAATCTCCTAAATATATAAACAGCTCATGAAGCTCAATATTAAAAAAACAAACAACCCAATGCAAAAATGGGCAGAAGACCTAAATAGACATTTCTCCAAAGAAGACATACAGATGGCCAAGAAGCACATGAAAAGCTGCTCAACATCACTAAGTATTAGAGAAATGCAAATCAAAACTACAATGAGGTATCACTTCACACCAGTTAGAATGGGTATCATCAGAAAATCTACAAACAACAAATGCTGGAGAGGGTGTGGAGAAAAGGGAACCCTCTTGCACTGTTGGTGGGAATGTAAATTGATACAGCCACTATGAAGAACAGTATGGAGGTTCCTCAAAAATCTAAAAATAGAATTACCATATGATCCAGCAAGCTCACTACTGGGCGTATACCCAGAGAAAACCATAATTCAAAAAGACACATGCACCCCAATGTTCATTGCAGCACTATTTACAACAGCCAGGTCATGGAAGCAACCTAAATGCCCATCGACAGACGAATGGATAAAGAAGTTGTGGTACATGTATACAATGGAATATTACTCAGCCATAAAAAGGAATGAAATTGGGTCATTTGTTGAGACGTGGATGGATCTAGAGACTGTCATACAGAGTGAAGTAAGTCAGAAAGAGAAAAACAAATATCGTATATTACTGCATATATGTGGAACCTAGAAAAATGCTACAGATGAACTGGTTTGCAGGGCAGAAACTGAGACACAGATGTAGAGAACAAACGTATGGACACCAAGGTGGAAAGCTGCGGGGGGCTGGGGGTGGTGGTGTGATGAATTGGGAGATTGGGATTGACATGTATACACTGATGTGTATAAAATTGATGACTAATAAGAACCTGCTGTATAAAAAATATATATATTATTCAAGTCAAAAAATAAAATAAAATAAAATGAACATATTGTTCAAAAAAAAAATAAATAAATAAAAGAAAAATTCAGTCCAATCCATCTCATCAAAGTAGATGTTAAAATTATAAATAAGGTATTAGCAGATATAATCCAGCAACAAATTTAAAAGAAAACACATCACAAGTAAGTTGGGTTAATTTCAAGAATGCCAGGTGAGATTAGCATTTGATGATCAAACAGTGTAATTCACTATATTAACAGAATAAGGGAGAAAAGTATTATTATCTCAGTAGATGCAAAAAAGCATTTGATAAAATTCAACATCTATTCATGACATTAAAAAAAAAAACCTCTTAACAAGCTAGAAGTGGAAGGAGACACAATATAACGAAGGTTATCTTTTTAAAAATCTGTAGCAAAAATAGGCATTCCATTTGAGACTGAGAATAAGCCAAGGACGCTCACTCTTTCCACTGTATTCAGCATTGTACTGAAGCTCCTAACAAAAGCAGAAATGCAATAAAAGGAAGCAAAGTATTAGGATCAGAAAGAAAAAAAGAGAAGTTGCATTGACTAATGTCATACATGACGCAGTTGTGTGTGTGGTAAAAATAAAAAGAATTTACACAGATAAATAGAAAAATTAATAAATGAGTTTAGCATCATGAATTTCTATATATCATCAATTAAAAATTGTTTTAATTTATCATCAATAGCATCAAATATATTTGCATTTCTAGGCATAAACCTAACAAAAGGAATGTAAGACTTTTACACAGAAAACTATAAAATATTATTGAGAAAAACTGTTAAAGACCTAAATAAATGGGAGAATATTCCATGTTCCTGTATGAAAAATCAATATCATAAGGGCATTATCTTCCCCAAAATGTATCTATAAATTCAATACAATCATATTAAAAATTAAAACTTGTTTTTACAATTGATATGTTGATTCTAAAATTTGTATGGGAATGCAAAAGGCCAAGAAGAGTCAGGACAGTCTTGAACAAGTAGAGCAAGGTAGGAAAACTTGCTTTGTCAGAATTCAACACTTATCATAAAGCTACAGTAATTAAAACAGCACAGTATTGCTACAAAGATAGACAAATAGACCAGACCAGAGAGTTCTGAAATAGGACATCTGTCTTATGACAAAGGTGGCAATGTAGAGCAGTGGGTGAAAACAGTGTTTCAAATAAATGGTGCTGAATTATATCACATACACAAATCAAATTCAGATAGATTACAGATCTAAACATGAAAGTCAAAATAATGAAGTCTGAGAAGATAACATAGGGGAATGTCTTCATGACATCAGAGTAGAAAAACATTTTTTAAACAAGACAAAGAAAGCACCAGCATAAAGAAAAAGATTGATAGATTTGACTGCATTAAAATTAAGATCTTCTGTTATCAAAAGACACTGATAAGAGAGTAATAAAAAAGTAAGCCACATGATGCGAGAAGACATTTTTAGCACATATAACCAACATAGCGCTTGTATTCAGCGTATATAAAGAACTCCTAAAAATCATTAAGAAAAAGACAACTCAGTAGATAAATGGGCAAGTGAATTGAACAGGCACTTCATAAGAGAGAATAACATGGTGCCCAATAAACATACAAAAAGGTGCTTAACCTCCTATTCACCAAGGAAATGTACAATAAAACCACAAGCTACCGCTACATACCCACCAGTGTCTAAAATACTGACAATACCAAGTGTTGGCAAGAAGCAACAGGGACTCTCATACTCTGTTGTGGGAGTGTAAACTGGTACAACCACTTTGGGTAATGGCAGTACCTATTAACGCTAAACACAGGTATATCCTATGACCCAGCATATCCAATCTTAGGTGTATATCCAACAGAAATGTGGATATATATATTCACCAAGAGGTGTGTTCAAGAATGTTCACAGCAGCACTATTCGTAACAGGCCCAATTGGAAAAAAAACTAAATTTCCATTACCATCAGAATGTCCAAATTATGGTCTATTCATATAATAGAACATGATGTAGCAATGCCAATGAACAAACTACAGCTACATGCAATAATATGCATGAATTTCACAAACATAAAGTAAAAGAGTCCAACATAAAATTATATTTACTTTATAATTCCATGTATATAAACTCAAAAATAAGGCAAAAGTAAATTACACTTAAAATAGTACCATGTTTAGGAATGCACACTTCCAGGCTAAGTGATTACCATGGGACATGACTGCCATGATTCAGGAAAGGGGTTACCTCAGAGAGGGAGGGAGGAGACGGTGATTGGGGGGTGCTTCTGGGGTGCCAGTGATGGTCTATAACTTCACCTGGATAGTGGTGACAAGAGTGTCTGCTTTGTGATAATTTGCAGAATTGTTTGGTTTTGTATACATCTCTCTCTATATGTTATATTTTATGAATTTTAAAGGTTAAAGCAACAACAACAAAATTAATCCAGAAAGAGGAGTAAGGAAATTCACCAGAAAGGTAGTGATCTTTCCCAACTAAACTGGGAGCTTCTGGGCCTGACAAATAGAGAGTGCTTAGCAGAATTTTGGGAAATGAATGACTAAACATCTTGGGGTGGCATTTAAATTTCCGAAAGTATAAAACCTTAATTATTTTCCAGAAACTTTGTGGAAGGTAATTTGACCTCTTATGTAGATATAGAGGTTGTTGGAGAAACTGCGTTTGGTTCAGAGAGTTTGGCCAACAAATCAGGAGACAAATCGACCTGATTTCTTGCTCTTCTCTTTATAAGCAGAATTTTATCGATTTTATTTTTAAAAAAACTTTGAGGCCTCTTTCCACCTTCTGGAAAGTAGCCTTCACTTTCAACAACAAGGAAGTGATAGAAGCATGTGGTTGCTAGAGCTGAGCTCACAAGAAAAATAAAAGAAGACCGTTCAAATGCCATTCTCATGGGCTGCGGACTTAACATAGGTTGTAACCTACATTTTGATGTTCTGCTTGTGGAGCACCTACGGCAAGAAACGCAAGGTGTGTTTTAAGGCCTGCCAGCATGAGAATCTCCTGGAGGTGCCTGCTAAATTCAGATTCCTAATGCATAAAACCTCTAAGAGGAGGCCTGGAAATGTGCATTTTTAACATGCCCCTTGGGCAATTCCCATGAAGTCAAAGTTGGGAACCACTGCTTGATGGATACACAAGGTGACTGACTAGATTGAAGACGGCGGTCCAAATGCAGAGGCTGGCTCACATTTAACAAGCCCCAGCCCATCCTTAGCAGCTATGTCAGACAAATGCAGTAAAGAACAGAATCTTATCTGAGCAGCTGGGAGGCAGCTCTGCACCCAAGGCCTCTCCCTCCGCTGGCCCGATGTGGGGTTCTGAGGAGACCTGCATTATAACAGGACCTTCAAGATGCAGACTGGGGAGCCACGGTCAGCCCCAAACTGCTCAAGATCAGCATGAGGGAAAAATGAACTTCCTCTGGGATGGGTTTGGAAGGATGGGTTGCCCTGTATTTTTCACAAGCAGCCAACCTAATTCTGGCAAGTTTCAGTTGCAAGCTTGTGAAGAACTGCTTTCTAGGGAATCTCCACGATGGGCGTGGTGTTCGAGGTTGCTAACAATCATTTTGTGACCTTTATGCACGATCTGACAAGGATCTGTACACGTGCGGATGTTCCGCACTCTCGAATAATTCTGCGACTTAAAGCAACTCCATACCTCCATGGCCCCTGTACCGAGAGGGCGAATGGCAGCAGTCACATGACACGGGAGATGACGGGAAGCAGCTGGTAAAGGCTGCTAGGATTTGGATCTTGCCTCTGCACTTACAGGGGGCTCAGCTGGGCAGGCTTGTGAACCCTTGTCTGAGGCGGTCCGGCTGTCATCTTGCAACAATGATAACTGATCATTTCTGTCACTTATCTTTGCTGCATCTGCCCCCAGCTGACCTGACCTTATTTCCTCTGGATTTGTTTTTCCTTTCAAGTCATGACCACATTTAAGTTAAAGAAATCTTTTTAAGAACAAAAACCCAAATTCACACTGAAGCCACAAGGGAGGGAGAGTAGGGAAGCAGTGACTTCTGTTACAAGCATCATAAATAAGTAATGACAGTGGTCCTGGAGACAGGGAAAGGCAGTGCTCTGCTCCTTCCCATCTTAGAAGATGGAAAATGAGAAGAGATTATCTTAGGGGAAGACATGCAAATACTTGCCCTTGTGGGCACAGGCTGCTGTTTCTGATAACCCATGTCCAAGGCAACAAGAAAGAAATTTTAGATGGTAGAAAATGCACACGAGAAGAAAAGGGCCCTAAATAAAACATTTTTAAAGCATCCGTCTGTTTTGGGAAGTTTCTGGAACCCCATGGGAGACAACTCACCTTAATATAGGAGTAACTGTAAAAAAGAAGTAGGACTACCTTGCTTTTGAAAAGTGCCTGCACCCCACGGTTTCACTGAATAAAGGAGTCACCTGCCATCTTTACTGCCAGCTTTAGCTCATGAGTCAAGTTGAATTTTTTTAATTAAAAATTTATAATGTAATAATACTACTTAAACTTACATTGCACCTTTTCCCCAGGAAACTCAAGGAACCTTCTTAACATCAAATTACTCATCTTTTATAGCAATCCTGGTCAGGTCTATGGGAGTCAAAATATTTTAGTAAGTAAAAATTCATTTTTTTTCCCTGTTGCACTCTGCAAGGAACTGGGGCAGAGAGGGGTTCAGCATGGAGACACAGCAGATTGGGACAGGGACAGGGCCAGCTCTCCTGTGCTCTCTGTGACCTTCAGCCACAAGCAGACAATGAGGGCAATTGAGACAAAAAAGTGCAGGTGGCAGCAGTAACTGAAATTACCCTGGGAACTTTTAGAAATACCATGTCCGAGCTCCCATTGCCCAGAACAACCAAAATAGAATCTCTTGGAGAAAGTTCCAGGCACTGTTATTTCTAAAAGTTCCCGACACTGTTATTTCTAAAAGTTCCCTAGGTGATTCTGACACGCAGCCTGGGTTGCACACCAGCAGGATGGTAGAAAGAGCACTGAGCTAGGAGTCAGGATGTGGGTCCTAATCCTGGTTTATTTGCCATGTAACTTGTGTAAGTCACTTAAACTCTACAGGCTTTAGTTTCTTTTCTTCTTCTTATTTTTTAATGTGGACCATTTTTTAAAGTCTTTATTGAATTTGTTACAATATTGCTTCTGTTTTTATGTTTTGGTTTTTGGCCACGAGTCATGTGGGATCTTAGCTCCCCGACCAGGGATTGAACTGGGGCCCACGGCAGTGAAAGCGCCAAGTCCTAACCACTGGACCTCCAGGGCATTCCTGGCTTTAGTTTCTTTGTTTATAAAATGACAGCAGTGACATTCTCTGATTCTAAGAATTAATGATCTCCCAGAACCTCTCTTTTACACTAGAGAAAATCATGTTCCCTTCCCCACTGTAAAACAATATCAGACCACATCCCCACAAGAGTAGGCCTCAAACTGTTTTGCATAAGAATCTGTTGAGAGTTTTAAAAAAATACGCAGGATCCTTGGCCTCACTCCTAGCATGCTAATGCAGGAGGTGTGAATATGCATTCTTAACAAGTGCTTGATGCAGGGAGTCCTTGGCACACACTTTGGGAACCGGTGCCCTGCATGAATAGGTTCTTACCGGTTTAAGCAAGATGCCGCCCCCGTGAGGTGTGGGTGTGGCCCACTGTGATTATGTGTCACTTGCTCCCCCTCCCTTCCCCTGGGAAAACTCAGCTTTGGTCAGGTGAGATGAACATACTGGAAAGCACAGACCTGGATCTGGGTACTAGCTCTGCCACTGGGATGCAGGTCTACCTATGAGACCGTGGAAAACTTAGCCTCTCCGAGCCTCCATGTCTCCTGTCTGTAAGATGGTAGAACCTCACAGGGTTGCTGTAGTAAAGAAGATAATGCGCATAAAGCATAGGTACCCAATACATATAACAGAGGCCGCCTAGAGAATTCCCTGGCGGTCCGGTGGTTAGGACTCCACGCTTCCACTGCAGGGGACATAGGTTCGATCCCTAGTCAGAGAACTAAGATCCCCCATGCGGTGCAGCGCGGCCATTAAATAAATGAATAAATAAATAAATTAATTAAATAGCAGACGCCTCCTAAAACACTGCAGTCTTGCTGAGAAGGGAAAACAGAGGCAATGTGAAGACCAGGAACAGGTATATGGGGGTGTTGGGTGGGCCGGGTGCCCAACACCAAGGTAGACTTTGCCAGTAATGATGGGGGCGGGGCAGGTTCTGGATTGCTGTCTAGGGATCTTTCTCCTTCAACTGCTGCCTCTCTGAATCCATCTTTGTCAACATCCCCAGAGTGCAGGACCCAGGACAGGCAACTCAATTCACAACGTCCTATGGAAAACTCATTCCCAATTGCTCTGACAACATTGCTAATTGTGGGCAGAGCAATGATAAAATGTATACCAAGATAATCAGAAGGATGGAAGGAAAGAATGCCCACGTGCTTTCCTTGTGTGTGAGTGACGAAAAATGGCTGGAGCCAACTGCACTTGGAAGTCAAATGTCAGGAAAAGGAGTAAAGGGGAGGCCAGAAAAAAAAATTAGCACCTCCTGGAGGAGCTCATTGTAAGTATTCGCGGGCAAAGGCTTACCTGAGGGATGCAAAAGTCTTAACCAGATCGCCTGTCTAAAGGGGGCATCAGGCAGACGGGCTCCACCAGGCTTACAGTAAAGTGATGAAAGAAGATAGGCCAGGAAGCACCACAAGAAACAGCTGCCAGTGCGCTGGGGCCTCCCTTGCCCGCCTCACGCATGAGAACCGCCTGCTTAGACTGGCAGGTAATATACATGGTGACATCTAGTGTGGGGAGCTGGTCATCACATGCACCATGGCTAGCGTGTCATTGGTACCCATGTCTCCCTCCTAGGTGGAGGGACCTTTCCCCTGAGAAGCACCAAGAGGCCGGATGAGGTTGCTCTGTGGGTCGTCAGGCAAAGCTCATGGGTCTCAACGTGGCCCCTGGGACTGTAGGTCCAACCAGACCATCCTGCCAGGGGCTACGCTGGTCCTTCTCAGAGCGAGGAAAGCCATCCCAAGGCTGGCTCTCCTTACAGGGGGGGCCCTTTGGGGCTACACCAATGTGTGCTTGAAACACTCCTTCTGTCTCTTGCTCGGCTCCAAGCACAGAGGGAGGACTTCCTGAGAAAGCCGTCTGCTCAGCGAGCTGGTTCTCAAACAAGCGGCGCTCAGCAGACCCACCAGCGCTCAGCGGCGTGGTCCTGGGGTTGCACAGAAGAGCCATGGGGGGTTCAATCTGGTCTGGAACGTGCTCTGGAAGACTCACACTTGAACAAGCTGTCTGCCTGCGAGACCTGTGGGACTCTAACTTCACCCAAATCCTTTTTATTTGCTTAGTACAGGTCTATCTGAACTTTACCAGCGTGACCACTGACTATTTGCAGAGCTGCTCAAGAGAGAAGGTGAGGAGAAAAGAGAAAGGTCCCCTCCACCTCATAGAGGAGGGTCTGAGAAGTCCTCCGATATGAAGACCCTTTGCATAAAAATGTACTTCTGCAGCAGTGCTGGTGTAGCCTCTGCCTTCCCGGGTGCATGATCAGGAGGAGGAAACTCAAAGGAGACAAGAAACAGGTGTGTTTCTGTAGAAGGGGTACACAGTCCACATCCAAGGATGCTTCATGGGCATCCTGAATCCACCCAGAAGCTGAAGCTCTGGCTAGAGGTGTCTGGCTTTAAACGGTGTCCCAGACACTCTCCCAGAAATGAGAATCCAAATAAAGGGGGGATTTGGGTGCTACACAACATCATCTCGCAATCTAAGTAAGGCTCTCACCCTACCCAGGAACTAGGCACAATTATTTAGTTAGTTCTCTTTTTTAAAGCAAAACCAAAAACTAGTGTCTAGCTAGTATAACCAATGCCATAAGAGCTGAGATGTATTCTGTATCCCAGCTGGACCACGGGATGGTCAAGTAATGAAATATTTCCATTAATATTGATAATAAATAGATTTTGGCAAGGCATAGGCAGATTCTTCTCTGTCCCCCCATATGATACTTTTTCATAATATAAGTGGATTTGAATTCATTTTATTTTAGTTTCCTTGGAATATATATTTTTAAAATAAACTACTTCTTCATGGTGTGCAAATCACAGTCTGAATCGCCACAATACTGACCCCACCCCTTTTAAGGCTATCAGGGTATGGATAGCATCTTTCCATGTCCTGATTTGACATGTACTGCATGAGTGTCAAGTGAATTTTTTTAACACCTTTATTGGAGTATAATTGCTTTACAACGGTGTGTTAGTTTCTGTTTTATAACAAAGTGAATCAGCTATACATATACATATACATATACATATATCCCCATATCTCCTCCCTCTTGCGTCTCCCTCCCACCCTCCCTATCCCACGTCTCTAGGTGGTCACAAAGCACTGAGCCGACCTCCCTGTGCTATGCGGCTGCTTCGCACTAGCTATCTATTTTACATGTGAGAGTATATATAAGTCCATGCCACTCTCTCACTTCGTCCCAGCTTACCCTTCCCTCCCCTGTGTCCTCAAGACCATTCTCTACGTCTGTGTCTTTATTCCTGCCCTGCCCCTAGGTTCTTCATAACCATTTTTTTAAATTCCATATATATGTGTTAGCATACAGTATTTGTTTTTCTCTTTCTGACATACTTCACTCTGTATGACACACTCTAGGTCCATCCACCTCACTACAAATAACTCAATTTCGTTTCTTTTTATGGCTGAGTAATATTCCATTGTATATATGTGCCACATCTTCTTTATCCATTCATCTGTTGATGGACACTTAGGTTGCTTCCATGTCCTGGCTATTGTAAATAGAGCTGCAATGAACATTGGGGTACATGACTCTTTTAGCATTATGGTTTTCTCAGGGTATATGCCCAGTAGTGGGATTGCTGGGTCGTATGGTAGTTCTATTTGTAGTTTTTTAAGGAACCTCCATACTGTTCTCCATAGCGGCTGTATCAATTTACATTCCCACTAACAGTGCAAGAGGGTTCCGTTTTCTCCACACCCTCTCCAGCATTTATTGTTTGTAGATTTTTTGATGATGGCCATTCTGACTGGTGTGAGGTGATACCTCATTGTAGTTTTGATTTGCATTTCTCTAATGATTAGTGATGTTGAGCATCCTTTCATGTGTTTGTCGGCAATCTGTATATCTTCTTTGGAGAAATGTCTATTTAGGTCTTCTGCCTATTTTTGGATTGGGTTGTTTGTTTTTCTGATATTGAGCTGCATGAGTTGTTTGTAAATTTTGGGGATTAATCCTTTTTCAGTTGCTTCATTTGCAAATATTTTCTCTCATTCTGAGGGTTGTCTTTTCATCTTGTTTATGGTTTCCTTTGCTGTGCAAAAGCTTTTATGTTTCATTAGGTCCCATTTGTTTTTTTTTTTCCCCTTTCTCTAGGAGGTGGGTCAAAAAGGATCTTGCTGTGATGTATGTCATAGAGTGTTCTGCCTATGTTTTCCTCTAAGAGTTTGATAGTGTCTGGCCTTACAGTTAGGTCTTTAATCCATTTAGAGTTTATTTTTGTGTATGGTGTTAGGGAGTGTTCTAATTTCATTCTTTTACATGTAGCTGTCCAGTTTTCCCAGCACCATTTATTGAAGAGGCTGTCTTTTCTCTACTGTATATTCTTGCCTCCTTTAGCAAAACTAAGGTGACCATATATGTGTGGCTTTATCTCTGGGCTTTCTATCCTGTTCCATTGATCTATATTTCTGTTTTTGTGCCAGTACCATACTGTCTTGATTACTGTAGTTTTGTAGTATGGTCTGAAGTCCAGGAGCCTGATACCTCCAGCTCCGTTTTTTTCCCTCCAGACTGCTTTGGCTATTCGGGGTCTTTTGTGTCTCCATACAAATTTTAAGATTTTTTGTTCTAGTTCTGTAAAAAATGCCATTGGTAATTTAATAGGGATTGCATTGAATCTGTAGATTGCTTTGGGTAGTGTAGTCATTTTCACAATATTGATTCTTCCAATCCAAGAACATGGTATATCTCTCCATCTGTTTGTATCATCTTTAATTTCTTTCATCAGTGTTTTATAGTTTTCTGCATACAGGTCTTTTGTCTCCTTAGGTAGGTTTATTCCTAGGTATTTAATTCTTTTTGTTGCAGTGGTAAATGTGAGTGTTTCCTTAATTTCTCTTTCAGATTTTTCATCACTAGTGTATAGGAATGCAAGAGATTTCTGTGCATTAATTTTGTATCCTGCTACTTTACCGAATTCATTGATTAGCTCTAGTAGTTTTCTGGTACCATCTTTAGGATTCACTATATATACTATCATGTCATCTGCAAATAGTGACAGCTTTACTTCTTTTCTGATTTATATTCCTTTTATTTCTTTTTCTTCTCTGATTGCTGTGGATAGGACTTCCAAAACTATGTTGAATAACAGTGGTGAGAGTGGGCAACCTTGTCTTGTTCCTGATCTTTAGTTTCAGTTTTTCACCATTAAGAACGATATTGGCTGTGGGTTTGTCATATATGGCCTTTATTATGTTGAGGTAAGTTCCCTCTATGCCTACTTTCTGGAGGGTTTCTATCATAAATTTGTGTTGAATTTTGTCGAAAGCTTTTTCTGCATCTACTGAGATGATCATATGGTTTTTATCCTTCAATTTGTTAATATGGTGCATCACATTTATTGATTTGCGTATACTGAAGAATCCTTACATTCCTGGGGTAAAACACTTGATCATGGTGTATGATCCTTTGAATGTGCTGTTGGATTCTGTTTGCTAGTATTTTCTTGAGGATTTTTGCATCTATGTTCATCAGTGATATTGGCCTGTAGTTTTCTTTCTTTGTGACATCTTTGTCTGGTTTTGGTATCAGGGTGATGGTGGCCTCGTAGAATGAGTTTGGGAATGTTACTCCCTCTGCTATATTTTGGAAGAGTTTGAGAAGGGTAGGTGTTAGCTCTTCTCTAAATGTTTGATAGAATTCGCCTGTGAAGCCATCTGGTCCTGGGCTTTTGTTTGTTGGAAGATTTTTAATCACAGTCTCAATTTCAGTGCTTGTGACTGGTCTGATTATATTTTCTAGTTCTTCCTGGTTCAGTCTCAGAAGGTTGTGCTTCTCTGAGAATTTGTCCATTTCTTCCAAGTTGTCCATTTTATTGGCATATAGTTGCTTGTAGTAATCTCTCATGATCCTTTGTATTTCTGCAGTGTCAGTTGTTACTTCTCGTTTTTCATTTCTAATTCTATTGATTTGAGTCTTCTCCCTTTTCTTCTGGATGAGTCTGGCTAATGGTTTATCAATTTTGTTTATCTTCTCAAAGAACCAACTTTTACTTTTATTGATCTTTGCTATTGTTTCCTTCATTTCTTTTTCATTTATTTCTGATCTGATCTTTATGATTTCTTTCCTTCTGCTAACTTTGGGGTTTTTTTGTTCTTCTTTCTCTAATTGCTTTAGGCGTAAGCTTAGGTTGTTTATTTGAGATGTTTCTTGTTTCTTGAGGTAGGATTGTATTGCTATAAACTTCCCTCTTAGAACTGCTTTGGCTGTAACCCATAGGTTTTGGTTCGTCATGTTTTCATTGTCATTTATTTCTAGGTATTTTTGATTTCCTCTTTGATTTCTTCAGTGATGTCTTGGTTATTAAGGAGTGTATTGTTTAGCCTCCATGTGTTTGTATTTTTTACAGATTTTTTCCTGTAATTGATATCTAGACTCATAGCGTTGTGGTTGGAAAAGATACTTGATACGATTTCAATTTTCTTAAATTTACCAAGGCTTGATTTATGACCCAAGATATGATATATCCTGGAGAATGTTCCATGAGCACTTGAGAAGAAAGTGTATTCTGTTGTTTTTGGATGGAATGTTCTATAAATATCAATTAAGTCCATCTTGTTTAATGTATCATTTAAAGCTTGTGTTTCCTTATTTATTTTCATGTTTGATGATCTGTCCATTGGTGAAAATGGGGTGTCAAATCCCCTACTATGATTGTGTTAGTGCAGATTTCCCCTTTTATGGCTGTTAGTATTTGCCTTATGTATTGAGGTGCTCCTATGTTGGGTGCCTAAATATTTACAATTGTTACACCTTCTTCTTGGATTGATCCCTTGATCACTATGTAGTGTCCTTCTTTGTCTCTTGTAATAGTGTTTATTTTAAAGTCTATTTTGTCTGATATGAGAATTGCAACTCCAGATTTCTTTTGATTTCCATTTGCATGGAATATCTTTTTCCATCCCCTCACTTTCAGTCTGTATGTGTCCCTGGGTCTAAAGCGGGTCTCTTGTAGACAGCATATATATGGGTCTTGTTTTTGTATCCATTCAGCCAAGTTTAAGTCTTTTGGTTGGAGCATTCCATTTACATTTAAGGCAATTATCGATATGTATGTTCCTATACATTTTCTTAATTGTTTTGGGTTTGTTACTGTAGGTCTTTTCCTTCTCTGTGTTTCCTGCCTAGAGAAGTTCCTTTAGCGTTTGTTGTAAAGCTGGTTTGGTGGTGCTGAATTCTCTTAGCTTTTGCTTGTCTGTAAAGGTTTTAATTTCTCTGTTGAATATGAATTGAGATTGCTGGGTAGAGTAATCTTGGTTGTAGGTTTTTCCCTTTCATCACTTTAAAGATGTCCTGCCACTCCCTTCTGGCTTGCAGAGTTTCTGCTGAAAGATCAGCTGTTAACCTTATGGGGATTCCCTTGTATGTTATTTGTTGTTTTTCCCTTGCTGATTTTAATATTTTTCCTTTGTATTTAATTTTTGATAGTTTGATTAATATGTGTCTTGGAGTGTTTTCCCTTGGATTTTTCCTGTATGGGACTCTCTGCACTTCCTGGACTTGATTAACTATTTACTTTCCCATATTAGGGAAGTTTTCAACTATAATCTCTTCAAATATTTTCTCAGTCCCTTTCTTTTTCTCTTCTTCTGGGACCCCTATAATTCAAATGTTGTTGTGTTTAATGTTGTCCCAGAGGTCTCTGAGACTGTCCCCAATTCTTTTCTTTCTTTTTTCTTTATTCCGCTCTGCAGTGGTTATTTCCACTATTTTATCTTCCAGGTCACTTATCCGTTCTTCTGCGTCAGTTATTCTGCTACTGATTCCTTCCAGAGAACATTTAACTTCATTTATTGTGTTGTTCGTTTGTTTGCTCTTTAGTTTTTCTAGGTCCTTGTTAAACGTTTCTTGTATTTTCTCTATTCTATTTCCAAGATTTTGGATCATCTTTACTATCATTACTCTGAATTCCTTTTCAGGTAGACTGCCTATTTCCCCTTCATTTGTTAGGTCTGGTGGGTTTTTGCCTTGCTCCTTCATCTGCTGTGTGTTTCTCTGTCTTCTCATTTTGCTTAACTTACTGCGTTTGGGGTCTCCTTTTCGCAGGCTGCAGGTTCGTAGTTCCTGTTGTTTTTGGTGTCTGGCCCCAGTGGCTAAGGTTGGTTCAGTGGGTTGTGTAGGCTTCCTGGTGGAGGGGACTAGTTCCTGTGTTCTGGTGGATGAGCGTGGATCTTGTCTTTCTGGTGGGCAGGTCCACGTCTGGTGGTGTGTTTTGGGGTGTCTGTGACCTTATTATAATTTTAGGCAGCCTCTCTGCTAATGGGTGGGGTTGTGTTCCTTTCTTGCTAGTTGTCAGCATAGGGTGTCCAGCACTGTAGCTTGCTGGTCATTGAATGGAGCTGGGTCTTATCATTGAGATAGAGATCTCTGGGAGAGCTTTTGCCATTTGATATTACGTGGAGCTGGGAGGTCTCTGGTGGACCAATGTCCTGAACTCAGCTCTCCCACCTCAGAGGCACAGGCCTGACACCTGGTCAGAGCCCCAAGACCCTGTCAGCAACATGGCTCAGAAGAAGAGGGAAAAGAGAAAGAAAGAAAGAAAGAAAGAAAAATTAAAATAAAAAATAATTATTAAAAATTTAAAAATTAAAAATAGAAAAAGAAAAAAAAAAAAGAAAGAAAGAAAGAAAGAGAGAAGAGAGCAACCAAACCAAAAAACAAATCCACCAAGGATAACAAGTGCTAAGAACTATACTAAAAAAAAAGAAAAAAGAAAACAATGAACAGACAGAACCCTAGGACAAATGGTAAACGCAAAGCTATACAGACAAAATCATACCAAGAAGCATACACTTACACACCCACAAAAAGACAAAAAGGACAAATATATATATATCGTTGCTCCCAAAGTCCACTGCCTCTATTTTGGGATGATTCGTTGTCTATTGTCACAGATTCTATTGTGGAATCTGTGTATTCCACAGATGCAGGGTACATCAAGTTGACTGTGGAGATTTAATCTGCTGCTCCTGAGGCTGCTGGGAGAAATTTCCCTTTCTCTTCTTTGTTCGCAGAGCTCCTGGGGTTCAGCTTTGGATTTGGCCCTGCCTCTGTGTGTAGGTCGCCTGAGGGCGTCTGTTCTTCGCTCAGACAGGACAGGGTTAAAGGAGCAGCTGATTCGGGGGCTCTGGCTCACTCAGGCCGGGGGGAGGGAGGGGTACGGATGCGGGGCGAGCCTGCGGCGGCAGAGGCCGGCGTGACATTGCACCAGCCTGAGGCACGCCATGCATTCTCCCAGGGAGGTTGTCCCTGGATCACGGGACCCTGGCAGTGGTGGGCTGCACGGGCTCCCAGGAGGGGCGGTGTGGACAGTGACCTGTGCTTGCACACAGGCTTCTTGGTGTCCATAGCAGCAGCCTTAGCTTTTCACTCCCGTCTCTGGGGTCCGCGCTGATAGCCGCGGTTTGTGCCCATCTCTGGATCTCGTTTAGGCGGTGCTCTGAATCCCCTGCCCTCGCATACCCCGGAACAATGGTCTCTTGCCTCTTAGGCAGGTCCAGACTTTGTCCTGGACTCCCTCCTGGCTAGCTGTGGCGCACTAGCCCCGTTCAGGCTGTGTTCACGCCGCCAACCCCAGTCCTCTCCCTGGGATCCGACCTCCGAAGAAGCTGGAGCCTCAGCTCCCAGCCTCTGCCTGCCCCGGCGGGTGAGCAGACAAGCCTCTTGGGCTGGTGAGTGCTGGTCAGCACCGCTCCTCTGTGCGGGAATCTCCCCACTTTGCCCTCCGCACCCCTGTGGCTGCGCTCTCCTCCGTGGCTGCGAAGCTTCCCCCCTCCACCACCCACAGTCTCCGCCTGCGAAGGGGCTTCCTAGTGTGCGGAAACTTTTCCTCCTTCACAGCTCCCTCCCACTGGTGCAGGTCCCGTCCCTATTCTTTTGTCTCTGTTTTTTCTTTTTTCTTTTGCCCTACCCAGGTACGTGGGGAGTTTCTTGCCTTTTGGGAGGTCTGTGGTCTTCTGCCCGCGTTCAGTAGGTGTTCTGTAGGAGTTGTTCCACATGTAGATGTATTTCTGATATATTTGTGGAGAGGAAGGTGATCTCCACGTCTTACTCTTCCGCCATCTTGAAGGTCTCCCCTCAAATGAATTTATGCAAAGTCAATCTGACTTTACCTATACTTTTTCTTATGAAATGTGGGAAAGGGATGTATTAGCAGGGAAAGTGTCCCCCCGTAGACTAGTTGAGTGATTTTGGAAAGGAAGAGGCCCAGATGGTGGCTGTCCCCCTGGCCTTTAGTCACTGCACTTAGTATGTCAGCAGCCTTGTGCCCCCAGGCAGTATTTTCAGTCCTTTGCCAACTCCATGGTACCCTCTCCACCATACTGGTCACCTCCCCTGCTCCCTGGACCATAAGTATCCCCACCCTTGCTCAGGGATGTGCTGGCTCTAGTCTTACAGAAGCAGCTTTGACAAGCACAGATATTTCTTAGGCTGGAGGCTTTGGGTGCCAGGAAATTAATTCATTGCCTATATTATCAGTTCTGTAAGTCCAAACTTCTATAAGTGAGTTTGCTTGGAATAAACCATTTAGATTGGAGTAAAAGGAGAGAAGGGAGATGGCTGGTATGTGTGACAGGGTGAAGTGGAGAATAAAAGAGAGGGAATCTTTGTGAATGCACAAGAAAATATTTGCTTTAATACCACCTTGCTTCTGTAGAGCACTTTACTGTTATAAAGCATTTTAATGCATATGAACTTATTTTTAAAAATCTGTATCTCAGGCAGAACTGGCTGACAGCAGGGAAGCCTGGAAGGAGTCCAGGCAACAGTGACAAGACCTGGCCTAGAACAGATGTGTCCCTAAATCACCATATAAGTCTGGGAAGACTCTTAACTTCTCTGAGACTCAGTTTCCCTGTTGATCAAACAAAAACTAAATTAGAACGAGGGCTTGGATTATCTAATTTCTAGAGTCCCTTCGACTCTGAACGTTGATGATGCCATTTGTTATAATAATGTGTTGTTGCATAACTGATTACAGTAGGGCTTTTGTGACACCAAGAGGAAAGTTAGACTTAATCTTGTAGAGGAAAAATGCTGGCTTAGAATGAGTTACAGATCTGCTGCTTACTCATCAGCTGTGTGACTTTGACAAAGCGAGTAACTTCTCTGAGCCTCAGTTTCCTAATCAGGAAATGAGGACAATAAGACTTGTCTTGTAGGGCAGTTGTACTTGTTAAATGAGATAGTGAATCTGAATGTACTTTTAAACTCTAATGACCTAAAAAATGTGATAATTTATTGTTATCACTATTACCAGCATGCAGAAAAATCCATTAGCCCTCTAAGAATTACCTAACAGGGCTTCCCTGGTGGCACAGTGGTTAAGAATCCGCCTGCTAATGCAGGGGACACGGGTTCGAGCCCTGGTCCGGGAAGATCCCACATGCCGCGGAGCAACTAAGCCCGTGCGCCACAACTACTGAGCCTGCGCTCTAGAGCCCGCGTGCCACAACTACTGAGCCCACGTGCCACAACTACTGAAGCCCATGCGCCTAGAGCCCGTGCTCTGCAACAAGAGAAGCCACCACAATGAGAAGCCCGTGCATCGCAACAAAGAGTAGCCCCCGCTCTCAGAAACTAGAGGAAACCCGTGTGCAGCAGCGAAGACCCAATGCAGCCAAAAAGTAAATAAATGAATAAATTAATTAATTAAAAAAAAAAAAAAGAATTACCTAACAACGGAAACAAATGAATTGAGCAGCCCTTACTATTCACCCAGCATAAGTCCTAATCAGGGAGTAAAGGCCATTTACAACTCCAGGGAAAAAAAGTTTAGCTTCTTCCCTGCTTTACGACATCCATGGAGTAGACTTCTGTGTGCCCCTCGCCCCTGTAAGCCACATACAGAAGGCTTAGGATGCTAACAGTGATGATTTTCTCCACCGTGAGGGCAACGAAAGTAATCTCCTTATACAGATCTTTCAAAGACCAACAAAGACCACCATTTATATAAAAATAATTAATTATACCATCGTACTTAGAAAGGCAATACCTTTTCTTCCAAACTTTGTAAAATGATGATTAGAGCACAACATTGTGACTGGAAATGAGGAATCCTGGAACGTTCTTTGGAAGCACCTGGTCTTATTTTAAGTTGCCTAATAAAAGAACTGACACTCCACTGCCATCCCCAGGTACACAGCCCCTCCCAGCACATTTGGGGCTAAGTGTTCAGAATTATGCACGCAGACCTATATAATAGAAGCCTCTACTCCAAGGTGATTTTTCGCTCCCTTTCTTGGAATTACTATGTATTACGTTGTAATGTACAAGGTTGGAAAGAAGCTGATCTAAAAAGGGATAAACTTTTTTTTTTCCCCAGGATGACCAAGTAACAGAAGGCCTTCATCTCTGGGCAATATTCAGGAAGCCTACTGTTTTCTTTGTTCTCTGATATTTTTGAGCTTGTCTGGGTTTTAAGTACTGGGTATCTTAGGCCATAGGTTTTAGCAGGAAAGTCTTTACATACAAATTAAATAACCTTTTTTTTAAAATTGAAGTAGAGTTGATTTACAGTGTTGTGTTAGTTTCCAGTGTACAGCAAAGTGATTGTTATATATATTCTTTTTCAGATTCTTTTCCATTATAGGTTATTACAAGATGTTGAATATAGTTCCCTGTGCTATACAGTAGGTCCTTGTTGTTCATCTATCTTATATATTAAATAAACTTTTAATTAATAGAATCTTACAGAAATCATAGCTTGCATGGACTGCATGTAAGAGGAAAAATAAATTTACTTTTAAAAACCTTAATTCTTTATATAATTTTGGCTTTTTAAAAAATACCTTGAAAATAAAAGCAAAGATAGCAAGTACTTTAAAGGTAAGACACCACCTTACCCAACCTTTATAATTTCCAAAAGGAGGAGCATAATAGATGTTTGATCAATGCTTGCCAAATTAAAAGTTTCATAAAGAAGATACACACTAAATCAGAATAAGAGTTTACGTAGCATTATTATAAAAGCTCCATCCCCAAATAAAATCAATAATGGTGTTGAGAGAACGTGAAACTCTCTTCTAACGAACTTGATGAAATATCAGTTCTGTGCCTCATGGAAATTTGGGGCTAGAATTAATTCTTAATTCATGCCTATTCCTACTTCAACCTTGCTGATCATCAGAGATATATAATCAACAATTTGGCATTCCAAGTAGCTAAACTCAATGCATTCTTTTAAACTCTAAAAGTATCTCTATAGAGTGAAAACAAACAAGCAAAATATATATATATATATATATATATATATATATATATATATATATACATATATAAAGTTGTTTCAACCAACAGACTTAGGGATAATTGCTAGGAGTAAATGAATATCTTGTCACGACCAATAAATTTAGGGATACCTGCTAGAAATAAATGTCTACCTTGTCAATCTACCATTGCTTGCCACAGTTCTTTCTTTCCTTAAATTAATCATGTCTAACGCAGAACTGATAAGTAGTAATTGATTTAATTCTCTGAGTAACATGCATCTTCTGTATCATTATATACAGTTCTGGCCCAATATATTTACTGCACTTTTTATTGAGTAACATGGAAGTGAGTGCTGAGTTGGCAGCCCAATAATAAATGGCCCTCATGTTATCTGAGTTGCTCTCTTGCATTGACAAAAATGGTGATAAATTGGGTTGTAATTGAGAAAGAAAAGGAAGACGATTACTCCTGATGCTGAGATGCATTTATCCCCTGCCCCAGCCCTTACTGAACATGCATACTCCTCCATCAGCCTGCAGGATTAGCCCTGAAACAGAGAGCAGCCCAGGGTACCACCCTGTCTGGCACACAGCCTCATACCCCTGCAGCCACAAGCTGACCACGTGAGTGGCTTCCATGGGATGGGGGTAGGGGGTGGAGGGGAGCACTTTACCTTCCTGCACACAGACGGGTTTATCACTTGGGATCCAGCCTAGGGTTCCGTTCAGATGTTTCATACACAGTCTCTTTGTAGAGCCCTTCAGCTTGAATCCATCTTGGCAGTGAAATCGGGTGACAGAGCTTTCAAAGAAAACCCCTCCGCTGGGCGTCCTGAAGCCATTCTCAGGGACGCCTGGGTCAGCACACACCTGAAGGTCATCGAACCCTACATGGACAGAGAGAAGAAAAGGTGCCTCTGAATATATTCTTCGGATGCTGAAGGTTTCCCGTGATAAATGGCAGACGCTGTATTCTTTCCGATGCTATGGGCCACCCAACTCCACCAATAAAAAAGCCAAGAAAATAAACACTCTAGTGCACATTTCACACTGCTTTTTGCTCTTTGCTTAGAAAAGCGCTCATTAGTGATTTCAGTTTCACGGTCAAGTTAGCCCTTCAAGAGGTTCTAGGAGTAGGGAGATGAGGAAAAGTAAACGACGAAAGGAATACAAAATGGTAAATGTCGAGACTGAAGTACAAAATGCAGAAGGGAGCGGAGGAGGGAGAGGTGGTCGGGAAAGGGGGAGATGGAATCTGAGCCTGGCTTTGAAGGACGGGTAAGACTTCAAGGACAGAACCAACTTTGTGGAGGGAGACACCGGGGAATGGTGTGTGCAATGGCCGGGCCGGGAGACCGCGGGCGTGTCTGCAGAGCAGCAGGTGGCTGAGAGGATACAGGGTTTGTGGAAGAGGCAGGCTGGCGATGCCCACCCTCCCCTGCCCCCTGCCCTCACCCCCATCAGCCAGGCCTGGTCCACATTTCTCCTCCTCCGGGAGGCCTTCCTTAACCCCACTCTCCCTGCCCCCCCCATTTGTTCCACCCCTGTAACGTGAACACAGCCCTGTACTGAATCATTTGGAGAATGATCGCCTCTCATTCTGGGTTATGAGCCCCTCGAGGACAGGTTTTGAGACTTTTTCACTCTCGTGAAACCTATCACAGCTCTGCCTAGAACGTGCTCCATAAATGTTTGATGAGTGAATAAACAGAGTTGGAAAAGGGAGTGGGAGACATACCGGGGTGACCCTAGAAAGCCCGGCTGAGCGAGGAGGCCAGCGTGGAGCCATGGAGCTGGGTAGTGGGGACCAGGAGGCCGACAGGACAGCAGCCTGAGGGACTAAGTGGAGGAGGAAGAGCCCAGAGCGTGGCTAGGAGACCCAGGCAATGGTGCGGTCAGACGTGGTGGGTCTGAGGGCACAGGAAAGTGATGGAAGCAGCAAGGAGGGCACCAGAGTGTGAGACATCCCGGTTCCAGGGGTGCCTTGTCAACTGACTGGATGTCGGGGTGAGGGAGACGGCCAGACAGCTGGGACGAAGGCCCGACTCTGGCCTCCATGAGGAGGAGAGGGGTGGGGTCATGGCACGTACTGAGAGCTTTGGACAAAGACATGACTGGGACCAGATTTGCATTTTTTTTTTTTAAGAATTTCACTTTTTAAATTAATTAATTAATTAATTTATTTTTGGCTGTGTTGGGTCTTCGTTTCTGTGCAAGGGCTTTCTCTAGTTGCGGTGAGCGGGGGCCACTCTTCATCGCGGTGCATGGGCCTCTCACTGTCGCGGCCTCTCTTGTTGCGGAGCACAGGCTCCAGACGCGCAGGCTCAGTAGTTGTGGCTCACGGGCCCAGTTGCTCCGCGGCATGTGGGATCTTCCCAGACCAGGGCTCGAACCCGTGTCCCCTGCATTGGCAGGCAGATTCTCAACCACTGCGCCACCAGGGAAGCCCCCAGATTTGCATTTTTGAACGATCTTTTGTGTAGCCACACGGAGCTCATGAATGTCACGAGCTCGTTGGGGGACACCAAGGATAAGGAAGGGGTCGTCTATGTGCACAATGCTCCAACGTATCCTCCAAGGAAAGCAATGCAGGCGACAGAGAGAACCCTAAACTTCTGTGCACTACGAAGGCCTTCTACTCCATTTTCTTACAAAATCAACCAACAAATCCTTCCTGAAAAGGTACCCAGAACAACTATGCATGACTCCGTCCAGATGGGTGTTGGTGTGCCCGTCCACCCCCACCCCCAGCGCAGCCAGGTCAAGACGTGGCAGAGGGACAGGAATAGCCTGGGCCATCTTAGAAAATCTCAGCCCAGACCCAGAGGCAGTATCACTGGGGCTCTTGGAGGACTTACGTGGTTTCCAGGTGATGCCCAGATGTCGGACTCATGAGATATCTGATCCTCTGTAACACACTGGGCTTGCAAAACGTCCTCAGCTGGTAGGTGATTCCCTGACCCCAACTTTCATGGGCTCATGAAGGACTCACTTGCTGTCCTCCCCAACTGACCTCAAGACCCTGGACATTCTGCCAGCACCGCTGTGCTGAAAGCCACACGACACAGCACAGTAGGCACCGTGGCAGCACGGGGTCCAGCAGTCATAACGTGCTCTCTCTGCCGAGGGCATGCGGCTGTGGACCAAGCGAAAAGTCAAGGAGGGAAGCAGGGAAGTGGACAGCGTCCACATCTGACGCTATTACATCTTTAAGTGGGAGCAGGTCTGATACTTTATCAAACAGAAGATGCTTTGACAAAGGAGACACCATCTAGCCTCTCAGCCCCCCTGACACGCAGCCGCAGCTCTGCCCCACTGTGAGTACCCCGACAGTGGAGGCAGGTTTCCAGCCCCTTGGAGGGTGATTAATACCCATCTGGGAGGAGGGCAATAAAGTACTGGCGGGTCGTTAAGTGATGGCTTCATGTTTTTGTTTCAAAGGAAGGTACTGTAAATTGTCAAGTGCTTCCTAAGTGATGAAGGTCAATGATTTCCTTCTGAGTCTGGCCGTCTCAGGGTGGGTCCTTGAAACGTATACCCATTATGGTATTGAGGGGGCAACTAGCAGCAATGGAATTCGTGATTCCATCCCGGTCTAGAAAGCCTAGAAGCATAAACATACAGAAACCTGAATGGTCTGGACGCTTCCTGGCAGTCTGGGAGTGAAAGTCACTCTGACACACACGCTGGAAGTCAAACAGAGGCTGTATCAGACACTGGGTGGCCACAGAAGGGCAAGCCGAGGGTAAGAGGAGGGGACAGCCTTCTGGAAGGTCTGGGGCTGACTCCTCACAGCTAGGCAGACACCCGCCAGCCAGAGGGAGGAAGGGCACTGTGGGGGCAGGTCACAAGGCATGGAGGTGGGAAGCCGCTGAGCACATTTCAGGGAAGAGGCTGGGGTTCAGGTTCTGCCAGGCTTGGGGCAGGGTGACTGCCACAGGTGGAGCCCTGGGGTGGAGGGTGGTGAAGGGAGGGCAGGAGATGGCGACAGCAGATCCCGAAGGCTGAATGTGTTAGCTAAGGGTCTGGACTTGAGGAGGAGGTGAGGGGTAGGGGCGTGGCACGTACTGAGAGCTTTGAACAAAGACATGACTGGGATCAGATTTGTTTTGTTGAATGATCTTTCCTGTACTCGCACAGAGGACTGACTCGTATAGACCAAGCAGGAGGGAGGAAGCTCGTTGGAAGTGCCTCCAGGCCACCAGCTGCACCAGAGGAGCAGGAGGGCAGCTTTGTAAAAGGACATTCACGGATCCAGGCTCTCTCTGGCTGGGGTCGGGCCCAGAAGTCTTGAGTTTTAGAAAGTTCTCTCAATGACTCAGGCAGCCAGTCCCGCACCTGCCCGAGGGAGGACCAGCATCTGAGAACCGTGGGATTTCAGGGCTCGTGCCAGAACTGGGTGGGAAACGAGGAGTCAGAACCAAGGCAGACGCAATGGAATAGAAAGAGGGCCACATGAGACACTAAGGACACAGAATCACAAAACCTGTGACCGCCTGGATGGAGGACGGGGTTAGAGGAATGAACTAAAAGAGAGGCATCTAGGATAACGCCCACGTTCTGATGCCGACGACGGCGTAGACAGTGGGGCCGTGCACTCAGACTGACAGGACAAGGTGAAGACAGCAATGATGTGTCTGGTGGGGGGCCGGGGAGTTTGAGTTCTTGGTGGAGGGGGGACACCCAGGCAGAGATGTCTGGTGATGAGCTGGAGGCTGAGTCTGAAGTTCCATGGTGCCCTGGGCTGGTGCGGGCATGGGCGGGTGCTCTGTCCCGGGAACGAGCGCAGCGTGAGAGAAGCAGCAGCCGAGGCACCCACAAAGGACGCTGGGAATACAGGGCCATGGAGGAGGAAGACCTGACTGTGTCATGGAAGCAAGGGAAAGGGTTTCAGGAAGGAATGGGTGGCAGTGTCAGCTGAGATCCGCTAAGCAAAGTCTGAGAAGCATCCACTGGCTGAGGGCAGGGGGCACTGAGACCAGTGCCCAGGCAGCTTCAGGGACAAGGAAGAACTAGCCCTGGGGGAGGACGCCTGCCTGCTCATGTTTGCGGGGGGGGGGGGGGGCGGGCCAGTGAGAGTAAGCATGGGCTTCTCTTTCCAGATGCTTAGTGTGAACAAAAGAACACAGGTTGGGAGTTATCCCTGGATTAGGGTCAAGGGAGGGGTTTGACTGTTGTAATAAAATTATAAGATGAAGGAGATTTGAATATGTCTCTATACAGCAGGGGGAAACAAAGACTGCAGATGAAGGGGAGCAAAGGGGAGGCAAGTGGGGTAAGTTCCCTGCACCTGGATGTGGGCAGGGAGGGGACCCAAACCCTGGAGGAGGGATTGCCCTCCACTGAGGCAGGAAGGGGAGTTATGCCGGAACCTCCACTGAGGGAAGCATGTGCCCCATAATGTGCTCAGCCTCCAGGACTCAGCTTAAGTAGCGCCTCCCCCTGGGAGCCTTCTTCCTCCCTTCAGGCACCTGGGCTGACCTCTCTTAGCGTGCCCCTTGCCCTGTCATTGGTCTGCTTAGCTGTCTCTCCCACTGGGCTGTGAACTCCTGGAGGGGGAAATAGGGTCCTATACTTCACTTCCTCCTATAGTGAGTGTGGGCATTCCATAAGTGCTGCTAATGAAGGATTGGTGGGTGGATAGATGGATGGATAGAGGATAGGTGGGTGAATAGATAGATGGATAGATGGGTGATGGATAGAGGATATGTGGGTGGATAGATGGATGGATAGAGGATAGGTGGATGGATAGAAAATAGGTGGGTAGATAGATGGATGGACAGAAGATGAATGGATGGATGGATGGATAGATGATGAGGATAGGTGGGTGGATGGATGGATGAATGAATAGAAGATGAATGGATGGAGGATGGGTGAGTGGATGGATGGATGGATAGAAGATGAATGGATGGAGGGTGGGTGGGTGGATTGATGGATGGATAGAAGATGAATGGATGGATGGATGGATGGATAGATGATGAGGATAGGGGGGTGGATGGATGGATGAATGAATAGAAGATGAATGGATGGAGGATGGGTGAGTGGATGGATGGATGGATAGAAGATGAATGGATGGATGGATGGATGGATAGATGATGAGGATAGGTGGGTGGATGGATGGATGAATGAATAGAAGATGAATGGATGGAGGATGGGTGAGTGGATGGATGGATGGATAGAAGATGAATGGATGGATGGATGGATGGATAGATGATGAGGATAGGGGGGTGGATGGATGGATGGTTGGATGGATGAATAGAAGATGAATGCATGGAGGGTGGGTGGGTGGATGGATGGATGGATGGACAGAAGATGAATGGATGGATGGATGGATAGATGAAGAGGATAGGTGGGTGGATGGATGGATGGTTGGATGGATGAATAGAAGATGAATGGATGGAGGGTGGGTGGGTGGATGGATGGAGGGTGGATGGATGGAGGGTGGATGAATGGATGGAGCCACATGCTCTGCTGGACTCATCAGGCAAAGATACTTACCCCATCCCACCAAACAGTCACACCTATCACTCTGATAATCCCAGAAGCTTACGTATTCTAAGCTTATGTATTCCAAGGGAGGTGTGCATTCTCTCCCCCAGCACAGACACACTCTCTCCTAACACCCTCTCGCCTTCCTCTCTTCTCCCAGCCTAAGTAGACTGCATTCCTTAGATTTTTATACCCTTCTTCCAATCCACATTCTCAGACACCTCAGCCTCCCTCCTCCGTCTCCACTGTAGGGCCCAAGGTAGGTTTACGCAAAGAATTTGGCTGAGACATCTGTGCCTCCCCCGCCACCACACACACACTTTTGGCCGGTCACCCCCTGCTCACAAATGAACCATGCGGACTGCTAAGTCCTAGGCACTGACCCCTCGATTTGTCACACCACCCTACCACTGTGCCCCGGGCCAAGGAGCTGTTCTCTCTCAGAGAAGGACAGATCATTCAAGTGAGAGCTGAAGATGCAGCCCCGAATCCATCAGAAAAATGACTCCTGCTCTAATAAATAAATGATGAGAGCATCGTGGAAATGATGATGGGAGAGCAGCAGAATTTCCCAATGAATCTAACTCGTTACTTTCTTTCTTTATTCCTTCCTTTTAAAAAGAGCATTTCCATCCACTTTCTCTGCTTTCATGTCACCACTGCTAGCCTCCGGCTCTGTTCCTGTGCCTGGGACAGCGCTGATGATCAGGGTGTTGCTGGCCGTGGGATCCAGCCCTTGGCATGGAAGAGGGAAATAAGAACAAGCGGTAAAAAGAGAGCAATCAGAAAATGGGATGGTATAAGAAGAAAATATTCTTCATTTTGGACAACTAATCTCATTGAGAAAGATAGTAATTTTCCAGGACTTGCCACAGCTTCAGACTCCACTTTTCAAATCACCCCCGAGCGGATCAGTTCCCAGCCCAGGTCATTCTTCTGTAGAGCTGTTCTCTTAATGTCTTTCTGAAACGTTGATGACCAGCCCCATCAGATAACACATCCATTAAGGGGGTGGGCTGCTTTAGGTATTAGGGAAGAGGAGTGGAAAATAACTTGAGCATGAGCCCGCTCAAATAATCTTATCCTAGGAACCATACTCCTAAGGTCCCAATCGCTTTCACCCCATTCTTCAAATTCTGTGTATGCTTTGGAGCTAAGTAGCCACAGCATGGAGAAAAGAGTTCACAGAATGATTTCCAATATGTTTCTTTGTGGGGCAAGTGGGAGGAAAAGGGAATATTCCATTTTAATAAGTGCCTGGAAGCGGCATCCCCTAGCAGTTGCTTCTAAATTCAATTCAGAGTGCAACACCTATCTACAAGAGACAGTCTTTGTGATGGTTCATTGTATGTGTCCACTTGACTAGGCCAGGGGATGCCCAGATATTTCATCAGACATTTATTCTGGCTGTGTCTGTGAGGGTGTTTCTGGATGAGACTGACTTTGAGTGGGTAGACTGAGTAAAGCAGATTGCCGTCCCTAATGTGGGTGGGCCTCACCCAATCAGTTGATGGCCTGAATATAAAAGGGAGAGTAGAAAGAATTCTTGCTCTCTCCTGACTGCCTTCAAGCTGGCACATCAATCTTCTCCTGCCTTCAGATTCAGACTGAGACTGAAAATTACACCATGGGCTCTCCTGGTTCTCAGGCCTTTGGATTCAGACTGGAACTACACCCTCAGCTCTCCTGAGTCTCCAGGTTGCCAACTGCAGATCTTGGACTTCCCAGCCTCCATAACTGCATTAGCCAAGTCCTAATAGTGCGTGCATGTGACCTATCTCCTATGGGTTCTGTTTTCTCTGGAGAACCCAGACTAATACAGTCTTCCTAAAGGTACTCATGCACTTTACAAACGTGAGTAACATGGATGCTGACTGTCCCCACACTCCAGAGGATGATATTTCTCTCTGGACCCCTGAGTTCAGGTAAGCAGCCCGTTGAGGCAGTCGGGGTACAGTGGCAGGGGCGGGGGCAGTGCCTGGGGCCTGGGGCCTGGGGTCTGAACAGCCTGCTGTAGAGTCCCGGCCTGAGGTCCCCTCTGGTTGCTTTCTCAGCCTGTGTCACACTCTTAAGTCCTGGTGTCTCCATTACTGGCACTGATTTTCCTGCTTAGTGTTTGTGAGCCCAGGAACAAGTCATGGGTAGGATTGTAATTTGAACTTGTTCTCAGTGGGATTGAGAGAATCTCCATCTTCACATACAAAGAAATGCATCCAGCCTCAATCTCATGATGAGGTCTTGACACTTCTGATTTGGTTACTTCTGAGTCTGCTGAAACCTACCAGACAGTTTTACTGTGAGCAACAGAAGTCTTTGAAAAGAACCATAAAAACGAAAGAGGTGCGAAAAGCAATCTTTTGGCTTATTATAACTGAAAAGTCACATCCTAGAAAGGAAGAGTGTATCAAATGTAGCCAAATCAATTTCAAACTAGGGCCGGGCTTCCGTTTCCCTGTAAACTGCTATATGAGTCTTTGGGGGAAGAAACAGAATAGAGACACAAAAATTGATTTTTTATGCACTTACTTAGTGAGAAGGTCCGGGGGCTAGGGAGAAAAGGGCAACCCTGCTAAAGTTTAAACAGACACGTTTGCAAATTTTAGTTAGAATCAAGAGTAGCCCCCAAGCCTCGCCCCCCCCCCCACCCCCGACTGCACCCACTGTCGGTCTCACACGGTCGGCATTACAATCACCTTAGAGGGTCTCTGGTCCGACCCCTTTGTCTCCCAGAGGAGGACACGGAGGCCTGCGGAGGTCAAGGGTGAGTCCAATCACTCTGATCACAGAGCTGGAACTGACACCTCGGCATCCGACTCACAATCCAGTGCTCCTGCCACTGACGATGTTGTCCCCCCTTAGCCTTTTCCTGTCGTATTTCACGTTTGTGAATGACTCGAATCTTCATGAATCCTAAACTCTTTGAGGGCAAGAGTATTCGTAAATGTTTTGGAGTCCCTGTATCTGTTAAAACAGGACTGAGCCAATAGCAACGGTGAAACAGTTAATGATTCAATAGGACGTAAATCCTCATGGTTCCCCCCAAAGCTGACACTTCCCAGCACACCGTCTCAGAATGAAGAGGCTGGGGAAGCTTTATGGTCCCCCCCAAACATTCAAGAATCCAGGCAGTCAGCCGCCAGACAGCCATTGACCACAACGGGGATCTGTAGAGCATTTCTGGTGATGAAAAATGCTCTTGAGGGGATCACGACCTAACCTCAGATATCAGTTTCATGAAACAGAATTAGTCCTGGTGAGTGGAGCACCTATTGCCCTCAACAGCAAAAGAATAAATGGAGAAGGACGTAGTAAGCTTGAGAAAGTCCCTCTTGACCACGTAAGGGCTTTTCCCCCATTAGATGTGAACATTCCAATTCCAGCTGCCTTGGGCTGAAATCTCTCTTTTTCTCATCACCAGCAATGCAGACCAAGTTTCTTTTAAACCACCCAACTAGTAAAATATCACTGTGCTTCAAAAAGCATTTATACCGAGAAGGGAATGCCTCTGCCGCATTAGAGAAAAATCTTCAAAAAACCTTTCCTATTCTTAAAGATTCTGAAAGTTTCATTATCTGGGCTTGTTGAATTACAAGCTAAAATGCATTGGGAAGGTCCTGAGGATCTGTTGATGAGGGGCCCCTTTGATCGTCTCTTTACTGCCAACACACACCTCACCTTGATCTTCCCCACCGTCTCAAGAATCCCTTGCTCTTAGAACTACTTTAATTAATTTTGTTAATGAACACATGTATTGATAGCCTGCCTTATTCCAGAAACTGTGTGAGCTGGTGCTGTATCTGTAACAAGGCATCAGCAACAAAAAGAAGAGGAAGATAGAGGCAGTACTACAGAAATCATATTACGCGAAATCTATTCAGCAAATAAATCAATTCTCTAACATCAGTATTTTCAAACACAGTGCTTCTGTGTATCAGGTCGGCTATAGGTGACCTGATAACATAGAACTACCTGACGTGCCAGAAGTTTCCGGCCACCTGGCAGCCAACTGCACTTTTGGGCTGGTCCATTCTCTGCCTGTCAGCCCATCAGAGGCTCCTGACATCCCTTCAAGGTGATGCCACACTGGAGTTGAACATCAGTGGATGTTCCTTCTGAGCCTGAGATCCTAGAGAAGTTCTACATATTCTGGAGGTCCGTCCTGAGCCAGGGTCAGGCTCAAACAATTAGAGGATCCCCCTCCCCGGTGCTAGATAGTTTAGGGGCTGCCAAACATCTTCCAGGAAATGCTAGGAGGACTGAGTAACCCGGGCCCCAAGGCTGCTGGAATGCCTCAACTCTTATGGAGATGGAGGAGCTGGTAAGCCCCTCCCAAATGAACCCACCTGGAGGAGAGAAGCCAGAGTGGGCCACAGAAGACCCTTGCTGGGATAAGAGGAGGTCCCAGAGTCAGAATGTGGTAGAAACAGCAATTTAACAATTTAACACTGTGGAAATTACAATTAAAATCAATGAGAAAATGTAATTTGCTTTATAAAGATTCATTAATAAACCATATCTCCATAACAAGATCATTAGTCAGTGTTTCTTGACCTCCTCTGTTCCAGTCTAAATCATCTCTATGTTTGGTAAAATTTCAGCTTTTTGTTTTTAAAAAGAAAATGAAAGAAAGGGAGAGGGCACTTACTAAAACAGAGATGGGGAAAGGAAAATATAATCTGTGTATATACTCACTCAACAAACAGTGCTGGGCGCTGGGGGAAGGAGCTAACGGGCGCTCACTCAGCAGGTGGCATGAACTGGGACTTCCTGCAGAGCCAGCCTGCATGTAGGACCTTGAGTTTTTGATCTACAGGCTGTGGCCTTGCAGTAGGTCATGAAATCAATTTTCAGGGTCACAACCAGCACTTTTTAGAAATGAAAGAGAAAGGAGAAGTCAGAGTGCACCCTCCATGGTAAGGGTGAGTACTGTTTTGTGTGGTTTTATTAGTTCTGCTTGTGCACACATGCTGGTCTGCAATGTAAAATATATTTCTTTCAGTGGTTCACAGTCAAAAAGGTTTGAAAAACACTGCTTTAAATATACTCCACCTTGTCATTCCACATGATAACATACATTCACTTCAAATAACGTAGTGGGTGCTTAAGGGCTCAGGTTCTGCAGTGAGACTGTGTACTTTGAATCCCGACTCTGCCATTTTCTAGCTGTGTACTACTAGCTGTGTACCGTCTACTATTTATTATAGCAAATTTATACTAACAGGATATCACTTAAACCTAGTTTTCTGAAGAACCAACAATGTGTTGGGGGGCTCAGGATTTATCTAGGTGGGTTGAAAACTCAGTATTTTGGATTCCATTACCCAGAATCTACACTGAATACTGCATACACAGTATTTCTATTATAAACGTAATAGAAACTTGGAATATTTGTATGGTAATCAAGTTAGGTAACATTTCCCAAGAAATAGTGAGAATGTTTTAATGTTTCAAGAAATATCCAGAGATGAATATAACATCGGCTACGTCTGAGCAAGTAAATGTAGCAGAAATAAGTCTCAATAGCATAATTTCGACTTGATTAAAATGGATAAAGACTACAGATGTGGCAGTCATAGCACTCCCCATTTGATGCCAGAACTGATATTTTTCTCCTCTTGATTTAATTCGCTTTGATTACCCAATTACTCCTAAGTCCTTTCACTCAGTTTCAGCTCCAATAAAACTGATACCAATGTTAACTCATAATGTGATTTCACTCTAGTCTCATGATACTGCTCCGTAAAAGCATGTCCAGCAACATAATAAAATTATTCCAGATTGTGATATTATAACAGGGAAAAACAGAATAAACCGTTATCTGTTTGAAATAAACCATTCATCAGAAAAATCTGAGGATTTCTTCCATCAGCTGGGAAGAAGAATGGAACATGGTGGCATCGAAATTTCACAGTTTATATAAACTTTAGGATTACCAGTTGACAAAACATTTGAAGAAGGCAAGGATAAATTTAAAAACTGACTGCGAAGTTAAAAATGTGGCTCTTTTCGAAAGCAAATCCTTATTGAGTATAATGAGGTGACCTGTCTAGCAGATCTGTGACCCTGGATAAGTAACGCGATCTTCTTGGGTTTTAACATCTCATCACTGAATGAGGTAATTGGATGATTTATCAGATCTCTGCCACTGCCAAATTCCATGATTTCTAGTCACTTTTTGATAAAAATTGGTAGAAACCTCCCAAAGCACAAGCACTCAGACTGAAGTGGCCCAGAAGACAATGCATGGTTGGTTAAAAAAAATCCTATAACACACTTTCAAAATACTTGTGGTTATTTGTTATTTTCTAAAAATCAAATTCCCTTCACATGAAAAGGGAACATTGCTAATTATTAGAGAAATGTAAATCAAAACTACAATGAGGTATCACCTCACACTGGTCAGAATGGGCATCATTACAAAGCCCACAAACAATTAATGCTGGAGAGGGTGTGGAGAAAAGGAAACCCTCCTACACTGTTGGTGGAAATGTAAAACGGTGCAGCCACTATGGAAAACAGTATGGAGGTTCCTTAAAAAAACTAAAAATAGAGCTACCATATAATCCAGCAATCCCACTACTGGGCATATATCTGGAGAAAACTATAGTTCGAAAAGATACATGCACCCCAATGGTCATAGCAGCACTATTTACAATAGCCAAGGCGTGGAAGCAACCTAAATGCCCATTGACAGATGAATGGATAAAGAAGATGTGGTTTATATATATACACAATGGAATACTACTCGGCCATAAAAAAAAGAATGAAATAATGCCATTTGCAGCAACATGGACGGACCTAGAGATTATCATACTAAGTAAAGGAAATCAGACAGAGAAAGACAAATATCATATGGTATCACTTATATGTGAAATCTAAACATGATACAAATGAACTTATTTACAAAACAGAAACAGACTCACAGACTTAGAAAACAGACTTAAGGTACCAAAAGAGAAATGGTAGGGGAGGGATGAATTAGGAGTGTGGGATTAGCAGATACAGACTACTATATACAAAATAGATAAACAAGGTCCTACTGTATAGCACAGGGAACTATATTCAATATCTTGTAATAACCTATAATGGAAAAAATCTGAATAAGAATATTTATGTATAACTGAATCACTTTGCTGTACACCAGAAACTAACACAACATTGTAAATCAACTATACTTCAATTAAAATTTTTTTAAATAAAGAGGTAATTAAAAATCAAATTCCCTTTCTTTTCTGTAATCAACAGCTTTAGAGCAACACGAAAAGTGTTTTCCACATGGAGAGAACTTTACAGTTTACAAAGTGTTTTGCATACACAATCTCATTTCACCCACACGCCAACCCTGTGAGATCAAGATAACAGTCTGATAGGATTCACTTTCCCAGCCACTTTATAAAAATCCAACTGTTAGCAGTACTAACTTTTCTAACAGTACCCACAATCTTTTCAAAAACACTGTATATTCCCTCCCTTGAATGGTTCAGTCACCAACTAGAGTCCAGATCATGAGGTTTCTAACCTTTATTTACATTCTCAAATGCCACTGGGACTTTTTCAGCATGTGGGGACGGGCAGGAAGAGCAAGATACAAAACGAAATAGAAGATGGAAAAGAAGCTGTTGAGTGAGGCCCAGATCGTGCAAGAAGACTGTCTTCTTTTATCACCAAGACAGTCTTCAGTCCTATTAACAGGTAAACCTCGGTACATGCAAGTAACAAAGAGATTAGGGCTCTGTTTTGGGTTTTTTGTTCGTTTCTTTCTTTGTTTTTAAGATGCCCTTAGCTCAAGGAAAATCTTGTTTCCATCACCTATATAAAGTCACCATACAAACCGTGCCCATATGTTCCAGGAACCACCATTTCTGTTCTGTCTCCCTTGGATTCAGCTATCTTCGGTCAAAGCCACACTCTTCTCCTTGCTGGGATTTGTGCCAGCAGGTCCTCTATCTGAATGTGTCAGGATCACGTATTTAAATGGCAAGGTATTTTATTTTATTTTTTTAATTAATTTATTTATTTTTAACATCTTTATTGGAGTATAATTGCTCTACAATGGTGTGTTAGTTTCTGCTTTATAACAAAGTGAATCAGTCATACATATACATATACATATATCCCCATATCTCCTCCCTCTTGCGTCTTCCTCCCACCCTCCCTATCCCACCCCTCTAGGTGGTCACAAAGCACTGAGCTGATCTCCCTGTGCTATGCGGCTGCTTCCCACTAGCTATCTATTTTACATTTGGTAGTATATATATGTCCATGCCACTCTCTCACTTCGTCCCAGTTTACCCTTCCCCCTCCCCATGTCCTCAAGTCCATTCTCTACGTCTGTGTCTTTATTCCTGTCCTGCCCCTAAGTTCTTCAGAACCTTTTTTTTAGATTACTAAATGGCAAGGTATTTTAGATACAGTTTTATCACCTATCTCCCTTACAAGGTTATTTAAGTCAAATGGGATCTTTATAAAATTATTTTGAAAACTACAAAACATTATGCAAGTATATATAAGCTGGAACTTTCTAGCAATACAGAAATTACAGAATGTTATTGCGGGAAGCAATCTTAGAAGTCACCTAAATAATTTCCCCCTCATTTTCTAGCTGAGAAATTTGTGACAGAAAGTTTAAATGACTGTGCAGACTCACACAGTAAATCCCTAAGTGAGGGATTAGAACACAGGGTCCAGATTCCTAATCCAGGCTTCTTCCTACTTGGAGGGGAGAAGGCAAACCTCAAAGAGGGGCTACACTACGTTGCCCCCTGCTGGAACGGGCATCTTGCCATGATGGCACCTTTACCTCGGACCATTACCAAAATTTACCTCCAGGAAAACGTATGGGGATCAGATTGTTAAATCTAAAGGATTTCCTCTAAACTAGGATAACTATGTGAATTCATTCTAACAGACTTGTAGAGTATGTGGTTCTTCTCTGACTATAAAAATTGGGGCAACATTGCTCTTCTGATGCATAGAGAGGTGTTTTTCTCTCCCTCTTCTAACAAACCCTCTCAGAGCACAGCGGGCTAAGACATTACCAAAACCTCCCTGCAACAGGCCAAAAAGGGCTTCAAAGTGAAACTAGAAAGAGGCAACCTAGTTCGCACGTATTCCCAGCCATCTCACAGACCACCACGTGTAGATCAGCCTCCTTCTTCCGAACGGCTGCCAAGTATTCCATTTATGCCTTTCACTGTGCTGTCTACCTACTCATGATCAGTTATTTTTGTCACAGAAGAAAGCTTAGGCTGGAGGAAGCAGGAAGGGGCCAGGGTCGGGGAGACAGAGGCTCTGGAGGGCTTCTCCAGGGATAGGAGGGGATCAGGGGCTACACAGGTGCTATGTCAGGGCCAAGAGCGCTGGTACCTGGGGTCTTGCTCAGCTTTGAGGGGCGCTTTGGGGGCAGCCTGAGCCCTCCCAGAGGAGCAGGACCGGAGACCCTGGCTGGAGGTACCCGGGCAGCTGAAGAAGGGATGGTAACAGAGCAGCAGTCAAGTGCTTTCCTTGCCTGGCACCGCGGAAGCCCAGGACTCTTGTGGGATGCAACGAATGTGGACGTGGAGAAGGAGCCTCCCATGTTCCCCATGAGCTACCCACACACGCACACACAAAGACTGAACTTCTCATCAGCCAGGCAGTTAGGAGCTCAAAGCAAACTACATTTGCTCTAGAGAAATACAGGAATTTGTGCCACTTCTTCCCTCTTGGTTTCCACACGAAGCCTCGCTCCTGGTACGTAAGTTTGGTTCGAACAGGGAGGAGCCACCCTGGTAGCAGCTATCCTAGAATGCACGGGGCCTGGGTGAAAGCCATCCCTGGGGATAAGATGTATTCCACCAAAAGGACTAGTCTTTTGGGATACCCCCTGACATGTCTTTGATTGGCAGAGTTTCCTGACCTTATTGTATCGTTCACAAAGCACAGCTAATTTGGTTTCCCCACGTGACCTACGTTGCTTTAGAAAGCGTCACATCACTCAGCATTCTGTGGTTGAGTTGTAACATCCGGTGTGCCCATGAACTCCGGCACCAGGGCTTGCCTGGGATGACGGGGTGGCCTCACTTGTGGCCCACTGGTGACGAGTTAGAGATGGACCTTCAGCTTGAAAAGGCTGCACATCTTATCTTTTACTGGGTCCTGTGGTCCTGCAAAGGCATCCCTCTCCTTAGGCTGGACAGGCACTGACACAGTGCCTTTAACCAAGCAGAGAGAGCAGTGAATCCGGATGGTGCCCTGGTGTCAGAGCCTACCTCTGTCGTGATGCCTAATGCCGTGATGCTTTTTTGAGCACAGCAGTGGTGCTATGGCCTTGGGCTGCAGCAAGAATGTGCACTCCCTGTATTCTTCTACTGGGGACTCTTGTATAAAATTCATAGCATCCCAGTTTGCAAACATGTTGGTCATATAGCATTTTCTCAGGAGCACCTGTCCATTCGGCACCTGGACCATAATAATTGCTAGTACCTGTTCATACGATAAAACACTCTGAACCCATTAAAATTACATTGTGAGGACTTCCTGATCATTCCATGTTAATGATTATGGGACAATTCCCCACATGTAGTTAATGAAAAAAACAAAACACCAAAAAGTGTATACTGCACGAACTTTTTTTTAACTATACAAAAAGGATGCGGGGCTTCCCTGGTGGCGCAGTGGTTGAGAATCTGCCTGCCAATGCAGGGGACACGGGTTCGAGCCCTGGTCTGGGAAGATCCCACATGCTGCAGAGCAGCTGGGCCCGTGAGCCACAATTACTGAGCCTGCGCGTCTGGAGCCTGTGCTCCGCAACGGGAGAGGCCGCGATAGTGAGAGGCCCGCGCATCGCGATGAAGAGTGGCCCCCGCTTGCCACAACAGAGAAAGCCCTCGCACAGAAACGAAGACCCAACACGGCCAAAAATAAATAAATTAATTTATTAAAAAAATAGGCATCTCCTTGTTTAAAAAAAAAAAAAAAGAAACAAATGTTACTTTTTAAAAGTGAACACTAATGGCAAGGGTGGGTTAAATTTGAGGTGGGTGAGAGCTGGCCCGTGGGGCTCTCTACAGACACACACAGTCTCAAAGATTCAAAACAGAACAAAACTGCGACATTCTTCTAGAGGAGCGCGGTACTGAGGACTAGCTCTGCCTTGGTGGGTATGAATTCCACAGAGGGTCCTGCAAATAACAGAATGTCCCTTTAGTGGTCCCCCTAAATCATCTCCCTGCCCAAGGAGCGGCATTAACTCTGAGTGCCCAAGACTCTGAAGGTCTGCGGTGAACGTCTAAGGGCTGTTAACATCTAGAATTGTGCTGGCGTGGTTTATAGCTCTGCTCCCCAAGAGGGGTGCCTGCACCCTGAGAATAAATGGTGCTCACCCTGGGCAGGCACCAGGAGACTAGGAGAGAAGCAGAACAGATGGATGCCAAGGATAAAACAGGATAACACAGCCGTCTGGTCGGGATGGATAATGAACCACTACATCCTATCTGAAATTACTTAATTTCTGAAACACTGTATTATAAACATGCTGTCAATGGAGTCAGTGGGTTTGTGAGGAAAGGAGGTGAATCAGAAATGGTTTGACAAAATACCACTGGTTCCCCAAACAGATATCCTTCCCTCTGATCTTAGCCTACACGCTACCTGGAGGATAAAGGGAAACGCTACCAATGACGTAAGACATTCTCCAGGCAGCCTTGGGCTACTGACGAGCAGCTTTGCTTGGAAAAAAAATCATAGTTACTAAAGGGCATCGAAACGTTGGCCCTTTTTTATCTGCAGACTTCTACTCTAATTTATGGTTTTAAACGTCATGTTACAGTCTTACAGTTGTGAAGGAGGTAGAGGGTGTCTGTGGGCAGTTGAATAGAGGAATAAATGCATAACATGAATGCAAAGAAAAATGCAATTAGATACTTGTTTATTTAGCAATAGGTTTGGGTTTTTTGTTATTATTTATTTTTCTTGCAAAATTTATAAAATCCCAACCTTCTATAACATAGAAGCAAGTAAATCGTCCTTTCTTGAGTGTCAACATGCAGCCTGTACTATCATTATTGGCCAAAAAACAAAACAAAATAGAAAAATCTGCACTTAGGGTAAGCTGAGGCTTGCTCGCTATCTCTGCTGCTTCTTATGGCTGGAAGAACAGCAGAGAACTTTGTGCTCTAGGATTCGTCTGTTTGCTAATTTTCTCTAAGCGCAATTCATTTTCTAATTTCATCTCTTCACTATTATTTCAGCGAGAAGCCGCAGGTATTGCCTCCACCTGTGAGGTATTATTAATTAGCAGCTAACAAGGGTGAGCAGGAATCATGTACTCCAATTGGTTCATGAGAGGTGGTGCTCACAATCTTTTATACCAGCCAATCTGAAAAAACACAAAAATCTGATTCTGGGTGCATTTAAGGATTCTTGGATCCTGCAGGCCCAGACACGCATACCTTGAGCAACCATGTAGATGAGATTGTCATAATTTCAAAGTTGGATAGGAAGAAAATGAGCCAGCTGCTATTTAATTTTTATGGCGCCTACAATTTGTCTCATTAGCTGGCAAATAGGATAGGCTGGGAACTAAAGCTGCTCTGGCCTCAACTCTGCACGAGAGAAAAAAAGTGATGCATAGCTACTCACTCACTCTGATGGGGAGGGGAGCGGGTAAATCACAGCTGCTAGGCTGGCTGCATCACTGCAGTGACCCATGACCTTCAGCAAATTACAGAAGATTCCAGATCTTCGTTCCCTTATCTAAAAAAGAGGGTTTTGGAATGACCCTGTCCATATCTCAGAGCTGCGGGGCACCTGGAGAGGTAAGGATCCCTGAGTGCTTTGAAAACTCTGGAAGGCTATTCGAATGCGATTTGGAAATGACCTGATTGGTAACCTGAAGCCCAAGGGTGGCAGATTTGACCTGAATCATAGAGGTGCAGCCCAGAGGCTGGGTTCCCTTATTCAGAGACTCAAGGAAAATCCCTACATGTTTCTCTTTCTCTGTTCATGGTTGTTACCCCTTGGCCAGTGAGGCAGTTGGAGAAAGGGAGGATGAAAGTCAGTAGGTTTCCTAGGTCATTTCCGACTTAGAAACAGGGCGATGCTACCTGGTGACAAGTCATGGTAGCCTGCTGATAGAAGTCTGTAGACCATGCAGACCAAGTGGAGTTGGGGAGGTGGGCAGGAAGCAAAGAGTATACAGAGCCCTGATGTATAATAAAGAATCTGGGGGCTTCCCTGGTGGCGCAGTGGTTGAAAGTCTGCCTGCTAATGCAGGGGACGCAGGTTCACGCCCTGGTCTGGGAAGATCCCACATGCCGCGGAGCAACTAGGCCCGTGAGCCACAACTACTGAGCCTGCGCGTCTGGAGCCTGTGCTCCGCAACAAGAGAGGCCACGATAGTGAGAGGCCCGTGCACCGCGATGAAGAGTAGCCCCCGCTTGCTGCAACTAGAGAAAACCCTCGCACAGAAACGAAGACCCAACATAGCAATCAATCAATCAATCAATAATAAATAAATAAACTTTAAAAAAAAAAAAAAGAATCTGGCTGGCCTTTGGCCCTGGATCCTAGGAGCTACCCTCTAAAGCCTTGGAATGTCCTGAGTCATATGTGTCTTTATTATTCATGCTGGGCTCCAAGTAGTTTATGCTAATGCGATGACTCAGAATGGCGGTAGGCCATGCCAGAAAGACCAACCATGTGATTAGAGGGTTGGAGCACTGAGCCAGGTGACGTCCAGCTCAACTTTCTGACCTCTTGGGAGGAGTGGGGTGTTGGAGCTTGAGTTCAGCCATGTGGCCAATGATTCAGTCACTCGTGCCCACGGTGATGAAAGCCCAGTCCAGACACTGGCCACCGGAGCTCAGGGCAGCATCCCTGGCTGGTGATTTACACTGATATAGAAGGAGAGTGGTGTGTCCTGAGGACAAGGGCACTTTGTTCGGGGACCCTCCCAGACCTCAACCTGCGTCTATTTGTTCGACTGGTCCTCATTTGATTCCATTATAATACAACTATAATCATAAGTATAACACTTTCCTCAGTTCTGTGAGTCACTCCAGTGAATTATCAAACCTGAGGGAGTAGAAACCCCCAAATTTGCAGCCAGTAGGTGGCCTGGGAACCCCCAGAGCTTGTGGCTTTTGTCTCAAGTGGGGGCAGTCTTACTGGGGACCCTACCCTTAACTTACAGGGTCTCTGCTGAGTCCGGTAGTTGGTGTCAGAATTGCACTGCAGGCCCTTAGGGTCCAAGGTGGCAGGAAGGCAGTGAAAGATGGGATGAGTGATGTTGATCTGGATTTCAGTCAGCAAACCTGGGGCTGAATTCTCACTTTATGGTCAAGTTAGCTTTGTGACTTTATTCAGGTTACTAAACCTGTTAATTTCCCCCAGACTCAGTGTCCTGACTGGTTGGTAAAATGGTGGAGATAATACCTGCCACGTGGAGTTACGAGGACTGAATGAAATGTCACACCAAGTCCTGAACATTCCAGGAGTGGAGGTCTGATCTGAGCAGAGCTGTGGGGTAGAGCCCAGAGGTGGGTAAAACAGCAACTCGGTCAGGTCCTGAGCCTCAGGGTGGGAGGCTGGGGGCATGATGTTGCCGTGGCCTGCAGGTCAGGGGCAGGAAGTGAGTGGGGCAGATAGGTTTTGAGAGTAGAAAGATGATCCAGAAATGCTCTGAAAACCTCCTTCTTTGAGCAGAGTGTCTGACAAGTGATCCCCACTGAGAACGCTCTCTCCTAGAACAGGGGTTGTTCCAGGTTCAGCCTCGAAGGAAAAGGAGAAGCTGAGGGATTGGGGCTCTGGGGCCCCCCCCACTTTTCATGTTTCCTATATGGGGGCTACAGGTAAAAAAAATCATCTGGAAAACGTTTCTGCCACTATTTTTAAAAAAGAGTTTGTTTTAGAGAATAGCTCTGATTGCTAGGATGGCTCCTCCCCAGTACTTTATCCTGAGTTTCAAGAATCAGACAACAAAATTAAAGTGACCAACCTTTGGGAGGGAGAGACTGCTGATTAGAAGTTCTGATTGCAAGGAAGGGGATGCTAGATTTACACAGCCTGTCTTAAAAGCTTGTACTTACAACAGCAGGTTTTCAAAACAAATCAAAGAAAAAATAGGGCTGATTTCATAGCAAGGCTCTAGAAGAAAAGGTGACTCAGAAGTGTTGAGATGCTCTTCTTCTTTCCTCAGCCTCAAGGAAAGTGGCTTCAGATGTTAAGACCTGGGGAGCTCCCTGGTGGCCTAGGGGTTAGGATTCTGGGCTTTCACTGCTGGGGCCCGGGTTTAGTCCCTGGTCAGGGAACTGAGATCCTGCAAGCCACACGGCGCAGCATGGTGCAGCACGGCCAAAAAAAAAAAAAAAGTTAAGACCTGCATACAAAGGCTGGAAGGAAGGGCATCAAGGTAACCACGGATGCACATAAAGCTGTGGGGTGGGCTTGCAAGGAGAGTGACAGGAAAGTATGGTGGATAGAACCTAAAACGACTTACAAAAATCTTCAGGACCAAAAAATGGTAGGGGGTTGGGATGGAGAGTGACTATTTGTGTATTTACCCAGCATCCAGAAACCAGGCACAAGGCCAAGTGCTTCTGGAGAGACTGTCTCTCCCTTTTTACATCAGTCTGATGGGGAGGCCAAAATAATACTGTCTTGCACCCAGTGGCTTACAGAATTCTCACTGAAAACAGCTCCTGCAGTCTTAGACCTCTCTCTCTATCCTCTCCCACATCTTCCTCCATGCCCTCAGCCAGAAGCAACCCTGGAGGAAGGGGGATGAGGGAGACAGCAGGCAGTACTGGGCTCTCTCCTCGCCCTGATAACTGCCACTGGTTATCTGCCTTTTTCTTTCCTGAGGATGAGTCTCTCCCTCATCCGTCCCTCATTCAAACAGACTTCTGCTAGGCCAGTGCCGGGCTCAGTGGAGCGCAGAAGTTAGGCGGGGCTGGGGTTCCCCGCCACACCCTCCTTTTACAACTGAGGAAACTGAGGCTCCAGGAGCTTGAGCAACTTGCCCAAGGTCATCAAGTTAGTGGGTCACAGGGCCAGGATCTGAATCCAGGACTGTCTAGCCCACTCTCTCTCCCGACACCACCCCACCTGGAGAGGCCGTGAACTGTAGAGGCCGGTGAGTCTAAGAGGGCAAGGGAGGGCCTCCGAGGCGGGGGTGGGGGGGGTGGCCCTGTGGAGGTCAGAAGGTCTGGGAGCCGGATCTCATGGGGGGCGGCCACAAACAAGGGAGTGGGCTGGTGGGGGAAGGCCTTCAAGTGAAGCATCAGGGTCGTGAGTCGCTCAGATCTCAACCTGGTTCTGCGAAAACTTTGCTCTGAAATTCCTCTGAGTCTTAGCCCTCAAGAAATTTGGGGAAGTGGTCTTTGCCAAGAGCTCATATCCCTCCTACTCCCAGAAGGACATCATTTGTTTATTTTTCAAAACCTCAAATCCCTGTTTCTCATGAGGCCAGGAAGCCCATCTGTTCCAGGTCCGCTTGGCTGTGGCCTTGACCGCACCGGAGCGGAAGCTCTTTAACTCGCCTTCTGAATGCGGGATTAATGAGCCCGGCAAGCTCTGCCCCTCACGAGGCTGACCTAACAACCTCCCCGCGAAGACACCTCCTGACTCCAGCGCCGGGTCAGGCGCCTGCACCCGAAACACACACTGAAAATCGCAAGCCGCGATGGGGAGCGCCAGATGGTCTGCTTTTCACTGGCAGGAGGAACAAAGCTGCGCTTCCAGCGGCACTGACTTCTTTTCTAAAGGCGAGTTTCTTCTTGCTGAATTTTAATCCACAGTTCTTTATGTTTTCCAATAAAGTCAAAAGCTCCCTCCTGACATTTCCAACCAGCGAAGAAAATAAAGGTGTAAATATGCTCAGAGGCACCCCTTTCCGTTCTAGGGAGAAGTGTCGGGGAATGGACTGGACAGCGGGGAGGGCCAGAGCTTGAAGTCGATAGAAATGGGTTCGAGTCTAGCTCTGCCACTGGTCAGCCGGGTGGTCTTGGCTGGACAGGCTGCTTTTCCCTCTGTGACTCCGTTTTCTCATCAGCAAAACCAGTTTAACACAGGCTGAGTCATGGAGAGGATTCAATGAAGCAACGTGCTGAGTAAGGGCGTGACGCCCTCAATAAGCTGCCTTCTGCCCTTCCTCATCTGGGAGAGGTTTGTTTGTTTTTTTTTTCTTTAACGGTTTCTTCTACGAGTTTGATAATTTGTCCTTTAAAAATGTCAGTGAAAGTAGGAAAAGTTAACTTCATCTCCTCTCTCTGCTTCCCTGCCACCTCAAGAAATCGTGCACCTCGAGCAAGGCAGTGCCCCGCGTGGTCTCCGCCCTGCTTCGCTTTTAATGTCTTCGACATGGGGGAGGGTGGGTGGGAATGGGACCATCCTTAAGAACTCTGGTCAAGGGATTAAGGAAGGCGGAAAGGAGAACAGGGCTCCACCACCCACGTGTGGTGCCAGTGAGCTGAGGTGGGCTCCGCTCTCGGAACAAGATCAGGAGGCCGGGAGCCCCCAGGGGCTGGGGCTGCTGCTTCTGCCCACCCAGGCGGGGCCCAGGATGGCCTGTCCCTCTGCTTCCTGGGGCGCCACACAAGGAAGCCCCCGTGGACAATGGGTTTGCCCACTGACATCCACATTTCCTTTGGGGGGGACAGAACAGTGGGGCAGAGTCCTTAAAAACGGGAAGTGGCTGACTCTAGCCTTGGCACCCGGCCACTTCCCCAGGGAGAGGCAAACAGCTGGTTCAGTCTGAGGGTCTCAGGGCACGTGGCGCCCCTCCCCATCCAGGCCACACTGTCAAAAGCCCTCTGCGAGTCCCCACAGCCCCCGAGAGTGGTGACAAGGTCTGCTACTATAAAAGTCTCTTTCTTCCCTCAATGGCCCCGGGCTCAGGAACTGCTGTCCTGGGACAGGGTCTCACCTCCACAGGACTGTGCCCCCGTGCCACTGGATCCCGCCCCACTGACAGCCCTGCCATTCACAAACTTGCCCTACTTCTCCTTGGAACCATTTTGACGGTGCCCCGGCTTCTGTGGGAGACGGCATTTCCTTCAAGGTTTTCCTAAGTTGACTTCCTCCAAGTTTGGAAGGTTGCCCCTGACTCCGACAGTCTCTGAAGCCACATGGTTTACAATGTTTCGGATTTCTATCCGGACGGCTCTCCCGATGCACCTTTCCAGACGTGAGTCCGGGTCCTTGCAGACACCTCTCCATCGGCAGCCCTGCCCCTCTGATCAGGCCACTGCCCAGGTGCACTGGACTCGCCCCGCCTCTGACGGAAGCACTGACAGCACACAGCCAGCCGGTGAGAAGGGAGACGGGGCCCTTGTGCTGAGATGGATGGTGATGCCAGAGCAACGTCAGTAAGACGCTGGCCGACCTGAGCCAACTCAGGACGGAGCACAGTGCCTGCTCCAGGCTCAGGCTCTGGCCCTGAGTGTTCCTTCCTGCAACATTTCGGGAGGCAGCACACACGCAGAGAAAAACACAGACACCAGCATCTGACAACCTGCCTTCAACCCGGAATCAGCCCATCTCTAGCTGTGTAACTTGGGACAAGTCAATCAACCTCTCTGGGTCTCAGTTTCCTCATCTGTGAAACGGGAACAGTGAAGTCCTTACCTCTTAGGGCAATTAGGAGGTTTAAAGGAGATATGATATCTAAAGCACTCAGAGCTCTGCCTGGTGCCTGGTAAGCAATCAATACATGTTGACTATTATTATCATCATTATTGAGTGGTCTTCATCTCTTCTGGGAAGATGTTTGACTTCTCCCGGCAGTACGTGTGTTTCTTCCTCTGTATCTCCCCAATGTCGTGCTCACATCACCAGCCCAGCACTTACTATGTTGCTATAATTATTTAGCCATGTGTTTTTCGATCCAACTAGATCACGTATTTGTTCCTCTGACAACCTGGTGAAGGCCAGGGACCCCTTCTCAATGCAGTGTTTTAAATGCATAAAATAAAATGCATAGGATTCTAAAGGAAACCAATCATACTGAAATACAGTTATCAAAATATTTCTCAAAAACAGATCTGTGATATGGTAATCTATGTTCTCCTTTATTAACACTTTAAATAACAGGATGTACTGCTGGGTCTCATAATTACCCTGATTTTAAAGGAGTGATGAACATAAATGATATTTTGAGATATTTACAACAACCATAAGTAATATGAAATATCTGTCATTTCTATTGGTGATAAAGGCACAGGGACTACTGATATCACTCTGGTCAATCCCCTGCCTTTATAAGTAAAGGAAACGCTACACTTCAGTTAGAGATTAGTGAAAATCAAAAGGCGATTTTTTTTCTAATCTAAACTCATAGACCCTTTGAATTCCATTGGGAACCTTGATCTGGGCTGTGAGTTTCTAAGAGCTCATTGTTCTGTTTATCTTTGTAATCTCAGCCTCAAATACAGAGCTTGGTATGCAGGAAGGACTTAACACATTGTTTTTTAAACTTAATAAACTTAGGACATTGTGCCAAGTGCTACAAACAGATGCTGAGGCTCCTGCCCTCTAGAAGCTAGAATCTGTACGCAAGTAACTGTGACACAAGATAAAAGCTGGAAAAAGCCATAACGTAAGTGACTAGAAGGGTAGGGGGCCTCGGGTGTGTGTGTGTGTGTGTGTGTGTGTGTGTGTGTGTGTGGTGGGGAGTAGAGGACTGGACGACAGTCGTGCATCTATCAAATTATTTTGAAATTATAAGTTATCAATCTATCATCTCCTTGACTAAAGTGAGCTTTTCATGGACACAGACCATGCTTTACTTATGTCTGTGCAACAGGAATGGTATATTGACAATGTTAAACAGATGTATTTTTCACTCCCTTATAATCATGTTCCCTGCAGCCCTCACACAATTACAGCTAAGTCTTTCCCCCAAAGGAGGGGAGCAGAGCAGCAAGGAAGGCCAGGGAGGGAAGGAGGCGGGCATGGAGAGAAAGGCTGCCACCTGCCACCCGACAGGCGGAGATGGTGGACAGACAGCCTGCTGCCTTTGGGCGGGGCTGGAAGAAGAGAATAGGGAGGGGTAAGGGCGGCACCAGGGTCCTGTTCCTCCTCCCCTTGGGGCTGACTCTCAACATGGGGAGGGCAAAGGGGAAAAGGGAGGGAGGAGGGAAGGAGGAGGGAGAGAGGTTAAGAGAAGAAGATAAAAGCGGAGGGCACTTATTTCCTGCATCCTCTCGAGACGCTGGGTAAGGACCACCTTGCAGATGCCTTGGCATCAACAGGAGACGACCATTGCAGAAAGGAAACGCAGTGGTGTGTCCAGGGTTCTGAAAGGCAGGGGCCAGGAGAGCACCCACAGGGGCCCCTGGGCTTCCAGGTGGCATGAAGGGACCCAGTGAGGACCTGGAAGGTAGCTGAAAATTGACAGGCAGCAGGTGTGCCATGAGGCTGCTGCCGGGAGAAGGGAGGGGGCTTCATACCTAAACTGCAAGGTGAACCACCCAGGCCGGGGGCAGGATGGAGAACAAGGTGGGACTCAGCGTGTAGAGCAGGCAAGCAGATGGCCACGCCGAGGGACCTCAGCCCCAGAGGTTACACCAGCTGTGGACTCCGTCCTGGAAGCCAGCAGGATGCCTGGTGCCCAGGGCGAGGACTCAGAGGAGGAGAGCTCAAGACCAGCCTGCCCCTTCCCAGCGCCATGAGGATATCCCGGCTGCCACTGCACCGAGAGGCCATGTCAGCCCTTGGGAGGGCAAGGACTGAGCCCATCTCTGTAGGAACGAGCGACAGGGAGGTGATGGGCACTCGTGGGAGAACCGTCTACATGGTTTACCGTAATTGCGTCTGCTCTTCTTGGCAGAAGGGCTTTTATCCGTAAACACGCACTCTCCCCACCCCACCCCATGATCAATGTACTGCCACTCCAGTCTGCAGTTCTCTCTTGCGTGTCTCTGTGACACCCACTGCCACAACGCAGTTGAGACAGGCCTAGAAATCCCCGGCCTTCATTTCGCCAAGGGGGGAAAGCAACCAAGGCACCAGGAAATCTGAATGACGCGCTTTGGTCATCCCCAACCAGGACTGGAATTAAAGCCGGCTCTCATTACGTGGTTTGGCACCAGTATCCCTCCTCTATGCTGAGATCTTAATTTTTTTAAAATTCAACAAGCAAATTAAAAAAGAAAAGAATTCCCAACTAATACCATCATTTGATTGAATCTAGCTGTAAGAAAAAATTCAGAAAAGAACATGACTCTAACAGAAATATATTGAGAGTGGCAGGGGAGATTAACTTAGGAAGGTATGGAAGTTCTACAGAATTCGAAGGAGAGATCATTCATAATTCATACCAAGCTTCGACAATGTGCACAGTCTCCTGTAAACCACGTTTAACTCATCCTATGAGTTCACCCATTTGCCAGACAGAGTAAGAGAAAGTGGCTTTTCTATTATATGGTTAAAACGTGACTGTGACCCCACCATGCTTGGGGCCACGAGTTGCTGAGCTCCTGGAGAGCGGCTCCCAGACCCTACTTCCTCCCTGTTACTCTAACTCAGCGAGGGGCACAGAGCCACTACTCGCCCACAGGGATCCTCTGTGCACTTAGAAAAAGGCAGACATGAAAATTGCAGGCCAGAGCCCAGCCAGGGTGAGCAAAACTGGGGGCCACCTGTATAATCACAGGTGGGCACATTCAATAAGACATGGCATTTATACAAAAAGTCTCCTTGGTCAAATCTGTAATCATTTAGGGATAAAGAAGATGTGGTATATACATACAGTGGAATACTACTCAGCCATAAAAAAGAATGCAATAACGCCATTTGCAGCAACATGGATGGACCTAGAGATTATCATACTAAGGGAAGTCAGAAAGAGAAAGACAAATATCATATCTAAAATATGATACAAATGAACTTATTTACAAAACAGAAAGACTCACAGACATAGAAAACAGACTTACGGTTACCAAAGGGGAGGGGGGGAGGGGTAAATTAGGAGTTTAGGATTAGCAGATACAAACTACTATATATAAAAGAGGTAAACAAGATCCTACTGTATAGCACGGGGAATTATATTCGATATCTTGTAATAACCTATAATGGAAAAAAATCTGGAAAAGAATATGTATACACACGTATAACTGAATCACTTTGCTGTACACCAGAAACTAACACAACATTGTAAATCAACTATACTTCAATTTTTAAAAATCTGTAGTCATTTAGAAAGCACAATTTTGCTGAAAATCTATCTTCTTAAGGGGTAGTTTCTTTTCTTTTCTTTTCTTTCTTTCTTTTTTTTTTTTGAGGGGTAGTTTCTTATTTGGCTCTGGTCCACAGGGAAGCGTGCAGCAGAGAGAAGAGAGTTCTCAACAGCAGCCTCCAATCTCTTTATCCACAAAGGCAATCTTTTCCTCTGCACCCAAGATTGGACAGAGACAGAACACTACAAGGGTAATGTCATCTGTCATGAGTAAAATCATTAGTGCTGTGTAAAAAAATTTTTTAAAGAAAATTGGCATTTTTCATCTCTGCTATGGAAATGATGATCATGGTGTCCAAATGTCCAAGTATGACTATTATTAAAATATCTCACATTTATTTGACTCCTCATGTTTTCTAAGGGCTCCCACTTATTAGTCCTTCCTACCGGGCCCTTACATCCTTTATTTCAGGGTTGAGGAAACGGGACTCTGAGATGTTAAGTGACTTGCTTACGGTCTTAGCGTAGGTGGCAGAGCCAGCGCTAAAACCTACACCAGCCCCCTTCCTACTCTATCCTATACTCAGGCAGGGTGGTCTGAATTGCCCTGAATAGAGAATCCACCTATTCTGTTCTTGAAAAGTTCCTGATTCCTCTGGTGAAACCTATCAGGAAACCCTCTCTGGTCAAAAAGTATCTCTGTGTTTGCTTTTTCCACCTGACTGCCCACACCATTCAGAGTCAGTGCACCTATCCAGGGAAAGGGAGACCAAGGACGTTGCTGCCTTTGCCGTTCATCAACCGTGTCCCAAGTCTCACTGCTTCCCCATGGCCTGACATCAGGAACACCTGCAAGGCTTGCTGGGTATAAGCCTTACTTAGCCAGGACCATCAGGCCCTTGTGTCAGCAGCCAGGCCTCAGGGGCAGTCCCTGCCACCTCGGCTGGTAGACCAGTTGGCTCCTGAGAATCCATAAGGGATTCTGCGATTCAGGGTCAAATTTGGCTCCCGATGGAGGTGAGTCCTGGCTTTCGAGGTATCTGTCCCTACCACCACTCCACAAACTTTTATTTTGGCCTGGAATTGACAACCATTATTAGCACCACGCTCTACCCACTAGGCTTCCAAATCCATCTGTCACTGGATCGTGCCAAGAGAGCAAAAATCAGCTGCTGTGCTTAGTCCTAACTTTCAGTTGCCTGAAGTTGAGGATCCTGTCCTACCACTTGGCGTGCCTCCCTCTCCTAACATCTCTTCTTCTTCAGATCACTGAACTCCCCAGGGGCGATTTTCACTTCAGTTCAGCAGCCTTAAAAACAGGTATAGAGAAGAGTGAGAAACAAGGGTTTTTAAGTCCAGTAATCTGTTTATAATCAGGAAGAAGATTGAAACACATGCAGACAAAAATATAAGGATTATTGATGGCCTCCATTTCCCCGAATTATCCTATTCTTGATCAATAAAGGAACGAGAATGACTGTGGGTTGTCTGTTCTGACAATAACTTATAATCTTCTTCCAAAAAACTTGAAAACACCTTTGCCTGAAATTGCCCTGCTTTTCCCACGCGTTCACACTCCAAGTCCTTTTTCCCAAGGTTGTAACTTGCCCTCCTCTAACCTTCCCCAGCACTTCATCTACATGTTCCTTTTTTTGCTTTCGCTATTTCATAGTCATTTATATTTATAGTGTTCTGTGCTCACCTTTTACTCTAAGCTCCTGGAAGGCACACACTCCTGATTCAATTTTGCATCCCTAAAGTTCTTACTGCTGGCCTTTCAGATGGGTGGAGCTCAGAAAAAGTTGGTTTAGTGAGTGGACCAAGGGAGGGATGGATGGATGGACAGATGGGTAGATAGATGAGTGGATGATAGATGGGTAGCAGGGAGGAGGAGAGAAGGGAGACTCTTCTTTTGGGTATACTACTACAACTTACTCTCTTTTCGTATTTCTTTGGAAAAGCAACTCACATTCATCCTCATTATAACACTCATTTCATTCCTAGGCACGTTCTCAGTTGGGGAGGTTTTGCAATTTCTCTGCTGCCACCACTAAATTAAAAGCACACTGGCAAGCTGTAGCAAGGGAAAGCCATAAAAGGTCCAGAACTTAAAGGGCTGGATTTCTGACTAAACCACAACCCACATATCACTGTTCTCACTTCATATTTAAGAAATAAAAGTTTTCTGTTTGGAAAATTCCCCAGGCCTTCCTTCTCTCACCTGCTTAACAGCCTTCCCAGTTCTCTTGAAATATCTTTATTCTTTCCTAAGACTCTCATTGCCCATTTTCATCAAATTTTAAGTTTTAAGCAAGGAGAGTCAGAAAACAGCAAAGGAGAAAATAAAGTCCACACTAAGAAAAATAAAACAGGTTAGTTGACAGCCAAATGAATATCTGCCAATAGCAATGCCATTTGTCTTAGTTACTGCTTTTAACTTTCTCTCTCTCCTGGCATTAATAGAAATAAAACTGTGTGTCTCCAGCCTCACGCAGCTAACATACAGTCAGCACCCCAGGCATCAGGAGCCACAAAGTTCAAGTACAGTAGAGACAAATTCAAGTAAACAGATTGTAGACACAATTGATTGCAGCATTTAGTCTCACGGTGCTAGCCACTGTAGCTGGTGGGTTTCATGCAAAATCAGGGGGCTCCTATGGGAGAAGAGCCCCATGTAGCCAGCTGGGGCCTCGTCATCACGGAAGTATTTACCCACTGGACATCAAAGATGTAAGGATGGCAGAGAGAGGGGAACAGAATGAGGAGGGCTGCCAAATGGTGATTTGGGATCTTTGTTCCAATAAAAATGCCTGAACCCACATGCTAGCTCTGCTGAGTCTCCCTCCCCCGCACTGTCAGATCACTGCTGGAGGATTGCCACCCGTGCGACTGTCCTGCTGCGAGGCAGTGAAAGGCCCAACAAGCCCTTTAATGGATCCACTCAATGTCACCCCTTAAATTTCTATACCTGCACTTCGACATCAGATTCGTACTATATTCTCTGACGGCACTGGCAATCATAACTGCTCGGAGTGGCGACCACTGCCCATAATCAAGAGTAAAAATGACAATGGCTTAGATTTGGTGGCCCTTTAGAGTTCCAATTCCAGCATCCAAGAGAGGCCCATTCCTTAGCATGGAACCAACGCTCTGAGCTACTGAGTCCCACATGCAAGCTTTTTCTGAACATTTATTCTTCTCGTTCCAAGCCAGCTGGGAAATCTTGTGTGCCAACAGAGCGCTGTCATTTCCAGCAAAACCACAGCTGAACCCGTGTCCCCACACGGTCCAGGTTGAGCACCACTGAAAGGGCCTCGGAAAAGCAAATTCAAGTCTGGCCTGGAAACCACAGTCATCCCACACTGCTTCCTGGAAGGCCCTGGGTTTATTTCCAAGGCCTTTGATACAACCTATATGAGGCAGAACTGGCGTTCTTGGGGCCTGAGACTTTTCAACAGCAACCTCCCTGACTAACTCACACACTGTGCAAGGTCTCGATTTGCAGGACTTCGTGGGCTTTTCTCAGCCGGGCCGGAAAGGATCCGTCCAAGCCATCTGCCCCTGCAGGCAGGAGCTGGCGCCCCACAGAGGCCAGGGAGGATGTGGGCTCTCCCCGTGCTTGCCAGAAAACCACCCCCAAACCCCCCCAAAGGGCAATGACGAAATGTCCACGTTGTACTGAAAACAAGAGCAAAAGTGAGAAGAAGACAGCTCCTAGTGGATGAAGCAGCAAGTGGGTCCTTCATAAAGCCTAAAGGGACACTTGGGAATTCCAGTTTCCCATCCTCCCACCTTGCTGACCTCCCACCTACACTCAGCTCCATAAAATCCCAGCTTGGCGGTTCTAGATTGCTACCTGGAACCCCCAAAGAGAGGGCTGAGTCACGGGGACAGAGGACCCGTGTGGCACCGGTACAAGCCCCCCGATTCTCTAGCTTCTGAGTTCCAGTCCTCTCAGTCAAAGGCCAAGTACTACGCGAGGCAGCAGGCAGGGCGGTACGTCCGGGATGCTCTAGGCAGCCGTAAAATACATAAGATGCAGTTCATAAAATATTCGCAGGGTGTTATTAGGAAGCATGGCTAGGCTACCTCAAAGCAGCTTGTTTTCTACGTGACCAGATACACACGTATCTACAGAAAATACTATAGTATGTGTATAAATGGCATATCTATATTCAGACATGGTACCTGAATTCCACTGAGCATCAAAGGGATTAAATTACTTCGGTGAGGTCTCTTGCAAAAATTGGATACTTACTGCTGCTGGTATCTATAACAATTTTCAGGCACTCTGCATTACTTCACACCAACCTTCCTCGTTCATTGCACTGAGATATATAAAGTTTCTTAGGATCTGCCCATTTCAACTAGAGGTTGTTCGTTATTTTTAAGGCTATAATTTGGATTCAAGACTTTAAAATATGCATCCTGGGCACTGAAACATGGCCTGACCCCACTGGAGTGAGTTATTCTGCAATTCTCAGTGACTGGAAGTACTTGTGGGAAGATGGGAGCCTCCACAGACAAGCCTCTCCTTCAGGCCACAGGGAAATAGAACCAGGGGTTAAAACTTCCTCCCGTGGCTTGGTGGTCCGAAGCTGGACCCCTCCGTCTACTGCCCTTGTCCTTTATAGATCCCTCTGGCTAATGGGGCACCGGGGAGGATGGGGACCATTCTAGCGGTGCCTCACCTGCCCATCTTCCGCCACGTTCCCACTCCAAGGACTGCCCCTGGCCACGTGCTCCTAGCACCCTGGGTGACACTGCCCCAACTGTCCACCTCGCCCAGATCACTGTCCCAGGACAATCAGGCACACATTCCCCTTCCTAAGATGCAGCAGTCAAAGCTTAGACCCCACTGGTGCTTCAAACCAGACTCTACCACTCACTACCAGGGCAATTACTAAACCTCTCTCTGCCTAAGTGTCCACAGCTGTACCCCCGGGATATCAGTACCTCCTTATAGAGCAAGCAGGAAGATTCAGCGAGATGATACACACAACCACTTAGAACAGCGTCTGGTACTAGTAGGCACTCAATTAAAAAAAATCATTCTGAAAGAAATTAAAATGAAATCAGAGTTTCCTGCTGATCTTGGCACACTTAACACATGGATAATTTTTCTCCTTCCCAAAACTTCACTGAAATGAAAATAAAGGATTATGAAAAGGTGTAAACCCCCAACGACACAGAGAACAAGAGAAGCAACAATGCGAAAAATGTCTCTAATTTTTTAAGAAACTGGAAAGTGGACAGAGAAGTTAGCAGAGCTGTGAAGAATAAAGTAAGGGGCACCCTTTCTGAGCCATGAAACCTCAGAAAGGCTGGGAGATTGGCAGTACCAGCTTCTGCAGAAAGTGGGGCTGAAATGTATTAAGGAGCGGTGAGACCCAGGTCCCCTCTCCTGGCTGGGGCCTCCAGGTGATCATCCTTCCCCTACCACAGCAGGAGAGGAGAGGTTCATTTTATGGCAGTCCCAGACTCGGAGACTCGGGGATACCAGGCACAGCAGAGATCAGGGAAAAGGCACCATACACAAAACAGGGGCTTCAGTGAAAGTGTAAATCTAGACCAAACACCCCTCCTCACTGCCCTTCTACCCTCTCCAGGAAAGGTGGTATCCAGGTGAATCTCCTCATCCCTACCCCAGGCGAGAAATCAGAGGATTCTCCTCTGGAGAAATGAACAGCCACAGAGAAAACACTTATGGATGCTACAGATGTGGATAGTTGGGGACCACCTCCCCCCACCCTCAGTGAAATGGCTGAAATTCCAGCCCAATCAATTTTCAGTGATGCCCAGGAATTGACAAACCCCACCTGCACACACAGAGCTCCCTACATGTCTTGGTATTAATTACGAATGGGCAAGGAAGTTTCCAATTTAAAAGGCAATCTATAAAGAAATAGGAAACAGTGCAGAAAGAAAAATACTGCAGTTAATATCCTCAAATATATAATAGAAGATAGGTATCCATGATACATGAACAGAATGCTATTTAAAAAAGAATCAACTAGAGAAAGAGTTCTTAGTAATTTAAATATGCAGCTGAAAAAAAATGTGACAAAAATCTGGAAGAAAAGTCATGGAAATCTTTCAGAAAAGAGAACAAAAGGGCAAAGAGATGGAAAATTGAAGATAAAAGATAAGAACATTTAAGGACCAATCTAGGAGTTATAGGAAAGCCAGAAAGAAGAAAGAAAACAAAGAGGAGAAAATAAAGCAGTAATATAAGAAAATTTCCCAGAAATGAAAGGCACAAGTCTCCAAATGGACAAGACCACAGTAAAGGAACAGACCCCATATTGTGTACATTATTTGGAATTTCAGGAAACTAAGAGATAGAAAGAGATCCTAAGCTTCTGGTGTAGGGAGGACAGGTCACGTATAAAAGACTGAGAATCAGAATGACATCACACTTCTCATCAGAAATATTAGAAGCCAGAAGGCTACGAATTGATTCCTTCAAAATTCTATGCTTCACACCAAGTTATCAGTCAAATGTGAGAGTAGAAAAAAAAGACATTTTCAAACAGTCAAATCTCAAAATATTTACCTCTCGAACCCCTTACTCAGGAAGCTACTAAAGGATCTGCCCCATCAAAATCAGGGGGTAATCCAAGAAACGGGAAGACACAGATTCGGAAAACAGGGAATCCAACGCTGGAGGGCAGACAAACCCTCCAGATAACTGGGCAGCAGACCTGGAGAACAGGAAGTCCAAATTGGGATGGTGGGGGGAGGACTCCAGGAAGGATATCTCCAGGGAAAAATGCGATCGATAGATCACTGATTGCATTTAACCATACAGAAAATAGCATTAAGAAAGATTTAGAGTTGTTTTGGAGATTTAGGGAAGAATTAATTGCAGGGACACAGAAAATACTTCAGAACAAAACAAAATACCAACAAAGTGATGGTTAACTCCTGGAAAAATAAAAAGTTATTGAAAAAAAAAAAAAAAAGGAAATGTTATCTGAGTATACTTTTGTGCTTAGTATAGTGAACAATACTCACCACGTCAATGGAATGTAAACAATGACTGGATTTAAACAAAAATTAGGAGACAACTGTCTTGAGACCAGAAAGAATGGGAACTGGGGGAGGGAACTTCCCATATGAAGTCAACAGGTAGTATCTAAAACTTTTAATACCTTTAAGTTTTAGAAATCAAGAGATATCAGTGTAAGCAAATGACTTAGAAAAGTGAAGGTAGCCTCGTGAGCAGTGACAAGTGTTGACAGTGGCTGCCTCAGAGGGGCAGAACTCAGGCCAGGGAGAGGTGATGCAGGGCACCGCTCTCTCCCAGGTTAAACCTCTACCCAGAGGTCACAGTTTCTGTGCGTCCTAAAACTCTTGGCTAGCAGGTGAGAATTTCCGTCAATGGCCCTATGGACTTGTATGAGTCTGCATCGTTTATGCAATAGCTTCTTGGTGATTGTAACGGAGAGCTGTAGCCTGACTTAGTAAAATGTTCTGTTAGAAACTGTTTTATGAGAAAGATACTTTCAACTACTAAACGCAAACCTGCTTCCAAGAAAGGAAAAGTTGAAATCTGCTCAAAGCATTAGCATTCGATTAGAATCATCAGGAAAAGCACAGTGGTGCCTGAATAGAAATGATACTGCCAAAGTGGTTCTATTAAGAAAAAAATGAGCTGGCCTTAATTCTTATTGGGGTTCAGCTATGACTATCTCACCCAGAAGAAAACCGTCTGATGGGCCAGGTTGGAAATTAACATAATAATGATAACAGCCACTACTACCATATTTATACTTGCGTAACGTTTTGCTCAATACTTTCACTTGTATTATCGCATTATCCTCTTTTTACAGCTATACACATATTTTTCCGTAAGGACTTAACAAAATCCACACAGCTAGTATTCTAGGCGGGCTTGGACCCCAGCTCTTCTGACTCTAAATTCAGTGCTAATTCTATCTCACCAGCACCTAGCACAGTATCTGGCTCATGGGAGGTGTTCAAAGAGTATTTGGTGAAGGTGTGATTTATTGTGCCCCTCAGCTTGTGACTCCAGTACACCTTGCATGGCCCAGAAACACCCCGGAGAGCCTGAAACCGGGTGAGTCACAGAGAAGGTAGGACAGGCTACCGCCATCGGCTCCCAAATTGGTCTCGCTCCTCCAGCCCTGCTCCTGCCGTATTCTCTGCACGCTTCACACTTCATTGTTACTGTTTTCCTGTCCATCTTCATCGCGACTGCACATTCCATGAGGGCAGGCTGTGTCTATCTCCACGGCGCCCTCAGCGCTCAAATATCAGTTGAATGTGTGAATGCATGAATGACACTTCCTAGAGCCTCCCCATGGACTGTGCCCAGTGGATGAGACCTTAAATGGCTAATTTTAGCATAAGGTGTGAGGGACAAATAGAAGGATCCAATGATGAGCTCCTGACGACGGGGGTGGGAGGAAATGGGAGGTCTCGCTACAACCGGGTGTGAATCGCAGAAGCTCTTCTGCAACCTTCACACCACCGGCATCAGCCATCTACTCAGAAGACGACAATTAGGACACTGCAGTCCGAAAGCCCAGCACCACGTGCTCATGGCTGTGAGCTGTGTACACAAGTGGCAGGTCGCACGTCCCCTCCCTCGCCTGTGTCAGCTGTGTGGTTACCTGCTACATGATCTGTTTACAGAGTCATCATTCAGGGTTGCTTTGGAGCTCAAGAGGCAGGGCTATTGTTTTTGGCATCAACACAGGAGAAAACAAAGGAGGCTTAGAGTGAAAAAATGAGGCCAAAGCACACCAAATCCCTGAAGAAAGATCCCAGGAGCCCCTCAGAGAGCCTGCCCGGCCGAGGCCACCCATCCCTCTGTGCAGAGCTTCTTTCTCAAGCAGGACTAGATCCATTCCACCCAAGGTCCCCGGACTCTGAGGGGATGCTTGAACAATTTTTCATTTCTTTAGAAAGATGAATGGAAATAGTACATTTATTTCAGGACAAATCCACATAGACCAACATAAAAATCCAGGTTTCTTTGTTTGATTGGGACTATAAGGTGGTGAAAAAGCTGATATTCACATCCACATACCTCTTTAATCAAAAAGGAGAGAAATGAACGAACTATTGCTGAATAAAGGTAGTCCCTCTCTTTTAGGACACAAAGTCAGTGGGTTGAAAATAATAAAAGGGATCCAGAGGGGTGAAGGCTGGGAGCCACTGTTCTCAGAGGCATATTTAGGTCCTCGGCTTTGTAATCAGACCGATCAGAGCTGCACAGAGTATCCAGGAACCCTGCAGGCATTTAGTACAGCTGAAAAAAGAGAGGAGGTGGCCAAACTGAGGCAGGGGAGAGACGCAGGTACAGCCTTCAGAGCGCTCTGTGTCTGGTGATTTGGTTACACTCCAACTGTAAGGGGGACCAGTGAAGGACCCATGCAGGAAAATGATACAAGCAAAGATGTGTTTTGGAACAACAACTCTGTTAGCAGTAGGGTTGATAGACTGGAGGCACAGAACCCACCAATTGGGCTTCTCCGATGGCCCAGGAACAATAGGAAGAGAGCAGGAATGGGGGCAGTGGGGCTGGGGACGAGGGGCAGTACTCAAGGTGCCTATGGTGCAGAACTGCCAGGGCGGGCTGGATAGAGAGACTCGGTGGGTCCAGTCCTCCGATCTGGATCAGAGGCCCAGACAGATGAGAATGCCAGTCACCGAGACGGGGAACTTGGAGAGAGAAGCACTTTGAGAGAAGAATATAATTCAGCTGAGGTATGATGAGGGGGACACCTCAGTAGAAATGTCCAGTAGGCAGCTGCACATCCCCATCAGGTCCAGGAAAAAGTTCTGAGTGGGGAAATACGTGCAGTTCTAGGTGGTAATTCAAGCCACAAGTGGAGATAAGCTTGCATGGGACAGACTGTGTGTCGCGAGAAGAGAAGAGGGCCAAGAAACTCCGGTGATAAAGTGATGTCCTCACCGTCACGGGAGGAGAGGATTTCAAGAAAGAGGAGAACAGACAAGACCCCATGGTGGGCATGGACTTAGTGCTCCCATGTCTTCTGGCGGTGACATTTACCAGGGGAATTTCAGTGGGGCAGTGCGGGGGAAAACCATATCGTTGTGGGTTGAAGAGTGAGATGGAAGTGAGCAGAGAGACTAAATATGGACTATTTTCAAGGAGCTCGGCTGCAGAGGGAGAACACTAGGGCAGGGCCAGGATCGAGGAAGGGTCTCCATTTTAAAGGGGAGCTATTAGGTCTATTTGTCGACTGAGAAGGAGCCAGGAGGGGCAGTGGTGGGATGGAACAGAGGGACCCCATACTCCCCACCTCGCTGGCTCCCATCCTGCCTACCATAGCTCAGAAGGTGGCATCTCCCGCTGGCCAGTTTGTCTTGGGATGCAGTGCAGCTGTGGCCACCTTCCCTCAGGGACGTCAAGTCCTCTCAGATCTGGTGTGGGACTGAGGGGGTCACTAGAGAAGGGTTACCAATCCTAGCTAGCTACCCATCAGAATCTCGTGGCACTGGTTAAATATATAAATCCCCAAGCTCCACCCAGATCTGCCTTCTCAGAATCTCTGGAGGCGAGGTCAAGAAATCTGTCTTGGTAGAAATTCCCCAGTGGTTTCTGATGCGCTGGGGCACCACTAACTTAACTAACAAGCCTTGTGAATCGTACACTGAAGGGCCCACAGGAAGCAGGGCCTGGTCCGCCCCTCACCCAGGACCGGCTGGTCATGAGGCCTACCCACCGCTCCTGCCCTCACACAGTTCAGGGCAGTTTCCAACAGTCTTGAGAGAAACCGAGGCTAATTTGCGAAGCTGAAGGGACTGGGGCCCTCATGCACCGGCCTTCCCCTTACAGAGCAATGACAGAAATCCTTTATCTCCTTAAAGTTGTCCTCCTTTACCCAACAGGGCTGGGAAGAACTGCAGGTAACAGAGCCCCGCGATCTTCTTGCTTGAATCACATTCCCTGAGGATGACTACATACAGCCCAGTCCTGGAAGAACGTTCTGGCTGTGACACGAGCTTGAGTGCCAGGCCCAGTACCCTAAGACAGAATGAACAATGCCAAGAAGTTAAACACCCTATTCGTCTGGGAACCAGGGGAGCCACACTTGTGCCCATCACTCCTTCCCCCAAGACTCAGCTCGGCTCTCGGGAAATTGGTCCTGTCCCCCGGAACTGACAAGAATTCAGGCTCTGGAAGCTTAGAAGAACCGCAGGTTTGTCAGTCCTTCCAAGGGGGGCAATGGGAGGAGCTGGGCACCTCGGCAGACACAGAGGAATGGCCTGACCCCATGAGTCCTCACTTGGGGGTATGGAGCTGGGCAAGCGTGCAATGCTGCAGCTGTGAAGGAAAACCGCAGTCAGCTTCGTGTCAGCGAAGAGACAGGAAGGGCATCCAGGTGCAGAGAAGGCTTTGAGAGTAAAGGCGAGGAAGGGGATGTCAACACTTAGTCCTTTATTATCTTCGCTAATCCAAAGGGGCTTCAGTCCAGAGGCCACAGGATTCAACCTGCTTTGACCTCCAGGACGCTGGCTGGGTCAGAGAGGTTCCAGCCAAAGATCAGAGAGTGACCTCTTCCCACAGAAGGTGAAATGTGGTCTCTCTCAGTCCTGTGAACTAGTTAAGGCAGTTAGGGAGAGAGAGAACCCATGCAATCAGGCCTGTGGCGGGAGAGAGGACATCAAAGGCTGCCGGACTCGCTGTAGGAGCATTTCTTCAACCTCCATTGTTTCAGAAACATAATCATCACCTAGCCAAAACTGTCTTCCCGAAAAAGACATACGTGACCTCATATAGCTAACCTCCTGTGTGTTACACATGGTCTTTTAATCTGGTTTGAGTGTAGGTGCTATCTGTTCTAGGGAGGGAATAAAAGTAGCTTTGATGGCTAAAATACACGTGTTTGATGTGCAAAGTCCTCAGCTTGAAGCAGATACGGTCATGATCTGCTGTTCTTTGGAGAAAGGTGGTTCTTGTAAATTTACAAAATCCAAAGGTATTTACAAGAGCTGTGGCAGTACTGGGCCTGCCGGGTACCCCTGTCAAGGGGGTCGTTTGTCACCCTACCTGTCCCCCACTAGATCACCAGAACCCAAAATGCAGAACCAGATGCCTGTCTGGGTACTTGGCAGGCTACAGGCGCAGCTGCAATTAGCAAGCTGGATCATGATTCAGCATCAGACGCGGGCAGCCTCCACCGGAGCATAGCGGACAGCTTAAAAATAGCGGAGCTGCGGCTGCATCTCGCCACCCCAGGCTCCACGCGAGGCAGGGCAGCTGCCGCCGGCAGAGCCTGCAGAGTGTCCGCCTTCCAGCTGTGATGACGGCGTGGGAAGCGGAAGGGGCGGCTCCCATCAAGCTTCCCAGGAACCACGCCCAACGCAGAAGAGCCGGTGGTCCCCGGTCCCGCCATGCGGCGGGCGTCCGAGGATTCACAGGTCCAGGTCTCATTTGAAATACACAAGCCACCGAGGGACACATCCAACACTGCTTCCCCACGTCCAGAGCACCACACAACTGCGTGTGCGGCCACACCCACAGGGGGCGCCCCCGACTCCCCCTCCCCAGTTAATGACCAGCGAGGGGCTGCTCTCAGCCTGAGGGAGGGAAGCAAACATCTCGGTCTAGCGAAAGGAGGTGGGATTTCGTCTTCAGAGAGGCCTGGGTTCCAAACCCGTTCCAACCATCTGCCAGCAGGCACCACCGGCTTCCTGGTCGCCCATCACTACCCGTCCCTGTTTAGGACAAATTCTGTCCCTTCTTAGGGTCTCAGACTCTGGTGTAAAACAGAGCTCATGATCATTAATTTTCTGGTCATGTTAAGAGTAAATGAGGCTTTATTGAAAATGTTTGCCTTTATTTGAAATGTCCTGAAGAGTTAAACTTTTTATTGTTATTGCTCGTGAAATACTCATATTAAAACTGAAGTCTTAATTTAAAAAAAAGAAAAAAAGTAAATGAGGCAACATACAAAGCAGAGAGAAGGATGGGCAGCATAAATGAGCCGTGATAAACCCACACTTCCTTCATGGCAGTGACTGAGCTCTGCCCTGGGGGACCACAGTCACAGTGGAGCCATGGTCAGGAGGACAGGTGGCGGCCTGGGGCATACAGGGCAGGGAAAACCACCGGCGGGCCCTCGGTGTCCTGCTATCGGTCGAGTTTTCATTTCAGTCATATTTTCTAGATGATATTTCCTAGATGAAAAGGCAGTATCTTCAGGGCTGCTGTTGTCTTTAGACACATTCTACCCAATAGCCCAAAAGGAGATTCACAATAATGGAGAGACTTGCCCTTTTTCTGAGAATACTAGTATTGAATAGATGTCACTTGTCCCCAAATTAATCTACGAAATTAACAAAATGATTCTAAAATATATCTGGAAGAATAATTTCATGGTACTAGCTGAGAACATTTTGAAAAAGAAAAGTAGTGAGTGGGGATTTGCTCTATCAGATTTTAAAAGGTACAAGTAGTAAAATAGTGTGGTAATGGCATAGGAAGAGACATCAAATCAATGGAATATAATAGAAGGTCCAGAAACAGACCCAAATATCTAAACATGTTAGTATATTATGAAGCTAGTATTTCAAAACAGTGGGAAATGGATGGACTATTCAATCAATAGTGTCGGTACAACTGGCTAACCACTTGGATGAAAATAAACTATATCCCCACTTCTCTGAATACACACAAATGAATTTCCAGATTGACTAAAAGTTTAAATATAACAAATAAAATATAGGAAATATAAGTGGATATTTAAATAACCTTGTGCTGGCAAAGAAATTTCTAAGCATGACACCAAATACCAGAAACTGTAGAGAAAAAAGGTTGATACATTTATAATAAATGCAATTAAAGGCAAACAGAAACTTCAAGGACAATCACTGTAATACACGTGAAAGGGTGAATATTTGAAAAGTTTTTACAAATGAATAAGAAAAAGATAAAAACATCAATAGAAAAATTGACAAAGTACATGAACCAACAACTCAAACCAATAAATACAAATGGCTTTTAAAGATATGAGGCTTTCTCAACATAATAAAGGCCATATATGACAAACCCACAGCCAACATCATCCTCAGTGGTGAAAAACTGAAACCATTTCTACTAAGATCAGGAACAAGACAAGGTTGCCCACTCTCACCACTATTATTCAACATAGTTTTGGAATTTTTAGCCACAGCAATCAGAGAAGAGAAAGAAATAAAAGGAATCCAAATCAGAAAAGAAGAAGTAAAGCTGTCACTGTTTGCAGATGACATGATACTATACATAGAGAATCCTAAAGATGCTACCAGAAAACTACTAGAGCTAATCAATGAATTTGGTAAAGTAGCAGGATACAAAATTAATGCACAGAAATCTCTTGCATTCCTATACACTAATGACGAAAAATCTGAAAGTGAAATTAAGAAAACACTCCCATTTACCATTGCAACAAAAAGAATAAAATATCTAGGAATAAACCTACCTAAGGAGACAAAAGACCTGTATGCAGAAAATTATAAGACACTGATGAAAGAAATTAAAGATGATACAAGGGCTTCCCTGGTGGCGCAGTGGTTGAGAGTCTGCCTGCCAATGCAGGGGACACGGGTTCGTGCCCTGGTCAGGGAGGATCCCACGTGCCGCGGAGCAGCTGGGCCCGTGAGCCACAATTGCTGAGCCTGCACGTCTGGAGCCTGTGCTTCACAACGGGAGAGGCCGCGATGGTGAGAGGCCCACGCACCGCGATGAGGAGTGGCCCCCGCTTGACGCAACTGGAGAAAGCCCTCGCACAGGAACAAAGACCCAACACAGCCATAAATAAATAAATAAATAAATAAAATTAAAAAAAAAAAAAAGATGATACAAACAGATGGAGAGATATACCATGTTCTTGGATTGGAAGAATCAACATTGTGAAAATGACTCTACTACCCAAAGCAATCTACAGATTCAATGCAATCCCTATCAAACTACCACTGGCATTTTTCACAGAACTAGAACAAAAAAATTTCACAATTTGTATGGAAACACAAAAGACCCCGAATAGCCAAAGCAATCTTGAGAACGAAAAATGGAGCTGGAGGAATCAGGCTCCCTGACTTCAGACTATACTACAAAGCTACAGTAATCAAGACAGTATGGTACTGGCACAAAAACAGAAATATAGATCAATGGAACAGGATAGAAAGCCCAGAGATAAACCCATGCACATATGGTCACCTTATCTTTGATAAAAGAGGCAAGCATATGCAGTGGAGAAAAGACAGCCTCTTCAGTAAGTGGTGCTGGGAAAACTGGACAGCTACATGTAAAAGTATGAAATTAGAACACTCCCTAACACCATACACAAAAATAAACTCAAAATGGATTAAAGACCTAAATGTAAGGCCAGACACTATCAAACTCTTAGAGGAAAACATAGGCAGAACACTCTATGACATAAATCACAGCAAGATCCTTTTTGACCCACCTCCTAGAGAAATGGAAATAAAAACAAAAATAAACAAATGGGACCTAATAAAACTTAAAAGCTTTTGCACAGCAAAGGAAACCATAAACAAGACCAAAAGACAACCCTCAGAATTGGAGAAAATATTTGCAAATGAAGCAACTGACAAAGGATTAATCTCCAAAATTTACAAGCAGCTCATGCAGCTCAATAACAAAAAAACAAACAACCCAATCCAAAAATGGGCAGAAGACCTAAACAGACATTTCTCCAGAGAAGATATACAGATTGCCAACAAACACATGAAAGAATGCTCAACATCATTAATCATCAGAGAAATGCAAATCAAAACTACAATGAGATATCATCTCACACCAGTCAGAATGGCCATCATCAAAAAATCTAGAAACAATAAATGCTGGAGAGGGTGTGGAGAAAAGGGAACACTCTTACATTGTTGGTGGGAATGTAAATTGATGCAGCCACTATGGAGAACAGTATGGAGGTTCCTTAAAAAACTAAAAATAGAACTACCATACGACCCAGCAATCCCACTACTGGGCATATACCCTGAGAAAACCATAATTCAAAAAGAGTCATGTACCAAAATGTTCATTGCAGCTCTATTTACAATAGCCAGGACATGGAAGCAACCTAAGTGTCCATCATCGGATGAATGGATAAAGAAAATGTGGCACATATATACAATGGAATATTACTCAGCCATAAAAAGAAACGAAATTGAGTTATTTGTAGTGAGGTGGAGTTAGTCTGTCATACAGAGTGAAGTAAGTCAGAAAGAGAAAAACAAATACAGTATGCTAACACATATATATGGAATCTAAGGAAAAAAAAAAAAAAAAGGTCATGAAGAACCTAGTGGCAAAACAGGAATAAAGACACAGACCTACTAGAGAATGGACTTGAGGATATGGGGAGGGGGAAGGGTAAGCTGTGACAAAGTGAGAGAGTGGCATGGACATATATACACTACCAAACGTAAAATAGATAGCTAGTGGGAAGCAACCGCATAGCACAGGGAGATCAGCTCTGTGCTTTGTGACCACCTAGAGGGGTGGGATAGGGAGGGTGGGAGGGAGGGAGATGCAAGAGGGAAGAGATATGGGAACATATGTATATGTATAACTGATTTACTTTGTTATAAAGCAGAAACTAACACACCATTGTAAAGCAATTATACTCCAATAAAGATGTTAAAAAAAAAAAAAAGATATGAGGTTTTCTTCACTCCAGCCACACTGGCCTTCTTTCAGGTTCTGGAACATTCTATGCCACCTCCTGCCACGGGGTCTTTGCACAAGCTCTTCCCTCCACCAGGAACCCTCTCCCTCCATCTTCACCTAATTAAATCCCTCAACTCTCTGGTCAAAGCTAACTTCCCCAGGAAAGCCCTCTTTAAACACTCCCCCAACCCAGACTAAATGAGATTCCCCTCCCTCCTCCTTTACAAGTCTTTCAACACCAAGTAGTTTTCCTCCTGGCACTTTTTACAGCTGGTAATTATACATTTATTTTTGTAATTATCAGACTGTTTTCTCCCGCTCTGGATAAACTGCCTGTTTTTTGCTGATCATTTTATGTGCTGCACAAGGGTTACATAAATTACATGATACACATAAAATGGAATTCTACACAGTGAGTTAAATTGTTATAGAAGATTAATTTTAAGAGTATAAAAGATATCATGATATATTGTTAAGAAACAAAAGCAGGTTATAAAATCACGTATATAGTACCATTTGGGGGGAAAACGTGTACATATAGAAAATAGACATACATCACATTTTTAACAGGAGGTTAGTGTGACGTCTGTTTTCTTAATTTCGCTTATCCAAATTTTTGTTTACAATTTCAACAGTGAATATACACACACACATACATATATAGCTTTTTTAATAAGAGGAAAAGATTGAAACGAGCTATGGTTTTCCTCTCCAACCCAGAGTCCAGTGATTCCTACAGGAGCCCACTGGGTGTCCCTTTCCATAAGTTTCCCCCGACCCTCCACCACCTCTCTACCTTCATTTACACCAACAGAAAGAAAGAGCCTAGCTCCAAGGCACCGTACAGAACTCTGTTTAGCCACCTCCAAGCCCCAGATTACTTGTCTTCAGAAAATAAAAACTAAACGAAAGATCATACCGCACTTTAAGAAAACTAAACAGCCCAACTCCCAAGAACAGTTAAAATGAGAAATCTGTGCTTAGTCTTGAGAACTATGTCTACTCAATGAATATATGTAGACAGACTGACCACCTAATAAAATGGACAAAGGGGCAACTGCAAGTTTTAATACTGAACAACAAAGATCATGCTTACAATAGTTCAAAGAGGTGGGCGTGTTTTGTACGTTACGGGCATACACGATGTCTGACACAAGCAAGACCCCGGGAAGGAAAAGTGTTGCTGCCAAAGGTCAGGGGAGGGGTGGAAAGGGGACCCAGCTTCTCAGGTGAGGGTCTCATACAACGAAAAGATACATTTCATGAGAGTTCAAGTACCCCACTGGTCTGGCGTTCTTGACACAGTAAGCCTGTGCTGACACCGCACTTTCCTGGGGCTTCCTTTCTTGAGAGTGAAATTGGCCTGCTTATTGGTAGGTAAGGATGGAGCCAGCCTGCACTTAATACACTGGTGGAACCGCTCAAGAATTGTCCATCCCTGAGAAAACACCTCCCCTTGAAGGGCCGCCAAGGACAAAGTCCGCTCTCCGTATCGGTGTGGGCTGGGCATGTTTCAGTCCCAGTGAGATGCGGACTTCAAGGCCAGATAAACTGCCGGTCACACTTCACGGTCCCCAGACCCCGTGGCCCCGCTTAATGGGGATGGACCTTTCCCATTTGCGGCTGGGGCGCACTCGCCTTCCGCTGAGCTCTCAAACCAAGCAGGCCTGTCCTGTGGTCCATCCAGGAGGAGCCCCTTTGCCATGCACTTGGGGAAGGCAGGCAGCTTGCTCCCTTGAGCCCATCTGGACCGCTTTCCTGAGTTAGAACATTTAGCGCTATCTCTTACGTTCAAGGCTTGGAGTTTGGGGCTAAGAAGAAAAACAGATTCTGCAGAAATACTCCCAAAGTCCCCTCTGTTGTCTCTTCCCTCCCATTCCTAACTCATCTGGGCCTCCTCTTTCTCTCTCTTCTCCTACAGCTTCTCTCTCTTACTTTAAGGGGGGGAAAAGATAATGCCAGTAATTCACTATTAAGTCCACATATGCACAACTTCTGTCACCCACTGTAAAATAGTAATAATAATACCAGTGAGGCTAACCTGTATTGAAGGGTGCTCACAAACCAATCACAGAAATGCCGCCCCAAAGCCACAAATGAGCTCCCAACACAGGGGCCGCTGCTTGCCCTCATCCGTTCCCTCCCCCTCTGCAGAGTTTCACGCTGCTGACTACCCCCTCCCTAAACCATGTTATCCCAGAGTTTGGTAACACTGCCCTATCCTGGTCCCCTGTCTGTCTCTCTGAAACTTCCCTTGGTCTCCTGTGGGGAAACTGAGGCACAGAGAGGTTCCAGGACATGTCCCAGATCATGGGCATATTAAGACATGGGCTGGGACTCAAATGCAGGCCTCCGGACTCTCTCTCTCTCCACCAGCCCTCAGGGGAGTCACCCCCAGGCCCCCGGGCCCCTCCATCTCCTCTCTAGACCACTGAACTGCTTCCCGTAAGAATACTCCTACATCCGCGTTTATACCCTCAACTTCTCTTTTCCATCCTCATTCTCCAACGCCTGCTGGGCAATCCCACCTGCATGTCAAAATTTAACCATCTTAAGACCAAACTCATCATCTTTCTCAAGTAAGCTTTTCTCCCTGACATCTCCATTACAGTTAATGATTCCACTCTTCTCTCTGACACCCACATTGGGAACCTCTGGCTACAAGGTCTTCCTTGATCTTCCCTTCTATTCTCTTGAATCCATCCTTTGAAAGGTCTTCCCGGCTTTCTCTCCCCTCCCAGTCCTGCTGCCAGTGGGCCTCCTCTGGGCCTTTAGCACCCCTCCCCTGGAATACCTCCTCCTGGTTACCTGCTTCCACGACCCCTCCAGCCTACCCTGTCCCAACCACAGCCAGACTCATCACCCCAGAGCAGGGCTTCTCCACCTCGGCCCCATGGACACCGTGGGCTGCGTACTTCTTTGCTGCCAGCGGGTATCCTGTGTGTTGTTAGATGTTCGGCAGCATTCCTGGCCTCTACCTTCCACCCATTCGAGTCATGACCCCAAAATGTCTCCTGGAGGGGAAAAATCGCCCTCGTTGAGAACCATGGCCCTAAAGCATGACTCAAACACGCTGCTCCTTTCAGAAACTCTCAGTGCCTTGCCAATGTCCTCCCAACGACTTCTCAGGAAGGAAACAGTCTTCAAGAGATTAGGGAATTATGTTTCCTACTTATGATCTCCTTTCTCTGGAGATTTTGGGCTCCACCACCTTTGGGCTGGGGTTCAAGGTGTACTGGGGAAGAGGGGTAAAGAGCCAAAGCAGAGAGGGCAGCTGACAGATTCATCTTTGGTCTGACAGCTGAGGCTTCATGGCTGAGGGTACCCCTGCCTGGAGACAGTGAGGCAAGGAGGGGTGGACACGCAGGGCTCCAGGGCCAGATGGCGCGGACTGGACCCCAGGCCCATCCCTTCTTAATTCTAGGACCTTGGGCCTGTCCTTTCGTCTCTCTCTGCTGTGGTTTGCTTGTCTGAAAACAGTACCTAATTCATAAGGTTGCATGAGTTAATATGAATAAAGCACTTGAAAAGTGCCTGGCATGAAGCAAGTAACTGATAAACATTAGCCATCACTATTACCATTATTAATAATATCGCTACTACATTTCCAGCCTTATTGACTGTACGTTTCCAAAACATGCTCTCAGTTCAGGCCGCAGTGAGTCCTTACGTGGCAGTGAACACACCTTATGCTTGCCCACGGCAAATGCCTATGTTCATGCTCTTTCTTCGAAAATCCTCTGCTTTCCATGTCCTCCTATAGAAATTGTACACGCCTTTCAAGGCCTACCGCAAGTGTCATTTCTGTTACAAATCCTTCTCTCTTCAAACAAGCCAAAAACCATCTTTCCCGCTCCTGGACCTCACAACACTATGATTACGTACTCAACACATACTTTCTTCTGTTACAAGTACAGGGAATAGAATTATTCCAACTAAATACATCTCAACCCCTACCTTAGGGGTCACTCTACAGAACCTGGAATATTGCCTTGCACATAGTAATTCTAACTTGAATGCATAAAGGAAATAATTAATCTAAGATACTATTTTATAATACTATGATTTCTTGTCTGAGAGGAGCATTATAAGGCATATAAATACAGTTGCCCCTTGGTATCCTTGGAGGATTCGTTCCAGCACCCCCAAGGATACCAAAATCCATAGATGCTCAAGTCCCTTATATAAAATGGCATAGTATTTGCATATAATATATATATATATATAATTTATGCACATCCTCCTGTACACTTTAAATCATCTCTAGATTACTTATAGTACCTAAGTAAATGCTATGTTAATAGTTATAAATACAATGTAAATGTTATATAAGTAATTGCCAGTGCCCAGCTAATTCAAGTTTTGCTTTGGGGAACTTTCTGGAAGTTTTTTTTCAAATATTTTCGATCTGTGGTTAGTCAAATCTGCAGATGCAGAACCCTCGGATATGGAAGACTGACTACACTCAAACTTCAGGGTACTGAGGTGGATATCCTTGCTAACATATATTTGTAACAGAAAAGTGTTCAAACTTTCAGTTCTTAAAGTCGTAAGCATACCATTTCTCCACTTTTTTTTAGTATGTTAAGTGCTGAATTAATATTCTTACATAAATCACCAATCGTTTCCTCGTAGTTTTGCTTCTGTGCTGGCTTTGATAGTTTCCCTGTACTAAAACATAGTCAAACCTCACAGTTCCTGCTCAGGAGCCTGAAGATCTCAGCATGAAGGGAAGGGTTTCCCGTTACACTGCTCCTGAGTCTTTGTGTGAGTGAATCAGGCTCAGAGAAAACAATTCACACTATAGAGTATTCATGAAACAATGGGCTGCCGGCCATCAGTGGATGGCACAAAAAGGCCTGAGAGTTTGGGTCTCTGTTCCCTGGAGAAAATATCACCTCTTGTGCTGCGGGAAACCAAAACAGAGCCATCATCAGAAAGGAACCTGTCACACCAGCCTTGGGCCAGCCCACAGGCCTGGGCAGCTGAGCACCACTGCCCTGTGGCCAGGCCTCAAGGGGACTGGATCCCCGGCCCCAGCCCAGGGAGACTCAGGCACGCGGACAGATGAGGAGACAGAGGGGGGCAAAATGACTCACTCATCTTCCCAGGGAGGTGAAGTGTGAAGAACAATAGCGTATTTAAATTACACAAAAAACATGCCAGGCTGATCTGAGTGTCCCCTATAACTCTAAATGTATTGGAGGGAAATTAAAAAGTACTTAGCAGTTCATAAACATATGAAATACATTACCCAAGACACAGGGGGCAGAGGACCTGTGGAAGAAGGGTTTTAAGGGAATTCATGGAGAACAAGGTTCCCGGGAGGGAGGGAGGGAGGGAAGGAAGGAATGGCAGAAGCAATCGTGGCTAGCGTTCACTGAGCTTCTGTTCCTGGCCAGAACTAGTTACAAATGCTTTCCCGTTAAATGCTTTTCTCATTTAATCCAAATAACCCCCAAAAGATGGGCCCTATTGTTATAATCCCTCAAGTGTCTGGAGGACGGTGAATGATGTCACAGAAAATCCCCAGCAGAGAAGAGACTGGGCCCTAGGCCTGGCTGTGCCAATAACCGGCTGTGAAACCCACAACACACCCCAACTCTGGGCCTTCATCTCCACACCAGCAATTTAGAAAACCCGTAGGGCTCTCCAGTTCTACCGCTGCTAATCCAAAGCCCAGCCTGGGTGGACCACACACCTGAACCACAGGAACGGCCATCATGCTCCTAATATTCATTATGGCAAAAACATAACCAAAAAAACTTATTTTCATGAGCAACTAAACCATCCGCGTATAACACTGGAAGCAGTAGCATCGGCACACTTGATGCTTCAGTGTGTCACAGCGACGTGCTGACTTACAGAGATAAGCGAGACAAAAGCATTGCTTTTGCCTATTTATTGGACTATTTCTCGTTCTGCCCACATTTTCAGGGAGAAAAAATAAAGATGAATATTTCTCGCACATCATGTGCTATGACCCTACAGGCTCCCGGGTCCCGCCTGTCATTCACCTCTGCCTCTCCCACCCTGCCTGGCCCAGGGCCTCGCACATAATAAAGGCTCCACAGATGCTAGTTGAGTAAATGATCACCCCACCTCTTCTCTATTTATTCTTTTGATATTTATAGAGGAACCACTTAATAGCAGAGAGTTCTAAACCGCACAGCGTTTGTTTGCCACTGCCAGGGCGGAGGAAGGGTTAAGTTAAAGGGGCAGCTCTCCAATGGCCACCAGTCCAGATGAATTTGTCAGCCTCCCTGTCTGCTGTTCCTCTTCACACCCTCTTTCCCCAGCACACCCTGAACCTCAGCCCCTAGGTGTTTAAGACCAAAACTTCCAGAGAAAGGCACTCATAAGGAGGAAAAATCATTTGCCAGGCCCTTGAAAACGGCTTCCTTCTCTGCACCATTTCCATCAGGAGCTTGCTAGAGACTCACTCCCCAGCACTCTGTACCGAGCCTGTGGTTTTTTTAACCCTTTCGGGTCATGAACCCATCTGAGGATCTGTGGACAGCGACACACCCTCTTCAGAGAAATGCACACACACGTCTTCAAACACATGCAGGGCCTGGGGAGGGACGGTTCCCAGACCTCCATAAGCCGGTTCACAGGTCCACAGGCACAAGGCCGCAACTCCTAGGCTATGGGGATCAGAGAGGGGAGGGGGAGCTAGGCCTCAGTTGACCTGGCACTGCCTTCTCGGTTGGTCTGGACGACACCTCTCCTTTAACCAAAAGGGATTAGGGTCTCATAACACAGGCCCCTCAAAACAGCACCACAACCCAGTCTGAACTCACAAATCATTCAGCTCTTCCATTTGTTTCAACTTAAAATATAAGAAGAAGGGAAAAAGAAAAGAACAGAGGAAATGTTTTGACTAGGAGAGAAAAAATTGCTCTATAAAAGATACTTCCGAAATGACTTAGAAACACAATCAAAGATAGCTTCCTGCTACTGTGCATGTTAACCCGTCACTTCCCCACAGGCTAACTCCACATAATAATCCAACATTTACCCGACCTGAACCTGAACCAGGGGTGGGCCCACCGGGTGGCCTGGGGAGCCATCTGCAATAGATTTTTTAGTGGTCATTTACACTTGCCACTGTAATGGAATAATGGGAGCGCCTAGCCGTAGATTGATTCGGTTAGAGCGAATATGATGGCCCTTTCATTTGGGAAACTCTGCAAATCTGAGCTTTCAGATCATCTCTGGACCCCACTGTCAGACTCTGTATGTGGTTTGTCTGTGTACAGCAAATCTTAAGAAATGTTTGGTGAATGACTTCATGAGATGCATGCATAAGTGAATGGCTTGTAAACCAGCCCCCTTAAATACACACACACACAAACACACACACACACGCAGGTTCACATGGCTGTACCCTTGACTCATATTGCTTCTTCCTCCCCTTGTGCACCTAACTGCCACTATTCCTTCAGCACTCAGCTCTGCTATCATCTCCTCCTGGAAGCCTTCCCTGATCTCCCCTGGCTGGGATAAGAGCTCTGGATCCTCATAGTATCTTTCTATTAGAATTAACATTTGTCTTCCTTTGATATCTGCTAAGGACTGAATTATGCCCCCCCTCCAAATTCATATCTTGAAGTCCTAAACCCCAACATGCCTATATTTGGACACAGGGCCTATAAGGAGGTTAAATTAAACCTAGTAAGGTTAAATAAAGTCAGAAGGATGGGGCCCTAATCTAATAGGACTGGTGTCCTTATAAGAAAAGACACCAGAGTGCTCCCTTTCTTTCCCCCTCTGTCCATGCACACAAACCAAGGAAGGGCCATGTGAGGACACAGCTAGAAGGCGGCCATCTGCAAGCCAGGAAGAGAGCCCTCACCGGAAACCAACCCTGCTGGCACCTTGACCTTGGACTTCCAGCCTCCAGAACCGTGAGAAGATAAATTTCTGTTGTTTAAGCCACCCAGTCTGTGGTATTTTGTTACGGCAGCTCAAGCAGACTGACAACAGTACCAATGCACAGACACACGAGCTCCTTGAGGGCTGAGACTGTATCGTCTTCCTGTTTCTAGTCTTAGTACCTAATGTGGTCCTTGCACACAGTAAGTGATTAATAAATTCCTGTTGAGTAAATATAAGAGTGGGTGGAGGTAAGAGGCTGCAAAGACCTCCTCCCTTTCTCACCCTCAGAATCTCAGAGCTATGTTTAAACCCCCTCAGGTCAGAGTAGGTAAAAACCTCAGACCCTCCAGGTGCTGTCACTCACTGAGGGAGAGGCAACGTGGCTGCCTTCTAGCTGTGTCCTCACATGGCCCTTCCTTGGTTTGTGTGCAGGGACACAGAGAGGGGAAGGAGAGGGAGCACTCTGGTGTCTCTTATAAGGACACCAGTCCTATTGGATTAGGGCCCCATCCTTCTGACTTCATTTAACCTTAATAGGTTTAATTTAACCTCCTTATAGGCCCTATGTCCAAATATAATCATGTTGGGGTTTAAGGGTTCAAGATATGAATTTAGGGGCATAATTCAGTTCAAGGCAAAGCCAGACGTCAACCCTCTCAGTGTCCTTCCTGCCAATTACTTGCAGCTGTTGGGGCCACCTGCCCAGATGTCAGATGCAAGAGGGAAGAGACAGTTTAGAAATAATAAAATGCTCAACTCAACAACATCTTTTATTCATATGGGAGCAGGTCCTGGCTGCAGAGTCCTTTAACCCGTTGACCAAGCCACCAGTAAGGGACCACTAGCTACGTCAGCGGTGCTTTGCGAGATCACCAAGGGGAAAGCCTGGTGCCTGCCCTGAAAGAACCTGTAATCTAGCTGTGAGGTCTGAGTTAGGAAATATTCTCTGGGTCCTTGGTACCTTCATTAGTCAGTAGCCTCGTGTTTACTGAGTATCTAGAACCCGCAGAACATGGTCAGGTAAAAAAAGATTAATCAGCTATGGACCCTAGCTTTCAGGAGCTTTTATAAGTAAAAACAAAACAAATAATAATGATGAGGATAATGAGAAGAGTAGCAGTCAACACTTAATGAAATCTCATTATGAGCCAGGCACTGGTCTCCATGCTTTCCATATATTAACCTATCTATTCCTCACAACAGTTCTATGACATGGGTTTTATTATCCCCATTTCACAGAGGAGGAGACTGAGGCAGAGACAGATTAAGTAGTTTGCCTCACATATAAAGCAGCCAAGGAGTAGAGCTGGGATTCAATCCCAGGGATCTGTCTCCAGACCCCTTGTCCTTAGTGACTAAAAGTGCCACATAGGTGACAGAGACCTTCTTTTCCCTCCTCCTTAGAAAGTGGGGCTGGACAGGGTGCAGTGTTTTCATAGGTTGATGACAGAATAAGAGGAGGCGCAGCCATGTAAAGCAGGTACACACCCAGGTGGAAGCAGGTGGGGGCCCTGGGGTGGCTTGCTCAGCCTGGTCCCCACTCAGTGCCCACTCTGTCCAGGCAAACCCTGTAGGTGGAGCCAAGGGGCTCTGTGCAAACCCCCTGGACCAACCATCTCCATGGTCCTCCCCAGCTCAACAGTCTACGATTCCAGTGCTGTGAGACTTCTGACAACAGAGAAGATTTGCAGAGCTAAGGAAGCCAGAGATCATCCAAGAGTCTCAGAAGGTGTGGAAGGGAGATGTAAGCTGTCTCCTCGGGGACGGGAAGGCTCAGTGAAGGCAGAAAGAGGATGGCGGGTAATGTTCCAGGCCCGGGTAAAGGCCAGCTGGGGGGCAAGGAACCCTAACCCTAACCCTCACTTAGGGCAGAGCAAACGAACGGGTTCAGCAGATCCAATTTGAATTTTGTCCCACCCTTGTTTTTCCAGGTCCATGGGCCATCTTTAGTGCATCATCTTTCTTCTGGAACTTTTAACGAATATGTGGTCATCTGGCTCTTCAACTTGATGAGAGCAACTTTACATGTGTACCTTCATCCAGGAACGATACTGAAAAAATAGAGTTTGCACGTAAATGGAAGGTCCAGGAGAAACGGGCTTGCTGCAGCCTCTTGCATTTCCGTGGAAGTTAGCTGATGCTCCATCACTGAGAACATGACCCAGTTTAGCAACAACATCGACACAGCAGGGACTAGAGAAAATGCCAAGTATTAGAAGACCAAGGCCCATGGGAGGTGAGATGCCACAAAGTGGAGGTAGAGACCAGTCCCCGGCTCTGCTTTTGATTAGAGCCTCTGGTAGCCACACGGCTGGAGGAAACCGACAGAGAACAATGTGAACAGTAGCAGCAACAACAGACTCTCAGGAATCCGCCCTTGAGTGTGGCTGCGGTTCTCTGCCCAGGGCGCAAAGGCGATCCTCACAGAGACAGGGCAGGTTCACTCCCAGTTTTAGATCCTCTGTGTTTGGGGAGTCCCCAAAGAACTGGGTCTTCCTTCATCTGGAGGTGACAAAGGGCAAAAGCTCTGGGCTCATTACCATGTAAATGAAAACTACAAGGCAGATTTTCAGCAAAGCCGCTCTCAGGCGATAAATGCCCTGCTACCTCATTAAACCATGCAGGACCCTCTTCTATTAATTCAAAGCCCACTGATTGGGCTGTCCTTTAAAGGGCTCCTTCCCCAAAATGAGACCCGGCATTCCAGGGTTGAGGACAGCTGGGGACCCGAGAGGCTGCTGCAGCAAGGCGCCCTTGGCGGCTAACAGGCTTTTCCTGAAGGGCTCTGAGGATGGATCGCAAACGGGATTTCCAGGCATTCCCGCTAAGGACTAGGAGTCCCAAGGTCTCCAGCCCACAGACACCCAAAAGCAGCATCCCATCCGCAAAGCTATAAAGAGAGTCTGGAGGATTAGAGCCAGTATGCAGCTGGAGTTCCACGTAGACCAAGCACTTAGTGAGTCTCTGGATCCAGACGCGGCTCCCAATTCATGCTACTGTCCTACCTGAGCCCGGAGCTGCTGGCCCAGCGTGCCGGGATGCTTCCGGCAGAGAAATACGACTCAGGAGGAGGAGGAGGCGGAGAGGGACACGCGGAGCCCCCGCCTCGCTCCTGGACCTCTGAAGCACCTTTAATCCATCCCCTGCCTGCCTCACATGTTGAATTGCTTTTTCCTGGGGCATCTGTGAGCACACAAAAGGGGCTGACTGGGCTTGGGCCAACAGCTATTGAGAAGTTCCTCTCCGCGGTACAAGGACCTTCTCAATCTCCAGACGCGACCATTCACTGAAGGCGCCGGCAGCAGGGCTGGAGCACAGATTGGCACATTCCCCTTTGCAGCAAAAGAGCTCCTCCAGCTGCCTTGACATCGTGTCTGCATAAAATGAGCTTTCAGGGGGTCAGGACCCGCACGTGGGGAGGTGTTTCCGTGCTGTGCAGGGCATCTTCCTTTTGGATTTAGGAAAGCAAAAGGCAAAAATGGCCCTAGGCGCAGAGGAGAAGTCTCCTTCCAGACCGGCAATCCTAACTCTGTCTTGTATTTATAAAACCCCTTGTCTTCTGCCCCTGCCTCTTCCATACCTGCACATCCGGCCCCCTGCGGAGTGTAAAGGACCGAGCCTTGTTGCCCCTGATTTACAGATGAAGAAACCAAAGCATGGAGAGGTTAAGTGACTTGCTTCAGAGGTGACAGAGCTGGTCACAGGGGGTGGGGGTGACAGAGGGCTCTCTCTCTGACAATCGCACCTTTTGAAGATTAACTGACAGCCTGAGAGGACTGAATCTTTGAAGAACCAGAGAACAGGGCTGCCAAAGGATTTGTGTAAGAAGGATGTGCAGCTGAAGCACGGAGCTCGTAAAATATCCCAGCCCCCCAGGAGTTCGGAGGAAGGGGCAACTGCGGGGAGGAGGTCCCCCAGGCAACCCTCACCGCACTCACACACACCATCCCCTCTGCTCAACATCCCCAGGAGGGGGAACACACAAACACCACCTAGTGACCGTGTCCAGCTCTGGTTCTCGCGTTAGCTCCGTCCTCCCCGTGAAGGCTGGAAAAGACTGCGACGCTTCTGCAGTCAAGCATCAAACATCTCTGTGCAGACCCTCCATCCTCCCAAACAGAGCCTTCCTCCCTCCTGCCCTGCTTTCCTTTCTGTCCGGTGGGTGTAGGCATCCCGAATTCAAAGTACTTAAACATCATCCTGATAATAACATAAGATTAAACCTCCTGCCCCCAAACAGAATGGGACATCAACAGTCAGAATCAAGTTCTACTGTCGTTGTCACTGTTTTGTTATTATCACCACCAATACTGATTAGCAGCACAACTCCTCACCCTCCTTATTGGCTTCTCCTGACATTTGAATGTGGATGTTTCCTGGGCTTCCTCCTCAAACCCTCTTCTACACTCTCCTCCTGGCAAAGTCATGCCCCTCCTGCAGCTCCTGCCACTTTTTTTTTGGCCACACCACGCAGCATATGGGATCTTAGTTCTCCGACCAGGGATCCAACCCGTGGCCCCTGCAATGGAAGCGTGGAGTCCTAACCACTGGACCACCAGGGGATTCTGATGCATAAATCTGAGTCTCCAGCTCTAATCCCTCTCCTGAGCACCTAACCGAGTTTTCAACTGCCTGATGGACGGATGGTGCCCAAATGGGTGTCCTGCAGGCAATGCAAGTCTCCTAGTCCAAACTGAACTCATTAGCTTCCCTCCAAATGACTGCTGCTGGGGCTCTGCTAACGGCTCTTCCTCCGTCCCCACATCCAGCCAGCTGTCTGGCCCCAGTTCCTCCTCCTTCTTCATCTATGTTACATGCATTTATTCCTCTGTAGTTAAAGCCCTCATCATGTCCCTCCTGGGCCAACGCAAGATTCTTCTAACTGGCCCCTGCTGGAATACAAGTTCCCTGAGGTCAGAGCTGTTTTGCTCCTCACTGGATCCTCCACCAAGTCACAGCAAACCCTTCATGAGCAAAGGTCTCTCTATCTCTCCTCCATCTTCACATTGCTAAAAAATTCTTCCCTAAAGCAAAGATCCAATCACGTCATGTCCCCGAAGACATATTCTGTAGGTCACCAGTTGACCCCAGTGTTCAAATTCCTACACGTCGTAATTAGCTGGGCATGTAGCTCCAACCTGCCTGTCCGGCCCCCTCCCTTGTGTCTTCTCAATCTATCTGCGCTTTACTAAGGCTGCCCTGGGCTAGTCCTTGTCTTTGGTACATATTCTTTTCAATCTTAGTATCTGTATGCTCTCTCCTGGAGGGAAAAAAAGAAAGCACCTCTCAACCAACACTTTCTCTGACTGGAAAATTATTTTATTGTTCAAGACTTAGCTCAAGTGTCCTCTTCTTTGGTAAGCCTCCCCCCTGCTCCTCCTCCTTCCCCAGAGTCTCCAAGATACATCTCCACTATAGGACCTGCTATAGGAATTATGACAGTGAGTTCTATACCGGGGCCAAGGCCCGGTGACCTCTTAGTGATTTCAATACCACACACCTGTCTCAGCCTGTGCCATCGGGTGTTATTATGTATTTGTTACACTATATTCCTTCAAAACAAATGAAGCTCTTGGTAGGCTAACCCCAGCATGGTGAATGTAGCAAACATTCATTATTCATCATCAGTTTGTTAGTGATGACGTTGACACCTCAGATAGTTATGATTCTTCCCCCTAGTCATGCATTTGATTCTCACAACAATCATGGGAGCCAGATGGTCCAAGTATTTCACAAATAATGAAACTGAGGCAGCAAATAGGTTACCATCACTTAGCCAGATGGTGACAATAGCAAGGAAAACTGACTCCAAAGTACTCCAAAGTACCCTGAAAATGCATCCTTGGGTTAGATTCTGACATTGAGACTCAGAGTTAGTTAACAGAGGCAGTGTAATAGAATAATTGAGAGCCTCTCCCAGGATTAAGCCTCTAAACCTATCAAGTTTCTACAAAACAAGTAGATCCTGTTATTTCTGCCTGGAGAGAATCAGAATCTTCTGACTTTAAGTGTTAAAGGATTCTTCTACATACAGAGACTCTGAATTTGGAAACCAGCTAGATGAGCCACAGTGTTGTACAACATCCAGGTTTTAAAGAATCCACGATAAGAATGGATTTTCTTTCTTTCTTAAAAGAACCTCTCTCTTGCTGCTTCACCCAATTCAATCACATATACCTTTTATAAATGCAATCAAACCAAAGAAATAAGGTCTTTTTTGTATTTTGTTACTCGGAGAAAAAAGGCGTCTTGAACACGAGTGACCTTCCTTGTTCGGCTCTGCTCCCTCACTGGTAATTCCAGGACATAAAAGTCACCAGTTTCAAACAGAAACAGGAGATAACCAGGTCGAACTGTCATTTCCAGAAAACCTTACTCATCCTCTCTCTTGAAAAGGTCAGTTTATTGGGATAATGATGAAATGATTATTAACCAATCTTACTGGGCTCTGCAAGTCCTCTCACCTCTAAGGATAAAAATCCATTTCTGGAGACCAGGCATTCACTGGACGTGTTCACACTTGTGTACACCCATAGCCCTCTGCCCTCCTGGGTCTGCCTGTGGCTTTACCCCACGGTGAATTAATGCAGGCTCCCCCACCACAGTGCTCCCAAGTTTACTGGAATCGCCAGACAATGTCAAGAATTATTTTGTTTTACTTCTCCGATGTTCCCAGTTTACCTTGTTTCAGATTAATAAAGCAATTACAATACTCTCAATTAAGAAGCTATTTTACAATGCACTTTCAATTCCAGTTTGTGAGCAACTCACTTAATTATTTCTATTTGTTTTTCTTCCTGAGTGGATAATTTCTTCTGTCTTAGAATAGTAGAGCAATCTTTTTCTTAAAGAAGAAATACTGGGCCAAATTCTTCCTTAAAACTTAGTGTCTTCAGCTCATACCATCAAACATAAACATCTTCCTGGACAGTAAACAGAGCTCAGATCTCATCAAATACCAAACCTTATTCTTACTTCAAAGCTGTTGAAGGAACTTTTCATCATCTTCATGATCCTCAGCTATAATTTTTCTTTTTATCTTTTGATATGTACTAATTAGATTATCATCTACATCGTATAAATGAAAAGACAGGTTTAAAGGCTGGCCCCGAACAACAAAGAAAAAAGAGTCTCGACCCATAGGCCTGGCTGCTTATCCATCTTTGTCTATCTGTGGGACCTTAGGAGATCAACCTCCCAGAGAATGTTTCTTCAAATTAAAAAAAAAAAAAAAAGAGAGAGAGAGAAAAAAAGCAAAGTCTCTTCATTTCACTGGGTTGTTAAGAAAATTAAAGGTAGTGATACATGTAAAAACACCTTGCAAACCATAACACTCTAAGCACATATTAGCTAAAGTTATTATTAGTGCTTGACAACATGGCATGGAAAAGGACCCCTCCAGGGAAGGTTATCTCATTGGGAACGATAAACAGGAGGGGATGGTGATGGCCTGACAGTCGCTAAGGCTATCTCATTGGGGACAATAAACAGGAGGGGATGGTGATGGCCTGACAGTCACTAACGGAAGGCCCCAGAGACCAGCCATTTGTTCTCACACCCTTTGCTCCTCAGGGCAGGTAAGACTCAGAGCATATCTCATTCATTCTGACCCCCTTCCTCAGACAGTCACAAAGAGACTGGAATTGAAATAAAACACATCCTGATAGGTTCATGAGTTTCTAGCCCCTTCCCTTTCTCCATTTGGAGCTCAAGATTTAGGCACTGTGGCCCTCACTTTTTCTCGAGTTGAGAGATTCTGTTGCTGTTGTTGATTTGCTTATATATTTTCTGCTTTTGAGTCACAACACAAAAGAGTGCCCCTGGAAATGCAAATCAAAACCACAATGAAAAATCACCGTACACCTGTCAGAATGGCTATCGTCAAAAAGATAACAAATATTGGGGCTTCCCCGGTGGCGCAGTGGTTGAGAATCCGCCTGCTAATGCAGGGGACACGGGTTCGAGCCCTGGTCTGGGAAGATCCCACATGCTGCAGAGCAACTAGGCCCGTGAGCCACAATTACTGAGCCTGTGCGTCTGGAGCCTGTGCTCCGCAACAAGAGAGGCCGCGACAGTGAGAGGCCCGCGCACCGCGATGAGGAGTGGCCCCTGCTCGCCGCAACTAGAGAAAGCCCATGCACAAAAACGAAGACCCAACACAGCCATAAATAAATAAATAAATAAATAAATAACAAAGATAACAAATATTAATATATTAATAGTGTAGCACAGAGAACTCTTCTCAGTACTCTGTAATGACCTACATGGGAAAAGAATCTAAAAAAGAGTGGATATGTGTATATGCATAACTGATTCACTTTGCTGTACAGCAGAAACTAATACAACATTTTTAATCAACTATAATCCGATAAACATTTTTTTTAAAAAGACAACAAATAATAAGTGTTGGTGAAGATGTAGAGAAAAGGGAACCCTTGCACACTGTTGGTGGGAATGTAAACTGGTGTAGCCACCATGGGAAACAGCACAGAGGTTCCTCAAAAAATTAAAAATAGAACTACCATATGATCCAGCTATTCCACTCCTGGGCATATATCCAAAGAAAATGAAAACACTAATTTGAAAAGATATATGCGCCCCCATGTTTATAGCAGCATTATTTACAATAGCCAAGATATGGAAGCAACCTTAATGTCCGTCAACAGATGAATGGATAAAGAAGATGAGGTACACATATACAATGGACTATTACTCAGCCATAAAAAAGAATGAAATTTTGCCATTTGGAACAACATGGATAAGCCTAGAGGATATTGTGCTTAGTGAAGTAAGTCAGACAGAGAGGGACAAACACTGCATGTTTTCACTTATATGTGGAATTTAAAAAATAAAACAAATGAGTATAACAAAACAGAAACAGACACAGATACAGAGAACAAACAAGTGGTTACCAGTGAGGGGAGGGGCACAATAGGGGAAGAGGATTAAGAGGTACAAACTACTGTGTATAAAATAAATAAGAGGGACTTCCCTGGTGGTCCAGTGGTAAAGAATCCCCCTTACAAGGCAGGGGACACAGGTTTGACCCTGTGTCCCTGGTCAGGGAACTATGATCCCACACGCCTCGGGGCAACTAGACCCTTGCACCACAACTACTGAGCTCGTGTGTCTCAACTAGAGAGCCTGTGTGCTGCAAACTACAGAGCCCACGTGCCCTGGAGCCTGGGCACCGCAACTAGAGAGAAGCACGCGCGCCGCAAGGAAAGATCCCGCATACCTCAACAAAGATCCCGCATGTCGCAACTAAGACCTGACGCAGCCAAAAATAAATAATAAAATAAATAAATAAATAATTTAAAAATAAAATAAAATAAATAAGATACAAGGATGTAATGTACAGCACAGGGAATATAGCCAACATTTTATAATAAACTTAAATGAAGTATAATCTTAAAAACTATCAAATCACTATGTTATACACCTGAAACTAATGTAACATTGTATATCAACTATACTTTAATTGAAAAAAAGAGTTCTCTTATTCCAAGGTGGGGCAGGCCACAGTTCCAAAATATTTGATAACTGTGGCTTAAAGAGAAATATTTGGGTTGAAATACAAAAAGCAAAAAAATGCATTTAGAGATTAGCATTTCCATGCCTATGGAGAAAGTTTACAATTAAAAGGATAATATGGGTCACCATGCCTTACTATCGGGGTGACCCTGAGCAATAATATTTCCTACTTCGTAGAGCTGTCATGAGGATTAAATGAGTTAATATATGTAAATGTGGAGAAGAGCATTGGCACAGAGTAAGCACTGTCTAAAGGTTTGCCATTAGTATTATTACAACAATTGACAAATTTTTATCAATCACTCAGGTGCTGGCCAATTTAAAACTTGTCCCCCCCCAAAAGTAAAATAAAATAAATAAAACTTGTCCCATCTTTTTCCAATCTTCCATGGTTAGCAACAGTTGACAGTTTGTTCTTGTGAGAATGGACCAATAAATCAACAAACTGTTGTATCTGATCCATGAGAATATACATCTGATGCATCTGTCCTAAGTGCTGTGGTTGGTTTTGGCCAAATGCAACTGTGTTTATAAACAAATTAGAAAACCTATTTTTCTGCCCCTTTCTTTCCCTCAATTCAGAGACAATGATCCCAATGACCTCTTTAGACATACTGTTACTAAGTGTGGTTGTTTCAATTATCAAACACCAAATGAGCTTGCAAAATAAGACAAGCATAAAAGAAGTCTGGAAAAATGACCTTCCTCTTCAGTATCAATAAATAACACTAAATTTTCAATTGAATTAAAAATGTACATGAAGAAAACAGTTTGATGCAACCTTCTGCATTCAAACTTTCCAGAAGAAACCAGCCCTTACTTGTCAGTTTCCTAAGGATCAAGGACTACATTCCCTTATCTTCATATCCCCAGGGCATGCAACAGACACTCGCAAAAGATGGATGCATGAACGGAAAAAACAGAGCTGGCTTTTTTACCCACAGTGTTCAGAACCCATCAAATTCCTATAATCACAGAATTAAAGAATGTTAGTGATATGGAAGGAATTGAGCTCAGGAGAAGTTACACAACTTGCCCAAAGCCATGAAGCTATTTAACAGCAGAGACTGAACTTGATCTATCACCCCTATAAAGAACGCAGGGCTCTCAAGCTGTACCAGAGCTTCCCAGCTAAGGGCAAGTCTCCGTGGCCTTTTGGAAGCTTTTGAAATATGCCTCTGACACCAGGAAAAGTGTCACATGGGTGCTTTTCTTCACGTATCTAATCAATATTTACTGGAGAGCAATCTTCACCTACACTCTTCGTTACTCTCAGGAATTAAAGAACCACCGACTCTCTCTCCAACTTGCCACTTCAGGCCTCTGAGATGAGAGATTCGCTACTTGTGGTATGAAATCCTTCTCCTGTCTCCCAAAGCTTTCCGATTTCACCTCGGGGATAAATCAAAAGCGTTTCCATGCTGTTTATATTAGAGTGGCCTTTTGTTGAAGAAACATGCTTTATAATTTGAGGCACTGGGACTTTTGTTTACAGATGGAATTAAGTACAGGTTGAAACTGTGGCTTTTAGACATAACACTGCAGGAGAAGCTTACGCTCTACCACGTAAGAAGTCTTTCTCAAACTCCAAGAGACTGGCACCTCCAAATCAGTGAGCTGGGCAGACAGCATTTGTTCCTGCCTGCTGGCACACAGCTCAATGCTACGGCCACATGGCCCAAACAAGACCTCCAGGAGCTTAAGCCAGCGGTACTAGTGCCACACCTCTGATGTGCAGACAGGGCAGCCCAATGGGGAGTGCCCTGGGTCAGAGACTTGGAAGCAGAGAAAGGAAAAGGAGCATAGCTCAGATGATATTACCTTCCTGCTCTAAACCCTTCAGTGGTTCCCACTGCCTGCTGTGTGACAGTCGGAATCCTCACCGGGGCTTACGATTGGGTCCCAATCTATTCCTCCTCCTTACCTCCTGGTTCCCTGCGGGTCTACCATGTTCTAGACGATCCAGACTGTTCTGTCTCCCTGAACAGTTCAATGACATCACCACCTCCACACCTCTGCACAAGGTGTCTCTCCCCTGAGGTGCTCCAACCACTCCCTCCCTCAGATCTCATCCTAAGTGCCACCTCTTCTCTAGAACCTTTCCCGAGTTTTCCTCCAACCTCCCAGGCCTCCTCCAAGTGGAAGTGGCCTCAATCGCCATGACGCTCTTGCAGTCCTTTTGTAACCGCCCATGGTAATTATTTTCTAAACGGTGTGGCAGCAATTTGGGAATGTTTTTTCTTGCTGTCAGTCAGCATTAGCTGAGCATCTTGTGTGTGTCAGATGCTGTGTTGGGTGCCTGGGACATGAAAATAAATAAAGTCAAGGTTCTTGCCTTCAATGGGCTTATGCTCTAGTGGATGAGATGACACTAGGACAAAGAGTTATACCTAGTGCAGGGGGAAGTGAAATATGAGAGAGATGATGGCATTTTAAGTTGGGTCTGAAAGAGAAATGTGTTCACTGAGCAAAAAATAGAGAGGGAGGAAGGGTTCTTCGAGGGAAAAAGAACATTCTATACAGCAGTGCTTGTCACAGGTTTTACTGAATGAATAAAACAAAGGCCGGGAAGGTTAGCTCCTTCCTGATTGGTTAGCTCCCTGCTCACTACTGTCTACATTTACTGAGTGTGTTCATGACTCCCATCCCTCACAGCAATCCCGGAAGTTAGGCAGCACCATCCTCATTTTATGGATGAGAAAACTGAGGCTTCCAATGCCCAAAGCCCCAAAGCTGTCAAGTAGCAGAGCGTGGCCGGTGTTCCTGATACTATAAGGTTGTACTAATGAGTTCGCCTTCAAGGACCTAAATATAAAGCAAACTCTTAGCTCTCTTCCTCTGAGCCTGGGTGGACCACTCCGGGCAGCCCTCAAATACCCAAAAACCATCTCAGGGAACACATACTGCGAGGGAAGAAGAGAGAAGCAGCCGAAGCTGTGCTGCGTGCAGATTCTGGGAACAGCGAGGCCCTGTGTCTCCCTATAAACCTGATGTTACTCCTCTCACGGTATATGGTTTTAGTGGCCCCAAATGTGGGCCCTCTTTCCTAAGATATAAACGGCAACCGGGAAAGAGCCATCCAAAAGTCACCTCAGGCCAACTCAGGCTCATTAAAGCTCCCTTAGGGCTCCAAGAATTGAATGGAACCTCTGGCTTTCTAGGAGAAAGCATTTCGTTTTTGACAGAGTTCTTTTCCCCCCTTTTCTTCATCTGATCATTTTCTCAATTTTTCCCTTTCTAGTTCAGGCTTTTTCTGTAACTCTTGTATTGGGCACATGCTCTTTTTTTTTTTTTCCTCTTAGCTGAGACTATTATATCTTGCTATTGTCATGTTCCTTTTCCATTGAAAGCAATCAAAAATGAAAATCCACATTTCAGAACAGTGTCTATTAAAGAGGCACCTTTTCATGGTTGGAAAAAAAAAAAAAAGACAGCACTCTCTGAGGGCTCAGTTTCAGTTCTGTGTGTCACCTAAAGATTAGACACTTGGGTGAGACTTCTGCCTCTTTACAGGCCATTTGTATTTGGGTATTTGAGAGAGATGGCAGAAAGTCTGGAGTCAGAACCAACTTGTTTTAAGGAATTCGTCGTCAAAAGCATTGCTAATCAAAGTGTGGTCCTGGGACCAGCAGCAACTGCATCGCTTGTGAGCTTGCTGGGAACGGAGACTCTCAGGCTCACCCCAGACCAGCTGAACCAGAATCTGCCGTTTTGCAAGATCCCAAGTGATTCGTAAGTACATTAAAATTTTAGAAGCACTGGTCTAGAATTAAAATGAATTTGCTTTAATGAAACCATCCTGTAGCCTCCACGTGGATTTCTTTCCGAAGAAAGAAATCTCTGTACAGTGAACTCCATAGAGCAACCTCCACCACCCTTTTCCACCCAAACTGTTTATTCATGGAAGAATTCTGAAATGATAAATCATCTTCCAGAAATCACACTCAGCCTGAGGGAGTTCCAGATGACACAAAGCTGATGGCCAGCCTTTCTGCGGCGTGTGGGAACTAAGAAGGGAGAGGTGATAGGTGACCCTCGTCCCGCCTTCTTTAAGGCCCTGGATCTTTTTGTTGATATCTTTGCCTCTCGGAAGAGGGGAGCGAAAGACGTGTTGTACAACCGCACGGGTGACTAATGTGAGGCTGAGGGGGCTGTGCTGTGTACTGAGCTCTGAGATCCTTGAGTGGGGGGATGCTCTGTAAACACAAATGGCAGAACCAAGGGCCAACCAAGTCCAGGCTGTGCTCAGACCTCACACTTCCAATAACAACAGTCAAGACACACACAGATGAACCCTGACTAACCTGCCATCTACACTGGAGAAAGGAACAGAGAGGATGGAGAATCACGTGCACCTGGTTTAAGGAAATGACAGCTATAACTGGAGGCAAGAAAAGAGAAGAGGGCAGGTGATGACCAGGCCCTGCTCGAGGCTGTCCTGCCCACCTGGTCCCACTCACCCTCCAAGTGGAGCTAAAGCTCACGGGCGGACAGAGGCTGTGACCAGAGCCCTGGCAGGCCACACAGGTGCTGGCCTGGCATCCCACTTGACCTTGTCCTCTATGAAGAGGACACCTGCCTCAGAGACATTTCTGTAAAAAAAGGGAGCACCAAAAAAGTTACCGCTTGTTGAAAAACCAAAACCGGGTCCCCCATCCAAAGTGAGTGTTTTCGCACTAATTCCGATAAATATGCACATCACAGGAAGCTCGTTTAGACTCCTGGCATCTCTCAGACCTCTAAGTGCAACACCTGGGTTATTGATTCCTCTGTGTTAAAGCCCAACTTGGTAGTGCCCTCCCCCACCTCTACTAATTTTTCACCCATTATTTCCATCTTCACCTTTGAATTCTCTAAAACGGCAATATTTTAAAACACTAAAATGGTTTACTTGTATCAATCAATGCCTGCTTTTCCACCAATTATAATTTATTTGTAGATTAACAGTTTTTCAGCTCCAGAAACATGATTCTGTCCTCTTAATATGCCCACATCAGCAAGCTCTCACAGGAAGTCTGGAATGGACAGCAAAGGGCAGTGGTGGCAGAAAGACCCTCAGGCTCTGAAATCCAGACAGGAATGCCATCCATCTTCCTCCACCACAACCAAAAGACAGCCCTCCCCCCCAGAACCGAATGCGTCAGAGATCAGCCGCCCCTGAGGACTGAGGCTCTGAATTTGATTTCAGCTAACTTCCACTTCATAGAAAAAGCACTCGACTTTATTCCCCCTGTAACTCAGACCTGGAGAAGCCAAGCAGTTCTCCAGAAACACATCTGAAGGAACACCTCTGCATGCCCTCCCCACCGCCAACATGCACGGGCATGCCTGAACACACCACCTCCCAAGCCAAAGAGAAAGTTAACTTTCAAATAAAGCTGTCCTGCAGCCAGTCTGGTCACATTTCCAGACCCTTCACATTCACAAAGGTGGTTCTTGCAACTCTGGCCTAAATCCAGAAGCTGAAAACCGACCTCTGCCTGCTGAGGGCACAGACCAGGGTCAAAGGTCCACAAACACACGTTCGCCACAAATACACCACTTTCTTTCTTTCTTTCTCTCTCTCTCTCTCTCTCTCTCTCTTTTGGCCAAAGTGAAAATAGTGGGCCAGGCTTATTGTCTTTCCTTCAGAGAAGCCAGGATGGGCGGCTGGTGGGAAGCTCCAGACAGAATGTGGGCGTGTGAATCTATACAGGCTCCACAGAGGAATTTTCTGGGAACTCCAGGGGTTTTGAGGAAGGGTGGTCTCAGGCTGGGACACAGGGGCTCCTCGGATTCTCGGGTACCCCAGAAGTCTGGGGTGTAGGGGGGGCGGAGTGGCAAGGGCCAGGCTCCCCTTCCCTGCCGTCCCAGGCCCTCCCCGCCACGGCGGGGTCACTCACCGCCCGTGAGCTGTGCAGGGCCGAAGCACAGCGCCAGCTGAAACCACAGGATCACGGCCAAGAGTCTCTGGGGGGACTGAGGCTGCTGCTGCTCTAGAAATCCATCTCCATTGCTCGGGTTCATTCCATGATACATCTTTCATCCACAGAGGGCATCCGGCTTGCAAGAGTCTGCAACCAGGAGCGAACACGACGATACCCCAGGCTGCCGGGGCGCCGGGGGCCACGCTCCCCCTCCTCCGCCCTGGGACCGGGACCCTCGGCTTCCCCTGCTCCTTCCCCATTCCTCCCCCGCGCGGCCCCCGCCCCCTTTCCCACGGCGAGCTCCCCCCGCTTCTCCCCAGCGCGGGGTACACTGAGTAACAGCCGCCGCGGGATGCTGCGCGTGCGGGAGGGATGGAGGAGGGGAAGGAGGGCAGGGGTTAGCGCACATTGGCTCCGCGCCGGTCCCCCGGATTCAGCGGCTGTGACCACGACAGGAAAGTCTAAAGCCTTCCAGCCTCTTGGGGCTGAAAAAACACTTTTCCCCGGGCCTATACATTTCACTCTTAGGAATCTCACGAGGTGGCACCGGATCCCCCCAGCTACTTCTCTGGTTTTCCCCAGGATCGGGATGGGTCCTACTGCCCAGTCCCCAGTGAGATTTCTCTGCGCTGTCAAAAAATTCCTCCCTCGGGGAGCAGAGCCAGGCACCAATTCCCCCTCCTCGGCCTGCGAGCGCCTCCCCGGGATAGAAAGCCCCTTCCGGGGCTCTCGGTCTTACCTGTGGGTCTCATGCATGCAGCTTCCTTCCCTCCTCCGCCTCCTCCCCCCGCCAGTCTAACCCGCATCTGTGCGCGACCTCTGCTGCCGCCGCTGCGCGAGCGAGCGAGACGGAAGCCTCGGCGGCGGCGGCGGCGGCGGCGGCGGCGGCGGCGCCCGGCTCCAGCTCCCCGCGCCCGCGCTCTCCCTCCCCAGGCTCCGGGAGCGGACGCGTGCGGGAGTTGCGGGGGGAAGGACGACAGTCTGGCCGCGCGCCCCCGAGGAGGTACCCGCGCGCCCGCTACCTGAGCTCCCGAGCGCGCGGCGGCGGCGCGGAGAGAGGGAGGGGGCGGGGGCGGGGGCGGGGCGGAGGCGCGCAGCCCGGACACGCACGCGGCGGGCACGCGCCTCCGCAGACCCAGCCAGCGCCGCGGCTGGGGAAGGGGCCCCGCGAGCGCGGGGAGGGGGAAGGGACCCGCCGCCGCCGCAACCAATCGGAAGCCCGCGCGCCTGCACCTGTCGGCACAGGCCTAGGGCCGGGTCGCCCCTTTCCTGGTGCAGGACGGCGGTCTCCGCCTGCGCTGCGCGCGCGTCCGGGTGGCCGCCGCGGCCTCCGCGCGTCCTCCGGTGCCCCCAGAGCGCGGCACGGCGCGGGAGAGGGCTCCGCTTTAGGCTGCTGCCGCGGTGGCGGCTCCAACCCGTGGGACAAGAGTGCACAGGGCGGCCGGTCCCCACCCCAAGACCCTCACCACCGACGGGGTTCACGTGGGCGGGGCGGGGGACGGCCAATTGCCAAAGTCTTCCTTTCCTGCGTTTAGCTCTCCGCACCTCACCACGTCCCACCAAGGCTCTGCGTGTCCCCTCAGAGCCCGAATGACACTCTTCCCCCTCCTCCCGCTCCCTTGATATTTGCCCTTTTGCGAGCCACAGGCTTTGTGCAGGAGGACTCTTAGCCTGTCTGGGAGATGCGCTGGCCCCTCCGAACCTCCGCCCGGCGCACGCTCTCCTTGCGGGGAGAGGGAGGGTCCTCGGTGCAGCTGCAGAAGGTTGAGTACGGAGGAGGGGGCGGCGGTGGGGTGGGGGGCTTCTGGGGCTGTGGATCGGAACCCAAGGGGGTCGAGGGTGTTTGCCCTCCCAGCCCCCGGTGGAGAGAGTTTGCCTCGTCGGTGTTGTCTCTGTGTGGCTTTTGGTGCCCGAGCCCAGCCCGCAGAAGGGTGCAACTCACTCCCCACTGGTTCTGGCCGCCCGCTGGCCCTGCGCAAGGCTGGCCTTCCTCGGCCTGCCTGGCTCCGAGGGCCTACGTCCCAGCCACGGTAGTTAAGGGGTGTGAGCTAATGAGGTGGTGCAGGCAGGCGGCACTTTAGAACCAGCGGCACCCCATTATTCTGTAGCAATTTGTGGATATGAAAACCATGTTTCGGATGCCACCACCAAATCATCCTCTGCTTCCGTCGGCTTTCCCCACATCTCACATACTGATGGTAGTCAGGAAATTACAGCTTTTACTGTGTCGACTCTTACTGGGAGTAATTTGAACAAATTCTTTCAGGATAGATTAACTTTTAGCAGATAAATCTAACTCAGCATTTTTTCTCTTTATTTATTTTTGCTTTGTAAAACTGAGATGGCAGCTTTGCATAGAATAAGTTTAAGATTTTTCACTAGCACAAGTTCGTTTCTGCTAAAGCTTGTGCTTTGGGGCTCCAGAATCTTAGTTGGGTACCCACGCTTCCAAGGTCCTATGACTGACCTCTAGAGTTTGAATATTTATGTAATTGTTTTTCTCAGTAAATTTTCTAAAGCTTTCTAATAAGCCGTCAAATCAACAAACTCAAAAACATTTGTTGACCATGTGTATGTCTTTACAATCATAAGAGATATGTCTAAGCACTATTGAGACCTGTTCTCCAGCTGATAAATACAATCCAGTCGTACAGAGAATATCAGGATTGAAAGAAACATCCAAGTTTATCTGGTGCAAACACAGGACCTGTGCTTGAGTCCCACCTCTGACATTTCTGCTAAGTGGTCATGCAGCCTCATGGAATACTTGAGGAAGCCTGTAATGTTTGCCCACAGCTCTCTTAGAAAAGCCCTCTTTGTACTAAACTGAAACCTACCTCCCTGAAACTTTTACACACTGGTTCTGGCTCTCCCATCTGGGCCCACACAGCTAAATGGAATGCCTCTTCCTTAAGACAGTGCTTTACTCATTTGGAGATGGCTTTATGTCCCCTTAACTCTTCCTTTTTTTGGGTTAAACTTAGCTACTTCGCACAGTGTCACAGTGCCTAGACTCCTCGCCAGCCTTGTAGCCTTTCTCTGGATGGGACCCAGTTTCCCAATGGCCACCCACCCCCAAGCAATCAGAGTTTGTTTCCAGAAGGGGATTCCACATTCACTCTGTGGGTTCTGACCAGCATACGATAGGACTGGCACATCCTGTATTTTAAATAATTTGCTTCTATTAATGCAACTTTAGAAGACAAGCATTTGGAGGGCAGGTACAGCACACCATTTTGTTAGCTTTCCACATTATCTCATGTATTAGTTTCTAGGGCTGTCATAACAAAATATCACACACTAGGTGTCATAAAACCACAAAGATTTATTTTCTCACAGCTCTGGAGGCCAAAAGTCCGAGATTAAGGTATCAGCAGGTTTGGTTTCTTCTAAGGCTGCTCTCCTTGGCTTGCAGATGGCCACCATCTTGCTGTGTGCTCACATGGTCATCCCTCTGTGTGTGCAAGTGTCTGGTGTCTCCCTCTGTGTGTGTGTGTGTGTGTGTGTGTCCTAATCTTTTTTATAAGGACACCAGTTATATCGGATTAGAGACCACTCTAACAAGCCCATTTTAACTTTATTCCCTCTTTAAAGGCCCTGTCTTGAAATACAGTCACATTCTGAGGTACTGGAGGTTGGGGGGGGGGGGACACAATTCAGTGTCCAGTGTTACACTCATTTTACAGGCGAGGATGCTAAAGACAAAGGAGTTCAATGCATTTACTCACGACCACCCAGCCAGTGGAGGCATCAGATTAAACCTAAAGCAGTTCAGTTCCATCCTAATGGTTTTACCAATACGTCACAGCTATTGCTATGAATACCTTCCACCTCAAGGATTCTAGGTAAGTTATCCTGAATATAGGATGTAGATTTTTCTCAAGAGGACGAGAATAAGGGTAGATGGAATGCAGGAGAGAGCATGACTTACTTCCTGCTAAATGGGAAAAAACTTAATCTTTCTTCCTCTTTCATATAGAAGTCAATGCCAAAACCAATACCAGTGGGGAGACATGCTGAAGCAAAGCCTCCAGAGTCTCCCTCCCAAACACAGGAGAGCTGAGGGGCTTTTCTGACCTGATTAAAAACTCCACCCCTCCTCGGACTCCACGCTTCTCTCAACCCTCCATGAATGACATTCCTCACTGTTTTCACTCATTTTCCCCTCCCCTCTCCCATCCTTTTACTGCCCCCCACCTTGCCCTAGGATTCTTTTTCAAAACTTACTGAAGCTCTGTCTTCATGGCATAGCCTTTGATTTCATTTTCAGTGGACAATAACATTTCATTCCAAATATATTCATTGAGCACCAACTATGAACTGGGCACTGTACTAGGTGCTGGAGATGCAGTAGTGAGCAAAGATGCTAAACCCCCTGCCCTGGAATAACTCACAGTCTACTTAAGGAATACATGATACACAAAAGAAGAAAACATTGGGAGTGTTAGATGGTGTGAAGTAGTAGGCAGAATAATAAATCAGGGAATTTATAGAGGAGATATGTAGGTTAGAGCATAGGCAGAGTCGTTATAACAAAGTGATCCAAATATTCAGTAACTTAAATAGAAGTTTATCTCTCCCTTATGTGAATGTCTTACTATTCTAGGTGGATGGGGCATCTCTGCTCCATAGGGTCATTCAGGGACCCAGATTCCTTCTACCTCATTATTCTGCCATCCTCTAAGATACTGTCTTCATGTGTGGGACAGAAGCTGGGTCACCGATCTGTCTGGGGTCCAGTCTGAGGGAAAGTGATAAGAAAAGGGAATCTAAGGCAAACAATTTCCTTTCAGGCAAGGGAGGCAGAAGTTACACAAAAATTAGCTCTCTCATCTATCATTAGTGAGAACCTAGTCACATGACTATATCTAGCTACAAGGGAAGCTGGGAAATGTAGTCTTTATGGGGCAACCAGGTGACCAGAAGCAAGAAGAGAGTGGACTGAAGGGGTCAGGGGAAACTGGCAGTCTATCACATGTGCTGTGCAAAGATCAAGGCTTAAATTTTTGATAAAGTAGGCAGGGAAGCCCTTACTGGGAAGGTAACATTTAAGTAAAAACCCGAAGGAGTGAGCTATGCAGTTTTCTAAGAGAAAAGCATGTCCAGGCAAGGGGAGAACAGATGCAATGTCGCTGAGGCAGGAGCTGCCTGTTGTGTACAGGAAACAGGAAGGATGTCAATGAGGCTGGAGTGAGTAAGTGATGCAGACAACTAGGGGGGCTGAGGTCAGAGAGGTCTCCTACTGAGGTGGGCCTTAGAGGCACTGGCAGGGATCTGGTTTTTACTCAGAGTGAGAAGAGAAGCCATTGGAGGTTTGTGAGCAGAGAAAGGACACGATGGCACTTGAACAGGAAGTGTCTGAAAGAATTTATGTCCAGCATGGCATCAACCACACTCTACCACTCTGCGCTCTGTGGCCCTTTCATCCTCCCTCTTGAGCACCTCTCAGCTCCTGCACCCCTGAACCCCAGAATGCCAGCTTTGAAGGCACACTGCTTCACAGTCCTATCAACCCTCAGTGTCTAAACATTATCTCCACGAAGCACCTCCCACAGTCCACACCTTTTCATTCATCCCAACGTGCTTGCATTTAGCAGACTGGTACCGTGCCTCTGAGTAGATTGTGAGTTCTCTGGGAGCAAGTGTTTCTCTACTTGTTCCACCTATTGCTAAACATAGAGCCTGGAACACAGTAGAGCAATCAAGAATTATTTTCTGAATTAACTGATTAATAGCAGAAGGAAAGGAGACCTTCCCCACCAATCTTGCCCTGGCATTGAAAACCAGACTGAAGTCAGTTGATATTCTTCTCTCTTCTCTCTGGGTTTCCTCAATCCTCCCCATCCAGGAAAACATAGAATCAACCACAACCCATTTAATGAGCTCAGAACATGCTAGAACATAGCTTAGCATTGCACTAGATGCTGGGTTTGAGTAGAGATCTAGAATTGTCATAGCATATGATCCACCCACCACCTCTGCCCTGGATGGATAACACACTCAGTGAGGAGACACACTTCCAAGGCTGGAGTGTGGAACAGGATAAAAGTGCTCATTTGGAAATAGAGTTACTATATGATCCAGCAATCCCACTCCTGGGCATATATCTGGAAAAGACAAAAACTCTAATTCGAAAAGGATACATGTACCCCAACATTCCTAGCAGCACTATTTACAATAGGCAAGACATGGAAGCAACCTAAATGTCGATCCACAAATGAATGGATGAAGAAGATGTGTCGTGTATATATATATATATATTTTTTTTAATATATATACACAATGGAATATTACACAGCCATAAAAAAGAATGAAATAATGCCATTTGCAGCAACATGCTGGTACCATGCTGGTACCATGCCAGCACTGTCCCCCTGCCATAGGTCCATCTAGAGATTATCATATTAAGTGAAGTCAGTCAGAGAAAGACAAATATATGATATCTCTTATATGTGGAATCTAAAAAAATGATACAAATGAACTTATTTACAAAACAGAAATAGGCTCACAGACATAAAAAACAAACTTATGATTACGAAAGGAGGGAGGGACAAAATAGGAATTTGGAATTATCAGATACACACTACTATATGTAAAATAGATAAACAAGGACCTACTGTATAACACAGGGAACTATATTCCATGTCTTGTAATAATCTATAATGGGAAATAATCTGAAAAAGAATATATATATGTGTATATGTATAACTAAATCACTTTGCTGTACACCTGAGACATTGTAAATCAACTATACTTAAATTTTAAAAAGTGCTTATTCAGTCACCTCTCACCCATTCTTCCTCCATTCAAGGTGTATTCTCAGGTACTTGACATGTTTCAGTCATTGTACTAGGTGTGGAGGATACAAAAATATAAAAGATACAATCTTTGTCTTCAACAAGTTTATAACCTATGGAGAGAGTAGAAAAGTAAATCTGCAATTACAGGGTCATGGGCTAAGTGCTAAGATTGTAAAGCAGATAGGATGAAGTGTGCTGGAAAAGGATCCTGGGGGTGACTTCATATGTTGTATGAGTAGAAGTGTGTGTGTGTGTGTGTGTGTGTGTGTGTGTACGCACATGTGTGTGTATAAAGGGAAGAAAAGGAAGAGAAGGTGCAGTGAGTTTCCAGGCAGAGGGAGCAGCTTGTGTAAAGACCAGGAAGGAGGGGGTGGGGAAAGAGACCAAGTGTAGAATTTAGAAGACAAGTTGGGAAACGCCAAGAAGTAAAAATTCCAAAAAGCACCTGTGCCATACTGAGAAAGGCTTGGAAAGTCATGGAGGGACGTTTGGTTTGTGTCTGAAGAAAAAGAGAGAAGACTGTGGAGGAGTGGAAATAAATTGGAGAGAGGAGCCAGGAATGGACTATTCACCATTGGACCAAAGATACATGAAAGGTACTCAACATCACTAATTAATGAGAACATGCCAATTAAAACAACAGACACTGTTTTCCCCTATCAGATGGACTACAAATATAAGTCTGATAACATCAAGTGTTTGGTGACGATGCAGGCAGAAGGGAATTCCCATGTTCTGCTGGTAGGAGTGTAAATTGCTATGTATTAACCATGTCTTTTATTTTCTGTATTCTGATGCTTTGACACCTGGCGCTTTGTTGACCCTGGAGAGACTGCCCTTCCCAGGGCTAAGCAATTCCTAGAGATAGTAAACTAGAGCCCACACACCCCACTACCTCCTTTATGGTCTCTCACACTTAGAGTCACTATTCCCCTGCCATAATCACCCCAGGGCCAGGTACCAGACAACTAGGGACAGCCCCTACGCCTCAGAGCCCACTGAAATTATTCAAACTAGCCTATTATAAACTTGTTTACCCACCTCACCCATTCCTTCCCATAAAAACCACACATTCCCCACTGCACCCCTCACTCCCTTTGCCTCTTGACCGGTTCTGGTGCTTCCGCAAGTGGCCCTGAATGATTTGCCATGCCTCCTGCTTCTAGGGAATTGTGAGTATAAAGAAAAACACCTCTTTCCTGACAGTCATTTCCATGTCTACATGTCTTACTGTATCTGATTAAAACAAAGCCTTTGGTGTCCTTAAAACATGCTACACTTAGAGGAGGGTAAACTGCCCTGCAAACGCACCACTCATTATTACCCCTAAAGAAGCCCTGGCAAGTTCAACTCAAACACTTCACCCACTAAGCAAAGATGATGTCAGTACTTACCTCATACAGCTGCTGAGAGGCTTAAATGGGATCTCCTAGAAAGCACCTGAAGAGCACCCAGGACTGAGTAAGTACTCAGGCAAGCATGTCCCAGGATGTTCACTGAAGATATTTGTGTAATGGTGGAAAATTGGAGACACCCTGAATAATGGAATGACTAAATGAATTGTGGTACAGTCACACTAAGGAACAGTATGTAGTCATTAGGTATAAACTAGATCTCCATGTAGGACCATGGAGAGCTCTCCAAAACATTGTTGGGTGAAAGAAGCAAATTGTGGGACAAAATGGACAGTAAGACATGATTTATGGAAAAACAATACCATAGATTTTCTATCAACTAATGTGAATAAAAAGGAAAAATGCCTGAAACCATGCACAGAAGACAGTGGGGTTGCATCTGGGTTGGTGAGAGCAGATGGAATTGTTGGGGAGGATTAATCAAAGAATAGTTTTATTTCTATAATTTATATTTTACTTTCATTATTTATTTATCTGTATATAATTTTGTTGAGAATATTATTATGTAATGCTTAGATAGTTAGAAATTAATTTGCAATGCAAAGGAAAAGATAGGAGGGGAAAAAGATAAACATAGAAGAGGAAAAGGTCGGAATGAACCTGGGGCCTAAGGACATGAAGTTAACTTTGAGAATACTGTGCACTGATGGTATATTTTTTGAAACTAGAGATAATGGAGATCTATCTACATAAGGCATCTTTTGACTGAAGCATTTCCTTGGACAGGAGTGGAGGGATGTCCAGTAAGGACTAACTGCAAAACTAGTTTGCCATTTTGTAAAAGATCAACCCTGAGCTCCCCTCCTCATAGAGATTATTGAGATACTGGTTTCCCTTGTCTCTCTCAGGAGGCTTCCTCATTTCATACTATATCCCTAGCAATGGGTTGGTTGTTTTCCTATAATAATTATAGTAGGCTAGACTGACATAACCGATAAGCCAAAACAAGTAACAACATAATAGAAGTTCCTTTCTCTTAGGACAGTGCAGGGCACTGACGGTGGGGCAGGGATGGGAGAGTTAGAGGAAGACATTCAGGACCAGACAGAAGGCAACTTTGTCATCATCAACATAGTTTCCAAGAATCTGTGATCACTGCCATTTCAGCTGTTTTATAAGATTTAAAGATGGTGAGACCCAACACAATGACACTTGGATAAATGAAAGGCAAAATTCTTTGATTCTTAGAGCTCTGAACAAGAGAAGGTTGCTAGGCAGGCCCACACAGGGGATTGTACCCAGGAACAGAGTAACAGCAGGCTGGGGCTCTAGGGGGCAGCTGATTTATGGCAAGTGGGGTGGGGTTAGCTAGGTTTCATGGTCTTCCTGTGGATTGGCGAAGTTGAATAATTTGGGGGCAGGGCTCTGGGCATGGGGGTTATCCCTAGTTGTCCGGTACCTGACTCTGGGGCAATTAGGGTATATGTTTCGTGGCCCCAGAGTGTTAGGGCCCAACAATGAAGTGGTTTGGGATGTGGACTTAATCGGCTGTTTAAGAAGGGAAACTGACTGACCAGCCTCTTATTCAGGGCTTCAAAACTGGGACAAGACAGTACAATTAAAAAAAAAAAAAAAAAGTTATATCAGCCCATAGAAGAAGGAGGGTAAGGCATAAGGTCCAGGCCTAAAAGTGGTCCACATCTTTTCTGCCCACATTCCATTGGCCAGAATGAGGTCACATGGCCAACTAGTCACATAGTCTCACATAGATGCAAAGGGAGCTGGGAAATGTAGTCCCAGGGACAACCATTTCTGAAGAAGGAAAGCTCAGATTTCAATGGCCAACTAGCAGGCTGTGCCAAAAGGCTGTAAATGAATCTGAACTCAAATATTTCTTTACTTCTTCCCTCCCCCCACCCCCCACCCCTCACCCCCCCAGCCCCCGCTTTCTTAATATCTGTTTCACCTGCTTACATGGTAAGCTGCTTCAGGGCAAAGACCATCATGTTCTCTTGCTTTTGATTCTTCCCCAGCAATTATTTCTGCACCCAATGGGCTTCTCACTAAAACAAGTCTCAAGTAATTTCAGTATGCAAATTAGCTGCCACTTAAGAGCCTGGCATAAATATCTGATACTTAGAATATAATTTCAGTTAGTTAAATTTAGATCACTGGGGGGAAAAAAGAACAGCAGCATAAACATTCTCTGGGCCTTTGGCCTTTTTATTTAATTCTGAATTGGATAAGTCTTCAATAACTTTAAGCTTTGACCTCTATATAGCAATATTTGGTTCTTGGATTAAATCAAACAAGTGTTGCTAATGAGATGGTTTAACAATGTCACATATAGTCAGATTTTCCATTTCAGTTGACTCTTAGGTAAAGGTAAACCAGTGCTTTCAGGAACACTTTCAGTAGTTAATTACATTAAAAATGTTATTTTCCTGACCTTTTTATCTTGTCTCATCTTCTTTCACCTTGCCTTTTTTTCTTGGTTTTTTAAAGACTCTTACCTTTAAAACCACTGTCAACTTAGCATAAATATTTTCTTTGGAAGGCTAACACTTAATGACACCAGGGAAGGGGTGGGAGAAAACAAACCTCACTATGGAATCACTCGACATTCATCCAGCACTTATTGAGTGCCTAAGGTATGCTGAACACAATGCAAATCCATAAAAATGCAAATGGCTATCATCTCAGCCTTTAAGAAGTTCACAGTTATGAACCTGAACCTACACTTTTTCTACGTAAAAGTTTTTATTCAGTCATCCATTCATTCAACAAATATATCTCGGGTCCTACTCCGTGTAGGTTGCTGATCTAGCTACTGGAAATATAGACTTGAACAAAACAAAGATGCCTGCCCTTCTGGAGCTTACATTCAAGGAGAGGAAGGTAGGCAATAACTTATCCCCACTCCCCACCCTTCCAACCTAGAGGTGATTTCCTTTACCTGTGAAGTCCCCTGATACTTTAGTATCTTCTGGCAATTGCTACTCTCTACCAGAGTTGACAAAGAGCAGGAACTAGGTCTTAACTTTGATATCCACCATGATGCTAGGACAGGGTTAATAAATGCTTATCAGCTCAATAAATGAATAATGAGTGCGTCTTTTCACAAAAGTACAACCTGTGTAGCTAAAGCAGGTGAAGACCCACAGGAAGCTGAAAATGCCTTTTTCATGTCCGAAGGCAACAAAGTAGCTGCAAGCTCAATGGGGTTTGCACCCACACTCTCCCCCTGCCTTCTCCTGACCTGGTTTGGGGACTGGGATGAGAGGGTGCAGACATGAACTACATCTACCATTGCAACTGCACCACAAATAAATTTTGCAATGGGCTTTATAGTATGATTTTTTTTTATTCTCAAAGGAGAATTTTAATTCTCTAGGGGTCATAATAGTATGAGAAAAGTTATAGACCACTTCAAGGCATGTTTGGGAAATTATGGATAACGTCTTGTGCCGAGAGAGTATGTGTGTTTAGGGGTGAGTTAGGAGATGGCTATTAATAATAAACGTAGAACATCCTGTTAGGGCCTCACTGTTAGGGACCTTACATGACACACCAAGGAGTTTAAACTTTATTCAAAAGACAATGGAGAGGTTGTGGATTGAAGGTTGGAATGGAAGAGGTTGTGGGGAAAGAGAAGAGTGAGAAAACAATGGAGCAGCCGTCACAACAGGCCAGGTAAGGGGTAATGACGTGTGAACCAGAGTGGTGGCAGTGGCCATGGGAGAATGGAGGACTGAAGAAGAGGACTGTCAGATCTTCGGATGTGTTGAGGGTAAGGAAAAAGAGGATGCAAGGATGATATGAAGATTTAGAGCCTAGGAGACTAAGCTATAAATTACTATCAAAAATAGGGAACACAAATGAAAAGGTTTCATGAGGATGGTTATGAATTCAATGTTGGACATATTGAGTTTGACTTGCTGGAGGGAAATACACATGCAGATATCAGGCAGGCAGTTGGAAAATAGGGCTTAGGAGCTTTGAAGAGGGCTCGGTGTGGAAGAAGTAGGTCCACGGGTTGCTCCAAGTCTGTCTGTTAAAGCCACAGAATAGATGTACTTGCTTGGGGAGTGCACAATAAAAAGAGAAGAGGCCCTGGACAGAGCTTTTGGGAACTGTACTGTAGGAGAAGGAAGGAATGGAGGGAGGGAAGGAAGAGGGAGGGCAGTCAGTGAAAAAAAGAGCAGTGGTTCTTAAACTCTAGAGTGTCAAAGAATCACCCAGAGACATTCATGCAGATTCCTAGACCCCTCCCCAGAAAACCAGATTCAGTAGGAACATACAATCTAAAGAGAACACTCCCTTCATTATCTATTGATGCATGACAGATAACCCCCAAATTTCACATCTTAACACAGCAACATTTTTGATCTCATGGTTTCTGGATATCAAGAATCTGTGAGCAGCTCAGCTGGGTGGCTCGAGGCCTCTCGCAAGGCTGCAGTCAAGTTGTAAGCCAGAAATCTGAAGACTTATCTGGGCCTGAGGCTCTGATTCCAAGATGAGTGTCCTCATCAAGTGGCAGCCAGCTTCCCCTAGAGCAGGTGATCCAAGAGAGCAAGGCGGAGACCACAATATCTTTTATGACCCAGCCTCAGAAGTCACATTTGTCATTTCTGCAAAATCCTATTGGTTACATAGGTGAGTCCTATTTACTGTGAGAGGAGAGTTCACAGAAGTGACAGGAGACAAAATCAGGGTGGAGGGGCAACTTGGAGGCTGACTACCATATGTCCCTACCCTCCTGGAGTTATTCTGATGCAAGTAGCCCTCAAAGAAATACTGGATGGGAAAGAGTAAAGGTCAACAGAGGAAAGAAAATCAAACAGAAGGTGGACCTCAGTGCCAAATAGGACTGAGAAATCTAGATAAGGTTGAGAAGAGGCCAGCGGATCTGGCCTCTGGTATATCAGTCTTGACCTTCTCAACTCGGAAGCAGCACTTCTAGAGAAACACAACTCTTTTTATGCAACTCATGGTGAGAAATATATTTTACTTCATTGCCTGGTACACAATGCACTCGTATATAGAAACAAATGTTTCATGAATTAATACCTATTTCTACTGCATGAGAAGCACTCATATTTCTTATTGTAGTCTGGTCTATTTCTCTAAAAAAATGCTAGTCAAGACCCACTAAACTGATTTTGTTGGTCATTAAAGCATCTGACCTGAAGCTTGAAAAAGCAGTCTCAATAGGATTGGATAACAGTGAAGATGATGGTGATGACAAAAACAAATACATTTTGAGTATATACACTTTGCACTAAATGTAATACCATGAATTATCTTATTCATAACAACTCTATACTATAGTACCATTAGCATAATTTTAGATGTAAAAGTTTAGTACTTAAGTAGCTTTCTCGAGGCCATATGGTTAGGAGGTGGTACAGCTGTAATTTATTTTAACCTAAACAATATGATTTTGGAACTTACACTTTAGAGCTGTGGGATCCAATATGGAGGCCGCTAGCCACATGTGTGTATTTTAATGTTAAATTTAATTAAAACTAAATAAAATTAAAGTTTCATGTCTCAGTCACACTAGCCATATTTCAAGTGCTCAATAGCCACATGTGGTAGTAGCCTCCATATGTGACAGCAGAGATACAGAGTATTTCCCCCATTGCAGAAAGTTCCGTTGGACAGCGGTGCTCGAGAGCTAAACCACCAAGGGCCAACGTATTGGGAAGATGGGAGTCACCTGAGCATGGCTGTGAGGTGAGAGGAAGGAGTTGGAAAAAGAGAGAAGAGTCGAGATAGGGGATGCAGGTTGGAGCAGTGGCCTGGGGGAGGATGGGGGGGCAGGATCAGGGTACGGGGAAAGTTGGCTTTGGCAAGGGATGGGGACAATTTCTGCTCTGGGTCAGAAAGGAAGAGGAAAATGGGTGAAGGTCCAGAGGAAGGGGAAGGTGACGAAGCTTGCTTTGATAACACTTGATATTGTCTAAAACGTAGGGGCTGAGAACAGGAACGAAGAGTGAGCGGGCCAAGTTTGGGCATTGAGTCAAGTAAGAAAGATTGGAAATCATCGCTGCAGGAGGTGCATATACACATAGAGAATGATTGATGCTCACCCATGGGGGCTCAGCTGTGGTTAGATACTGAATTTTAGGTGCAGCCAACCATTTATTTCATTCATTCAGCAAATACTTGCCAAGTGCCTACAACATGCCAGGCACCATGCCAGGCACTGGAGAAACATCAGTGAATGATAGTGACAAAAACAGGCAAGCCCATTCTCTCATGGAACTTACTGGTGGAGGTCTTTGTTAATCACAGAGCTGCCAAGTGTAGCCCTGCAATGGACACATACCACCAAGGAGAGGAGCTGGTGCTCTAAAATGGCTATGAGAGGGCATGGCAGGGGATTTCATCTGGTCAGGAAGGTCAGGGAAGGCGTGCCTCAAACCAAGACTTGAAGAAGGAGCACCAATCCATACAGAAGGGAGAACGGCTCATAACTTTGCCCTGAACTGGACCATGCAGAGTCCCAGGCAGGCAGACAAAGGCACCTTTGTAAGGTTCCTGTGGACAGAAGTGTTTGCTGAGCACACAGACAAAGCCACCCATGGTTGTCGAGATTCTACTCCAGCCCTGTGTGTGGGTGGCTTTGAGTGAAAAGACACCATATGATATCCACAGTAGGATAAGCCTGCTGGATGTGGCGGCTGGAATTTTTGTGGGCTGAGGGTTCCTACCCTGCTGATGACATCAGTAAAGAAGTCAATGCACAGGACTTCCCTGGTGGTGCAGTGGTTAAGAATCCGCCTGCCAATGCAGGGGATATGGGTTTGAGCCCTGGTCTGGGAAGATCCCACATGCCGCGGAGCAACTAAGCCTGTGCACCACAACTACTGAGCCTGCGCTCTAGAGCCCACAAGCCACAACTACTGAGCCTGCGTGCCACAACTACTGAAGCCCATGCGCCTAGAGCCTGTGCTCCACAACGAGGGAAGATACCACAATGAGAAGCCCGTGCACCGCAACGAAGAGTAGCCCCCGCTCGCTGCAACTAGAGAAAGCCCGTGCACAGCAATGAAGACCCAACACAGCCAAAAATAAATAAATAAATAAATAAATAATTTTTTAAAAAAAAGAAGTCAATGCACAACATTATTACTGATACACTACATGCAGAGTCAGCACTCACAGCAAACCATCCATCATCAGACTTGTACTGTAGAGCTATCTCCCCTCACTTAGACCTTTCGGAAAAACAAATTTCCTTTGAAGTTAAAAATGCCAGGCTCAATTTTAGCAAAACAGAAAAAGATAAAACTTTAAAAACCCCACACATTTTTTAAAGTTTCAGCAAAGCACATTCTTTAAAAAAATTTAATATAATATCTATATTATGTTGAGGATGAAGAAGGAATTCCAAATTGGGTAAGTTATTAAGTGTGACTATTTTTGCAAATTTCCATTGGAAAAGCCTCTTCCTATGTTTAACTTTACAAATTATTTGTGATAAAATTTCAAAAATAAATAACGTTATGGCACAGTTTTGTGTTCCTGTGTCACTGCTGAGTGATCCAGTAACTGCATCCCGTTATCACACTGTGGAAGTGAACTCCCTTTCGGCTCTCAAAGTACTTATTTTAAGTCCTTCTTTCCTTCATAAGAATTGGTTGATTACCATCTCCTGCTTTTAATTGCATTAAGGTTACAAATGTGAAAAACATCAGAATGCTAAGATGAAGCAAAACTAGAAATGTTTAAAATCCTGTCCTGCTCTCTGGTCCCCACGTGGTTCTCTCTGACTATAATTATGTTGCACTTGCTCAGAAGGGCATACAATGTAGAGGTTAGGGTGAGGGCCAGGGTTCTGATTCTGGCTCCACTGCTAGCTAGCTTCCTGATCTTCTGATTCTCTCTCTGTGCCCCAAGAAAAAACAGTCCTTACTTCACTTCATTGTGGTAGAGTTTACACATAAAGCACTTACAGCAACACTCCAACGCTCCAACTTAATATGGGTCAGCCCTCGTTTCTACACATATCTACTCTCATACACATGGAATATTTGCATGGCGGGTAAATGATTGTTTCCATGGGAACTTAACTTTCATATTTCCAGGTCCTTATCCCACTATCTTCTTCTTTTTTTTTTTTTTAAAGAAGTTTATAAGCTACAAGTTTCATTCTTAGAACAGCATTAACATAAGTTTTTCATTCACTGCCGTGGGTGTTCCCATAAAAAATTTTTTTTCACTGTTTTGTGGGTCTGGTATTTTTAATGAGTTCATATCTCATAGGCACATGTACAGAGTGGCCTATTCTGTATTCTCAGATACTGTTGCTTTGGGGCATCGTATTCTTGTGCAGTAAGGAAAAAGTGGGGGTGGGGCGTGAAAAAACTGAATTCCTGTGAAATTCTACTGCAAAGCTAAAATCTGAAACTTAATAATTTAACCTATCATCCAGCCATTGAAGAAAAAACCTTTTGACCCAATTATTATCTTTTTAGAAAAGGTAATTTCAAAGCAATACATTTTTTAATTATCTAGTGTCAGGTGTACAGCATCATAATTCGAAATCTGTATACACTACAAAGTGACCACATCCGTCACCATAAAATTGACCCCTTTCACCCCTTCTGCCCACCCCCTAACCCCCTTCCCCTCTGGTAACCACTGATCTGTTCTCTGTATCTATGAGTTTGTTCGTTTGTTTTGTTTTGCTTTGTTTTGGATACCACAGATGAGTGAAATCATATGGTATTTGTCTTTTTCCTTCTGACTTATTTCACTTAGCATGATACTCTCCAGGTCCATCCATGTTGTCACAAATGGCAAGATTTCATTCCTTTTTATGGCTGAGTAGTAGTCCATTGTGTATACATACCACGTTTTCTTTATCCATTCATCCATGGAAGGACACTTAGGCTGCTTTCATATCTTGACTATTGTTAATAATGCTGCAATGAACATAGGAGTGCATATATGTTTTTGAATTATTGTTTTCGTTTTCTTTGAATAAATCCCCAGAGTGGAATTGCTGGATTGTATGGTAGTTTTCTTAATTTTTTGAAGAATCTCTAAAATGTTTTCCATCGTGGCTGCACCAGTTTACATTCCCATCAACACATCCTCTCCAACACTTGCTATTTCTTGTCTTTTTGATACTAACCATTCTAACTGGTGTGAGGCGATATCTCATTGTGGTTTTGATTTGCATGTCCATAATAATCAGTACTGATGAACATCTTTTCATGTGCTTATTGGCCATCTGTATGTCGTCTTTGGATATGTCTCTATTCAGTGTCTCTGCCCATTTTTTAATTGGATTGTTTCATTGTTGTTGAGTTTTATGAGTTCTTTATATATTTTGGATATTAACCCTTATCAGATACATGATTTGCAAATATTTTCTCCCATTTAGTAGGTTGTCTTTTTGTTTTGATAACTGTTTCCTTCACTGTGCAGAAGCTTTTTAGTTTGATGTAGTCCCATTTGTTTATTTTTACTGTTGTTTCTCTTGCCCTTGGAGTCCAGTCCACAGGAACATTGTTAAGACTGATGACAATGAGGTTACTGCCTATGTTTCCTACTAGGAATTTTACTGTTTTAGGCCTACATTTAAGTCTTTAATTCAATTTGAGTTGATTTTTGTGTTTGGTGTAAGACAGTAGTCTAGTTTCATTCTTTTCCATGTGGCAATCCAGTTTTCTCAACACCACTTATCAAAGAGACTGTCCTTTCTCCATTGTATGTTCTTTGCACCTCTGTCATAAATTAATTGTTCTTATATGTGTGGGTTTACTTCAGGGCTATCAATTCTGTTCCACTCATCAGTGTGTCTGTTTTTGTGCCAGTATCATACTGTTTTGATTACTATAGCTTTGTAGTATAGCTTGAAATCAGGGAGCATGATACCTCCAGCTTTGTTCTTCTTTCTCAAGATTGTTTTGGCCATTCAGGATCTTTTCTGTTTCTGCACAAACTTTAGAATTATTTGTTCTAGTTTTGTGAAATATGCCATTGGAATTTTGATAGGGATTGCATTGAATCTATAGATTGCTTTGGGTAGTATGGACATTTTAACAATATTAATTCTTCCAATCCATGAGCACAGTGTATCTTTCCATTCATTTGTGTCTTCTTAAATTTCTTTCATCAGTGTCTCATAGTTTTCAGTGTACAGGTATTTCACCTCCTTGGTTAAATTTCTTCCTAGGTATTTTATCCTTATTGCTACAATTTTAAATGGGGTTTTCTTAAATTATCTTTCTGATAGAAATGCCACAGATTTCTCTATATTGATTTTGTATCCTGAAACTTAGCTGAATTCATTTATTAGTTCAAAGAGTTTTTTGGTAGAATCTTTAGGGTTTTCTATATATAGCATCATATCATCTGCAAATAATGATAGTTCTGCTTCTTCCTTTCTGATTTGGATGACTTTTATTTATTTTTCTTGCCTAATTGTTGTGGCTAGGACTTTCAACACTATGTTGAATAAAATTGGTAGAGTGGACATCCATTCTTGTCTTGTTCCTGATCTTAGAGGAAAAGCTTTCAGCTTTTTCATCATTGAATATGATGTTATCTCTGGGTTTGTCATATATGGCCTTTGTTTGTTGAGGTACGTTCCCTCCATACACATTTTGTTGAGAGTTTTTATCATAAACAGATGTTATTATTTTATCAAATACTTTTTCTGCATCTATTGAGATGATCGTATAATTTTTATCTTTCATTTTATTAATGTGGTGTATCATGTTGATCGATTTGCAGATGTTGAATCACCCTTGTATCTCTGGAAGAAATCCCACTTGATCATGGGGTGTATGATCCTTTTAATGTATTATTGAATTTGGTTTCCTAATATTTTGTTGAGGATTTTTCCATCTATACTTATCAAGGATATTGGCCTGTAATTTTTGTGTGTGTGTGTGATGCCCTTATCTGGTTTTGGTATCAAGGTAATGCTGGCCTTATAAAGTGAGTGTGGAAGCATTCCCTCCTCTTTGATTTTTTTTTGGAAGAGTTTGAGAAGGATAAGTATTAAATCTTTGAATGTTTGGAAAAATTCACCAGGGAAGCTGTCTGGTCCTGGAATTTTGTTTGTTGGGAGGTTTTTGACTACTGTAATCAGTCTTCAGGTTTTATATTTCTTCATGATTCAATCTTGGTAGATTGCATGTTTCTAGGAATTGGTCCCTTTTTTTCTATGCTGTCCAATTTTTTGGTGTATAATTGTTCATAGTATTCTCTTATGATCCTTTGTATTTCTGCAGTAGCAACTGCAATTTCTCCTCTTTCATTTCTGATTTTATTTATTTGAGCCCTTTCTCTTTTTTCTTGGTTAGTCTAACAAAAGGCTTTTCAATATTTTTTATCTTCTATTTTCTATTTTTTTTAATCTTCTCAAAGAACCAGATCTTAGTTTCACTGATCTCTTGTCTCTTTAGTATTTATTTCATTTATTTCTGCTCTGATCTGCTCCTTCCTTCTACTGACTTTGGGCTTCATTTGTTCTTCCTTTTCCAGTTACTTTAGGTGTAAAGTTAGATTGTTTATTTGAGAGGTTTTTTTGTTTGTTTGTTTGTTTCTTGAGGTAGGCCTGTAATGCTATGTACTTCTCTCTTCAACTGCTTTTGCTGCATTCCATAGATTTTGGTACATTGTATCTCTGTTTTCATTCGTCTCCAGGTATTTTTCAATTTCTCCTTTGATTTCTTCAATGACTCACTGGTTGTTTAATCTCTACATTTTTGTGGTTTTTCCAGTTTTCTTCTTGTAATTGATTTCTAGTTTCATAGTGGTCATTGTGGTCAGACTAATTATTAACTAATTATTATAATTTTAGTTAATTTTACTACTTTTGTCTTTCAACCTTTATACCTGCTTTATAAGTGGTTGATCTACTATCTTTCCTGTATATTTACCTTTCTAGTGAGATTTTTACTTTTGTATGTTTTCTTATTATTAATTAGTGCCTTTTCTTTCCAGCTTAGAGAATTTCCTTTAACATTTCTTGTAGGGCCAGTTTAGTGGTGATGAACACCTTTAGCGTTTGCTTATCTGGAAAACTCTTAATCTCTTCTTCAATTCTGAATGATAACCTTGTCAGGTTGAGAATTCTTGGCTGGAAATTTTTTCTTTTCAGCACCTTGATTATGTCATGCCACTCCCTTCTGGCCCATAAAATTTCTGTTGAAAATTCTACTAACAGCTTTATGGGGTTTCCCTTATACATTATAAGTTGTTTTTCTCTTGCTGCCTTTAAGATTCTCTCTTTACCTTTAACTTTTACCATTTTAACTATAATGTGTCTTGGTGTGGTTCTCTTTGGGCTCATCTTACTTGGAACTCTCTGGACTTCCTGGACCTGGATATCTATTTCATTCCCTAGATTAGGGAAGTTTTCAACCATTATTTCTTCAGATTATTTTTCTGGCCCTTCCTCTCTGTCTTCTCTTTCTGAGATCACTCTAATGCAAATGTTATTCCACCTGATGATGGACCCGAGGTACTCAAGTATCTTCACTTTCTAAAATTCTTTTTCATTTTCCTGCTCTGGGTGATTTTCATTGCTTTGTCTTCCAGCTCATTGATTCATCCTTCTACTTCATCTGGTCTGCTGTTGAACCCCTCAAGTATAGTTTTCAGTTCAGTTATAACTTCTGTTTGGTACTTTCTTATATTTTCTATTGCTTTGTTGAAGTTATTGCTGTGTTCATTCATTATTCTTCCAAGTTTGGTGGGCATTTTTATGATCATTACTTTGAACTATTTATCAGGTAGGTTGCTTATCTTCATTTCATTAATGTCTTTTGCTGGGGATTTGTCTTGTTCTTTGGTTTGGAACGTATTCCTCTGTCTCCTCATTTTGTCTGACTACCTGTGTTTGTGTATATGTATCAGGCAAAACACCTACTTCTCAGTCTTGAAGGAGTGTTCTCGTGTAGGAGATGACCCTTGGGGCCCAGAAGCACAGTCTTCCCTGAACACCAGAGCCAGGTGCTCAAGGGGAGGCCCTCGTGTGGGCTGCATGCACACACCAGCTGTGGTGGGGTCTCAGCTGCTGTGTGGAAAAGGCAGGGCCCTCGGGTGCTCACCTGACTTGGTTGCAGCATGGCCACTGCATGGGGAAGGCAGGACACAGTGCATTCGCCCAGCCCAGTTGTGGCGCAGCTGCTGTGCAGGGTGGGCAAGGCCCTCACCCAGCTGGGTTGTATTGTGGGGTGGGTAGAGCATGCCCTCCAGTGCTATCAGGCTAGAGGGAGGGTGCCAAAAATGGCATTCACCAGCTCTTCACCAGCAAGTTAGGATGAGATTGTAAAAAAGGTGTCCACCAGCACTTCCATCCCCAAGAAAGTACCAGCAGGTTCCTACCTCTCTGGCAGCTACTGTAAAATCAGTAAGTGGGTCTCCCTCACTTATGGTCTAGGTGCTCTTTGCCATTTTTGCCTTTCTGCTGCTTTTGCCCTGGATCTCACTGCAAATGGGTCTGCATGTAAGCCCTTTAAGAGTGGGTTCACTGTTCCCTATAGTTTTATGGTTCTCCTGGACTTAATCCCCACTGATTTGTGGGGCTCGTCTTTTCAGTGTTGGACCCAAAGGTCAGGGTGCCTCACATGGGGCTCAATCCCTTCACTCCTTGAGGGAAAGTTTTATATCTTTGGGATCCCTCCCAACTGTGGGTCACTGCTTCTGGGGTGGGGACCTGGGTGAGACACTCTGCTTCTCTGTCTCAATGCATCTTTTTTATCTTTTGTTGTCAAGGCACTGTTTATCTAGTTCTCAGGTCCTTTTCAAAGGAAAATCATCCATATGTTGCTGTAAGTTTGTTGTGTCCATGGGAGGAGTTGAGTTCAGGGTCTTCCTATGCCGCCATTTTAAACCCTTCTACTCAAAGCAATAAATTTACATAAAATAAAAATTACCTAGACATTGAAAGCTTTCACTTGCAACATGAATGTTGAGGAACCTCAATTATCTAGAGTAGTGTTGTCCAATAGAAATATACCGTGATATATACTTACATATACATAATTTTAAATTGACTAATAGCCACATTAAAACAAATAACATGTGAAATTAACTTTGATAATATGTTTTATTTAGTCCACTGTGTTTAAAATGCCATCTCAACAAGTGACCAATATTATAAAAAGTGTTGAGATATTTAACTTTTGTTTATAGTAAGTTTTTAAAATCAGTGTGTATTTTATACTTATAACACATGACAATTGGAACTACCCATGTTCAAATGCTCATACCCATGTGTGGCTGCCAGCTGCTATATTGGATGGAGAAACTCTAGTTTATTTCTCCCCTTTGGCCCATCCAAGAACTAGTTGCTTTGTGCCAAGAAATCAAATTTGAAGTCACTACCACTAACAGTCATTCTAAGTAAGGGCCCACTAACAGTCATTCTGAGTAAGGGCCCAAAACACATGTCTATTCCATAAGTCAATTCAGATTGTGAGGTTAGAGCACATTTTGCCATATTTTCCAAGTCTCCAACAAATGCAGAAAAGAGGCCCATGTCCTCATTTGGCAGAAGGTCTAAATTCTGAGGCCTCCAGTGAAATACACTGAGGATTTTTCTGCCAAATAAAAAGGAGGCTGATTGTTCCTAGTATCAAGGGAATGCTTGGCAGCTGAACATTTACAAAACATCTCTTTCATCTGCCCGATGGAAGAGCTGACATAGGCTTCCCAGCTAGTCATTCTCCCAGGGATCTTGATCAGATGCTAACAATGCAGGTGAGAGCACCTGTCCCGCTTGGGCAGCTATGCTTTAAGCAGGAGCCTCGTCACCAGGTACCTCAAAAGATAAGGTTTCTTTTCCCAGTTTCATCAGCCTCTTCCAGACATTCTGTTTGCTGCTCTGTGCCAGAGTCACTTTTTTTTTTTTTTTTAAGTTATACAATTTTTATTTATTTATTTATTTATTTATTTATTTATTTATTTGTTTGTTTGTTTGTTTATGGCTGTGTTGGGTCTTCGTTTCTGTGCGAGGGCTTTCTCTAGTTGCGGCAAGTGGGGGCCACTCTTCATCGCGGTGCGCGGGCCTCTCACTATCGCGGCCTCTCTTGTTGCGGAGCACAGGCTCCAGACGCGCAGGCTCAGTAATTGTGGCTCACGGGCCCAGTTGCTCCGCGGCATGTGGGATCTTCCCAGACCAGGGCTCGAACCCGTGTCCCCTGCATTGGCAGGCAGATTCTCAACCACTGCGCCACCAGGGAAGCCCCATAGTCACTTTTATTACAGCTTCTTTCACCTGATTTCCAAAATCACTGTTTTCAAGGTCACCTAGACTGAGACCTCTTGTCACTGCCACTCGCCATCTTCCCAGGCCCCTGGGGTAGAAACCCTCTTTCTCCAGATCGAGTCCACCTTCAGGTCATGGTTCCTTGACTTCTGCAGTATACCTTGAATCCATCCCTCCCTCTCCCCTTGCCAATGTCTGGGTTTACACTCACTTCCTTCTTGCTTGCCCCAATTACTGAACCAATTTCTTAACTGATCCCCTTTCTCCAATTTCCCTCCCCATACTCCTCATCTCAATTTACCTTCTACCTTGCTGCCAGGGTGAGCTTTCTAAAATAGAAACTAAATCGGGTCACTTTTTGGTTTCAAGACTTTTATTGACTCACTGTTGTCTACATAGTGGATTTTAACCCTTTTTTATAAGCAGAGGAAGCCCCAACTTTTTTCAATAACGTGTTACCAAGAACCCCACGATAGAAAACAGATAAAATCTGAGCTGCTCTGAGCTGCTCTGGGTGAAGCAGGGACAGACGCCTCAGAGGCTGCCCTAAAGTCCTCTAGCCCCACCTCCTCTGGGCTCCCGGCAGCTTCAAGGAATCCTGAAGCACTTCTGGACACAGCTGGAACCCTACTGCCCAGTGGGAAGCCTGTGCTCCTTGGCCTAGCATTCAGGGCCCAATGGAATCAGGGTCCAGCCCACCTTTTTGGTGCCATCACCCATCACTGCACTGCACACATACCCCAAGTCCCCGCTACACAAACCACACGTGACCCCACGTGCCAGGCATTTCTGAGGCTTCACACTGTGGCCACACAGTGTCCTCTGCCGGGTGTGTCCTCCTGCTCATCCCTGTATGGCGAGATCCTAGTTGCCTTCCCAGGTTTAGCACCATCATTCTATGTGAACTCTTCCCTTATGAACAACGTGGATGAACTTCCGTTATAAACTAATCCCTCCCTCCTCTAGGAATACTGCTGAATTTACTGTCTAACCACTTACCACATCTGTTACCTGGACGTGTTTCTCCTAGCAATATTGTGGGCAAGGGCCTTTGATTATCTTTCTAATCCTGGCCCAGATTTCAATAAATGTTTGTGGCATCATGAAGTTAAGACTGTGTCCCCTCTATCGTCAACAGAGGTGAGTGAGCTGTTCTCAATTCCATGAGGAATTCTGAGAACCTTCAGGGCAAGAAAGAGGCCAAAGAGCCCTGAATTGGGAATCTGGCTTGCTCCAAACTATGTCTTTCTTTCTCTCTCTCTCTTTCTTTCTTCCCTTCTTCCTTTCTTCCTTCCTTCCTTTCTTCCTCTCTTTCTTTCTTGCTTTATAATTGAAGTATAGTTGATTTACAATGTTGTGTTAATTTCTGCTGTACAGCAAAGTGATTCAGTTACATACATATATACATTCTTCTTTTAAAAAATATTATTTTCCATTATGGTTTATCATAGGATACTGAATATAGTTCTCTGTACTATACAGTAGGACCTTGTTGTTTTTCTATTCCATATGTAATAGCTTACATCTGCCAAACTAGGTCTTTAAATTCAGTCCTACGCTGCTATGGTTTTAATGCTCTTGGAATAATGATAATGATCACTCTAGTGACTAATTTTTATAAGGCAGCAACCACATGCCAAGCACTGCTGTAAGCATTTTTCAGGGATTAACTCATTTTTGTTTTGCAGAATGAAGGCTGCAGGAGTTACTAAATTGAACTCCTCTTTCTAGTTGCATTGGGGACTGAATGAGATCTTACAGATCATCTCCTGCAGCAATGAAGAAACCACCAGAGTCACCAGACAGAGAATAAGATGACCACTTCAGGTGATTCAGCAGGTGGCAGAGCTGCCTGGTGGCAGGTCTCCTGGCTCTTGGGTGGTTGTACTTTTGCCCACACAGCACTGCTTCTCTGTAACAGGAAATGGCCTGATACCAGCCAGAGCCACATGTAGATGTACAAAATGTTTTACAAAGCTTCCGCAAAGGCATATGACATTCAGGTATCAGCACAACTCAGTGCATGCCCAAATATTTCCTCACTTAAATGATTCCATTTCAAATTTGATTTATTTTATGTAAAAGTTGCCTCCTAGTAAAAATTATAATCACTAAATAATTTCTCTAACAATGGTATAAATTGCACCAATAGAAACCTAGGGTAGAAACAACCTCCTGTCCTCAGCTATAGACGTGCTAATGACTGCATGTGAGATCCCATCCAGGCAGAGTGGGCTCCTGGGGAGGCCTCAGTCACTCTGGTTAAGGCTGCTACCACATGGCTTCAAGGACATGGCTGTCATGGCCCTCGGATATATACTGATCATAATTTTTTGTAAAGCATGTCATCTTAGTCAGCTGAGGCTGCTCTAACAAAACATCACAGACTGGGTGGCTTAAACAACAGACATTTATTTCTCACAGTTCTGTAGGCTGGGAAGTGCTAGGTGAAAATGCAAGCACATTCAGTTCTTGGTGACGGCCTGCTTCCGGGCTTACAAACAGCCACCTTCTGTTTGGGATCTCACATGGCAGAGAGCAGAAGTTCTGGTTCCTTCCTCTAATCCCATCATGGAGGCCCCACCTTCATGACCTCATCTAAACCTAATCACCTCCCAAAGGCCCCACCTCCAAATACCATCACACTGGGGTTTAGGGCTTCAACATACGAATTGGGAAGAACACAAACTTTCGGTCCATAACACGTCTCAATTCAAAGTACATTTCCTGAAAGGCAGCATGATATGGAAAGACAAGTGAACCTGAAGTCAAAACTTCCACCATTGACCAACTGATCTTTGGGGGAATCAGTTAATATGGCCAAGTCTCAGATTTGTCTTAAGGAAATGTTATCAGTTCTACTGGCCCTGCCTAGCTGGGTCACTGTGAAACTTCAAGGAGATGTGGGTGAAGAGGATTGGGATCAGTAAATATTTAATTTTCTTCTTTAAGGATTGACCATATTTGGAGAATGTTATCCAGAACTGTTTCCTCATTACATCTCAGAGAAAGGAAGTGACTTAGCCATGATCCACAGTCCAGGAAGAACACAACAGAACCTGGGCATCGCCCCTCCCTAGCACTCTATCCTTTACCTAAACTGTTTTAGGATAACATTAATTCCATTCTTCTTCTCTAGGAATGTGTAGAAACTTTTGTAAACCCATATATTAAACCTTACAATTTGTAATTGAAGGCTAGAAGGACATCAAAATAATGTTTATTGAATGCATTAAGGCACTAAGCTCTTGATACATAGTTTCATCTGACCCTCAGGGCAGCCCAACAGTGCTATTGTCACGGCCCCTCTTCCAGTCCACTGTTCCAGAATTTGACGGTCAGGAGAGTTAAGTAACTAGCCCAAGACCACACAAGTGGAAAGTGGCAGAGGAGATTCAAACTCAAGTTTGCATGACCAAATTCAGTGCTTTTCCCATTAGCCCTGGGTGCCTCAACAAGAAAAAATAATCTCACAAAACTGGAGAAAAAGGAAAACAACAATAACAATGGGATTTCGGCATGCTGTCCACTGATGTTATTTCAGAAATGTGCACTTAACATTCATATTTTGACAAAAGCAGTAATTGCCATATTAGGAGAAAACAAATTAGTTGTTTATTTTTTCTCTCTCTCTCTCTTCTAAAAGTTTAAAAAGTATACTTTGGGCTTGCTAACTTAAAAGGGCAGAAGGATGGTGCAGTGAATTAACGTGCTTCCACGGCCGCTTCATTTGCATACACTGCAGAGGCGCAGAGACGGAGGGACCCCTGACTAAAGGACTTGCCCGCCGCATTCCATTCTGGGGGTAATGCCTTCACCTGTCTACTTTTAAAATTCTGCTACTTTAAGGTGTACAAATGCGAGTTCAAATTCCTGCCTGAAACACCAGTGGGGGTTCACTACACACCCTCAGCTTTAAGGGTCACCCTGTCTTTCTACAGCCCCTCCCCACTCCCCTCTCCTCCCCCTCCCCTCCCCCCTCTCTTCCCCCCTTCCCCTCCCCTCCTCCCCCCTCCTCTCACCGCGCGGGGTGCTAGGAAGGCTGGGGTGGGCGAGGGCCGAGGGCCGAGGGCTGCGGCAACCGGGGGGCGGAGGCGCATTGTGAAGTGGCCAGAGCGTCACAGGCGGCCCGGACCCCCGGGATCCGAGGGCGGGGCGGGTCTTCGCAGCGCCCCCCGTGAGGTCCAGGGACCCTGGCTCAGACGCTGGGTGCGCGGGAAGGGAGCATGGAGGGCTTCGGCCGCTTCTCCCCGTGGCCTCACTCGGACCTCTGGGAGGCCCCGCCGCCCCGCAAGGAGCGCGCATCCTCGGCGCGGCTGGGCGGGTCAGGGCCGCAGAGCGAGCAGGGCCTGTGCTCCCGGCCCGGGACTCCCCGCGAGCGGAGCGAGGCCTCGGCGCCCTGGCCGCACCTGCGCTGCTCGCCCACCCCGCGGCCCCGCCGGCGCCGGTACCCGGACTTTCCGCCTGAAAGCCGCAGCCTGACCGACGTGGCCCGGAGGTCCCCGGCCCACGCCAGGAAGCACCGGCCCCGCAGCCGGCGCCTGGAAGACGCCTGGGGGGAGGCGGGTACCAAGCCCCTGGAGCAGGGAGGCAGCCCGCCTAGCCCGGCCTGGCAGCAGCAGCCCCAGCTGCCACCGCAACAGCCTCAGCCCTGCCAGCACTACCCTCCGGCCCGGGGAGATTCGCCCCCACCTTACCCGCAGGGAGCTTACACTCCCCCGAGTGGAACTTTCGGGGTAGAAAAGGTGCACAGCGGAGACCAGTGGGCAGTGCCGGCCTGCAGAGGTCTCGGTCGCTGGTCCCTTTCCTCGGTTCACACGAAGAGGTGTTCTGTGCCCTCCAGAGAGTTCGGGACGCAGTCAGGTTGCGTGTACCTCCAGAAAAGATACCGTAATGATCCGGTGGAGTCATTAGCCAGCCAGTACTCCCAGCCCTCGCTCTCCAGCAAGGCGATGCAGAACCAGCACACCCAGATCCTCAAGAACAAGCTGGAAGAGGCAGTAATGTCCTCCAGGGACCGGAAGATTGTGGCCCTGGTGCTGACCTGGCTCAAGAAGGCCCAGAGGATGCGGGAGCTGCAGCAGCAGGCGGCCCTAGCCTGGGAGGAGCTGAAGCGCTCGGACCAGAAGGTCCAGTTGACCCTAGAGACAGAGCGCAAGCGGCTGCTGCAGCAGAGCCAGGAGCAGTGGCAGCAGGAGAAGGAGCAGCGTGTCCGACGGCGGGACCGGCAAGCGACGAACACGATCCGGCAGGAGCGCAGGTGGAAGGCGCAGCTACAGGACCAAGAGAACCAGCGCCAGGAGAAGCTGGAGGGGGCCCCCTCTGAGACCGAGGCCAAGTGCGGGACGCAGTACCAGGTGCAGCGCCTGCAGGAGCACGAGAGGATGATGCAGGACCTGCGGGAGCAGAACAGCCTGCAGCTGCAGAAGAGGCTGAAGCAGGCCTGTCTAAAGAGGCATGTGCACACCACCGAGGGCCAGAAGAAGATCCAGGAGACCCGTCTTAGCTCCCTAGTCAATTACCAGGCCCGGAAGGTCCTCAGGGACTGCCAGGCCAAGGCTGAGGAGCTCCTTAGGAAGCTGTCCCTGGAACAGAGTTCCCAGTGGTCCCAAGAGATCCCCCAGGGCCTGATTAAGGAGCATCACCGGGAGCCGAAGGAGAAGGTCAAGAAGGAGGAGGAGCAGTGCCAGCAGGTCAAGGGGTGCGCGGAAGAGTCCGGGGAGCAGAGGAAGGGGCACGAGCGGCTGCCCGTGGAGCTCGCGGACCAGAAGATCCTGCAGACCAGGAGTAACGTCCACAGGAATATCAGCGACAAGGTGCAGCAGATTCGGGAGCTCAACGTCCTGCGGGAGAAGAATCATCACATCCTGAAGCTGAAAGCCGAGAAGGAGGAAAAGTGCCACATCGAGCGCATTAAGGAAGCCATTAGGAAAAAGGAACGGAAGATGGAGCAGATCTCGCGAGAGAAAGATGCACCCTTCGGTGAATTCCAAAAGATCTCCAGGGCGTCCAGGGCAGACAACGTGAGAAAGTTTGCCAACCACTTCTTTGATCCGATAGGGCGGGAGGCCCGGGTTCGAGCTGGGCAGCAGAGAGGAGGCCACTGAGAACCTGACGACAAATAGCTTACAGCCCAGGCGGCTAGAAAGAGATGTGGCAATGTGATTCATTTTATAATCTGATTATAATTGAGCATTCATTTTTTTAAAGTATATAAAATAGCTGCAATTTCCTCTGATGAACTAGTTTATTAATTCATTTGGATGGTTGAGAGGGTTGGGGTAGAAATTTGGAAATTTTAAGAAAATTACTTGCCTTTGTACATTTGGATTTAAGTAGAAAATATTCATTTAGTTCTCAAGTAATCTTAGAAGCATATGTCAGACACATCTTTGAGGAACCAAAGAAAAATCTACAGTGGGGAATACAGTTCTGTGTCATGAGGTAAGTCTTTCCCTGTCCAGAACTTATGAAAGTGTGAAGTGTGATGTACCTGTCATAAGAAATCTGCAAGAAAAATCTGCAAAAAAAGAGTGTGTGGGGGTAGGGGTGGGGGGAATTTCTGTAAACAAGTATATTTGGGAACACAGCATACTACAGCCCCTCTTGGGATTTCATAATGCATGTGAAATTTTTAAAGGCTCTGAAAAGTCTGGCAGTAAAGACACATTTGATTAACCTAGTGTTTTTCACAAACCACGGAACTCTTTTTTTTCTTGGATCTTTCCATGGGATTGATGTTCTGTGAAATATTTTTGGAAACAGCTCTCTGTAGATCCTCCCAGGCTGCACTTCTTTGGCCTTCCCTTCCTGTGTTAATAGGAAATATTTATAATTCCTTTAGCACTACTGATTGACTGCACCACCACAGACATGCTGTCCAAAAGCTCACTGGAATCTTTTGGTCCAATTCTTTCCCCCCCCGCCCCTTTTGGTCAGTCTCATCCAGTCTTTTGGAACGAAATTCTATTAGAATCCTTCTCTTCCCCTCTGTTTCTCCTCTGTCTCTTCTGAAGGAGGTATGTGATGTCATTCTGTCTACCCACATTGTGTCTAATTAACCTAACCAGTCTGAATGAATGGCTAAGCATGATTCAGGAACACGACATTTAAAAAATAAGGAGCCAGAAGCTAAGTAGAATTTAACCCATCACATCTCAAAGTCTCTATTGAAAAATTCTAAAGGTGTTCTTTAAATGCCCCTAATGTAACATTTGTCTTTCAAAAAAAAAAAAAAGAGGAGAGAGTAAGCCCCACTGGAAGATTTGTGTCTTCTTAGTGTTTTTGAAATGACATGAAAGGTGACCTGGCAAGGGGTTTTGTTCAAAGGTCAGTGTGAGATCCATATTCTCATCTTACATAATGGAAACTGGGCCTACTTCCCTGCCGTAGTTCCCCTCTGTCTGCTGTCCCCAAAGAGGCCTACTCAGGCCCTCACTCCTTTGCTCAAAAGTAGAAAGGCCCATACATCTTGGCTCAATTTCTAATCTTATTATTTTCTTCTCTTCACCCAAGCTAACGCTGTTCCAGCCAAATGCTGTGTACATTCCCAGCATTCTAGGAAAGTGTTTAAAATATCTCAGACAGACGTCCCATGAATCTAACTCTTCCTCTTGACATAGGTATGTGACTTTGGGGAAGTTACCTTCCTGGGCCTCAGTTTCCTCATCTGTAAAATAGAATTGTATTTCGTACTTCAAAGGGGTGTTGTGAGGGATGATTAAAATAATCTAAGGTGCCTGGCATAGTGTCCAGAACCTAATACACACACAGTAATTAAATATTGCAGTTGTTATTATATTACTGACTTTCCATTTTTGTCAATTCCATTCTCCCTATCTAATTGCTTTCTCACCAGCTGCCTCCTCCCATCATACCCAAGTCTGATTTCTCTGAGGTTAGCTCACATCCTGCCTCTTGTATGAAATGTGGGACCTCCGTGGCTGCTCCATCTCAGCATCAGCCTTCTTTGACAAGCTGCTCACTTTATGGCTTAGTGAGCACTTAGAAATTGCTGCTCTGCTGGCATATCCGTTTTGCAATCCCCATCTTGGCTTCCAAGCTGGACTGCATGCTACTTAAGGCCAGGGTCATTATACCCATGCTTAACATGGTGGGCAATATAAAGTCAAAAGCCATTAAGCACAATATTTTGACCCTACATCCATATCCCATGCCTTTACCCTACTAATGTTCTTTGCTCTTTGCTCCAAGAAATAAATACAGACTTTCATTCTTTTATCCAATTCTTTATGAATATTACGGGTAGAAATAATCAATACAGAATAAAACTGACAGAAGATGAAGCACATTTACTTTCCCCTATTTTTCCCTTAAAAAAATATATTCTATATATACATATATATCCCCAGTATAAATATATACATTTTTTGACCCCAACCATTACCCATGCCCCCACAGACCCAGTGGGGAGCCTAGACTTTTACCCTCACCAGGATGTAATAAGGAGCTCCCCACCCTGGCAGAGTCAGTTGAGACCACTTGGGGAGCCTAGACTTTCAGCCACTACTGACACCACCACCACCACCACGATGCAGCAACAGGGCACCCCTCTCTCTCCCTACTGAGTGGTATCAGATAAAGCCTAGTGGAGAGGAGTTTTATCACCCTCCATCAGTAACACCCCTCTGGTGTCAATAGATGTCATGTGGGGAGCAGTAATGAGGCACTCCTAGTCCTCCCAGCCAGGGAGGTATCACTGGAGGCCTAGAGGGGAGCCAACATCCCCACCTCCACCCAGCAGTGGTGGAGAGAGCCCTCTCCCCCCCACTCAGGTGGCAATGGAGGCTGAGTGGGGAGCTGGACTTATACCCCTGCCTGGCAATAATAAGGCCTCAACCTTCTTCCCTTTCTAGAACAGTGTGAGAGGATGCCAGATAAAACAGCAGATCCAGTCTTACAATACTCAAAATGTCCAGGTTTCAATTCAAAATCACGCTTCATATCAAGAACCAAGAATATCTCGAACTGAATGAAAAAGACAATAGTTGTCAATGTGAGGATGACAAATGTTAGAAATATCTAAAGATCTTAAAGAAGTCATGATAAAAATGCTTCAACAAGCAATTATGAACACACTTGAAACAAGCAAAAAATAAAATTGTCTTGGCAAATAGAAAGGCTTAAAAAAAAAATAAAAGATATAAAGAAGAACCAAATCGAAATTTTAGAACTGGAAAACACATTAACAAAAATAAAAAGCTCAGTGGATGAGCTAAACAGCAGAATGAAGGGGACAGAAGAATCAGTGAACTGTAAGACAGAACAATAAAAATTACCAACTCTGAGAAATAGAAAATTACCAAAAAAAAAAAAAAAAAACAAAATTAGCAGAGCCTCATGGACCTGTGGGACTATAACAGAAGTTCTAACAGTCATGGCATGTCCCCAGAGGAGAGAAGTAAGAAGGTAGGGCTGAAAAAGTGCTCAAGGTAATAATGGCTGAAAACTTTTCAAATTTGGTAAAGAGCTAACCCTACATATTCAAGAAGTTGAGTGAACCCCCCCAAAAGAGTAAACCCATAGAAATCCATAAGACATATCATAGTCAAACTTCTAAAACTGAAGAAAAGAAAAAAATTCTTGATCAGAGAATGAGAAAATAAGCCACAGACTGGGAGTAAACATTTGCAAAAGAGTGGCTATATTAATATGAGACAAAGTGCACTTCAGAGCAAAAATTACCATAGACAGGACCATCATAAACTTACAAGAGAGTCAATCCACTGAGAAGACATAGTTCTAAACATCTATGTATAAACAACAGAATTACAAAATATATGAAGCAAAAACCAATAGAACTAGAAAAAGGAATAAAATCACAGTTGCAGCTGGAGACTTGAACACCCTTCTCTCAACAATTGATAGGACTTCTAAAAAGAAATCAACAAAGATACAGAAAAACTTAACACCATCAACTAACAGGATCTAATCAACAGTTACAGAAAACCCCAGCCAGCAGCAGCAGAACACACATTCTTTTCCAGCGCTCATGGAACAAATAGCAAGAGAGATCATATCCTGGTCCATAAAATAAACTCAGGACATTTAAATTATTGAAATCATACAAAATGTGTTCTCTGACCACAAAAGCATCAAACTAGAAAACAATTACAATGATACCAGGAAAATCTCCAACAGTTAGAAATTAATCAGAACTCTTCTAAACAATCCCTAAGTCAACGTCTCAAAGGAAAATTTTTAAAATACATTGAATTTAATTAAAATAAAATGTCAGATTTGTGGGACACAGCAAAAGCAGTGCTGAGAGGGAAATTTATAGAATTAAGTACATTTAAAAAGGCAAAAATCTCAAATCAGTAATCTAAGCTCTCACCTTAGAATAACCTAGAAATAGAGCAAAATTAAACCCAAAGCAAGCAAAGAAAATCGAAGAACAGAAATCAATTCAAATAAAATTGAAAAATTCTCTGAAAAATTCAATAAAATAGACAAACCGCTAACAAGACTGATAAAGAAAAAAGAGAAGACACAAATTACCAATATCATGAATGAAACAGCAATATCACTACAGACCCTGAAGACATCAAAAGGATAATAAGGGAATGCTATGAGCAACTTTACACAAAGTTTGACAACTTAGATAAATGGACCAATTCCTCCGAAAACACAAACTACCACAACTCACCCAATATGAAATAGATCATTTGAATAGCCCATAATCACTAATGAAATTAAATTCATAATTTTAAAACTCTCCCCCCAAAATCTCCTGGCTAGATGGTAACACTCAAGAATTTCACAAATGCTTAGACAAGAAATAACACCAATTCTACACAACCTCTTCCAACAAAATGGAAGAGAAGGGAACACTTCCCAATTTATTTCATGAAGTTAGTGTTACCACAATACCAAAACAAAGACAGTGTGAAACAAACAAAACCTGCAGAATAATGTCACTCATGAATATAGATGTAAAAATCCTTAACAAAACGTTAGCAAATTGCATTCAACAGTATATAAAAAGAATTATGCACTACAACAAAGTTGGATTTATTCCAAGACTGCAAGGCTGATTCAGTACTTGAAAATCAATCACCATATTAATAATCCAGCACATTAGCAAATTGAAGAAAAGCACATGAACATATAAATCAATACAGAAACAGCATCTGACAAAATTCAATACCCATTCATGAATAATACTTTCAGAAAAATAAAAATAAAGGGGAACTTCCTCAACTTGATAAAGAGCATCTACAAAAAAATCTACAGCAAGCATTACACCTAAGTGAAAGACTACATGCTTTCTCCCAAGATCAGGAACAAGGCAAGCGTGTCCATTCTCACTGCTCTTATTCAACATCATGCTGGAAAGCAAGAAAAGAAAATAAAAAGCATAAGATTGGAAAAGAAGAAACAAAACGATCCTTATTCATAGATGACATGATGGTTTATATAGAAAATCCGAAGGAATCTATGTAAATCTTCTAATAAGTGAGTTTAGCAAGATCACAGAATACAAGAGCAGCATACAAAAATCAATCACATTTCTATATATTATCAATGAACACATGGTCACTGAAATTTAAAAATACACTGCCATGTACAATAACTCAGAAAAACTTACATATAAATCTAATAAAACGTATATATGACTTACTTGCTGAAAACCACAAAATGTTGATGAAAGAAAGAAGACCTAAATAAATAGACCTACTATCCATGGATTAGAGGACTCAACATAATAAAGATGTCAATTCTCCCCCACTGATAAACAGATTTATTGTAATTCCTCTTAAAGTCTCAGATTTTTAGTAGATATGGACAAGGTTATTCTAAGATGTATACGGAAAGGCAAAGGAACTAGAAGAGCTAAAACAATTTTGAAAAAGAGAAAGTGAGAGGAATCAGTCTGCCCAGTTTCATGACTTATTACATGGCTGCAGTAATTAAGACTATGTGATACTGATGAAGACATAGACACATACATTAATGGAACAGAATAAAGATCATTTATAAGATCAATTATCATTTTCGGCAAAGATGCAAAAGCAATTTGATGGAGAAGGACAGACAGCTCAACATGATACTGCTGGAACAAGTGGATATCTACAGGCAAAAAGTAAGGAAGTAACAGAGGGAGAGAGAGAGAGAGGGAGGGAGGAAAGGAGGGAGGGAGAAGGGGAGGAAGGAAGGAAAGACTTCAACCCAAGTCTCACATCTTATACAAAAATTAACTCAAAGTGGATCATGGACTTAAATGCAAATTGTAATACAATAAAGTTTTCAGGAAAAAATCTTCAGGATCTAAAGTTAGGCAAAGAGTTCTTAAACTTGACACCAGAAGCACAATCTATAAAAGACAAAATTGATAAATTGGACTTTATCAAAATTAAAAACTTTTGCTGTGGGAAGGAATCTGTTAAGAGGATAAAATGACAAGTTATGGGATGAGAAAATGCAAGTTTAAGCTATAATGAGATATCATTATTCACCTATTGAATGGCTAAAATAAGAAATAGTGACAACACGGAATGCTGGCAAGGGTGCAGAGAAACTGGATCACCCAGGCATTGCTGGTGGAAATGCAAAACGGTACAGTCACTCTGGGAAGCAATTTGGCAGTTTCTTCAAACACTAAAGATGTAACTACCATATGACACAGCAATTGCAGTCCTGGGCATTTATCCCAGAGAAATTGACTTATGTTCGTACAAAAACCTATATATGGATGTTTATAACAGTTTTATTCATAATAACCCAAAACTGAGTTAACCCAGATGTCCTTCAACAGTTAAAAGGTTAAACAAACAGTGGTACATCCGTACCATGAAATACTACTCAGCAATGAAGAGGAAACAACTACTGATACACACGACAGCTTAGATGAATCTCCAGAGAATTATGCTGACTGAAAAAAGCCAATCCCAAAAGGTTACATAGTGTGTGATTCTACTTATATAACATTAATGAAACGACAGGATTGCAGAAACAAAAAACAGATTAGTGGCTGTCAGGGATTATAGATGGGATGGAGGTGGAGGAAAGTGTTTATGGCGATAAAAGGGCAACATGAGGGGTCCTTCTGGTGAAGGAAATGTTCTGTATCTTGGCTGTCAATGTCAGTATCCTAGGTGTGATACTGTACTATAGTTTACAAGATGTTATCATCAGGAAAAATTGGATAAAGGGCACATAAGATCTCTCTGTCCTACTTCTTAAAACTGTATGTGAATCTACAATTATCTCAAAAGATTTCTAAAAATAAAATAAAACTAACATTATTGATTGCTGGAAAAAAATGCATTTTTGTTTGTGACAATGAGAACGTCAAAACCTGAACCCAGGAAAACTAGATTTAGTAGAAATTTGTTAACACAAAGTAAACTCAACAAAGGCTAAAACTGAAAATAGTAACAGTTGTTACTGACTAAAAATTGAAGCACATTTTCTCTGTACATTTATCTATGTATAATTTGGCCTGGAAAAATTGAACTTGGTAGAAATAATTCCCACAACAACAGAAGCTGTAATTGGTCACATTTGATATTGTCAAGAACACTGATAAAATAAATGCAACCAGTCTCAATGCAAAGAAGTTTCATAAATTGAAAACAAAAATAGAAAAATTTGGAAGCAATGACTGTACCATTTAGAAAACTGATCACAGAATTGAATTGGCTTAAAGGAGTTTGTGTTAGAAAATACTCTCTCAATGAAAATGTAATAGCCTTAGTATTCTGACTTAAATATTTGTATTCAGTACTTAGCAGATCAAAACTATGGGATCAAAACATCCTATCATCTAGCCAAACCTTATGAAAAGTTTACTATGTGCCAGGCACTTGACATACACTAGACACTTTTACATTCATTTATATCCTTTTATTTTATAACCTTTATAACATAAGTTAGCTACGGTATTTCACAGATGAAGAACTGAGGTTTACAGAGATTGAGAAATATTTCTGAGATGCTGCTGTTAGTAAGTGGTAGAGCTGGGATTTGAACCCAGTTCTCTCCGACTCCCTATGCTGTTTCCATACATTACCGGCCTTTCAGTGATGAAAAGGAAATATACCATTGTGATTATAACCCAGACTCTGAAACCAGGCTCTCCATGTTCAAATCTATTCTCCATCATTTAACTAAGAGGGGCATTGGGCAAGGTTCTTTACCCATCCATGCATCAGTTTCTTTATTTACATAAAGGAAATAGAGTGCATAACTCATAGGGTCGTGGTGATTAAATGGATCAACACATGTAAAGTATTTAGAACAGTGTTGAACACACAACAAAAACTCCACGTTAGCTTTTATTATATAATATTTTCTTGACTCCAATGCTGGACAAAATATTTTTGAAAAAAAGAAACCAAAAAGAAGAAAGGAAGAAGTATTTTTGAAAATCTGATTTGCGAGGACACTCAGAATTTGGGAGGAATGAATGGTAAAATAACCCAAGTTTTGTCAAACATTAACATGTATATGTCTTTTATTGTAGGATTTGAACAACAGATAGTGATATTAATTGCATTTGACCGGATATCAGGAGTTTTAAACAAGTTACCTTTGGCTCTAGGGGATTGAAGTGTTTCTCCCCTGACTATCCAATTGAATTAATTCCATATTGGACCAGCTTTTATTAATGTTCCTACTCTATGCTGATCCTGTAGTGATTGTGCATTGAGGGGAGAAAATACTGATTCACCTGAGTATTCTCAGGCATTAATCCTTCCTGGGTATGGGATGTCACTGAAATGATCTGGAACTGTATGCTTCTCCTTTGCGTGTATCTTGTATAATGAAGAGTCAATAATGGACTTTTTTAAAATTATTTTTTGAGACACCAAACACTTGCCAATTTGATTTTGCCTTTTTAAAAATCAGAAAGTTCTGGGTATTTTCCAATTCTATATCTAGTTGCAATCAGACCCATTTCCCTTTCTCATAGCACATGAAACCAGCATCATTCTATTTCCAGTTAATTTTTCTGTGCTTCTAAAGGAGTGATTGTTTCACTTTGATGTTGCAGATGTTGAAACTCACAGGAAGTAGGGGGTCAGATTTACTGGAAAGCTTACATTTTTGAGGTCAAGTAGAGGTGAGCTAATTCTCAAAAGGGGAGGAAGGACCACTTCAAAAGGTTCTGAATCTTATTTTCTCCATTAGCCTAATTGACACTTATACTGGGTGGATGATGGTAATTGCTTAAAGCCATGCCCCTTTCACTGCCTTGAAGGTGGTAAAGGGATAGAAGCCTTAGGTCCCTGTCATGGCACAGCAAGGGAGTCCTCCTGCAACCATCTGAAAATATGAGCTGCCAGGAACTACTCACCCCCCCCCCCGCTTCTTTATAATCATTTTGTAAATGTCTTCTTTTTTTAACTTTTTATTTTATATTGGAATACAGTTGATTAACAACATTGTGTTAGTTTCAGGTGTACAACAAAGTGATTCAGTTATACGTATACACGTATCTATTCTGTTTCAAGTTCTTTTCTCATTTAGGTTATTACAGGATACTGAGCAGAGTTCCCTGTGCTATACAGTAGGTCTTTGTTGGTTATCTATTTTAAATATAGCAGTGAGTACATGTCAATCCCATCCTCTTAAGCTCAGCTCAGAAACAGACCCATGTGTTAATCAAGGCTACAGATTGACTCTCCCCTACGTGGCATGGAAGATGGCCACCAACAGCCTTAGTCTTACGTGTTTCTTATTTGCAATCCAAGAAGAGAGACTTCTCTGCCTCCAATACGGAAAATTCTAGGAAAGACTTGGACTGGACCAACTTGGGACCCAAGCCTTTCCCTTGGACCTGTCTCTGTCTATTATAGCCTTATAGCATGCAGCATTATACTCCATCCAGTCTGCAAGTCAGGCCTCTTGCGGGCATTACAAAATGAGGTGAAGTGGGCAAGGGTGCTCTCAAGATGCTAAATAGAAGAGAGGATATTGGGTAGCCCTTGGCACTCAGGAAGCAAGCTTCATACACATGAGGTAGCCAGGAAGCAATGACAGAATGACGAGATTTAGGAAATTATATGCCACAAACAATAACTAGGATTTACTTAGCATTGCTTAAATGGCAATGAAATGTTTCCATCTTTCCCTGAACTCTCATACTCCCTGTCTATTTTATTAATGCAAAAACAGGCCCAAATTTCTACGTCTCATAGTGTGGGAGATTAGTGATCTTGAGGGTCCTCCTGTTTCAGAACAGGTATATCTTTCATAAAATACAACTTCTTTGCATTGCTGAGATTATGGAAATAAGGGAGACCTCCATGGGGACACACCACACACACACACACACACACACACACACACAAACACACATAGTCAGAGATCTGAGTAGTTAGTATTGGAAAGTTGCTCTGAGGACATACAGGCAGAGTTGCTCTGAGGACAATTCCAAATAACAGTATGTCAAGAGGGAGAAGCTGACCCTGAGATTCACAGTTTAGTCCAGGGACTATGGAAGGGGATGACACGGGTCCAGGTCAGCAGCGTTCCTGGTCCTGGCAGAAGAAACCACTCTGGAGACAAGCATCCTATTCTGTTTTCCACAGACCAAGAACAGCCAAATGTGAGCTCAGTAGATCATCACACAAGGACACAAATCATAATGAGTGATTATCAGCAGAAATAAAACAGATTAGGATGCATATGGATTTGAAATATTAGAATTCTCAGAATCAGAATAGAGAATAACCATATATAAAATGTTTAAAGAAAAAGATGGGATCATAAAGATGATCAAGCAGAAAGGAATAGCAAATATGATGAAGGAGATTTGAAAAAGACATAGAACTTTTTAAAATGACATATATAGTTTTAGCTATTAAAAAAATTCAGGGAGTGCGGTAATAGCATATTAAACATAATTGAGGAGTGAATTGGTGAACCTGAAGATAGATCTGTAGAAATTTTCTAGAAAGTAGCACAAAGAAACAAGATGTAAAGTGCAAGAGAGAAAAAAAGAGACAAGGAAGGTAGAGTAAGAAGTTCCAATATCATATCAGAGTCCAGGAGGAAGGAGTAGAAAAGACAGGTAAGAGGGCTAATTTAAAGGTAATTTTCTAAAACTGAGGTACATGAGTACAAGGACACAGTAATCATGGCAGTTACCCAACAAGACAAAGAAAAAGTAAATCCAAACATGGACATATTGAAGACAACATGCCAAGTACCAAAAACAAACTGAAGATCTTAAAAGAATTAAAAAAGAAAATGTACCACCTTCAAAGGAATGACAGCAATTTTCTCAACAGCAAAAACCAAAGCCAAGAGACAATGGAATAATATCTTCTAAATGCTGAGGGGAAATCACATCACAGTCATCCTAGAATTGTCCACCTAGCAAAAATACCTCCACTCATGAGAGTGAAATAAAAACAGTTTTAGAGAAACAGAAACCAAGTCTACTACCAGTAGACCTAAGCCAGAAGAACTTTAAAATATGCACTCCAGGAAGAAGGGAAATAATCTTGGAAGAAAAGTCTGAGTTGCAAAAAAGTAAAGAAGTAGGCAAATATTAATATTGTCCATAAAATAATATTAACATCTAATTTCCATAACTTATAGAAATAAAAATGTTTAAGAAGACAAAATGAAAATACTCAGGATAATAGTATAAAAGTTGAAAGAGGAAATTGTTGTGCAATTTGCTAGGAGGGTTGAGGTACTATTGTTAGTGTTTAGTAGTTTTGCATGGTATAATTTCAAAGGTAACCATCAGAGAACAGAAAGAGAGTACAGCATCACTTCCAAACGAGTAGGAGGAAAAATGGAATGAGAAAGCCAATAAAAATGGAAAGTTTTAATAGTCAAGAAGAGAAAAATAGGCAGAGGGAAAAATAAATAGGAAGCAGAAGGTAACAGCATAGTGGAAAGACAGACAAATATGGCATCACGTTAATGAAACAGGACTAAACTCACCACACAATGGACTGAGATAGTCACACTAGATATTTTAAAACATTCAGCCATGTGCTATTCACAGGGGACACATTCAAACATAAGGACAGGGAAAAGTTGGAAGTGAAAGATTTATGAAGCAAATATTAACCAAAAGAAAGATTTCTACTGTCAGAAAAGGTAGGCTTTAATACAGAAAAGCGTTATATAGATAGGGCCTCAATGCAATAACAAAATGTTTGATGCATCTGGAATTCTAAAAAGTCTTATGCTACATGTAATGTAAAATTGATAGAGTACATAGGGAAATTAAACTCATCATCAGAGTGGGCAATGTTCAAGGTACATCTTTTATTTATTGATAGGACAAAAAATTAGTAAAAATATAAAAATGCAATTATCATTTCATTTATCAAACATACATAGATTCCATATGACAATATTTACAAAGACTAACCATGGAATAGAAGAAAGGTTAAAATTTTCAAATATCCCTTATCATATGGACCAAGTTTTCCAACCACAGTGCAATTAATTTAGACCTCAAAAACATATGCTTAGAACTTTTAAATCTCACTTTTAAATACCTTTTGGATAAAAGACCACGAGAAATTTAAATATATTTAGAACTAAACAATAATGAAAATACAACATACCAAGGCTTCTGGAATGCAATAAAAAACATACTACGAGAGAAATGAGAGAAATGTAGAGACTTAAATGCTTATTCGTATAAGAGAGGCAAGACTGAAAATTAATGAGCTAAGTACCCAACTTAAGAAATTAGAAAAAGAACAACAGAATAAATTTAAAGAAAGATAACTTTAGGTGTCGAAATTAATGAAATAGAAAACAAAGATTTACAAAAACCTAAAGTTGGGTCTTAGAAAACGCGAATAAAATAGGCAAGCCTCTAGCAGAATTGTGCAAGAAAGAGAAATGCACAAATAACATTAAAAATAAAAAAGGATATAATGAGAGATCCATCAGAGACTAAGAAGATAAGAGAGTACTATAAAAAACTACATGTCAAAGAATGCATAAAGATGCATTAACTTAGAAGAAATGAGCACATTCTTTTAAAAATAACCAACTCAAATAGAAATAGCTCATAACCATCAAAACAAGTGAATCAATTGTTTAATTTTCCTACAAATAATCACCAGGCACAGATGATTTTACAAGTAAATTCTACCAAGTGTTCATGGAACATATCATTCTAATATTATGCAAATTCTTTGAAGAAAAAAGAAAAAGAATATTCCCTAATTCAGTCTATGAGTCCACTCTACCTTTGATGCTAAAACTGGAAAAATATAATAAAGAAAAATCATAGAGAAACTTCATTTAGGAACATAAAGACAGTAATCCTACACAAATATTAGCAAAATAAATCCTGCACTTTATGAAAAAAATAACACATCATGACTCAGCTGAGTTTATTCCAGGAATGTAAGGTTTAACTTCAGAAAATCTGTAATTATCTTTCACCCCATTAGCATTACAAGAACAAAACAATATGGTTATTTCAAAAGATAGAGAAAACACATTCGATGAAATTCAAAATATCTATTTATGATTTAAAAAATTAACTAGCTCAGAATCGAAAGGGATTTCCTTAATCTGATAAGGGAAGTCTAACCAAAACCTACACAAAATTATTTTTAATGGTGAAACAGTGAAGGCTTTTAAAATCAGGAAGGAAAAAGAAAAGAAAGAAAACATATAAGGTTTGGAAAGGGGAAAAAAACCTAAAATTTCTCATTATCCACAGATGATATGATTGTCTATATAGATTCTTTTATCTACAACCTTAAAAGTTTATATATGCATAATACAGCTTTGTGTAATAGTCAAGAACAAGAAACAATGCAAAGTCCATCAATAATAGAATGGATACATAAACTGAAGCGTAGTCACACAATGGAATTCTGTACGGCCAAGAGCATACCAATGATCAACAGCCATACTCAACAACGTGGGTGAATCTCACAAACTTAATGTTGAGTGAAAGAAGCCAGACACCAAAGAGCACACACTGCATGATTCCATTTACATAAAGTACAAATACAGAAGGACTAATCTCTGCTGTGGAAGTCAGGAGAGTGGTTCCCCTTGGGTGGGGGGCTAACGGCTGGAAGGGGTCCAGGAATGCAGTGTGCAGTAAGGAGGTAAAGCGTGGGATGTAGAGTCAAATGGTGTGGGGTTTATATGCCGGCTCTGCCACTCACCAGCTGACAGACTGTCCACGCGGGACGTAACCACTGTGAGACTCAGTTTCCCCCACTGGAAAATGGGCATAAGGATGGTCCCCACCTCACTGGATTGCTATGAGATGAACAAGATAATGTATGTGAAGTCTGTGGCTCAGGAAGTTCTGGAAAGTGACAGCTATGGTTGTTGTCAGTCTTGTTCTTCTTCCTGGACTCCTCCACTAGGAACCTAGTGATTCCTGGGGGTAAAACACAAAAAACAGAGTTTTCCCTTAGCAGATGGCTTTTGATTTCAAGACGTTTCCTTCAAAGACGCTTTGGGGACCCTCCAGACCCCAGATATGTCCTCTTCAGTCGACACAGGTGTTGCTTTGTCCTTAGAACTCCTGCTGAGGTCACAGGCACCAAATGTCAAATGGTAAATTCTGCAAGGGGAGGGGGTGAGATACTAAATCAACTGCTTATTTGACTGCACTTCTTACAAATCTCAGATCAGCAAAACACACCTCTCATTCTTACCTTTATGGTCAGAGCTGCTTGAGTCTAAGGGCATTTTGGTTTGGAGGCTGTGTTTGGAAAACCTTCTGGTACCGCTCTATCCGGGACTAGTCAGGCAGCCTCCCACCCCACCCTCGCCCGGGCATACACCGCCATTTATCATGAAAAGAATGCAGCACCTGCTTCCCCCGCTAAATTTCCTGCTTTTTGTAAAAGCTTCTAAAATAGATTTTGAATTGTACGGTTTCCATAAATGCTGTTTTTGCAAAGTGTTTCTTCAATAATTATTTGTGCTTAGTGTTTGAAAAATAACTTCGCTCAACGAGAAGGAAGATAATGTGTCTAGTGACTATAACATTAATGGGAGCACCCCTGAGCCAAGTTGAAGGAGATGGAGATGAGACACGTGGATAATCAACATTTGAGCTCCTGGAAGGGAGCCATAAACAAGTGGCAGACTTCCGTGGAGCTTCATCGATTCGTGTTCACTGAGCCTCATTCATTAGGGCAGTTGGGAAGCAGCAGGTGTACACACGTGTGCACATGTGTGTATTCCAAGGGGTGTAAGGACGAGAGATTGGTCCAAGCATCCTACCAATGTGACCTCTGCTTCATCCCAAGATGAGTCAGAGGCTTTCAAAGTATTGAAGAAAATAGGAAACGCTCCCCTAGTTCATGACGTAAAGCAGGAAGAAGCTTGAAGTGGGGCGGGCTGGGTTACGGGTGCTGCACAAAAGCCCAAAATAAAAACAGAGCCTTGGGAGGGCTTCCCTGGTGGCGCAGTGGTTGAGAGTCTGCCTGCCGGTGCAGGGGACGCGGGTTCGAGCCCTGGTCTGGGAGGATCCCACATGCCGCAGAGCGGCTGGGCCCGTGAGCCACAGTTGCTGAGCCTGCGCGTCTGGAGCCTGTGCTCCGCAACAAGAGAGGTCGCGATAGTGAGAGGCCCGCGCACTGCGATGAAGAGTGGTCCCCACTTGCCGCAGCTGGAGAAAGCCCTCGCACAGAGGCGAAGACCCAACACAGCCATAAATAAATAAATAAATATTAAAAAAACAAAAAAACAAAAAAAAAAACAGAGCCTTTTCAGCCCAGAAAGAAAGCCACCCTATCTGCTGCCCAGGCTGGAAAAGACACTGTCTAGAACATTTATTCTGCCATGCTTCAGTCTTTCAGGCAGAAAAAGTCCTGGCAGAAGTTGATTTTGCAAGTTGAACAGAGAAGACTCCTCTTTGGAGTGGAGGGGATCAAATGATACTAGATGTGAAAGCACTTTGGAAAGTTAAAGGGATTATACAAAGGTAAGAGATCATTGTTATTAGTGGTGTGTTTGCTGAGAAGATGCCAGAATATTTCTTCTCCATAGATGATCACGACACCACAAGGGCCAGTCGTGTCACAGTGAGGATGGTGTCAAGTCAGGTGCCAGGAGGTGGGCCGTCAAGTGCAGCCCTACCGCTGATGAACCGCTAACTAAAAGCAAGCCCTTCGCCTCTCTGGCCTTGAGTTTCTATATCTGTAAATGGGGCATAATAATAACACCCTGCTCAGCGGGGTGTGGGAGGCCACATAGGTAAACATGCCCAGCATGTGAAAGCCCTCAAAAAACCAGCTATTGTTTATTGAGCTCTTATTCTGGGCCAGGCACCACGCTGAGTGCTTTTTGTCTAGTCTCCCATTAATCTTTACAAGAAACCCATGCGGTAAGAATGGTTATTCTCCATGTATGATGGAGACACGGAGGCTCCTTGTGGATGGAGGCCCTGAAAGGTCCTACTGGGTGCCCGAAACCCATAAGTGACAAGATCAAAACCCAAACACAAAACCCTGTGGTTCCAGCCCCAAGCTCTGTTCACTCTCTTCCATTTTTCCCCAATAAATGTTACTTGAATCTCAACTAGGTTGTCCATCTTTTGAAGGCAGGTCCTGTTTGTACTTCCTGAACTCTCATCCCAGAGCATCTGTTCTGGTATTGACTGCCATTAAATATTTACTGAAATTGAAATGTAATAGCTCTGTGGGAAGGTCCCTGCTGGCCCGGTCAGGCTCTGACAGCTGTTCTGTGACTCCACGTGACTCCCTGATCCAGGAGGAATGACCTCTGCACAGGGGAGCTCAGAAACCATCATACACACAGCTTCCAAGGGCGGGTGATCAGACAACTGTGCCCGTCACCACCCTGAAAAGAGGGACCCAGATCAGGTAGCCTCTGGTGGCCAGGCAGGTGTCTGAGGCCCTGGGGGCCTCCTCCAGCCCAGCTGTAGGAGTGCAGGTTGGCTTATCTCAAAGCTTCCCAAAAATCACTTCAGAAGTAACATTCGAGCTGTTCCTCATTGTAAATCTTCGAAAAGATTTCTTCGAAAGCCTGACGTAAAGATTGTATTGTAGGAAACACTGCATCACCATCAACTTCCAAGTGAAAACTGCTAAAGTGTACACAGTGGACAATGCACCCAGCATTTCAAATTAAGGCTTTCTAACGTAGCATTTCTTCACTCTCACAGACAGATGCACAAGGCCTGATTTGATATGATACCCAAATATAACCAAAGTGTAATTTAGGAAACTAAATTAAACTAGACCAAAGTGTAATTTATTTTTGAGTCGATGATAATACCACTGTAAATTTTCTTTAGGATAACTCCTTCTCGTGCCAGAGATAATAATGTTCCGGTCTTCAATTAAACGAAAGATTGAGTATTTCCTAGGGAGCTACTTGGTAGATGTGGCGAAGCCGCTTCCCTCGTGCTGCCACGTCTCCTCATTTTCCGTCTTTCTTGGGTGCTCTCCTTTCGTGCATTCGTCCCTCTTTGCGAGTGCCTCGTTCAGAGTTAGTCCCCTCGGGTGTACATAAGTCTGGAGGAGGAGGACCGGTCCTCTGCCATTCAGAACCCAGGGGAGCACCCAGGAATGAGCAGGCGACAACCAAACTGTGCTGACGAGCATGGGCGGCTGGCAGGTGGGGCAGCGCACCAGTTTGGCACTATGTTCTGCATCCAAGCAAGCCCTGCCCCTAGTGCAACGAGTCTCATTTTTCAGGGACTGTTTGCCAGGCTGCAGGTGCTGTGTGAATTGGAACTCCAGTGTCCCATGGCCTCTCCAGCCTCTGACATTGAACTGGCTTTTGTCTTGACCTGCTCATATAAGATCTTGGACTCCCACAAAGTCGCCTCTGGAAGTACCCAGAGTAGGTGCCCCTCCCCACCGTCATGCCTGTGGGCCATGTTCTGCCTCTGTCCCGCTCCCGTCCTCCTGAAAGCCTGCGTCAGAGTCACTGGCACTACCCACGTGAGACCCCAGTGTCCGCATCTTCCTGCACAGCCACTGCTGCCAGGTTGTATGGTCCTACAGCACAGGGTGCCGTGTGCCCAGGATATTAAACTCCCCTGTCCCCCACTGTGAGCCCTGCTTTGTCCTAGGGACACACATGCCTGCCGCTCACATTCTTAGATTCATGGTGTCTCACACAAGACAGTTCCTTCAATCCCTGCCTGCTGCGCTCCACACCCTGCCCCTTATCAGAGGCCAGCACGAATCCCCCACCACACGCAGAGCCCCAGTGCAGTTCAGTTCTTATGTACTGACTCCTTCTGCCGGCCCCCAGCTCACCAGACCGGCCTGGACACGTTTGCTGTCAGTGAGGGCTCAAGGAAGGACACCCACTGTGGGAATACATCGGGGTTTTTTAGTTAACATGCTGTTTTGTTTTTAAAAACTGAGATAAATAGATAGATGGATAGATAGATAGATAGATACGTGAGAAAGTTCTTCCTTACAGTAGAAAACCAACAAATAAATGTAAAAGGAATAATGGATTTAGAAAACCAGCACCTGGCAACCATCAACATAATGATAGATTCAGGCCAGAATCATCAATGGATGCTAAAATTAGTGGGTGAAATTTAGAGGAGTATATAGACCAACTCAAAGTATCTCCCCCCAAGATTCTTATTAATTACAAAGTAACCTTACAGAAGGGAAAATTAAGTCACTTTACTGTGGAGAAATCTGGCCCATCCCCCCTTAACCAAATGATCAAAGCTAACATCACTGGTGATGAAACAAAGAGAGAGCAGCACGTGCCTCCTGATACGGTGCCCTGAGAAAAACCCAGCACCACAGCTTTGGTGTTACTGCCCAGAGCATATGACCTGAATGCAATCACAAAGAAACATCAGACAAGCCCGAAGGAAGGGTCGTTCTACAACGTAAGTCGCCTGCGCTATGAAAAAATGTCAATATCATGAATGCAAAGAGATACTCAATAACTGTTCAAAATTAAAGCAGACTAAAGTGATGCAACAACTGAATAATATAGTCCTGGGTTTTCTTTTGCTATAAAGGACTTTATAGGAAAATTGATGACAACTGAATAAAGTCTGCAGGTTAGGGAATAGTATTGTATCAGTCTCACCCTGTATCAGTATATGTGGTGAGAGAGAAAATGATAAAACCAATATAGTAGAATGTTAACATTTGGGGTACAGGCAGACTTTGTGTATTGGGCTTTATTGTACTTCACAGATACTGTGTTTTTTACACATTGAAGGTTTGTGGCAACCTCGTGTCAAGCACGTCTATCGGAGCCATTTTTCCAACAGCATTTGCTCACTTCGTGTCTCTGTGTCACGTTATGGTAATTCTCGCAGTATTTCAAACTTTTTCATCATTATTATATTCGTTACGGTGATTGTGATCAGTGATCTTTAATGTTACTATTGCGAGAAGATTATGAAGGCTCAGGTGATGGTTAGCATTCTTAACAATAAAGTATTTTTTAACTAAGTTATATATGCTCTCTTAGTCATGCTATTGCACACTTAATAGACTATAGTGTAAACATAACTTTGATGTGCACTAGGAAACCACAAAACTTAGAGTGTCTCACTTTCTTTGATACTCTTTTTTCTGGAACCAAACCTGCAATATTTTTGAGGTCTGCTTTATTTGAGTGAAATTCTTTGTCCTAACCTTGTAACTGCTCTGTAAATTGAAGTTAGGCCAACATTTATTTTTTTTTAATCTGAGTTTTTCTTTGAGATCTCTGAAGGTATGTTTGTATGTTGCCAAACCAGGGTCGTGGGAGAAATAGTTGCTGTTTTCCCAGCAATAGCTAAATCCAGTCTTCTCCTTGGCTTTAAGGGCACAGCTGGCTTTCCAGGTCTTTGCAAACAGAGAATCATCACTGTTACCTGAATTTAAACCAGTTCTAAACCTTTTCATGGCTGTTTCAAAATAGCTTAGAAAAAATTGGTGGGGAAATGGGATGGGCGTGGGGTGAGGAGGGCTGCATTTCTAAAAGGACGCATACCCTGTACACCCTGAGCCCCCTGTAGGGTTGTCTGCTCGGCTTCTGAGAGGGAAAAGCTGCAAGGTCAAGGCAAGACCCTCCTTCCCCTTCATGCCAGGGGCCAAGAGCTCCATGTCCACAGATTCCTGCAAGCCTGCTCATGACTCAGGTCTCAGAGCTGATTTCTTACAGTCCTAAAAATAATTCGAAACTAGCCCAAAGCTACTCACACATCAGACAACCTGAGGGCACTCTTGCTGGCATCAGGAAACTCAGAGACCTAATTAAACTCTTCTTCCCCTCCCCTCCCTGGGAGCACAGACTAGGGGAGAGCAAATCATAATGGTCAGATCCACGTGGGTGTCTCCTGAGGGGAGGGGGTGACCTCAAATCCCAGCAGAAAAGCAAAGAAGGTGGGAAGACTGTGGGATCCTGGGCTGCCTAAGGCTGGTTTCCAAGAAAGATGTGTCCCTGCTGCTTCTCTCTTTTGTTCAGGGGCCCGCCAGCCCTCTGACAACCGCCCATATGTCCAGCTGGGGCAGTCCCACTAGGAGAAAAGAGACCTAGATATCTGTGCTAGAGACGGGCTTCAGAGCAGTATGTGGGCCGTGGCAACTGGAAAAGACTATTTTCAGTTGAATCTGCAGCAATCTACCATTCCCCTCCTATGTGGGAGGGACTGATATAAACCAGGGATTGGGCAGTTCTCCCAAGCTTAGTTAGGATGTGACCTCAGGGTTGGGCAGGAGGAAGTTATAGGACTAGAGTCCCCACCTCAACCCCTCCTCCCCACTGTCACGTACCCTGAGTGAACAGGAAGTGTTTATACACCTGGCAGGTATGCAAGAACACTTCTTAGTTTTGAATCAAATAAATAACATCGAGGCGACATTCAGTGTTCATTGTGTACCTGCCTCATTCCAGGCACGATGCTAATCGCTCCAGGAGATGATCTCTTTTCGTCCTCCCAACCGTCTATGTGGTAGGTATTATTAGTCCCATTTGAGAGTTGAGGAAACTGAAGCTGAGAGAGGCAATTTCCCAAGTCACCTTTGAGAAAGTGGAAGAGCAGTTAAGTTTGCAATCAAACAGGGAAGCCAAACAACCACATGAAATATTAAACAGCAGTAAAAGAGCTCTTTGGAGAAGGGTTTCACCATAGACTTTGTCCATGAAGCCATTTTCAAGGCTTCAGTCATCTCCATGCAAAGCCCCCTAAACCTGTAGCTCCAGGTCCGGCCTCTCTCCTGGGCTACAAAAATTCCCTAAATGCTTGCTGCCTGCTTGCTGTCTCCTCCAGGTTGCCCTCTCTGGAGCTCACACTCAGCCTGGCCAAAACTAAGCTCACCATCACTTCTACGTTCATCCCAGACTAACTCCTCATCCGATCTGTCTATTTCTGGGCAGTGACACCATCTCCTAAAGACAAAGGTTTGAAATCTTGAGCTTTCCATCACTGTTCCATTATATGCTGTCTGAAATACTTTTTTCTCATTTTCCTTCCTCTCCTATACCTGCAGCTCTTCTTTCACCTATCCTCCCTCACCCATCTAAGGAAATCTGGGCTCTCTTTTAGCAGAAAAATATGACAGAACTCCTTCCTCATCTATCCACCAGTGCCTAAGAATGATTTTTTGAAAGTTGATCAGTCAGAAAAAGGAATGTCAAATCCTGGACGCTCACTTTACCTAGATCCAATTTTAATGATTCACATACATACCTTTATTATCTAACAAAATGGGACGAGGATACTCAGCGTGAAGAAAAAAACAGTTCTTTAGACTCTACCAAGACTTGTGCCAGGTGCTTTCACATACATTATCTAACTTAATTCTTATAACAACTCTGCAAGGTAGATACGATAAAACTCACTTTATAGACAAGTTCAAAATCAAGCTCAAAGGGTGGGAGGGAGGGAGACACAAGAGGGAAGAGATATGGGGATATATGTATATGTATAGCTGATTCACTTTGTTATAAAGCAGAAACTAACACACCATTGTAAAGCAATTATACTCCAATAAAGATGTTAAAAATTAATTAATTAATTAATTAAAAAAATAACAAGCTCAAAGAAGCTGAATAACATGCTCAAATCATACACCTAGTGAGTCTAGAAGCCTTTCTCTTCTCTTTTGCAATCTCTCCCTAAGTGATCTCACCCAGATTTAAAATATCATCCATAAGCTGATAATTTCCAGCTTCATGTCTACAACTCTGTGTTCTGGACCTCTTACATCCTCCCTTAAATGGCTAATCCACCTAGATAAATTAACATGTCCAAAACCCAAGTCTTGGATTTTCCCCTCCCCCACTAAAATAGTTTCTCCAAGGCTACTGAAACTTCTGCCTCATCCCTACCACTCTCTCCCTTGCCCTCCATGCTCCAGTAACACAGGCTGATTTGGTATGACTTAAACATGTTAATCTTATTCTTGCTACAAAGAGTATGTATTTACAAGGAATATCCTTCCCCCAAATCTTCCTTCTAGCTTTTTCCTTCACAACTCAGATCTCTCACCTCCTCAGAGAGTTTCCCTAATCGTCTAGCTCAAGTAGCCTGTTGGTCCCACCACCCTCTATCCCATCATTCTATTTTCGCCTTAGTACATATCAGTACATATGTGAAATTAATTTTAAAAAATATGTTAGTTGGTTCTCTCCCCAGACCAGATAGTAAGCTCCATGAAGACAGACATTTTATTTCTTATATCCCAGTTCCTAGTATAATACCTGACACAAAATGGGTGCTCAATAAATATATGTTGAACCAAAGAATGAAAGAGTTTCAGAATAAGAATTGAACACAGGCTTGTGTAAATGCAAACCTCATGCTGGATGAAGGTTGAGTGATGGTTACTTGTCTTGGAAATCACAAGATGAGGCAAGTTCCTAGGTGTGCATCAATTTCATTAAACCCTTTGTAGCCAGTTTGATCCCAAATAAGCTAAGGTCAGTGGTGGGTAAGAAGCAGGGGCCTGGGGGCTGCCATGGTGTTCCATAGTCAGTGCCCCCTTGAATGACCCATGCTTCCATCTCCATGCCAGGATGGCTATTGTGACATGGATTCAAACCTCTAATTTCACCCTGAGGTAGACACTACTAGCTGCCTTCCCAATAGGCATTTCCATCTTCCTAATGCCAAGAGTAATTCATGCATCTACCATTAGCTTGCCATGAGCTTTGGGGAAAGCTGGATACATCCTTAATCCCAAGGGTCTATATGAGTCTAAGCCAGTCATGGTGGTCCCATTCCCATTGCCTGTGACCGGTTTAGGCATGAACATGGTATGCGGTCCTGGCTAAGGACACATGAGGGGAAATCTGTGTGGGGCTTCTATGAAAGATTCCTTCACTTGCCCAAGAGAGACACAAGGAAAGATAGTTTCTTTTCTTCCACAAGAGTAATTGTGTTATTGTGTCTGGGTGTGGCACAGTGGAACTAAGGCAGTCATCATGAGCTCACAACAAAGCTCATGTGTTGAAAAGGGCAGAATAGAAGTATGGACAGAAACTGGGACCTTGATGCTAGATGAGCCACTGAATTAACCAACCCCTGCAGCACCCTACCTCGAGATCTCTTTTTATGGGAGATGATAAGGACAATGGTCTTTACTGTCCAAACCATTCTGAGTTGAGGTTTCTGTTTCTTTCAGCCAAAAGCAGGCTCAAGGAGCCATGCCCTGATGAGGCTTTGTCAATCTACTTCTTGGCTCTGTTTCAGGCCTACATCAGTCAAAGTCAAATTGTGGCTGCCTTTAGCAACAATTGGTCACATCTGGTCCTCGGTCCTGAACTAGCCTCACTATGTGGAATCCTTCCAGATCGAGAAGAGCCACATGAAATAAATAATATTTTTGACATATTTATTGCACTTTGCATTTTATAGAGGTTTCAGTGTTTCCTTCTAAATACTTAAGCATCTAGTATGTGCCAAGCATGGCACAAGCAGCATGATATAGCTGTGAAGGCAACAGACAAGATCTGTGTCCTCATGAAGCCTACAAGGAAACAAGTACAATAATTTCAGATTGTGGTGAGTGACGTGCAGGAAATAAGTAAGGCAATGAAACAGAGAGTAACCAACCAACTGCAGTAGGAAGACTTCTTAAGACCTGATGGTCAGGGAAGGCCTCTTTGAAGAGGTGACCTTTTCTCAGTTGTAACTTGCATCTATTTTTTCTATTATTGAAAAATGTGCATAATATAAAATTTACCATTTTAACCATTTTTAGTGTATAGTTCAGTAGCATTAAGTACATTCACATTGCTATTCAACTATCATTACGTTCCATCTCCAGAATTTTTCGTCATCCCAAACCTAAATTCCATATCCATTGAACACTAACTCCCCATTCCTCTCTGCCCCCAGCTCCAATGACCACCATTATGCTTTCTGCCTATGAATTTGACTACTCTTGGTACCTCATAGAATTAAAATCATACAATATTTGTCATTTGTGGCTGGCTTATTTCACTTAGCATATGTCCTCAAGCTTCATCCATGTTGAAGCATGCATCAGAATTTCCCTCCTTTTTAAGGCCAAATGATATTTCATTGTATGGATACACCATTTTGTTGATCCATTCATCCATTGATGAACGCTTCAGTTCAAGAAGGTGACGTTTGAAATGAGAGCTAAAGAATGAAAAGAACCAGCCATCCAAACCCAAAGAACATACAATGCTGAGAGTGGACTATAGTGTAAACTATGGACTTTCAGTGGTTATGATGTGTTCTCATAGGTTCATCGTTGTAACAAATGTACCACTCTGGTGGGCGATGTTGATAATGGGGAAGACTGTACATGTGTGGGCACAGGGGGTATATGGGCAATCTTTGTACCACTCCCTCAATTTTGCTATGAACCTAAAACTGCTCTAAAAATATAAAGTCTTAACATAAAAAAAAAAAGAGCCAGTCACAGGAATTGCCAAGGGACTGGTTTCTCGGCAGATGGGGCAGCAAAGATGAAGGCTGGGAAACTTCTAATCTTTCCTGAAGACTCAACTCCAATGCCAGCCCCTCTGCAGTTTTCTCTCACATCCCTGAGCAGCTGGTCACTCCCTGTCTGTGCTTCCAAGGACTTTTACCTGTATTTATCCCATCGCACCGTTGTCTCTCCTACCAGGCTGTGGTTCCATCACCCTTCCGAACACACATTTTTTTTCCCAAGAGCTGCAAACAACTGCAAAACGGTGAATTTGAGCTGCCAACAAACTGTGAAAATGATGGATTTGAGTTTCTCTTTACTTTCAGCCCCATAAGGCGGAGGAGATAAGGAACACGATGAAACAGCAAATGCAGGCCGAGGAGGAAAAGAAGCAAAGGACCTGCGTCCTCTCCGAGCTAAGCCTTGAATTTAGAGCCGCAGCTTCCTGGAGCTGGGAGGGATATTGCAGATCCTGTAATACAAGGTGTTTGCTTTGTTGTGGGGTGAAATGTTTTGTGCAAGCTTCCTGGATGGACACGGAGAGGCTGGGAGAACAGCAGGCTCTTAGCAGTCCTGAGAGGTGGTTAAAGCAAGTTTTCAGTGCCCCTCTGTATCCTCCCGGTGTCCCATCGGCTGGAGGACCTCACATTACTCCACGGTTGGTGGCCTTCTGGGGCAAAGAGGTCCTTGCAGGGGCCCCCTCAGCTCATACCTGCAAGGGCTGCAAACAGCCCTGGGTGACTTGCTGTGAATCTTTGCTAACAGGAAGGAAAACGGCGGTTACTCCCATTGCCCCAAAGATCCTGGGTCCCAGAGAGAGAGAGAGAGAGACTTGGTCTTACTCCAGAGGATGCCATCCCATCAGCTGGGAGAGGGTCGCTGGTGGTGCGGAGGCCCCAGGTGCACTCTAGCGGTTGGTGGGTGGGCAGACCATCCTGAAACTGGCTGTTCAGAGGTGGCCCCTGTGCTTTGCTCGTCCACATGGCCTTGAACTTGTCAGAGCTGCCACTGCGCTTTGCGTGAACTTGCCCTCTACAGCCCAAGCCATCCTTCTCTGACTCTCTGTCACAAAGCTGATTAACACTCTCTCTCGGAATAATTCCCAGGCCCCTCAATCCCTTTCAAAATCTATTTTCTCCCTTTACATGGAGCACAATTTTGTGGGGACAGAGGATATCGAATAATGCCAATGCTGAATTCTCAGAAAATGGCCAGACGTTAGATCAGTATGTATGCATCCCTCACATAGAAATAGGAAGATGTTCGTCTTTTGTTTATTGACTAGGCAATCAAAAAATTACTCAGAGTCTATTGTGTGCTCAGAACTAGGCATTTTGGAAGAGACGGCACAGCCTGACATGGTCCTGGCCATTCACAGAATTATCAACCTGCTGAGAATGACTAGCACACGTGAGAAAATGAGAGAGAAACTGAATGCTATTGTGTGTGGCCCTAACCATTTGTGCGTAATTACAGGCTGCCATCCATCCCTGGGAAACACACCCTTTCTACAGGATGGGTCTCCCTCGGAGTATTTTTGAAGGTGAACGAGGCACTGTTCTTCCGGATGTGGCATTCCTGCCAAACTCTCTAGTATATTCATCATCTGAATAAATCTGATCAACAAATGATACTCTTTACTCCTTGGAGCAAACACCAAGTACAGATGCTGCATGTGGACCCTGACGACGGAGGGTCATCTCAGTGACAGCTCATTATCACATGACCTGGAAAGCCAAGGTTGCCCATGTCCCTGCCCCTCACCAGGTGGGGCCACGTCCCCTTTGCCTGCAGGGATTCCAAGGGTGGCGGCTCTGTGTCTGCGGCTATGGCCACACCAGGCACGACCGCCGATTGTTCCCCTGGGGCTGACCTCATACACCTCACACTTTTGTCCTCTGGGCTGCTGGGAATGTCCTTTGGGGTTTTCCCATCTGAGCTGCCATCTCTCTGCAGGGGCCCCTGCCCTTCCCCTCTTCCTCTCTTCCTGGGGGAATCACAAGGTTTAGGGAAAAGGTAGAAGCAACTCCTCTCTAAAGAATTCCGCATTTGGCTATTTGTTCCCCCTGTGATGGGGCTCAATCACAGCCACCACCTCTGTCCAGAGTTACAAGTGCAAAGGAACCCAGAGAAGGGAGAAGTCAGTGTGGAAGGAAAAGGGCTGGGAAGGCTGCCTGGACGAGGCACCTGATTGTGTCTTTGACATGTTGGCATGATTAGAAAGAGAGGGGGAGGGGAGACCCCAACAGGGTGAAGAACTGGGGCAGATCTGAGCAGGCTGGGGGTGGGGGGCAAGCTGAGGGTGACACCAGGGGGCAGAAGGGCATGGAGGAGCCTGGTGAGTCCAGGACAGAGGGCCAGGGGAGGAGGTGAATAAGGTCCACTCCCCAGCCAAGAGTGAGCACTTACTATGGGCAGGTACTGTGCTAGGTCCTGGGGACAGAGCAAGGGACAAACAGGAAAATCTTACTGCCACCACATGGGAATGTGACGGAGCTTATATCCTAGTGGGCAGAAGCATTCTAGGAGTAAAATAATAAGTAAATTGTATAGTATTTAGAACCCGATAAAGTGCTATGAAGGAGAATAAAGCAGGGAGAGTGAAAGGGAGAGCTGGAGAGGCTGAGGAGTATCAAAATGTAAATGTGATGGTTAGAGAAGGCCAGGCAGAGATAAGTGACATTTGAGCAAAACTATGAAGGAGTTGATGGAGTGAGCCATGTGAGGAGCTGAAGGAAGAGTAACCCAGGCAGATGGACCAGCAAGTGCAAAGGCCCAGGGGTAGGAGCTAAATCCACATATCCACAGAATAGCAAAGGGACCAACACGGCTAGCGTGAAATGAGCAAAGAGAGAATAGGAGATCAGGTTATATAAGTCATGGGCAGGTGGATTGTGTAGGGCCTTGTAGACCCCTGGATGGGCTTTCTTTGCCTTTTTATTGTCCTCTGAGTGACATAAGGAGAGATTTAGCAGCTCTCTCTGATGGCTTGGTTGGCAAGAGTGGGGGGAAGCAAGGAGGCCAATTAGGAAAGAATGCAACAACCAAGGCAAGCGGTCATGATGGCGAGGACCAGTGTGGTGGCCGTGAAGGTGAGAAATGGTGGAGGCTGGGTGGTGGTTTTTTTTTTTTGGCCACATCGTGGCATACAGGACCGAACCCATGCCCCCTGCAGTGGAAGCATGGGGTCCTAACCTCTGGACCGCCAGGGAATTCCCCTGGGTGTGTTTTTAAAGTGGTCTCAACAAGCTGGCTGTAGCCGATGATATAGCCTGGGGTGTAAGAGAAAGAAAGCATCCAGGAAGACGCCAAGGTTTTCCACCTGAGTAATTGGAAAGAAGGAGATTCAATTAATGGTGATAGTTACTTGGTTGGGGAGGGGAAAGGACCTGGTGGGAGGGGTGGAGTTTCAACTATAGAGACTCTGATTTTGCCTTTCAGGCAACAGGAAGGATTTTAGTCTTTGTGATGAAATGAACGTTCCAGAAAGGCAAATCTGGCAGTAATATTTAAGAGGGGCTAGAGCAGAGAAAGACCTAAGATTAGGGACTCTGCTTTAATCTAGACATGAAGTGATATTTATGGGAATGAAAGTAGAAAATCTATGTAGAATGCAAATGTGCAATGGAGTCTTTTTTCGAGACCCACTAAAAACAGGCTGAACCTTCCCATGTCCCACAGTAGGTCCTATGCCCTCCCTGACGTTTCTGTGATTTCAAAGCCTGACGTTTGTACAGCCATTTCTCATGCTGTCCTTTGAGCACTGATCTCGCTCTGTCTCACTTCTTGGAGCTGGTAGCTTCTCTCTGACTTGGGAGGGGGGACATCCCCTTTTCTTGATTTTTCTCCCAAACTACTCACACAGGAAAGCAGGGGGTAGTCAGCTTTACTGAAGATTTGTAGGGTCATGATGGTGGCATGGGGTGTTGGGAGGTGACATTGCTCTCCTGCCCCCAGGAAGCCTAAGGACACCTTGTTCTTAAAAAGCTGCTCCACTGCGTCTGTCTTAACAAGTGTTCTCACTGGTGTGAGTGACAGACCCCAAATGACAGCAGCTCGGACTCAAGATAGAGGCTCATTTCTCTCTCACGTGACAATGCCGAGGTCAGGAATCTGCTGTGCCCCCGGGGCTGGTGTGGCCTCCCGTGGTGTCAGGGCCCAGGATCCTCCTGTCTTCTCGCTCTGCCGTGTGTGGCCTCCATTCCCAAAGCCTTCTGACGGGGACAGCTGGCCTCTGGAAAGAGGAAGGTAAGAGCCCCACTCCTCCCTGGGAGGGAAGTTCCCCCAGGCTGCCTGGACCTCTTTCTCTTACAAACCACTGGGCAGAAGGAGGGCGACAGGTCGTATCTGGTTGCAAAGGGGGTGGGATTTACAGGTGGGATTTATTCTGGGAAGTCATGTGCCCACTGAACATTTAGGGATTTTTTTTTTTTTTTTTTTTTTTTAACTAGAAGAATAGAGGAAACTGGAGGCTGTTGACAAGCCTCCCTCCTCGGAGCCGTCTCGCTTCCCGGGACTCCCTTCCCCAGCCCAACCAGTCCACACTGACAGCCTTGCTTTCCAGCCAGACACACCCTTTAACTTGAATTCCTAAAACGACACTGTTTTCTCCTGAGAAGGACTTTGTGCCAGCCTCTTCAGTTAATGCTTTTTCTCCCAACCCACAAAAGAATAGGCATTTGAAGAAAACAGCGACAGAACTTGGGATGAAGAAGAGAGAAAATTTAGGTCCCTGCCTTTGGAAACAGGAAAAATAGGAGTCACCCTATTGGAAATAAGGTCATGGGGAAGGAAGAGTGTAAATAAAAATAAAAAAACAAACTTACGGTTACCAAAGGGGAAGGGGGAGGGGGATAAATTAGGAGTATGGGGTTAACAGATACACACTACTGTATATAAAATAGATAAACAACAAGGACCTACTGTATAGTACAGGGAACTACATTCAATATCTTATAATAATCTATAATGAGAAAGAATATGAAAAAGGATATATATATATATATATATATAACTGAATCACTTTGCTGTACACCAGAAACTAACACAACATTGTAAATCAACTGTACTTCAAAAATATATTTATATATATAGGTGGGGAGGTGGAGTGGGGATGGGAAGAGAGCGCATTTCTAGAGGAAATGGTTATACAAGGTTTGGACATGATAAATTAGAGGTAAGGGTGGCATCAAGGTAAAAATGTATTCCACGTTCTTGAAAATGTAGAAGAAAATACCAGGTAAAAAGTCAAGCTGAAGGATGGATGTAATTTCTATATGCCTCAGTTTTCTCATCTGTAGAGTGGCGGTAATAATAGGACTTCTTAAATGATGTAGAGCGTGTAGCACAGGGCCTACACACAGCGAGTGCGGGGTACGTATTAGCTGTTACTGCTTTCACTAGGTGCAAGTCATCAGCTAGCAGGAGGCAGAATGTGCTCACCTAGAGGGATGTTTGAGAAAGAAAAGAGGTGAAAATCTCTCCTTGGGGGTTAACCAAGGGGGAGGGAGGAAGAAAGAACAGGAGAGGGAGGAGAAGAGGCTGGGAAAGTGTGGGGCTGCTGAGGCTTTGAGAGGAGGGAGGGTCAGGAGTGGGTGATCTTTAGGTCAAACGCTGAAGTCAGACCTGGATGAGGGGGACTGAGGCAGAGACCCCGGGTTCAACAGGCAAGTCATCAGTACACTTTGCAAGGGATTTTCCTTGAGATCTTAGACACAGCAGCCAAGACCACAGAGGATAAATGAAGAAGTGCTGGTATAAATGAAGGGTAAGGGCAGCATAGATCTTACATGGCCACCGAGACACAGGAGCCAGGTTGCTGGGAATCACAGAGAAACAAGGCTGGAAATCTGCCAGGTTGATAGGGGAGATCACTCAACCTGGGTGACACTGGGGGTTCCAGGGTGTCCACCAATCTCTCAGGGCAGCAGGACCCGAGGGATGCGTGGCCAAGGACTCCACAGGCAAGGGTAGAAGCCAAGCCGAGCAGCCGGCTCCAGCTCACATTCCAGCCCCCCTGCATCTCTTACCTTCTCGATTCTACACACAGGAAATTCTGAGGGCTGGCCAGCTGGTCTCAGAGAAGCAGGTGCTCCTTTGTGGCAGCTCTTAGGTCCTCTGCATAGCGATGCCACAGGGAAGTGAGTTTGAAATTGACGGGGGTTTTCTGCCAAAACTGGTACCCAACTTGTTCCAGCTCATCACGTAGTGATTCAGAAATATGGCAAAGCAACCCAACAGAGACCCATATTCTTTCTTTCCCTCTCTTTGGTATCTTAGAGGTGATGAATAAGAATCTGTCATATTATTTATGATAAAGTGCCACACATATACTCCCTTTGACATTCAAATCTCGACTTAAATAGCATGAAACATGCCTGCCCTCTTTAAAGGATGGCTTCTCTGAAAGCGGATAATTCACCGTTATCTCTACATGACCAAGTGTAATTTGCGAGACCAGAAGATTCATTTTCCTGTTTAAAACAATGAATGGGACTGAGATGCTGATTTGTTTGGTAGCTGCTTTAGGCTGCCAACTCTAGATGTTTTCATCTTTTATCTAGGTTGGTGTCTGTTTCAGAGCAAAAACAGCCAGAAGCAGTCAGTAAGATAAACACATGCCAAGTGAGAACTTTTGCCAAGAGGGAAAATCTTATCTAATCCATGTGGGACAAAGATGTGCTGGTGGACGAGCCCATGTCCAAGAGTAGGCTTGAGGTCCAAGGGGAAGGCTGAAATGGCCTGGAGGTCCACAACCTTGCCTCTGCCCTCACAGCCAGCTACACCAGTCAAATTGTTGTACAAAGCCATGTTAGTTCAGGCCTTCTGGGAAACTGATACCAAGATAGCAAGAGATTTTTACTTGGAAAAATGTCAGAAGGACAAAGGAGAGGGAGCAGGAGAAGGAAAGAGAGCCTACAGATGGTGGTACAGGTCTGGCCCCTGTGGAGGGGCCACAGAGGAGGAAGGATGAGGTGGGAAAGTCTCAGACTTCAGCTCTATTCTAAGAAAGCTTCTGCCAAACTGATGGGAAGTCTCCGAAGCAAAGTGGCTCATCTAGGGAGTCCCCATCCTGCAGGAATGGGCCTGCCACAGACCTCTGCCTTGCATAGCCATTGACTGGGACCAGCCCTGGGGAAGTCTGGCCTCCATGCCAGGGCCACGTTGGATCCCGCTGGAGCCATCAGTCAACCTTTCTCCTTTCCAGTGGAAGATCTGAGCGACACATTTTTATGGCTGCCAGGCAGACAATTCTCGAAAAGTCATGTCTAAAAAGCCTGGTAGAGACTTTCCTGGTGGCACAGTGGTTAAGAATCCGCCTGCCAATGCAGGGGGCATGGGTTCGAGCCCTGGTCTGGGAAGATCCCACATGCCGCGGAGCAACTAGGCCCGTGAGCCACAGCTACTGAGCCTGTGCTCTAGAGCCCACGAGTCACAATTACTGAAGCCCACGCGCCTAGAGCCCGTGCTCCGCAACAAGAGAAGCCCCTGCAAGAAGAGAAGCCACTGCAATGAGAAGCATGCACACCGCCACGAAGAGTAGCCCCCGCTCTCCGCAACTAGAGAAAGCCCGCGTGCAGCAGTGAAGACCCAACGCAGCCAAAAATAAATAAATACAATAAATAAATTTATTTTTAAAATTAAAAAAAAAATTAAAAGCCTGGTAATGATCCTTGTGAAAATGTTTGTGACTCAGATGCCAATAGGAATGAATTTTACTCCAAGAGACCACTGCTTATTTGGATGATTTTGAAAGTCAAGGGACAATAGTGGATTCGCCTTACAGGGGTTGGGCAGGGACTGGCTCTGGTTCTAGGTCTTGAGCTGTGTCCCACACACTGTCAGTGCTCCATAGAGTTTATTACGGTAATAATAGCAATAATGACCACCACAACAATAACAATAGAACAGAACAGAATAGAAAAGAACAGAACTAGGTTCTTATGTTTGCTAAGTGTGATGCTTTCCATAAAAATCCAGGGCTGAGATCACGGCAGAAGAGGGTTTTTTTCCTCTCATATATAACTTCCAAATTATGGTAACTGCTATACTCAAGACACTCTTCAGTTAGAGAAGGACGGGGCAGCTCATGGAAGGAAAGGGAGGCTGGCAGGATATTCCCATATCCCATTTCCCAACCGCTGACACACTGTGCAGAACAGCATGTAATAATCACGGGCACCACTGAATTAGCATCTCCTACCTGGCAGCCTGGGAACTGGATGTTTTTACATATATTTATTATCTGGATTCCTCAACACAGGCTCACAAGATAATTTTTAATTGAGAAAACGAACTCATCCCAGGTCACGCTACAAGTGGCAGAGCCAAAATCTGGTTCCGGGTCTGCCTAACTCCAAACCCCATCTTTTTTCCACATCTTCTGAAAAGATTGGAAGCAGCTTTTGAGTGACACCACACTGCCTTTCCCATGGCATTAGGACCAAATTCTCTGATCTGGGATTTGAGGGTCTCCATGACCCGCTCCCATCCTCCTGTCCCCCACACTCTGGGGGTTCCTTTCTCCAGGACTCCAGCCAGGTCCCCCCTCCTTTCATCCTCTCCCCACCCCTCCCCCACTGTCCGAACCCACCCTGGCTTTTTTTTTTTGAAGGAGCCACTAGTAGGGAGAGGAAAATTTAGAGATTATAGGTTCACGGTGTATTCACAATAGACTTTTGTGTCTGCCAGGATTTTTTTTTCAAATTAATTAATTAATTTATTTATTTTTGGCTGTGTTGGGTCTTCGTTTCTGTGCGAGGGCTTTCTCTAGTTGTGACGAGCAGGGGCCACTCTTCATCGTGGTGCGCGGGCCTCTCACTACCGCGGCCTCTCCTGCTGCAGAGCACAGGCTCCAGACGCGCAGGCTCAGTAGTTATGGCTCACGGGCCCAGCTGCTCCGCAGCATGTGGGATCTTCCCAGACCAGGGCTCGAACCCGTGTCCCCTGCATTGGCAGGCAGACTCTCAACCACTGCGCCACCAGGGAAGCCCTGCCAGGAGTTTTTAAAACACTGACTAGTTAATCCTTACCTTCCCTTTGTTCTTTCTCTGTGCTCTGTGCTCTCAACACAGTAGATTCTCAATACACATTTATTGGCCAGTTCGTTAATTCTGTTAATAAATACTTGTCACTAGGGCATTAAGTGCATTTGCAACACACTGACTGCACCACAATATGTAGCACTGGTTTCAGATGACCTTGATGTAGAATGTTTTGATTATTAAAATATTGTCTTCCAACTGGACGAAAGGAACTTAAGGGAAGGAAGAAATGTAGAATGAGCCACAATTCTTTTTTTCTTTTTTTTATTGAGGCATAGTTGATTTACAATGTTGTGTTAGTTTCTGGTGTAACAAAGTGATTCAGGTATATATATATATATATACATACATATACACACACACACTTTTTTTCTTTTTCAGATTCTTTTCCATTATGATTTATCACAGGATATTTAATATAGTTCCCTGTGCTATACAGTAGGACCTTGTTGTTTATTTATCCTATATATACTAGTTTGCATCTGCTAATCCCAAACTCCCAAGCCATCCCTCCCTCACCTCTCTCCCCTTTGGCAACATTTGTCTTCTATGTCTGTGAGTCTGTTTTGCAAATAAGTTCATTTGTATCATTTTTTTATTCCATATATAAGTGATATCATATGATATTTGTCTTTCTCTGTCTGACTTCTTTCACTTAGTATAATCATCTCTAGGTCCATCCATGTTCCTGCAAATATGAGCCACAATTCTTTATCTGCAACTCTGGAATCCATAAAGCTCTGACAGCCATAGTGTTTTTTTCCCAAAGTTTGAGGCAAATTCCCAAGGTGGTACAATTTGACCTGAACCAATGTAAGACTATTGGTTTATCCTCCCACTATGAATATTCATATGTTTCACTGCAGAAATACTAATGTGTTGCTTGCAGAGTGCTGCTCCAGACCCCACTTGTGGTGTTATGTAATATACAGTTTAGGAACTGGATTACTTATCTAAATCTAAAAAATTCTGAATTAGAAACATGCCTGGGGCTTCCCTGGTGGTGCAGTGGTTGAGAATCCGCCTGCCAATGCAGGGGACACGGGTTCGAGCCCTGGTCTGGGAAGATCCCACATGCTGGGGAGCAAATGGGCCCGTGAGCCGCAACTACTGAGCCTGCGCGTCTGGAGCCTGTGCTCCGCAACAAGAGAGGCCGCGATAGTGAGAGGCCTGTGCACCGCGATGAAGATTGGCCCCTGCTCGCCACAACTAGAGAAAGCCCTTGCACAGAAACGACGACCCAACACAGCCAAAAATAAATAAAATTAAATTAAATTAAAAAGACATAACAAGGAAGAAAATTATTTAAAAAAAAAAAAAAGAAACATGCCTGGCTCCAGGGATATGGGATAAGGGATTATCCTCTTGAATTCTGCATCCATCAGCACATTTTCAGTTGCAAGTAACAGACAACCTAACTCAAATTGGCTTAAATAATAAAAAGAATGTATTAACTCATAACTAAAAAGTCTAGAAATTTTGTGGCTTTCAGACCTGGGTTAATTCAGAGGGCCACAGAGTGTTAAGCCCTACATTCTCTCTCTCCATCTTTCTTGTCTCTGCCCTCCTCAGTCTGTCGGCTTTATCCTCAGTTATATTTACTCACTGAAGCAAAAATTGTTGCCATCGTTCCAGGCCTCACAGGGACAGAGAAAGAGAGCTCGGAGGAAGAGAGACAACTTCTCCATGGATTCCAAGAGAAAGGTCCCATGGCTGCACTTGACAGCCACCATGTATGGTGACTGGGGGTCAGTTGTGCTGATGAGCTTTGCCTGGGGCAGGTGTACTGCCTCCAGGGCTAGGATCAAGTTGGTTGACCTGGACCCCCAAACAAAAACCAAGAGCTACTGGGAAGGGGAAAGGGGAAATGGATGCCGTGGCGGTAATGACCACCTCATCGCCTCTTATCGAATATCTGACACACAGCCAAGCACATTAAAGACACACAACACATACTGGTTGCGATGGTTACGTTTATGGGTCATCTTGGCTGGGCTAACGGATGCCCAGAGAACTGCTAAACTTTATTTCTGTGTGTGTCTGGGAGGGTGTCTCCAGAAGAGAGTAGCATTTGAACCAGCAGATTAAGTCAAGGTCACTTTCCCCAGTACGGGGCGGGGGTGGTAGGGGGAGGCCTCATCAAATCGTTGAGAGCCTGAATGGAACAGAAAGGCAGAGGAAGGGCGAATTTGCTCTCTCTGCCTGAACTGAGATATCCACCTTCTCCATCCCTCGAATACTGCGAGTTTCTCAGGCTTTCAGATTCAGACCAGGACTTAAAGCCATCAGCCCCTTGATTCTCAGGCCTTTGAACTCAGTCTGAGTTACACCACTGCTCTCCTGGTTCATCAGCTTTCAGATGGCAGACTGTGGGACTTCTCAGACTCATGTGGGCCAATTCCTATAATAACAATTTTTATATCTGTCTATCATCTATCTATCTATCAATCATCCATCTATCTACCTATCATCTACCTATCTTTCTATCTCTCCTATTGGTTCTGTTTCTCTGGAGAGCCCTAACTAATACACCAGTCTTTACTCAATTGAAACCTTATCCCCAGTGGTAAACAAGGATTCTGCTTTCTTTATACCGTTAGTTGTCAACCCTGCTTCATGAACCCATGCAGTTTTCCATGTAGTTATCTTACAGTATTTATTTACTTTATTATACGTCATATTAGTCATCTGTGGAAATCTCATCCACCTCACTAAACTCTAAGCTCCTTTAGGTGGGGTCTTGTTTGGCTCTGCTTCCCCCTCAATGCTTAGTATATGTCTTGCAATAGCAAACAATCTGTGTTGGTTGAACTAAGTCACCTCTCCCCATCTCGGGACAAAGCGGTGGCGGCAGAGAGAACTGGGCAAGGCAGGGAGGGTGGGGTAAAGATGGATGGAGAGAGAATGATGTTCTCTTCCCATGTTTTTCATTAGAAAACTAACCCTAATAGCACCGCACTTACCACACTGTAGTAAGTTGGTTCAGGGAGCAGGAAGCAGAAAGTGTCCTTGGAACTGCCTTGAACAGTAAAGCTGACTTATTTGTTCATAAATAAAATCCTCGAGCCAGGGCAGGTTTTAGAATTGACCGAAGGACGGAGAAGCTCTAGAGTGTCGACATGGACCCAGTTTCTTTCATCGCTCCACTTTGTCTTCCCAAAATTGTCTTCCTCATGGAGGCGAAAGGCCTGCCACAGTCCCAAGCGTCTTGCCCTCACACCACGCCGTCCAGAAGGCTTGCACTGCTTGAACTGAAAGGTGGCCGGGGAGATGGAGGGTGATACTGGATGGAAGCCAGGGGAACAAGGGAGCATCAGCTTTTCCCTGAGTATTTCATGGTATACTAGTTTCCTAGGGTTATTGTAACAAATTACCCAAACTAGGTGGCTTACACAACAGAAATTTATCATTGCACGATTCTGGAGGCTGAAGTTCCAAATCAAGATGTTGGCAAGATTGGTTCCTTCTGAGGACTCTGAGGGAAGGATCTATTCCAGACCTCTGTCCTTGGCTTGTATATGACCATCTCCTCCCTGTCTGTCTTCACATTGCCTTTCCTGTATGCTTATCTGTCTCAGTGTCCACATTTCCCCTTTTTCTATAAGGACACCAGTCATGTTGGGTTAGGGGCCCACCCTACTGTAGTGTGACCTTATCTTAGGTCATTGTATCTGCAATGACACTCTCTCCAAACTAGGGCACATTCTGAGATACTGAGGGTTAGGACTTTGACATCAATTTTAGAGGGACCCATTCAACCCATAACACATGGGACAGGGGAGAAGATAGCTAAATGAAAATCAGGATTCTATTAGGGGAACAGCAAGAAAATGGATGCTGGGTCAGTGACCCTAGAAGCCTCTACAATATTTTTTTTTTATAAAGAGAGAGTGTATTTTCTCTTTTAAGTGCAGCTATTGTGGAAAATCACTTCCCCTTCCTCTAGCCTATGGTAGATGACAGACAGCACGAGAATAAAACCTAAGAGACAGATCTCTCCATCACACCGCTTTCTGTCTCTGTGGTTTCACTGTATAGTCTCTCTCTGGCAGCTGTGCTATGTAGCCCTTTAGATCCTCTGAGATACCTTTGAATATTATCTAGCTAGTCTTCACAGTGCCTGCTGGGAGACAGGACTTCACTTAGAGAAGAAAGTCTCCAGAAGATTTATGGTAGAAATGCCCAGAAATGAAAATCCTAAGGTTTCCCTGCTGTCCCAGGCATTTTTCTTGCCCCAGAACACTCAGCATTTGGGATTAAAATCTATATTTTCAACCTTGGTGGTATCCTGACACCCTAGTGGGGAAAGATGATCTCACTGGGCAGTGTCCACAGAATGTGGAAGTGAAAAAGGCAGAGACTTTATCTCAGATAAGGGCTCTGATGAACGAATGAGCTGGGAGAGAATGAAGGTCACAGGCTGACCTGGGCTATTTAGAGGTCCCCCAACCCCAAACAGTGGCTCCTTCAACCCAGGGAAAAGAAAATGCTACCATTAGGGGTCCAAGCTATCTAGAACATCTTATTCAGAAGAACCCAATTGAGACCAGGTGTGATAATGTCTTACTTCTCCCTAGTAAAGAGGTCACAAACAACTCTAAGGAAAAACTGTGTGGGGTCCAAGGTTTGTTTTATTTCATTTTGTTTTTTAACAACTTTACTGAGGTATGATTGACATACAGTAAATTGAACTTACTTGAAGTGTACAATCTGATAATTTTTGACATATGTATACAACTGTGAAACCATCACTATAATCGAGATAATGAACATGTCCATCACCCCGGAAAATTTCCTCCTCTTCCTGCTCTCTCACCAGTCCCACACCCATCCTCAGGCAAACACGAATCTGCTTTCTGTCCCTATAGATGAGTTTGCTTTTGCTTGACTTTTATAGAAATGGAACTGTACAGTATGCACTCTTTTTTTGTCTGGATTTTTTTCACTCAGCATAACTCAGATTTATCCCTGATGCTGTGTGCATTGATAGTTCCTTCATTTTTATTGTTGAGTACTAGTCCATTGTCTGAACATCCATTGACCACGATCTCTTTATTCATTCACCTGTTGAAGGGCATCTGGATTGCTTTCAGTTTCTGGCTGTTATAAATGAAGCTGCTTATAAATTCACCCTTGTTTGCACAGGAGGTCCATGGTTTGATTGTGGCATATTGGTTTGGTGGGGATGGCTTCATTCTCTGTGCGTGGGTATGTGGGCCACACAAGGATGTTTTAGGGGATGAGTGGTTCTCTTGAGATCCCAGAGCTCTACTTGGCAGAGGCTGGCTTGCTGCTGCTGCTGCCATCTTGGGCCATCTCTGGGGTCCTCTGACTCAAGGGACCCTTTCTGGCTTCTGCTTCGCTCTCCTTCCTTCCCCAACCCATAGTGCTGCCATAGTTAGTGACTAGATTGAAAATGGGAAAATAGTCATCAGGGGAAGAAGAATTGACTTTAAAAGGACCTGAGTTTTATTTTTTTTTCAAATCAACTCTAAATCCTCCATTATTATCAAGCAAACTAGCTGGCCCACATAGAACCACCCTAAGATTCAGGCTAGACAAGCCCCTGCCCCGCACCTTGGGATTAGAGGCTCCCACTCTGGCTCTTCTCCAGCCACACCTGACTCCATCGGATAGGAAGCCCACCCAAAGCCTGAGTTACCATCACCCCCTTCACCACGTGCTCAGTGCCCAGGTCCCTAGAATCGCTTGTCCAGATGACCTCAGTCCACTTATAGGACATCTATGTGTTGTTCCCCAGATCTGAACTGCCAAAAGGTAGACAGCTGTGTGGACAGAACTTGCACGTGTTCGTAAGTGTACCCTCGTGTGTATGTACACCTGCGTGAATACACTAGTTCACAAGGCCCCTTGTAGTATGGGTTGCAGTCAGAAGTGAAAAGAGAAGGGGGCAGACAGTGGGCCAGGGTCTGGGGACCAGGGGCCAGCTCTTCCCATGCTCCCAGCACAGACCTCCAAGGAGTTCAAAAATTTTAAAACCAAATCTGGCCTACAGGCTATCATAAAGGTATATTTGTCAACATAGGAATCTAGAACAGATTTCACTTAATGTTTGGCTAGATTCAGAACTTGACATATTCAGACACTGGGCCCATGGCTCTCCATTTGTACTCTTGCCTTGAGCTCTGAAAGTATTAGGGATGGGCCTGGGACCACCCCTCCCCTCCTCCAGCATCACATATCTGTCATGTTACTTGCTAGCTTTTGATCCTTTCTTTTGCCTTTCGGGGCTATCCTTGATGTTCATTTTAATCTTTTTTCAACAGCATAAATACTGAGAGAAAAAAGTGTGATTAGGGTGGGGAAGAGGGGGACACACACATGGTGTAATCTGCCCCAAGCCCACCTGCCTGTAGACCAGACTCTGCAGAGACTCTAGAATTATGAGTTGATGTTTCTCATCTAAATTATGGGAATCAGGGTAGACTCACTGCTTTGAAGTCAGGCAGCTCAGTTCCTCACTAGAAAGCTATCCTGAGCACCCCTGTGGAAGATGAATTGCCAGGATGGCTCCAATTCTCCACTCCTCCTTGTATCCACCCCTTGTGGCCCCTCCCATCAGGAGATGGAATCTGTTTCTCCACCTCTTGGGTCTGGGCAGCCCTTGTTACTTACTGTGACTGATAGAATGTGGCACGAGTGACAGTGTGCCAGGTCCAAGCCTAGGCCTCAAGAGGCTTTGTGTATTTTTATTCTCTGTCAGACCCCTGTTTCTGCTATGAAGATAAGGCTGGGCTGCACTGCTGGAGTATGACAGGCCACACAGAGCAGAGCCCAGACCACCTCAGCCGAGGCCACCACTCACCTGTCTGCCAACTGATGGCAGATACATGAATCAGCTCCACCGAGATGAGCTAAGCACTGCCCAGGGTAGCAGAACCCCCAACCTGATATTTAATTTCACAAGAAATAATAAATAGTTTTCTTAAGCCACTGAATTTTGGGGTGGTACGAGATTGTAGAGAAACTATTTTTATGTTTCTGCACAGTTAGTGCTTTCTAAACAAATTTTACTGAGATTTGCTTCCTGGGCTCAAAGCAAGCCCTGAAAGACAATATACAACAGAGTAGAATGCGAGAGAGAACTCTAGAAAGATTTACCTAATTCTGGAGGTATGTGCACATTTCAAGGGAAGATGAGCTCTGGGACTTTGGAGATACCTCTGAGATATAAAACTGGAGACACTGGGCTTATCTTTTCCCTGGAGAGACTTATTTACATGCCAAAGGATTAGGGTAAGGATGCTTCCAATAAGACTCCAAAGAGACTCTCTCAGAAAGGGAAGGTGAGAAAGCTGCCTCTTCTTTCTGCACATAACACTGAAATTTCATTTCTCTGTGTCCTAGGCCTACAGACTGAGATTACTATCCCATAAAGCATTCCTGCAATTTTACTCTGGCTGGTGATCATCTTGCTGTGAGTAGAATAAGAAATTTGTCTCTGATCCAAAAATGTCTTGTATGCATTCAAGACAAAATTAATAAAGATAAAAATTTCTGTTTGTTATGTAGCATTAATTGCAGCAATAGCTGACTGATAACAACCACTGATTTCAGTCTCCTTATTGGTTTCTGCTGGAGCATGTCGCCCAACATACTGCACTTGTGACTGATCTAGAGGCAGGGCTTAGGTGGAAATCAGAATTTTATCTTACTGCTGTTGAAGCAAAAGGCTATTCTTCTAACCAGGAATGTTGAAAAATCAACTAATCCAGATATTATCAAACTATCCTTCAAGTTACCTTAGTAACTTGTACGATGTTCTGTAAAATGTAAGTGTTCTGTAAAATAAGGAATAGGTTTTGGAAATTCTGGGTTAAACCTGGTTAACCTGGTTAAACAAAGTTAAATCTGTTTCTTTCTTTCAGAATTTCTCAGACCTTTATACAGAGCTATCTAATCAGTATGCCCATGCAATGCAGGCACAACAAAGATCATCAGACCAAAGTGCAAAATTGTAGCTTTAAAAATGTTAAAGTCATAAATTAGATACTAAAATGTGAATTACCTCAAATGTGGATTAAAGTACAGGATAATTCTTTTCTTCTTCAATCTTGTCCTATCAGTATGGACAAGTTATAAAAATGAAGCACTGACACCAACAGCATAGGCAATAAAAGTAAAAATAGATAAACTGAACTACATCAAAAGTAAAAACTTCTGTGCATCAAAGGGCACAATCAACAGAGTGAAAAGCAACCTACAGAACAGGAGAAAATATGTAAAACATATATTTGATAAGAGGTTAATATCCAGAACATATAAAGAATTCCTACAATTCAACAACAAAATAACCCAATTAAAAGATGGGCAAATGAGAGAATGTCAGCAAGACGGTAGAGTAGGAAATACTAGACTTTGTTCCCCCACAAAAAAACAATTAGACAGCTATCCACAAATGAAAATAGCCTTGGGAGGGTTCAAGAGTCCACCTCAGAATCTACAGTAACACAGTGGGGTGAAAAATGGAAAATAACAGCACAGAGATGACTGCTAGGGACACTGGCTTAGCAGCGACATCTGGAGACCTTTAGGAAAAAAGAAGAGAGTGGGTATTATAAGCATCAGCCCCATGGCAGAGGCCACTGTGGTCCCTAGTGGCCTAAAGAGGGCCCCAAAAGCCTCTGCTACTGAAGACCTCAATAGCTCCCCATGACAGCTGTGAACTTCCCACAGCTTTCACAGAGGAGGACCCCATAGCATTATTTGGTGCAGAATCCAGGGGCCTGCTCTGCAGAGAACACCAGCAGCTTGCACCACTGAGGGGACCAACAGAAATTATCACCACAGGGGAGATGCTGCTGTGCACCCCCTCCAGAAGCAGCTACTGTTGCACTGCCAGGAACCAGGGTTACCAGCACCCCTGACAACCCTGCGCACACCGCAGACCCCAGAGCTGCAGTTGCTCTGTATGCACTTGCAATTCAGATCCTGGCTCTGAGGCCACTTCATACGTGCCCATGCTACAGATCCCAGCCCCATAGCTTCTCTGTGTGCACCTGTGTCTCAACACCAGAGCCAATGTCACTGCAGGTTACCCAGTGCTCTAGATTCCAGAGCCAATATAGCTCCACATATGCCAGCACTCCAGACCCCAGCTTCATGGCCACTTGGTGTGTACCTGTGTCTCATACATCACCACCACTGTGGAGTGGCCAGTGCCCTGGACCCTGGGGCTGCTGTTGCTCTGCAAGCATCCATGCTCCAGTCCCCAGCAACATTGCTGCTCCATGGGCACCCATGCATTAAACGGCAACTGTACCCACAAGCAGGACCCTGCACCAAGAGGGATCTCCTCAGCCATGATATACCCCAGGAGTAAAAGAGATCAACAGCCTTTGCCACTGAAGACCCCAATAGCCCTTGCTGTCACTGCAGACACCCACAGCCTTGGCCATGAAGGATCCTTGCAATCTTTGCCAACAATGACCTCAGCTGACAGAGCTGCATGGAGACTACACTGCTGGGTCTTCCCCAGAGCTATAACCACGATACCCCATCCAGCTGGTGCCCCCACACCTATCTGCAGGTGAAGGTCTTTCCCTAGCTAAATCAATCTGTAAAGTCTGGAAGAAGTGACTCCTCCATCAAATGCACATACATCAACACATGGCTACAAGAAACACAAAAAAAAAAAAATCAAGAAAACTTGATACTGCTGAGGAACACAGTAATTTTCCAGTAACAAATCCCAAAGAAATTGAGATCTATGAATTGTCAAAGAATTCAAAATAACTATTTTTGTAATCCCAGTGAGCTAAAGAGAATGCGGATAGACAACTCCATGAATCAGGAAAGCAGTACAGGAAAGTGAGAAGTTCGACAAAGAGATAGAAATTATAAGAAAGAGCCAAACAGAAATTCTGAAGCTGAAGAATAAAATGAAACAGAAAAAAAAAGTGCAAAAGAAAGCATCAACAGAAATCTTGATCAAGCAAAAGAAACAATCTGTGAACTAAACACAAATCTTTTGAAATTCTCCAGTGAGAGGAGAAAAACAAAAAAAGAATAAAAAAGAGTGAAGAAAGCCTATGTGAATTATGAGACATCATGAAGCAAAAGAATAATTCACATAATGGGAGTCCCAGAATGAGAGGAGGAAGAGAAAGGGGCAGAAAGCCCATTTAGAGAAATAATAGTTGAAAACTCCCCAAATCTGAGAAGAGATATAGACATCTAAGTACATGAAATTCATAGGTCCCCATACAAATTCAACCCAAGGAAGACTTCACTGAGACATATTAGAATAAAAACTGTCAAAAATCAAAGACAAAGAGAATTTTGAAAGCACCAAGAGAAAAAAACAAAATAAAACTCATCACATCCAAGGGAATCCCCAAAAAGCTGTCAACAGATTTCTCAGAAGAAACCTTGCAGGCCAAGAGAGAGTGTTATGATATATTCAAAATGTTGAAAGAAAAAAAAACTGCCAACCAAGAATACTTTTACCCAGCAAAGTTGCCATTTAGAAATGAAGGAGAGATAAAGACTTCCCAAACAAAATTAAGGGAGTTCATCACTATTAGATCTGCTTTACGAGGAATGCTAAAGGGAATTCTTGAAGTGGAAGTGAAAGGATGCTAATTAGTAACGTTAAAACATACGAGAGTATAAACTCACTGGTAAAGATAAGTGTATTCTAAAATTCAGAATATTCTCATAATGAAATGGTGGTGTGAAATCTAGTAAAAAGGTAAAAAGACAAAAGTATTAAAAATAACTATAGCTACAATAATTTGTTGTATGAATACAACAGTGGACACACAATATAAAAAGAAGTAAATTATGACATCAGAAACATAAAATGGGAGGGGACAAAAAGGGTAGAGTTTTCTATGCAATTGAAGTTAAATTGTTATGAGCTAAAAATAAATTGTTATCTATCAGATGTTTTATGTAAACCTTATGGTAACTACAAAGCCAAACAAAAAACAAAAAAACCAAAACCTATAGTAGATAAACAGAAGAGAAAGAGAAAGAAATCAAAGCACATCACTATGGAAAATCACCAAATCACAAAGGAAGACGGAAAGAGAGGAAGAAAGGAACAAAGGAAATACAAAACAGCTTAAAAAAATAAACAAGATGGCAAAATAATAAACTGATTAATAATTACTTTAAATGTAAATGGATTAAATTTTCCAATCAAAAGACATATAGTGGCTGAATGGATTAAAAAAACAAGACTCAACTATTTGCTGCCTAAGAGAGACTCACTTCAACTTTAGCACACACCTAGGCTAAAAGTGAAGGAATGGACATGGAAACCAATGCAAATGGAAACCAAAAAGGAGCATGGGTAGCTCTACCTATATCAAAAGTCAAAAACTATAACAAGAAACAACGAAGGTCATTATATAATGATAAAGAAATCAATTCATCAAGAAGATATAACAATTATTAAATATATATGCACCCAACATTGGAACACCTAAATATATTAAACAAATATTAATCGAGCTAAAGGCAGAAATAGACAGCAATACAGTTATATAAGGGGTCTTCAATATCTCACTTTCAACAGTGGATCGATCATCAAACAGAAACTCAATAAGGAAACATTGGACTTGAACTATACTTTAGACCAAATGGACCAGACATATATAGAGCATCCCATCTAACTGTAGCAGAATATACATTCCTCTTAAGTGCACACAGAACATTCTCCAGGATAGATTATATATTAGGTCACAAAACAAGTTTTAAAATATTTAACAAGATTGAAATCATATCAAATATCTTTTCATGCCACAATGGTATGAAACTAGAAATCAATACCAGGAAAGCTGAAAAATTCAAAAATATGTGGAAATTAAACAACACATTCTTAAACAATCAATGGCTCAAAGAAGGACTCAAAAGGGAAATAAAAAAAAATCTAGACACAAATTAAGTGAAACATGAAACACAACATACCAAAACTTATAGGATGCAGCAAAAGCAGTTCTAAGAGGGAAATTTATAGCAATAAACACCTACAATAAGAAAACTCAAACAACCTAATTTTACACCTCAAGGAACTAAAAAATAAAAATAACCACAACATTAGCAGAAGGAAGGAAATAACAAGGATCAGAGCAGAAATAAATGAAATAGAGACTAGAAAAACAATAGAAAAGATCAATAAAACTAAGAGCTGTTTTAAGATAAACAAACTTGGCAAACCTTTAGTTAGACTAAGAAAAAAAAGAGAGACAACTCAAATAAATAAAATTAGAAATGAAAAAGGAGACATTATAACTGATTCCACAGAAATACAAAGGATTCTAAGAGACTACTATAAACATTTTTATGTCACCAAATTGGATAACATAGAAGAAAACGGATAAACTCCTAGAAACATACAACCTACCAAGACTGAATCATGAAGAAATAGAAAATCTGAATAGATCTATAACTAATAGGGAGACTGAATCAGTAATCAAATATCACCCAACAAAGAAAAGCTCAGGACCACATATCTTCATTGGTGAATTCTACCAAATATTTATAGAAAAATTAATGTCAATCCTTCTCAAATTCTCCCGAAAAAATTGAAGAGAAGGAACACTTCCAAACTCATTTTCTGAGGCTTGCATTACCCTGATATAAAAGCCAGGCAAAGACATTATAAGAAACAAAAATTACAGGCCAATAACTCTGATGAACATAGGTGCAAAAATCCTCAACAAAATACCAGCAAACTGAATTTAACAGCACATTTAAAGGATCATACACCATGATCAAGTGGGATTTATCCTTGGAATACAAGGACGGTTTGGCATATGCAAATCAATAAATGTTATACACTACATTAACAAAATGACACATAAAAATCATATGATCATCTCAATAGATATAGAAAAAGCATTGACAAAATGCAACATCTATTTATGATAAAAATTCTCAACAAAGTGGTTATACATGGAACATACCTCAACATAATAAAGGCCATATATGACAAGCCCACAGCTAACATCATACTGAACAATGAAAAGCTGAAAACATTTCCTCTAAGATCAGGATCAAGACAAGGATGCTTACTCTCAACATTTTTATTCAACATAGTATTGGAAGTCCTACCCAGAGTAATTAGGCAAGAAAAAGAAATAAAAGTCATCCATATTGGAAAAAAGAACTGAAACTGTCACTATTTGCATGACATGATATTATCCTAAAAACTCCACTAAATGACTATTAGAAATAATAAACAAATTCAGCAAGAGGGAAGGATATAAATTCAATATACAAAAATCTGTTGCATTTTATACACTAATAGCAAACCATCAAAAAGAGAATTTTCTTTTAAAAAATCTGGTTTACAATTGCATCAAAAAGAATAAAATACCTAGAAATAAATTTAACCAAGGAGGTGAAAGAACTGTACACTGAAAACTGTAAAACATTGATGAAAGAAATTGAAAGAAACACAAATAAATGGAAGGAGGTTCAATGCCCATGGATTGGAATAATTAATATTGTTAAAATGTCCATACTACCCAAAGCAATCTATGGATTTAATGCAACCCCTATCAAAATTTCAGTGACATTTTTCACAGAAATAGAAAAAAACAATTCTAAAATTCATATGGAACCACAAAAGATCCCATATAAGCAAAGCAATCTTGAGAAAGAAGAACACAGCTACAGACATCACACTTCTTGATTTCAAACTATATTACAGGCTACAGTAATCAAAATAGTACAGTACTGGTATAAAGACAAATAGACCAATGGAACAGAATTGAGAGTCCAGAAATAAACCCACACATATACAGTCAACTAATCTTTGACGAGGGCTCCAAGAACACACAATAGGAAAAGGATAATCCCATCAATAAATGGTGTTGGGAAAACTGGATATCTACGTACAAAAGAAAGAAATCAGACCCCTATCTTACCCCACCCGCAAAGAAAAACTTGAAATGGATTAAGGACTTAAATGTGAGACCTGAAACCATAAAAATTCGAGGAGAAAACATAGGGGAAAACCTCTTGACATTAGTTTTGGCAATGAGTTTTTGGATATGACACCAAAAGCACAAGCAACAACAGCAAAAATAAACAAACAGGATCATATCAACTAAAAAACTGGTGCACAGTGAAGGAAGTAACCAATGAAATGAAAAGGCAACATGCAGAATGAGAGAAAATATTTGCAAACCACACATCTGACAAGGGGTTAGTACCTAAAATATGTGAAGAACTCATATAAATTAATAGCAAATAGTAGACCGACCTTCAAGATGGCAGAGGACTAAGATGGAGATCACCTGCCTCCCCACAAATACATCAAAAATACATCTACATGTGGAACAACTCCTACAGAACACCTACTGAATGCTGGCAGCAAACCTCAGACTTCCCAAAAGGCAAGAAACTCCCCAAATACCTGAATAGGGCAAAAGAAAAAAGAGAAAACAAGAGACAGAACAATAGGGACAGGACCTGCACCTCTGGGAGGGAGCTGTGAAGGAGGAAAGGTTTCCATACACTAGGAAGCCCCTTCACTGGCAGAGGTGGGGTGTGGGCGGGGAAGCTTCAGAGCCACAGAGGAGAGCACAGTAACAGGGGTGCAGAGGGCAAAGGGGAGAGATTCCTGCACAGAGGATCAGTGCCGACCAGCACTCACCAGCCTGAGAGGCTTGTCTGCTCACCTGCCAGGACGGGCGGCAGCTGGGAGCTGAGGCTCGGGCTTCAGAGGTCAGATCCCAGGGAGAGGACTGGGGTTGGCTGTGTGAACACAGCCTGGAGGGGGCTAGTGAGCCACAGATAGGCAGGAGGGACTCTGGGAAAAAGTCTGGACCTGCCTAAGAGGCAAGAGACCATTTTTTCGGGGTGCGTGAGGAGAGGGGTTTCAGAGCACCGCCTAAACGAGCTCCAGAGACAGGCACGAGCTGTGGCTATCAGCGCGGACCCCAGAGACAGGCATGAAATGCTAACGCTGCTGCTGCAGCCACCAGGAAGTCTGTGTGCCCGGGAGACTGTGCAGCCCGCCACTGCCAGGGTCCCGTGATCCAGGGACAACTTCCCCAGGAGAACACAGGGCACGCCTCAGGCTGTTGCAATGTCACGCCGGCCTCTGCTGCCGCAGGCTCGCCACGCATTCGTACCCCTCCGTCCCCTCGGCCTGAGTGAGCCAGAGCCCCCTAATCAGCTGCTACTTCAACTCCGTCCTGTCTGGGTGGGGAACAGACACCCTCAGGTGACCTACACACAGAGGCGGGCCCAAATCCAAAGCTGAACCCCAGGAGCTGTGCGAACAAAGAAGAGAAAGGGAAATCTCTCCCAGCAACCTCAGGAGCAGTGGATTAAATCTCCACAATCAACTTGATGTACCCTGCATCTCTGGAATACCTGAATAGACAATGAATCATCCCAAAACTGAGGTGGTGGCCTTTGGGAGCAACTGTAGACTTGGGGTTTGCTTTCTGCATCTAATTTGTTTCTAGTTTTATGTTTATCTTAGTTTAGTATTTAGAGCTTATTCTCATCGGTAGATTTAATTATTGATTTGGTTGCTCTGTTTCTTTTTTTATATATATATAGATTTTTTTTCCTTTTTCTCTTTTTGTGAGTGTGTATGTGTATGCTTCTTTGTCTGATTTTATCTGTATAGGTTTGCTTTTACCATTTGTTCTAGGGTTCTGTCTGTCAGGTTTTTTTTAGTATAGTTTTTAGCGCTTGTTATAATTGGTGGATTTGTTTATTGGTTTAGTTGCTCTCTTCTTTTTTTTAAATTACTTTTTAATTTTTTATTTTAATAAATTTTTAATTTTTATTTTAATAACTTTTTTATTTTATTTTGTTTTACTTTTTTCTCACTTTACTTCTGAGCTGCGTGGTATACGGGGTCTTGGTGCTCTGGCCAGGTGTCAAGGCTGAGCCTCTGAGGTGGGAGAGCCGAGTTCAGGACATTGGTCCACCAGAGACCTCTTGGCCCCTCGTAATATCAGTCGGAGAGAGCTCTCTCAGAGTTCTCCGTCTGAACACAAAGACCCAGCTCCACTCAATGACCAGCAAGCTGCAGTGCTGGACACCCCATGCCAAACAACTGGCAAGACAGGAACACAACTCCACCCATTAGCAGAGAGGCAGCCTAAAATCATAATAAGGTCACAGACATCCCAGAACACACCACCGGATGTGGTCCTGCCCACCAGAAAGACAAGATCCAACCTTGTCCACCAGAACACAGGCACCAGTCCCCTCCACCAAGAAACCTACACAACCCACTGAACCAACCTTACCCACTTGGGGCAGACATCAAAAACAACGGGAACTTCGAACCTGCAGGCTATGAAAAGGAGACCCCAAACACAGTAAGTTAAGCAAAATGAGAAGACAGAGAAATACACAGCAGATGAAGGAGAAAGGTAAAAACCCACCAGACCAAACAAATAAAGAGGAAATAGTCAGTCTACCTGAAAAAGAATTCAGAGTAATGATAGGAAAGATGATCCAAAATCTTGGAAATAGAATGGAGAAAATACAAGAAACATTTCACAAGGACCTAGAAGAACTAAACAGCAAACAAACAATGATGAACAACACAATAAATGAAGTTAAAAATTCTCTAGAAGGAATCAATAGCAGAATAACTGAGGCAGAAGAACAGATAACTGATCTGGAAGATAAAATAGTGGAAATAACTACCACAGAGCAGAATAAAGAAAAAAAGAATGAAAAGAATTGAGGACAGTCTCAGAGATCTCTGGGACAACATTAAATGCACCAACATACGAATTAAAGGGGTTCCAGAAGAAGAAGAGAAAAAGAAAGGGACTGAGAAAATATTTGAAGAGATTATAGTTGAAAACTTCCCTGATATGGGAAAGGAAATAGTCAGTCAAGTCCAGGAAGCACAGAGAGTCCCATACAGGATAAATCCAAGGAGAAACACACCAAGACACATATTAATCAAACTTTCAAAAATTAACTACAAAGGAAAAATATTAAAAGAAGCAAGAGAAAAGCAACAAATAACGTAGAAGGGAATCCCCATAAGGTTAACAGCTGATCTTTCAGCAGAAACTCTGCAAGCCACAAGGGTGTGGCAGGACATATTTAAAGTGATGAAAGGGAAAAACCTACAACCAAGATTACTCTACACAGCAAGGATCTCATTCAGATTCGACAGAGAACTTAAAAACTTTACAGACAAGCAAAAGCTAAGAGAATTCAACACCACCAAACCAGCTTTACAACAAATGCTAAAGGAACTTCTCTAGGCAGGAAACACAAGAGAAAGAAAAGACCTACAATAACAAACCCAAAACAATTAAGAAACTGGTAATAGGAACATACATATCAATAATTACCTTAAATGTAAATGGATTAAATGCTCCAACCAAAAGACATAGACTGGCAGAATGGATACAAAAACAAGACCCGTATATATGCTGTCTACAAGAGACCCACTTCAGCCCCAGGGACACAAACAGACTGAAAGTGAGGGGATGGAAAAAGATATTCCATGCAAATGGAAATCTAAAGAAAGATGCAGTAGCAATTCTCATATCAGACAAAACAGACTGTAAAATACAGACTATTACAAGAGACAAAGAGGGACACTACCTAATGATCAAAAGATCAATCCAAGAAGAAGATATAACAATTGTAAATATTTATGCACCCAACATAGAAGCACCTCAATACATAAGGCAAATGCTAACAGCCATAAAAGGGGAAATTGACAGTAACGCAATCATAGTAGGGGACTTTAACACCCCACTTTCACCAATGGACAGATCATCAAAAATGAAAATAAATAAGGGACACAAGCTTTAAATGATACATTAAACAAGATGGACTTAATTGATATTTATAGGACAATCCATCCCAAAACAACAGAATAAACTTTCTTCTCAAGTGTTCATGGAACATTCTCCAGGATGGATCATATCTTGGGTCACAAATCAAGCCTTGGTAAATTTAAGAAAATTGAAATCGTATCAAGTATCTTTTCCAACCACAATGCTATAAGACTAGATATCAATTACAGGAAAAAAACTGTAAAAAATACAAACACATGGAGACAAAACAATACACTACTAAATAACGAAGAGATCACTGAAGAAATCAAAGAGGAAATCAAAAAATACCTAGAAACAAATAACAAGGAAAACACGACGACCCAAAACCTAAGGGATGCAGCAAAAGCAGTTCTCAGAGAGAAGTTTATAGCAATATAATTCTACCTCAAGAAACAAGAAAAAATCTCAAATAAACAACCTAACCTTACACTTAAAACAATTAGAGAAAGAAGAACAAAAAAAAAAAACCCGATGTTAGCAGAAGGAAAGAAATCATAAAGATCAGATCAGAAATAAATGAAAAAGAAATGAAGGAAACAATAGCAAAGATCAATAAAACTAAAAGTTGGTTTTTCGAGAAGATAAATAAAATTGATAAACCATTAGCCAGACTCATCCAGAATAAAAGGGAAAAGACTCAAATCAATAGAATTAGAAATGAAAAAGGAGGAGTGACAACTGACACTGCAGAAATACAAAGGATCATGAGGGTTTACGACAAGCTACTATATGCCAATAAAATGGACAACCTGGAAGAAATGGACAAATTCTCAGAAAACCACAAGCTTCCGATGCTGAACCAGGAAGAAATAGAAAATATAATCATACCAATCACAAGCACTGAAATTGAAACTGTGATTAAAAATCTTCCAAAAAACAAAAGCCCAGGACCAGATGGCTTCACAGGCGAATTCTATCAAACATTTACAGAAAAGCTAACACTCATCCTTCTCAAACTCTTCCAAAACATAGCAGAGGGAGGAACACTCCCAAACCCATTCTACGAGGCCACTGTCACCCTGATAACAAAACCAGACAAAGAAGTCACCAAAAAGAAAACTACAGGCCAATATCACTGATGAACATAGATGCAAAAATCCTCAACAAAATACTAGCAAACAGAATCCAACAGCACATTAAAAGGATCATACACCATGATCAAATGGGGTTTATGCCAGGAATGCAAGGATTCTTCAATATATGCAAATCAATCAATGTGATACACCATATTAACAAATTGAAGGAGAAAAACCATATGATCATCTCAATAGATGCAGAGAAAGTTTTCAACAAAATTCAACACCCACTTATGATAAAAACTCTCCAGAAAGTAGGCGTAAAGGGAACTTACCTGAACACAATAAAGGTCATATATGACAAACCCACATCCAACATCATTCTCAATGGTGAAAAACTGAAACCATTCCCACTAAGATCAGGAACAAGACAAGGTTGCCCACTCTCATCACTATTATTCAACATAGTTTTGGAATTTTTAGCCATGGCAATCAGAGAATAAAAAGAAATAAAAGAAATCCAAATTGGAAAAGAAGAAGTAAAACTGTCACTGTTTGCAGATGACATGATACTATACATAGAGAATCCTAAAGATGCTACCAGAAAACTACTAGAACTAATCAATAAATTTGGTAAAGTAGCAGGATACAAAATTAATGCACAGAAATCTCCTGCATTCCTATACACTACTGATGAAAAATCTGAAAGAGAAATTAAGAAAATACTCCCATTTACCATTGTGACAAAAAGAATAAAATACCTAGGAATAAACCTACCTATGGAGACGAAAGACCTGTATGCAGAAAACTGTAAGACACTGATAAAAGAAATTAAAGATGATATAAACAGATGAAGAGATATACCATGTTCTTGGATTGGAAGAATCAACATTGTGAAAATGACTATACTACCAAAAGCAATCTACAGATTCAATGCAATCCCTATCAAACTACCACTGGCATTTTTCACAGAACTAGAACAAAAAAATTCACAATTTGTATGGAAACACAAAGACCCCGAATAGCCAAAGCAGTCTTGAGAAAGAAAAATGGAGCTGGAGGAATCAGGCTCCCAGACTTCAGACTCCACACAAAGCTGCAGTAATGAAGACAGTATGGTACTGGTACAAAAACAGAAATATAGATCAATGGAGAAGGATAGAAAGCCCAGAGATAAACCCACGCACATATAGTTACCTTATCTTTGATAAAGGAGGCAAAAATATACAATGGAGAAAAGACAGCCTTTTCAATAAGTGGTGCTGGGAAAACTGGAGAGCTACATGTAAAAGAATGAAATTAGAACACTCCGTAACACCATACAAAAAAATAAACTCAAAATGGATTAAAGACCTAACTGTAATGCCAGGCACGATAAAACTCTTAGAGGAAAACATAAGCAGAACACTCTATGACATAAGTCACAGCAAGATCCTTTTTGACCCACCTCCTAGAGAAAGGGAAGTAAAAACAAAAATAAACAAATGGGACCTAATCAAACTTAAAAGCTTTTGCACAGCAAAGGAAACCATAAAGAAGATGAAAAGACAGCCCTCAGAATGGGAGTAAATTTTTGCAAACGAAGCAACTGACAAAGGATTAATTGCCAAAATATACAAGCAGCTCATGCAGCTCAGTATCAAAAAACAAACAACCCAATCCAAAAATGGGCAGAAGACCTAAATAGACATTTCTCCAAAGAAGATAGATTGCCAACAAACACATGAAAGAATGCTCAGCATCATTAATCATTAGAGAAATGCAAATCAAAACTACAATGAGTTATCACCTCACACCAGTCAGAATGGCCATCATCAAAAAGTCTACAAATAATAAATGTTAGAGAGGGAGTGGAGGAAAGGGAACCCTCTTGCACTGTTGGTGGGAATGTAAATTGATACAGCCACTATGGAGAACAGTATGGAGGTTCCTTCAAAAACTACAAATAGAACTACCATACAACCCAGCAATCCCACTACTGGGCATATACCCTGAGAAAACCATAATTCAAAAAGAGTCATGTACCACAATGTTCATTGCAGCACTATTTACAATAGCCAGGACATGGAAGCAACCTAAGTGTCTATCGACAGAGAATGGATAAAGAAGATGTGGCACATATATACAATGGAATATTACTCAGCCATAAAAAGGAACGAAACTGAGTTATTTGTAGTGAGGTGGGTGGACCTAGAGACTGTCATACAGAGTGAAGTAAGTCAGAAAGAGAAAAACAAATACAGTATGCTAACACATATATATGGAATCTAAAAAAAAAAAAGAAAAAAAATGGTCAGAAGAACCTAGGGGCAAGACGGGAATAAAGATGCAGACCTACTAGAGAATGGACTTGAGGATACGGCGAGGGGAAAGGGTAAGCTGGGACAAAGTGAGAGAGTGGCATGGACATATATACACTACCGAACGTAAAATAGATAGCTAGTGGGAAGCAGCCGCATAGCACAGGGAGATCAGCTCAGTGCTCTGTGACCACCTAGAGTGGTGGGATAGGGAGGGTGGGAGGGAGGGAGATGCAAGAGGGAAGAGATATGGGGACATATGTATATGTATAACTGATTCACTTTGTTATAAAGCAGAAACTAACACACCATTGTAAAGCAATTATACTCCAATAAGATGTTAAAAAAAAAAAGATGTGACAGATATATACAATGGAATATTACTCAGCCATAAAAAGAAACAAAATTGAGTTATTTGTAGTGAGGTGGATGGACCTAGAGTCTGTCATACAGAGTGAAGTAAGTCAGAAAGAGAAAAACAAATACCGTATGCTAACACATATATATGGAATCTAAAAAAAAAAAAAAAAGGTTCTGAAGAACTTAGGGGCAGGACCGGAATAAAGACACAGATGTAGAGAATGGACCTGAGGACATGGGGAGGGGGAAGGGTAAGCTGGGATGAAGTGAGAGATTGGCATGGACATATATACACTACCAAATGTAAAATAGATAGCTAGTGGGAAGCAGCTGCATAGCACAGGGAGATCAGCTCAGTGCTTTGTGACCACCTCGAGGGGTGGGATAGGGAGGTGGGAGGGAGATGCAAGAGGGAAGGGATATGGGGATATACGTATACATATAGCTGATTCACTTTGTTATACAGCAGAAACTAACACAGTATTGTAAAGCAATTATACTCCAGTAAAGATGTTAAAAAATAAATGAATAAATAATTAAATAAATAAAAACAAATAAGGTATAAGGATGTAACGTATAGCACAGAGAAAATAGCCAATATTGTATAATAACTTTATATGGAGTATAATTTATAAAAATCTCAAATCACTATGTTGTACACCTGAAACTAATATAATATTGTAACTATACTTCACTAAAAATAAAAAAAATTAAAAAACAAGGAAATGAGGTAGAAAAAAATAAGTACCTTAGGTTGTAAACAATATCTGTGGCTTTATCCTGTAACAGTTGGGTAATTATTTAGCACAACAGTGTTGATATTATTAAATTATAAAGTGAGAGAATTAAAAAAAAAGCAAATAGTAATAATAATAATTATAATCCAATTTTTAAATGGACATGGTACCTGATAGTCATTTTTTTTTCCCAAAGAATATATACAAATGGCCAACAGGCAAATGAAATGCTGCTCAACATCACTAATCATCAGGGAAATACAAATCAGAACTATAATGAGATATCACCTCATACCTGTTAGTATAGCTAAAATCAAAAATACAAGAGTTAATAAATGTTGGCGAAGACGTGGAGAAAAGAGGATCCTTGTAATTGTTGCTCACAATGTAAATTGGTGCAGCCATTATGGAAAACATTATGGAGGTTCCTCAAAAAATTACAAATAGAACTACCTTATAATCGTGCAATTCCACTTCTGGGAATATATCTGAAGGGAGCAAAATCAATATTTCAAAGAAATATCTGTACTCCCATGTTTGTTGCAGCATTATTCACAATTGCCAAGACATGGAAACAGTGTCTGTCAGTGGACAAATGAATAGAGAAAATATAATATAAATGTAATGGAATATTATTTGGCCATAAAAAGGATATCCTGCCATTTGCAACAACATGGATGAACCTAGAGGGTGTTATGTTAAGTGAAAAAATCAGGAAAAGAAAGACAAATACCACATGCTATCACTTATATGTGGACTCTAAAAAAAAATAAAGGCAAACTCACAGAAACAGAGAGTAGAATAATGGTTACCAGGGGCTAGGGAGTGGGAGATATGGGGAGATTTCAGTTAAAGTATACAAACTTTTAGTTATGAGTAAGCACTGAGGATCTAATGTATGGCAGAGTGAGGATAGTTAATAATACTGTATTGTGTACTTGAAATTTGATAAGAGTAGATCTTAAGCATCCTCATCAAAAAATAAATTAATTTAAAAGGTGATGGATGCTAATTAACTTGAGTGTGGTAATCACAGTGTATACTTATATCAAATCATCACACTGTATACTTTAAATATGTACAATTTTGTCAATTATACCTCAATAAAACATAAATAAAAATAAAGTTGGTGATCAGTTTTTGTTAAAGATGTACTACAAACCTAAAGATCCTCATTTAGGAATTTGGAGAATTTGTGCTTTTAATTGAAGGAATTATAGAGCTATGAGATGATATCACAGATACTATATAATAAAGTTAGGCTCCGTATCACTACCTTTTTTTTTCTTTAGGACTTGAATTGTGACTTCCGTGTACTAAATAATATGAAATATACCTATATTTTACTGTGTCTGTAAATATTAATCTTGTCAGTAAATATTTTTCAACAGTTTTTTTTAATGGGCAGAGGACTTGAATAAATATTGCTCCAAAGAAGACATGCAAATAGCCAACAAACACATGAAAAGATGCTCTACATCACTAATCATTAGGGAAATGCAAGGCAAAACCACAATGAGATACTACCTCACACCCATTAGGATGCTAGTATTAAAAAAAACAAAAACCCAGAAAATAATAAGTGTTGATGAGGACGTGGAGAAATTGGAACACTTGCACACTGTTGATGGGAATATAAGATGATGCAGCTGCTATGGAAAACAGCATGGAGCTTCCTGGAAAAATTTTAAAATAGAATTACTATATGATCCAGCAATTCCACTTCTGGTTATATACCCAAAAGAATTAAAAGCAGGGTCTCAAAGAGAAGTTTGTACACTCATGTTCATAACAGCATAATTCACAATAGCCAAAGGTGGAAGCAACCCAAGCGTTCTGATGGATGAATGGCTAACAAAGTATGGTCTATACATAGAATGGAATATCATTCAGCCTTATATAGGAAGGAAATTCTGGCACATGTTCCAACATGGATGAACCTTGAGGACATTATGCTAAATTAAATAAGGCAGTCACAAAAAAGAGAAATATTGTATAATTCCACTTATATGCGGTACCTAGAGTGGTAGAAATCATAGGGACAGAAAGTAGCATGTTGGTAACCAGAGGCTGAGGGGAAGAGGAAATGGGGAGTTGTTTAATGGGTGTGGAATTTCAGTTTTGCAAGATGACAAGGTTCTGGACATTGGTTGCACAACAATATGAACATAATTAACGCTACTGAACTGTACACTTAAAATGGTTAAGATGATAAAGTTTATGTCATGTGTATTTTGTCACAATTAAAAATTTGTAAAAGAAAGAAAATGAAGGAATAATGCCAAGCAAACTCTGTCAACATATTATCTCAAAACACCCACCTTAGCCAGGAAAAAAAACTAACGTTCTATGCATCTCCAAGTGCAAAATAAGAAACAAATAACTTCAAAAGATCAGTTACAACAATATCAGATCAAACTGAAGAAGCTAGATAAAAGTCAGGCAATTAATAACTAAAAGCCAACATGCCTCCTGTAATTGCCTAATGGCTCATTTTCCCTGCTGCCTAGAAATTGTCAGCCCTGTGTTTGGAACCAATGAAGCAAAGGGAATAGAAAAGGGAGCACTTTGGAATAATGCTATTAGTAGGTGCATCGTAGCATTTCAGATGGCGCACAGGCAAATTATGGAGTCAAAATGTCTCCACAGCAGGTTGATGAATCTACAGATGTTAGTGATTGTGTTCAGTAATTGTATTGGTAGGAATCCCTGAAGAAAGGAGCTTGGAAGAAGCATGTCTCTTTTGCAAAGAAGTGCCAAAACGAACCACGGGTGATGAAATATTCAAAGTGATAGATGGAAGCATCGAAACAAATAGCATCAAAACCCTGCATAAATGTAGGGATTGATGGTATAGCTGCAGTGACAGGAAGAAGTAAGTGATGTACATCAAGCATTTATTCTGAAAATCGTGAGACACCAGTAATACCTTATTTTATTCATAGAGAAGTCTTCATATGAACAATTTTACCTATAGATCTGAATTTATATTGAATGATACTATAAAAGTGGTGAACCTAATGAAATTCAGGCTATACCGTCCCATCTGTTTTCAGCTTTTTCTACATAAATGGTATCACGATACCCATTTCTGATGTTTCATGCTGAAGTGCACTGGCCGGCCAGGGAGAGAATTGTGTCAGGAATTTATGGACAAAAGGAAGAATTAAAAATTAATTTATGAATCATTCATACTATACAGATATATTAGAAAATAGTTCATGACTTTCTAAATGATTTAACTAATAAGTTTGAGCATCTGATAGAAATTAATGAAAAATTATAAGAACTGCATGAAAACATATAAATGTGGGTGGACAACGTTTTGAATTCAAAGCAAAATTTACCTTTTGATAAGTGGGGTTAATGTGATTTACTGGTGATATTAATCAAGACTAATATATGAATCCTAAAAATGATTAAAGACCAATAGAAGCATATTTGTGTAGGCTTAAGGAAAAGCTTCATTATTATTTAGAAATACTAATATGATCAAATTTGATTGCATTCTAAATCCATTCACATTATCATAAGATATTAATATCATAAGATATTATATTTGGTAATGAAAGAAGAAGAAAAGCTGCTGGATTTAAATAAAGAATCATCTTACCCTTAAAGTACAACTTAAAGAGATCAAATTATATAAATTGTGGCTAGTGGCGAGGGGAAAGTTTCCGCCAGCTGAGAAATAAAAGACATTATTCTGCCATTTGCTACAACATATGTGCTCCAATGCTAACTATTAAAATCTTGATTAAGATTTATGTGCAACCATCTCAAATATAAAACCCAATATTAAAAAGTAAGTTCGTGAAAGCAAGATCAAGTTTTTCATTAAAGATTATTTTCAAAAAGTAAGACTTTGTATTTCATTTTCTAATCACAAGTATGTAATATACAGAAAAATGTAATATATGTAAATGTAAATCCCCTCCTGTTTACTCCAGTGAGCTACAGAAATAGAATATCATCATTTTCTATGTGTGCAATCATGCAAAAAATACTGGGAAGCAATGTGTTAATATATTATATGCACTGTTTATACACAAAAGAGTACTACGGTATGCAGCTTTCCCCAAGCTGACTCGATCACAGAACTTTTCTTGCGTGTGACTGGTTAATGTCTCACGGGTCACTGGTGTTTCATGGAACACAGCGTGGAGAAACTGAGGTGATCTAAACCTCTCAGATGAGGAAACTGGTGTCCAGAGAGGGGAAGTGAATTGGCCAAGGTCGTATTATCGCTTTCATATCTCTGAACCACCCCGTGGGTTCAGAGTTGAATACATTCTTGGATCATACAGAATCTGCTGATATTATATTGAAAGCAGAGCAAGCAATAGCATTTGGAGTTTTTCCAGAAAGAACCTCTCAAAATTCAAGGGGAAGTTACTTTGTGAAAGATCTTTTCTTTTTTCCTTTTTTTCTTCTTCTTTTTTGCATCTCTCTGTTTTCAAATCATTTGCTCTTTTACATGGCTTCCCCAAAGAGGCAATCAAATTAGGATTGGGATAAACCCATAAACAATTCTTTATTGTTTTTTTCTTAATAATGACCTGTCATCATTTTAACTTCAGCTCCCTAAGAACTAGAGTTGCATTTATCCTGTGGTCTCCTGTTTTAGAATGCCCATCCTCACTTTCTATTATCATGTAATTCCTAGGACTGATTTGTATTGTATACATACTTGTTTTTTCAATCATTCGGCTAATTTGGCTAATCAAATACCCTATTTTTCAACGATTTTACTCTTTTAATCATCCAGCAGTTGGAAACATGGACAGCCACTGCAGAGTTCCTGAGCCCTGAGATTCCACAAACCCAACATGTGAGGTGGGGAACAGAGGCCAGAACCTTCCAGCTTCAGATCTCCAATCCTCATCTTTAACTCTTTTTCTTAGACTTCCCATAAGAGTTAAAAGAGAGCCATATAGTCTGGATCTTGGCCCTTGTCACACGTTGGGTGTTAAAACTGCCTTGGCGATGGGGTGACAACAGGACACGTACTGGGCCTGCTCCCCACGAGAACTGAAGCAGGACTGAGCTGAGAGAGGGGTCGGGCTGTGACAAAGGCACAACAAAAGCCTCAGCCGTTCCCACAGGGAGCTCTGGAGCTGGGACAATCCTTCAGAGTCGTCCCCAGCCGGGCAAGGGCCCCAGGCCTTTGTACCCCTACATCGTCCAGTCATTGGATGCCATTTAGCCCCTGGAAGGGGCATGAAGTTGGGCAAGGCAACTGTCTTCTGTTGAGGGCAGTTCCCAGTCCTCGGCGGTAAACTGGCAGCAGCGGGGAGAATAAATCCTTCATTTTAGAGGAGGCATCGGGAAGTACAGCACAGCTTTCGCCACCATGGAGCTGCTTTTGACTTCAGGCCGACAACCCGTCTCCTGGTCAGGTAAACACTCACCAGCAAATGCGTGGGCTCCATGCTGTAGCTGGAGAAACGTTCTTCAGACCCGCCAACCCCCCTGAATGAAGGCAAGTACCACCACCTGGAACGAGGTTGTATGGCTCAGTGCAAAGTTCAGGAGACCTGGAAATACCGGATGCTTTGCACAGCATAACCCATGGTTATGGACGCCAGCTACGGAGTCAGTCCCCTTGTCCCTTGCCATATGGCATTTCTAGATCCAGGGTTGTCTCACTGTGCCCGGGAATCAGCCCCAGCCCTTTCCTCTGGGAACCGCTGTGCTCACCAGGCAGAGCTGCAGTCACCTCCAGAGTAGCGCCCTCTGGGCAGGTACCCAAGCAGCGTCAGGCACCCTGGGATCCCACTGCACAAAGCTGTGCTGTCCTCTCTCCCTCTTTGGGGTTTGTCGTGTAGGTACCAAAGCAGCACCGACCTCTGCCCCGGACTCTCTGAAACGTTTAAGGAAACAACCTTCAGTCTTTATCTGCAGCTCTCTCCTCTTCTGGCTCCACCACGGGACTCAGTCCCTGGGGACTTGGCTGGGACACGCGTCCGAGTGACAGCCCCTGTGCTATGCTACGCGGTGCAGCCTCGCTGTCGACATCCCAGGTTCTGGATCTGAAGCCGGGCTCTGCTGCTCACTATGTGTTCCCACTCAAGTTACCGAAACTCTCTGCGTCTCCCCTTCCTCATCTGGTAAAAGAAGACGTAATACTTCCTACTTCAGAGGTGGGAGAATTTTAAAAATTAATATATGCCACATGCTTAGAATAGCGTGTGGCACAGAGCAAACACTCAGTAATATTACTTCTTTTCGGAATTGCCCTACCCTCCAAGCACTAAACCCGAGCCTGGCTAACTGATCTCTTCCCTGAGGATTTCTCCCCAGCAACTCCTCAGTTCCTTAGGCAGACTTCTCATTGTCCAGCCTCTTGGCACAGTGATGAGCACAGAGCAGGCGCCCCCTGCAGGTAGCCGGGTCCATAACCACCCTTGGCACCTCTGACCTAGTGGCAAGGGAGACCCGCCCCCAGCCCTGGCTCAGCGGACCTCCCAGACAGGCAGGGGGCCCAGGTCCCTGATGAGTGTATCTATGTATCTTCTGTACTTCCTGCGGCACAGAAACAGCACGTCTCTCTTTTCAATCCCCCTTCCTCACTTTCTAATCATTGCCTGCGCCGTGTACGTTCCTCTGGGCCTCTAGCTGCCCGCACGCCTCCTCTCTCCGGAGCTTGTGATTGGCATCAGCAAGACCCTGCCTGGCCCTGCGGTCCCCTCCTACACGCAACGGGACCTCTGTGACTGTTCTCAGCTGCCCGTCCTCTTTACCAAAGTGCAGCCCTGACTCTGTCCCTGGCTGACTTCGGCCCAGTCACTTCCCTTCTCTGGACCCAGCGGCTTTACTTATCCCTGAAAGCTCAGAGCTAAGCAGGATGACTCATCGGCTCCCTCCAGCCCTAGCAGGACATCGCTGGGGACAAAAAAGCACAGAGGCGCGGGCTTCAGACACGGATGCATGTCCTGGCTTCACACGCTCCCACCACGTGGCCTTTAGCAGCCTCTCTAAGCTTCAGCCTTTGCATCTTCCAAGAACAGATGACGGTTCTAGCCTAATAATAATAATAATGCCCTGACCCCATCTCCTTCCTGTCCTTCAATGCAGACTTTTCCAAGAATCCTTTACTCAGCTCATATGAATGCGGTTTTTTCCCCCCATAATTAGGTCCCTGTGACACTGAACTTCTCTCTTTCTGAGTGTACAAATGATGTGTACCTTGCACTCACATCATTATTATGGGGTGCGGGCAATGTCCCCCCCTGTACCCTATGCCAGCCCAACACAGGGTCTCACACATTGTAGGTCCACAAAGGACATCCTTTGATTTGATCATAGAAAAGAAACAAAGGCTCAAGTGTACCCCTCATCTCTGAAGTCCTGGCATCAATAACACATCAAAGGAGGGGTACCCCTGGGGTACACAGAGTAGGGGGTATAGTAGGAGACTTTGCAAAATGTAACTTGGGAAACCAGAATTTACACCTGAGGGTTGATATAAATCTCAGGAGAATAAACCAAGTCAGGCCCCTGACCCTTCCCCAAGGCCACCACCACTGCCCTTTAAATAATTCCATATGGCCCCTCACTGGGCTCTCAACAGCACCCACCAGTGTTGTTTATGTGTCACTACGTTTGCCCCCTTTTGTGGGGAAAACCCAGGAGGACCCGGGAACGGGGGCAGGTCAGGCTCCACCTGCCCACACTTAGGGTTTTGTTTTACAAACCCAAAGGACGCAGCTCTGCTCTGTGCACGATTTCACACACACACACCTGTTGTCCTGTCATGTGGGGAAAAAATGAGAATAATAAAATCATCTGTCCTTTTTTATACCCAGGCCATCACTTCCAGACTCGACTCTAATTATTTTAACCACCAAAAAACCCTCTTCAACAAAAGAGCATACCAATTAATTTTCCCTTATCTGAGATGAGGTCATAATGCATTCCTCCAGGAAAGACAAGCTCTGGATACTGGAAAAGAAAAGAGATTTTAGGACTCCATTGTCATCTCTAATCCTCCTTCTCAGACGAAGCTGGTTTTCTTGTCACTCAAACAGGTATTTACTTGGAGCTTGAAGTCATATGAGCCTAGGGTCCTCAGGCAGAATTACAATGGTGGTAATTATTCGACTCCTCGTCAGTCTAATTTACTGCTCTTTGCAGTGTCTTGCGTGCAGGCAGGCCCAGAATGCAAATGATATGATTGCTTTCATTAAATCATCTTTTTATGACTGTATAATTTCGGTAATTAAAACCTTTACTAATATATTCTATGAAGCAGGCAGAATGTTACACTAATGTATGGCCCTTATTAATTTTTGAAAAACAGGGGTGAAATTTGAATAACCTGCTTCCTCACACTTACGAGTTCTGGAAAGAAAAAAAAAAAGCAGCCGGATACAAGCTTGATTAATGTAAACTAATTAGCATTCATTGTTTTTTATTCCCTCTTCCCCATCTGAAAAGTCACCATAGCGGGTATTCACATTGCCTATTGCATATTTCAAATCCTATCTTATTCCTGGCATACCTTTGGGTTTGTTACCAAATGAGAGAGTTTGCCGACCTTTAATCATCACAATTAGAGTGTGAGAAATCTAAAACATGATCTCTGACTTCCTTGTCTCTCTCAGAGAGTTCTAGGGGCTCTTGTTTTCCCCAAGCAAGACCTTTCTATGTCCTGAGGAATACTGGCTACACTTGATTCCTTTTTTTTTTTTTTTAGATTAGTTTTTATTGGAGTAGAGTTGATTTACAATGTTGTGTTAGTTCCTGCTGTACAGCAAAGTGAATCAGTTATACATATATCACTTTTTTTTTTAGATAAATGGTACAAATGAACTTATTTACAGAACAGAAATAGAGTCACAGACATAGAAAACAAACTTATGGTTACCAAGGGGGGACGTAGGGGAGGGAGATTGGGATTGACATACACACACTACTATATGTAAAATAGATAACTAATAAGGACCTACTGTAGAGCACAGGGAACTCTACTCAGTACTTTGCGCTTGATTCTTCAACGTACCTATGGGCACGAGATCATGGGCATCTGTGGGCACACGCAGGCAGGCACAGGCTCAACCAAACATGGAGCTTCTACTTGGGTGCTGTTCCCAAAAGATCAGTAAGAACTAGAATTTGGAACACAGATGGTTTCAGTTAGATCTGGAAGCAAGTCTCCTGCACTGTTTTCATCTTCCATATAACCAGAGAGGTCAAAAGTTCACGCTCTATAGTAACAGTTTCAAAAACACGTTGGGATGTACAGTGGCTGAATTCAATTTAAGTCTTAGATTAAAAATAGCTCCTCTATCTGCAAGTCAAGTACCAAAGTCCCTTCTAAAAAGAACAATTTCCAGTATGAAACTAAAATCCCATCACGAGAAACCCCGAAGGGGATCGTCTTTTGTTTTTCTCGTTTGTTTCTCAAATTTTTTAAATTTATTTATTTATTTTATTTTTGGCTGCGTCAGGTCTTAGTTGTGGCACGCAGGCTCTTTGTTGTGGTGCGCAGGCTTCTCTCTAGTTGTGGCGTGTGGGTTTTCTCTCTCTAGTTGTGGCACGCGGGCTCCAGAGCACGTGGGCTCTGTAGCTTGTGGCGCGCGGGCTCAGTAGCCCCACGGCATGTGGGATCTTAGTTCCCCTACCAGGGATCAAACCCACGTGCCCTGCATTGGAAGGCGGATTCTTTACCACTGGACCACCAGGGAAGTCCCTTGTCTTTTGTTTCTATCAAACATTTAAGTAAGCAAGCCCTAGTTAGCTAGGGCTAGTACATCGGTAATTTTGACATCCAGGTTTTGTTATACTGGTGTGTGCTGTCATTCAACAACCATCATCCCTAATATCAGCTTTTTTCAACATTTTTTTAAAACTTCTAGTATGTGCCAAACTCCATTCTGAGCTCAGGATCTAAAGCTATCAGTGGCTCCCCATTGCCTATAAAATAAAGTCCATTCTTCTAAGTCCTCCATGATCTGGCTCCAGACCTAGCTTTCCCAACATCATCTTCATCATTCTCATACATTCACCTTCAGATCTACTTCCTGTTCCTGATACACAGGTTGTATGAACCATCTCTGCCTCTGCTGATGCCAGTTCAAAGGCCCTGTTCCCTGGTCTCTGCGTGTCCAATTCCTTTGCTCCCTAAAATGCAGCACGAATGCCATCTCCTCTTTAAGCCCTTTCCATATATAGGGGATCCGTGTTCATATCTGTGTTCATATCTGTGTCCCACAAGTCCTTGTTGCTTGGGGAAATACAAGGTGTCTTCTCTTGCAGATAGTGACTAAGGAACTGACCCCTAGTAAAAGTAACCCTGTTTGACCTTGATTAACTACAAGGACTTGCTTGGCCCAGGCTTTGTCCTTCAGCCTTTCCCCGAAGAGACCTGTTGTAAACATCCACACTATAATGCACACACAATTCAAATTGATGGCAAAGTTAAATGAGGACTCTTGGGAAAGATGTGAATTTCATGAAGTCAATGAAAGTGATGTTGGAGAAGTGTCTAATTTTGTGCTAAGTCATTGACACGTACAACTGAAGAAGAGAATATCAAAGAGGGTGATACCTTCGAACGGGCCTTAGGAAACAATGATCTGAACACCAAACAATTAGGACAGGCCTTTGGAAAATTAATAAAGCCCTCAAACATTTTGGGAGAAAAGACCACCTTTTTGATTAGTCCAGGAAAGTGGAAAGAGAAGTGAAGAAGGTTGTCTTATGCTGTCATACAGTTTTGTCTGATAATGATGCAAAAAATTCTATAATCAACCCTGGATTCAGTTTTCATACATCCTAAAATTTAGTGAAAAGTTGTAATTATAACTTAAATTGTGTTACAGCAAAGATAATTTTATTTTTTCATAATTTTTAATTTGATTTCCCTCAAGACAAAGTCCCAAACTGTTCACACTAGTTACTAGTTAATGCCCCATTTCAACAGGCTTTGCTTAGAACCTATTATCCTTGGATTATAAGCACCTCCTGGACCACTACGGCGATAGCATCTCTTCCTTCTCTGAGTATGTGTAGCCCTTTATCTGCACTTCTCACCCTCCAGCTGATGTTACAGCTCTTTAGGAACCAGCATTATCTCCCCACCATCTTGAGGCAAGACCTGTGTCTTCAGTATTAGAGGTTGAGTGCGGCCTTTGCTGTCAGGCTGCCTACAATGAAATCACACTTCTAACTCCTTCAAGCTGTGTAGCCTTGGGTGGGTTCCTTACCCCTTCTGCACCTCAGTGGCTCACCTGTAAAATGGGGACAATGAAAGTGTGTACCCTATGAGGTTTTTTAAAACTGTATTTTATTAATGTATATTTGATTTACAATGTTGTGTTAGTTTCTGGTGTACGGCAAAGTGATTCAGTTATACATATGTATAATAGTTTGCATCTGCTACTCCCAAACTTCCAATCCACCCTCCCCCATAACCCTTCCCTCTTGGCAACCACAAATCTGTTCTCTTTGTCTGTGAGTCTGTTTCTGTTTCATAGATAAGTTCATTTGTGTCATATTTTAGATTCCCCACATAAGTGATAACATGGTATTTGTCTTTCTCTGTCTGACTGACTTTACTTAGTATGATGATCTCCTGGTCTATCCATGTTGCTGCAAATGGCATTATTTCCTTTTTTTTATGGCTGAGTAATATTCCATTGTATATATATAGCACATCTTCTTTATCCATTCATCTGTGGGTGGATATTTAGGTTGCTTCCATGTCTTGGCTATTGTGAATAGTGCTACTATGAACATAGGGGTGCATGTATCTTTTTGAGTTATAATTTTGCCAGTCCTGATATATGCCCAGGAGTGGGATTGCTGGATCATATGGCAACTCTATTTTTAGTTTTTTGAGGAACCTCCATACTGTTTTCCATAGTGGCTGCACCAATTTATATTCCCTCCAACAGTGTAGGAGGGTTTCCTTTGCTCCACACCCTCTCTAGCGTTTGTTATTTGTAGACTTTTTTTTTTTTTTGATTTGATTTATTTATTTTATTTATGGCTGTGTTGGGTCTTCGTTTCTGTGCGAGGGCTTTCTCCAGTTGTGGCAAGCGGGGGCCACTCTTCATCGTGGTGCGCGGGGCTCTCACTATCGCGGCCTCTCTTGTTGCGGAGCACAGACTCCAGACGCGCAGGCTCAGTAATTGTGGCTCACGGGCCCAGTTGCTCCGCGGCATGTGGGATCTTCCCAGACCAGGGCTCGAACCCGTGTCCCCTGCATTGGCAGGCAGACTCTCAACCACTGCGCCACCAGGGAAGCCCCCTATTTGTAGACTTTTTAATGATGGCCATTCTGACCAGCGTGAGGCGGTGCCTCATTGTAGTTTTGATTTGCATTTCTATGAGATTGTTTTAAAGACTAAATTAAGTAATAGACATAAAAGAGCTTGGAATAATGCCTAGCATATGTTAATTATTCAGTTAGTGCTAACCATTTTTAATGTTATTTCCATCCCCTGGAATGCCTAGGGGGAAACAATTTTTACCTATTCATGTAGGTATCTCCCATGTGGAGGTGTGAACTCCTGCCACTGTCCTCTCTCCCCTAACTGGCTTCACCCTGGGCAGGAGATGTGACTTTATCCGATTAGAGGTTTTGAAAAGAATAAACTGGGCATATTGACGTTGACTCAGCTCCTTCCTTTTTCCTCTTGGGACCCGGGCTGCTCACCAATACTGGCACCAGCCCTGGCCTTGTGGGGAGGAGGCCTGGGGTACCCAGCACTTCCATAACTGGGTCAATTTATCTAATTTGAAGATTCAGTTAACAAGCCCATTTGCTCTTACCCCTAGCTACATCTTTCAACCAATCAGTACTAACTGTGATATTTTGGTCTCCATCTGCCTTATTGTTTGTCCTATTTTTCAGTTAGTTCAGAACTTGAGTGCAGAAAAAATTGCTATTTACTGGAGGGCAGGGTCTCCTTGAAGATTCCTGGCTGGTAATTCAGTTAATGTTTGCTGGATAGATGAATAAATAAAGGCATAAATTCCAGATTCTAGTTTTGCTTCTTGAAACATTATTTTTCAGATAAGAAAGACTGCAATATAGCAAGCAAAATCCTTATTGTGCTTGGGTCCAGTGAGTCCTATTAAAGGATTTGTGGAAAATCAATCAAATACACTCTTGTGTGCAACATAGGATCACCCAAAGGGGAAAAAAATGATACTGAAAATACAGTAGCTGCTCCCCAAATCCTTTCTCCAATGGCCCTTTCAACTCAAAGACCTGGAGATTCCAGCTCCTCATCCGTTGTTCCAAGGATGCCAGCTCTGAGCATATAATATGCCTCATACCTGACCTTTTCTGGTCAGAAATTTGCTTTGTGAATTAAGAGACTGGCGAAATGGTCAGCCTCTGCTTGTGATTTGATAGCTATTGACATTTTGTGTTTGTGAAACTTTCTTCTCTCTGCTGGAACTTTCTCTCCCCTAAACTAGCTGGGTTTCTCTCTCAGGCATTGCTCGTACATCCCTTGTGCACTGTCCCTCCCCAGCCCAGCGCTCCTCATTGCTCACCATCCCTGATACCCCCTTACTCCCGAGTGAGGCTGGCAGGACCCTCCAGCCTCCTCGCCTGGTGCTGCTGTGGGCGCCCCTCTTTCTGTTCGTCAGCAGCCTGCAGCAGCCCCTCTTCTCCCATTTCCCATTCTCTGATTTCCTGGCCTCATCCAGACTTACTTCTGGCACTTGCCCTTTACAAACCAGCTCAGCTGACATTTGAACTCTGTGCCTGAACTGCCTGGCCCACCACTGAACCCAGGAACCACACTCCAGACACCTGCGCTTGCCCTAGTCTGTCTGTCTTCTCTGGCTCTGCATTGCCGGAGATGTCTGGCCCTGGGGTCTACTGAGCTCCTGTCCTGACTGGTGCCCCTTACTGCCCAGTGACACACCCACTAGCCTCCTATATACCGAGCTCTCTCCCTAGGTCCGATGGCCCCATGAGACCAGCAGTGCTTCCTGGTAGGACCATCATGCCCTCTGATTATCATATGACCAGCTGCCTCCTGTTCATCCTTAGGCATTGGAGAGGGCAGTCTGTTTCAACCTCTGCTTGTCCCCCACCCCTGCTCAGCTCTACTGACCAGGGCAGGGAGTCCACTGGCCACTTACCCCATCCACAGTGGGCTCCAGCAATAGCCCTGCTCCCTCAGACTCCAGCCCCAAGCCTGAATGCTTCCTGAGTCATGACCTCCCCCTCCCTATTCCCTGGGTGGGCCTAGTCTACGGATAGCAAGTACCCTAGATAAGATACAAGTATCTTATGCCAACCCGTATCCACTGGGAGTGGCAGACTCGAATGATGTGTTGAGGTTATTTCTGGGCTTAGCAGGAAAGAATGATGCAATCGATTAATGATGTCTACCATGTGAGCAGGAGTAGGGAGGGGTGATCTATATGCTGTTTGCTATCCACTCGACAGAGCTTCTGCCTCAGTTTCCCTAAGCAGGTCTGATTCTCTGCTGATTCTAAAGTCTGGCCTGATCTCTAGCCCACCTCACTGGTGCCCCAGATCCCTTCCATCTCTACTGGAGAAGTGACTCAATTTCCTATCTCCTCTGCCCGTGGCTTGGGTCCTGCCCACAGCAGACTGGTCACTTGGGAATATGTCACAGTCACTGCCCGCCCACTTCCAAGTACTTTGGTTTGCTCAGTTCTTCCTGCCACCATCTCCCACCTGCAAAACTGGGCACTGGTTCAAAACCATAGGGAGATAGCACCTCATACCCACTAAGAGGGCTAGAATCAAAAATTCAGGTAATAACAAGTGTGGGCGAGGATATGAAGAAATTGGAGCTCTCATAAACTGCTGCTGGGAGTGAAAGATGGTGCAGCCACTTTGAAAAACAGTCTGTAAATTTCTCAAACAAACATAGGTTACCATTTGACTAAGCAATTTCACTTCCAGGTATATACTCAAGTGAAATTAAACATACGTCCACATAAAAACCTGTATATGAATGTGTTTATAGCAGCATTATTCATAATAGGCAAAAAGTAGAATCAACCCAAATGTCCATCAAGTGATGAATGGATTAAAAAATGTGGTATATCCATATAATGGAATATTATTCAGCCATAAAAAGGAGTGAAGTACTGATACCTATTATAACTTGGATAAACCTTGAAAACATTGTGCTGAGCGAAAGAAGCCAGACACAAAATACCACATATTATATGATTCCATTTGCCTGAAAGTCCAGAATAGAGAAATCTATAGAGATAGAAAGCAGATTACAGGACTTCCCTGGCGGTCCAGTGGCTAAGACTTTGCCTTCCAATGCAGGGGGTATGGGTTCGATCCCTGGTCAGGGAGCTAAGATTCCACATGCCTCATGGCCAAAAAAACCAAAGACATAAAACAGAAGCAATATTGTAACAAATTCAATAAAGACTTTAAAAATGGTCCACATCAAAAAAAATCTTTAAAAAAAAAAAAAGAAAAGAAAGCAGATTAGTGGTTGCCTGGGGCTGGGAAGGGGATGAGGGGATAAGAGGTGATAGCTAAATGGTACAGGGTTTCTTTTTTAGGTGATAAAAATGTTCTAAAATTTTCTAAAAATGTTCTAAAACCATGGTGATGATTGCACAACTCTGTGAATATACTAAAAACCATCAAACTGCATACTTTAAATAGGTGAAACGTACGATATGTTAATGATACCTCAATACAGCTGTTTAAAAAATACAAAACAGGTCGTGGTGCCAACACCTACCTGAATGACGTCTGGGGTCCTCATGGGCCCATCTGGCCTAGGCTGGGCTGGGTGGCGTCTCTACTTTGTGCCCCAGGGGCTTCCAAGCCAGCACTGCCTAGCTCCAGCCAGGACTCAAAGTGACCTTGCAGCATGATCATGTGACACAAGCAGGCAAAGCTGAGTCGGGAGTGACCGTGAGAACAGGAGGGCATGAGAGGCCACGTCCCTCTTTTGCTGGAACTGCTCTGACAACTGCTGCTCATGAACAACTCGGCCAAATCCACGGCTTCACTCCTCCTATGCCAGCGGCCCTGTGAGCGTCCTGCCCTGGTCCCGGCCCTAGTCTGATGCTGGTCAGCCTAAGGGGTCTCCATGCTCTCGGGATCCCTCAGCTAGCCTGTTCCCCACAGCTCCTCTTCCCCCCAGCCCTCCAGAGGGACTGCACCAAGGATGGCTGGTTCAGTTAATGCTACTGTGACTCAAAGTCCCAAGAGCCGGCTTGAGTAACAAAGAGGTGGCAGGGGGGATTCATTCCAAAGTTTAGAGCCCTGTTTCTCGACCTTTTTTTTTTTTTATTAAATCATCCACTCTCAGGAACCGTTTCAGAGATCTCTGTGTGGAAATCAGGTTCCCTAACCCCATAAAATTTTAGTACTGCAGATATATTCTGTATCTGTTTATGTACTATGGGCTTTGGAGGGCCACAAATCATTGTAATATCAAAGGCTTTTTTGCCCCCCAAGAACTAATTTTGCCTCCTTAAGGGCAATATCACCCCTGTTAAGAATGCGGGATATTCTAGTTTTCTCCAGTTATATATTTCGAAAAGGTACATGCACCCCTATGTTCATTGCAGCACTATTTACAATAGCCAAGAAATGGAAGCAACCTAAATATCCATCAATAGATGAATGGATAAAGATGTGGTAAATGTATACAGTAGTATTCCATTGTATATAATGGAATACTACTCAGCCATAAAAAAGAGTGAAATAATGCCATTTGCAGCAACATGGGTGGACCTAGAGATTATCATACTAAGTGAAGTAAGCCAGACAGAGAAACACAAATGTCATATGATATCATTTATGTGTGGAATCTAAAAAAATATATACAAATGAACTTATGTACAAAACAGAAATAGACCCAGACATAGAAAACAAACTTATGGTTACCAAAAGGGAAAGGAGTGGGGGAGGGATAAGTTAGGAGTTTGGGATTAACATATACAAACTACTGCATATAAAATAGATAACCAACAAGGACCTACTATATAGCACAGGAAACTATACTCAATATTTTGTAATAACCTATAAGGGAAAAGAACCTGAAAAAGAATATACATATATACATATATCTGATTCACTTTGCTATACACCTGAAATTAACACAGCATTGTAAATTAACTATACTTCAAATTAAAAAAAGAAGTTTAAGTCCAAAAAAGATTTTTAAAATGAAGAAAAAATGTATTCTGTCTAGTTGAGCTACCATGAGCTGAGCCCCATTATTTTAAATATTTCTGTTGATCTTTGTACCTTCTGTAATTTTTGCTTTATAAATGTTATTTGGTGCAAGAAAAAATGAATGCAGGATATTCTAGAGGGATCTCAGGGGAACCAAGGCCACAGGTGTCCCAAGCCTCAGAAATAGTTCAGAACAAGAAAGGAAAGTGGCTCTGCTTCTCTCCTCCTGCTCTGCCCTTATCTGCGTACTTGCTCCTTTTTCTCTCCCTCTCTCTGCAAAGTAACTTTCTTCGCTGTGCAGCCGCCTGTAGAAAACACTGCCCATACTCCCTAGTGTTGACATAAACTATTCAAGGAAGTGACCCAGATGAAGGCTGGAATCCCTTAGTTTCCAACCCAAACGACCATGGAAGGACTTCTTCCAGCCCAGGTTGGAGTTGCCCACTTCTGAGACAGTCGGTGGGGCCAGTGAGCAGGGTCATTAGGTACAAAAATGGCTGCTGGGGGTCCATCACTGTTACCAAGTGGACAGAGAAGACAATTTCCAAAGGAGGGATGCCTGAACATCAGCATCCTGACACTGGCTTAGAACCCCAGCTCTCCCATTCCTTCCTCTCTTCTGTACCTCCCTGAGCTTCACCTTCTGTAGATTACTCCTAAACCTCACCCAGACCCTGGCTCTACCCCCAACTCAGGCGTGGACCTCTCACTGATGTCCTGAAGCGAATTAATACTCAGTGAGGGGCCTGGAGAGCCCGCTGGCCCTGACACAGCAGGGAACCCGGTGACTGACGTTGGCCAACTGCCTATCTTTCTTTCTGCGAATGGTCAGTTGCATCATGTGAATTTCACCTTGTCTCTCCATCCCCAGCTCTGAATCCTTGCTCTAAGCTGTGTTTCCTCAAAATGACCCTCTTGACAGCTTCCTGGAAACCAGCCCTCACCTGTCCCAGTGTACTCTGTGCAGGACTCCTAGGGCCCACTGTCGTCCATACCTGAATCTTCTCCACGTCTATTACCTGCATGTGAACTTCATCTCGTCCACCAAGCCGCAGCTGTCCCTGCCTTCAAGACACAGCCTTAGGCTTTTAAGCAAACACTCACACCTGGGAGTTTCCCTAGACTCACTGAATCTACCTTCCAAGCCAGTTACACATTCCCTGACGTGTACTCGTCATACATCACACCCTCTCCCCTCCTCTATGTGACTGTCCCTCCCAAGGTGTGGCCCACGTCCAACCTTCATTCTGTGCCCCAAACACAGAGGGCCCACTGCCCTGAGGTGCTCCCTGTTAGATTACTCCTGGGCACCATTCTTTCAAAGGTGTCACAGTGGCAAGCGGCTGGCAAAGAATTTGAGTGGCATGCCCTGTAAGCCAGAAACTGGCACGATAATAAGAAATGCTGAGAAGTACATGGAACAGCTTTGTCCTTTCATCCCAGAGGCAGCAGCTGTGTACTTAGTATTTGGAGCTCTCAGGACCTTGCTCCCCGGAGGAACATCGATCTGGCTCGTAAGACTTGGAATGGAAAGTCGACAGCTCCCAGCAGAAGTGCCAAGCCTCACTCATCTCGATGGGGGCACAGAGAGTTCTTCCTGTTCAGTTTCCGGGAGGTTGATGAAGCTGAGGGGCAGTGGCAGGCAGGCACGGATACAGTCATCTTTAGAATCAAGTTTCAGCATAACAGCCCTCGCCTGCACAGCCAGGCAAATGGTTGTGGTCAGATAAGAGCAAATCCTTCTCTCTGCCCAGGACTCTCAAATGCCTCCAGACTCACAGGCAGCTAAGTCTTCTCAAGAGGGAAGTGATCAAATAACAGGTACAGAATGGTTTTATCAAGAGTTGTTCTGTAATAACCTATATAGGAAATAAATCTGCAAAAGAATAGATATATGAATATGTTTAACTAAATCACTTTGCTGTACACCTGAAACTAACACAACATTGTAAATCAACTATACTCCAATATAAAATAAAAAATTAAAAACAAAAAGAGTTGAGTCACTGAGATGGTGGCCACAGAGACTGGGGCTTAAAGATGTGGGTTGGAGCAACACCCCAGAACTTCATATGTGAGGGACACCTTCTTCCTCATCTTCCCCATCCCCACCTCCACCTCCTCTCCTGCATTTGCTTCTCTCCCTACACCGGGGTCATTCCTCTCTCTGTCGGCAGACACCCTTCCTGCTCTCCATCTCCATCATGGCTGCCTCCATACATACCTCTCAAGGGATTATCTGGCCCACAAAGTGCCCCCTTCTCTAGGAAGACCCTTAAAACTCAGAGGTGAGCCTCCCATAACTTTTTCTGCCCCTGTGATCTTGCCTCTGCCCCACTGATTGTCCCCATAGTAGACCTCTGACCCAAGCTGAGCTGGCCAGTTTCTCCTGCAAATCTGAACTTAAGAAAAGAGAGACACGATGACCGGAGCCACTGGAGCTGCTCTAGGTCTGAATCGGTCCCAATTCCTCTCATTGCTGCGTCAAATGGAATTATTATTATTGCTAAATCTCTCTTAAATGAGCCAGGGCTAGATTCTGTTGGCTTACACCAAAAGAACTCTGAAGCTAACTGAACCATTTTTTCCATGTTTCTATTTCAGATTCCCTGGAGAGAGAATCTGACTCAGCCTTGCCTCTGGAATGGCTTTTTCTGGGTCAACGTCTACCCCAAGGCCAATCAGCTGTGGCCGAGAAAAGCAGGGCCACTTAGAAACATGGCTATAGTGGCCCACCCTTGGATGTATTGTTCAGGGTTGAAGACACCGTTTCAGGCGGGCTGGGAAGGCCCCCAGGAAGGGTCTCCTACAATGAGATCAGGCAGGGAAGGGGAAGCCAGGCATAGATGAGGGTAGTAAGCAATCTGGTCTGACTGAGGAAAAGGGCTTGTGATGGAGCGCAGTGTGGAGTTAGCTTGACTTGAGCCTTATTATGTCTTTCTGAGGCAGGAAGAAATGTTTCTAGAATTATGTCTCCAGTGGACTCTGCAAATCTTCTGACTCTGGAGGCTTGGTGTCTGGTGGGCTGCAGAGACGTGCGACTTCGGGTAAAGGATAGCAGTGCTAACTAGTATGCTTCCGTAAGAGATAACTTATCGGTTACTCAGAGCTCTGTCCAAAGCTGTGAGTCTAATCAGCTTTAATATCCTCTTTGCCGAAAAGCCTAACGTGAAAACACAGACGCATGCAAGGAAAACACATTGGGTTAATTAGCCTTGTGAAAACAGCGTTCCTCACTTCTGCGCCAGCTCCCAGGTCTCTTCACTAGGCAGCCAGAGCCACGGCTTCCTGGAGGGACCCAAGGCCCTGTCTCTCTGATAACGAGAGTGGGCTTCGGGGAATCCTGCCTGCCACCAACCAGGTGCCAGAGGATGTGAGCTGGCTGCTCCTCTTCATCCTCTCCTAAGACCGACACCAAGGTCAGAAGTGGAGCGAGTTGTGGAGTTAGACCTGGAAGGGCCATTGGGAAGCACCTAGAAGAGCCCCCTCCTTTTGTTTTATCATTTTATTATTTATTTATGGGTGAAATATACACAAACGTGAAATCTCCCATTTTAACCATTTTAAGTACACAATTTCGTGGAATTAAGTATTCACATTGTTGTACAACCATCACCTCCATCTATCTCCAAAACTTTTCCGTCATTTCAACGGAAACCTTTATACCCATTAAACAATAACTCCCCATCGCCTTCTCCCCCAGCCTCTGGCAACCACCATTCTGTTTTCTGTGTCTACGTTTTTGATGACTCTAGGTACCTTGTATCAGTGGAATCATACAATATTTGTCCTTTCGTGTCTGGCCTATTTCATTTAGCATAATGTCTTCAAGGATGACCCCTGTTGCAGCATGTGTCAGAATTTCACTCCTTTTTCAGGCTGAATAGTATTCCATTGTATGGATATACCACATTTTGTTTTCCATTCATCTGTGGTTAGACATTTGAGTTGCTTCCATCTTTTGCTATTGTGAATAATGCTGCTATTAACATTGGTTTACAAGTTTATCAGTTTTTAGTTTTAATGGCACATTACATAGTAACCATGCTCATTGTAGAAAAATTTAGAAAATGCAGATAAATGAAAAAGCAAATCAAAATAATCCTTAACCTCAACACTGAGAACCAACCCTATGAAGATTTACTATTTATCCTTCCAAACGTACTCTCACTCCTTCAATTTCTTTCTCCTTCTATATATCCATGTAGACATACTTATATTTGCAAACAAGATGGAAATATACTATACACATTTGTTTTTTTAAATTTTTTAATTTAATTTTATTTATTTTTTTATACAGCAGGTTCTTATTAGTTATCCATTTTACACATATTAGGGTATATATGTCAATCCCAATCTCCTAATTCATCACACCACCACCACCCCCCTACTGCCGCTTTCCCCTCTTGGTGCCCATACGTTTGTTCTCTACATATGTGTCTCAATTTCTGCCCTGCAAACTGGTTCATCTGTACCATTTTTCTAGGTTCCACATATATGCGTTAATAAATGATATTTGTTTTCCTCTTTCTGACTTAACTTCACTCTGTATGACACTCTCTAGATTCATCAACGTCTCTACAAACGACTCAGTTTGGTTCATTTTTATGGCTGAGTAATATTCCATTGTATATATGTACCACAACTTCTTTATCCATTCGTCTGTCGATGGGCATTTAGGTTGCTTCCATGACCTGGCTATTGTAAATAGTGCTGCAATGAACATTGGGGTGCATGTGTCTTTTTGAATTATGGTTTTCTCTGGTTTTCCCACCCAGTAGTGGGATTGCTGGGTCATATGGTAATTCTATTTTTAGCTTTTTAAGGAACCTCGATACTGTTCTCCATAGTGGCTGTATCAATTTACATTCCCACCAACAGTGCAAGAGGGTTCCCTTTTCTCTACACCCTCTCCAGCATTCGTTGTTTGTAGATTTTCAGATAATGCCCATTCTAATTGGTGTGAGGTGATACCTCATTGTTATTTTGATTTGCATTTCTCTAATAATTAGTGATGTTGAGCAGCTTTTCATGTGCTTCTTGGCCATCTGTATGTCTTCTTTGAAGAAATGTCTGTTTAGGTTTTCTGCCCATTTTTGGATTGGGTTGTTTGTTTTTTTAATATTGAGCTGCATGAGCTGTTTATATATTTTGGAGATTAATCCTATGTTCGTTGATTCGTTTGCAAATGCTTTCTCCCATTCTGAGGGTTGTCTTTATGTCTTGTTTGCAGTTTCCTTTGTTTTGCAAAAGGTTTTAAGTTTCATTAGGTCCCATTTGTTTATTTTTGTTTTTATTTCCATTACTCTAGGAGATGGATCAAAAAAGATCGTGCTGTGATTTATGTCAAAGGGTGTTCTTCCTATGTTTTCCTCTAAGAGTTTTATAGTGTCCGATCTTACATTTAGGTCTCTAATCCATTTTGAGTTTATTTTTGTGTATGGTGTTAGGGAGTGTTCTAATTTCATTCTTTTACATGTAGCTGTCCGGTTTTCCCAGCACCACTTATTGAAGAGACTGTCTTTTCTCCATTGTATATCCTTGCCTCCTTTGTCATAGATTAGTTGACCATAGGTGCGTGGGTTTATCTCTGGGCTTTCTATCCTGTTCCATTGATCTATATTTCTGTTTTTGTGCCAGTACCATATTGTCTTGATTACTGTAGCTTTGTAGTATAGTCTGAAGTCAGGGAGTCTGATTCCTCCAGCTCCGTTTTTTCCCCTCAAGACTGCTTTGCTATTCGGGGTCTTTTGTGTCTCCATACAAATTTTAAGATTTTTTGTTGTAGTTCTGTAAAAAATGCCATTGGTAATTTAATAAGGATTGCATTGAATCTGTAGATTGCTTTGGGTAGTATAGTCATTTTCACAATGTTGATTCTTCCAACCAAAGAACATGGTATATCTCTCCATCTGTTGGTATCATCTTTAATTTCTTTCATCAGTGTCTTATAGTTTTCTGCATACGGGTCTTTTGTCTCCCTCGTAGGTTTATTCCTAGGTATTGTATTCTTTTTGTTGCAGTGGTAAGTGGGAGTGTTTCCTTAATTTCTCTTTCAGATTTTTCATCAGTAGTGTATAGGAATGCCAGAGATTTCTGTGCATTAATTTTGTATCCTGCAACTTTACCAAAATCATTGATTAGCTCTAGTAGTTTTCTGGGGGCATCTTTAGGATTTTCTATGTATAGTATCATGTCATCTGCAAACAGTGACAGTTTTACTTCTTCTTTTCCAATTTGGATTCCTTTGATTTCTTTTTCTTCTCTGATTGCCATGGCTAGGACTTCCAAAACTATGTTGAATAATAGTGGCAAGAGTGGACATCCTTGTCTTGTTCCTGATCTTAGAGGAAATGCTTTCAGTTTTTCACCATTGAGAATGATGTTTGCTGTGGGTTTGTCATATATGGCCTTTATAATGTTGAGGTAGGTTCCCTCTATGCCCACTTTCTGGAGAGTTTTTATCATAAATGGGTGTTGAATTTTGTCAAACGCTTTTTCTGCATCTATTGAGATGATCATCTGGTTTTTATTCTTCAGTTTGTTAATATGGTGTATCACATTGATTGATTTGTGTATATTGAAGAATCCTTGCATCCCTGGGATAAATCCCACTTGATCATGGTGTATGATCCTTTTAATGTGTTTTTGGATTCTGTTTGCTAGTATTTTGTTGAGGATTTTTGCATCTATATTCATCAGTGATATTGGTCTGTAATTTTCTTTTTTTGTAGTATCTTTGTCTGGTTTTGGTATCAGGATGATGGTGGCCTCGTAGAATGAGTTTGGGAGTGTTCCTTCCTCTGCAATGTTTTGGAAGAGGTTGAGAAGGATGGGTGGTAGCAGTTCTCTAAATGTTTGAGAGAACTCACCTGTGAAGCCATCTGGTCCTGGACTTTTGTTTGCTGGAAGATTTTAAATCACTGTTTCAATTTCATTACTTGTGATTGGTCTCTTCATATTTTCTATTTCTTCCTGGTTCAGTCTTGGAAGCTTATACCTTTCTAAGAATTTGTCCATTTCTTCCAGGTTGTCCATTTTATTGGCATACAGTTGCTTGTAGTAGTCTCTTAGGATGCTTTGTATTTCTGCATTGTGTGTTGTAACTTCTCCTTTTTCATTTCTAATTTTATTGATTTAAGTCCTCTCCCTCTTTTTCTTGATGAGTCTGGCTAATGATTTATCAATTTTGTTTATCTTCTCAAAGAACCAGATTTTAGTTTTATTGATCTTTGCTATTGTTTTCTTTGTTTCTATTTCATTTATTTCTGTTCTGTTCTTTATGATTTCTTTCCTTCTGCTAACTTTAGGTTTTGTTTGTTCTTCTTTCTCTAGTTCCTTTAGGTGTAAGGTTAGATTGTTTATTTGAGATTTTTCTTGTTTCTTGAGGTAACTTTGTATTGCTATAAACTTCCCTCTTAGAACTGCTTAGAACTGCATCCCATAGGTTTTGGATCATCGTGTTTTCATTGTCATTTGTCTCTAGGTATTTTTTGCTTTCCTCTTTGATTTCTTCAGTGATCTCTTGGTTATTTAGAATGTATTGTTTAGCCTCTACGTGTTTGTGTTTTTTACGGTTTTTTCCCCTGTAATTGATTGCTAATCTCATAGCGTGTGGTCAGAAAAGAGGCTTGATATGATTTCAATTTTCTTAAATTTACTGAGGCTTGATTTGTGACTCAAGATGTGATTTATCCTGGAGAATGTTCTGTGCACACTTGAGAAGAAAGTATAATCTGCTGTTTTTGGATGGAATGTCTTATAAATATCAATTAAATCTATCTGGTCTATTGTGTCATTTAAAGCTTGTGTTTCCATATTAATTTTCTGTTTGGATGATCTGTGCATTGGTGTAAGTGAGGTGTTAAAGTCCCCCACTATTATTGTGTTACTGTCGATTTCCTATTTTAGAGCTGTTAGCAGTTGCTTTATGTATTGAGGTGCTCCTATGTTCAGTGCATATAGATTTACAATTGTTATATCTTCTTCTTGGATTGATCCCTTGATCATTATGTAGTGTCCTTCCTTGTCTCTTGTACCATTCTTTATTTTAAAGTCTATTTTATCTGATATGAGTATTGCTGCTGCAGCTTTCTTTTGATTTCCATTTGCATGGAATATCTTTTTCCATCCCCTCACTTTCAATCTGTATGTGTCCCTAGGTCTGAAGTGGGTCTCTTGTAGACAGCATATAGATGGGTCTTGTTTTTGTATCCATTCAGCGAAACTGTGTCTTTTGGTTGGAGCGTTTAATCCATTCATGTTTAAGTAATTATCTATATGTATGTTCCTATGACCATTTTCTTAATTGTTATGGGTTTGTTTTTGTAGGTCCTTTTCTTCTCTTGTGTTTCCCACTTAGAGAAGTTCCTTCAGCATTTGTTGTAAAGCTGGTTTGGTGGTGCTGAATTCTCTTAGCTTTTGCTTGTCTGTAAAGCTTTTGATTTCTCCATCAAATCTGAATGAGATCCTTGCCGGGTAGAGTAATCTTGGTTGTAGGTTCTTCCCTTTCATCACTTTAAATATGTCATGCTACTCCCTTCTGGCTTGTAGAGTTTCTGCTGAGAAATCAGCCGTTAACTTTATAGGAGTTCCCTTGTATGTTATTTGTCGTTTTTCCCTTGCTGCTTTCAATAATTTTTCTTTATCTGTAATTTTTGCCAGTTTGATTACTATGTGACTCAGCATGTTTCTCCTTGGGTTTATCCTGTATGGGACTCTCTGCGCTTCCTAGACTTGGGTGGCTATTTCCTTTCCCATGTTAGGGAAGTTTTTGACTATAAACTCTTCAAATATTTTCTTGGCTCCTGTCTCTCTCTCTTCTCCTTCTGAGACCCCTATAATGCAAATATTGTTGCATTTAATGTTGTCCCATAGGTCTCTTAGGCTGTCTTCATTTCTTTTCATTCTTTTTTCTTTATTCTCTTCCACAGCAGTGAATTCCACCAGTCTGTCTTCCAGGTCACTTATCTGTTCTGCCTAAGTTATTCTGCTATTGATTTCTTCTAGTGTACTTTTCATTTCACTTATTGTATTGTTCATCTCTGTTTGTCTGTTCTTTAATTCTTCTAGGTCTTTGTTAAACGTACCTTGCATCTTCTTGATCTTTGCCTCCATTCATTTCCGAGGTCCTGGATCATCTTCACTATCATTATTCTGAATTCTTTTTCTGGAAGGTTGCCTATCTCCACTTCATTTAGTTGTTTTTCTGGGGTTTTATCTTGTTCCTTCATCTGGTCCATAGCCCTCTGCCTTTTTATCTTGTCTATGTTTCTGTGAATGTGGTTTTTGTTTCACAGGCTGCAGGATTGTAGTTCTTCTTGCTTCTGCTGTCTGCCCTCTGGTGGACGAGGCTATCTAAGAGGCTTGTGGAAGTTTCCTGATGGGAGAGACTGGTGGTGGGTAGAGCTGGCTGTTGCTCTGGTGGGCAGAGCTCAGTAAACCTTTAATCCTCTTGTCTGCTGATGGGTGGGGCTGGGTTCCCTCCCTGTTGGTTGTTTGGCCTGAGGCATCCCAACACTGGAGCCTAGCCGGGCTCTTTGGTGGGGCTAATGGGGGGGCTGGTGGTGGGATGAATTGGGAGATTGGGATTGACATGTATACACTGATGTGTATAAAATGCATGACTAATAAGAACATGCTGTATATATAAATTAATTAAATTAAATTTAAAAAAACAATTTTCAATGGGGAATTCCCTGGCAGTCCAGTGGTTAGGACTCTGTGCTTTCACTGCTGAGAGCCTGGGGTTCAATCCCTTGTCAGGGAACTAATATCCCGCAAGCCTCGTGGCTTGGCAAAAAAACCCACAAAACTGTATTCAGTGTAATATTATTTACCTTAAAAAGGAATGAAATTCTGATACCTGACATAACCTGAATGAACACTGAAGACACTGTGCTCAGTGAAATAAGCTAGCCGCAAAGGTACAAATACTGTATGACTCCACTCAGTTGAGGTTCCTAGACAGTGAAATTCATAGACACAGACAGTAGAATGGTGGTTACCAGGGGCTAGAGGAGAGGAGAATTGGGAGTTATCATTTAGTAGGTTCAGAGTTTCTATTTGGGATGATGAGAAAGTTCTGGAGATGGATGGTGGTGATGGTTGTACAACAATGTGAACGTACTTAATGTCCCTGAACTGTGCACTTAAAAAATGGTTACAGTGGTAGGTGTTATGTTATGTATAGTTTATCATGGTAAGTAAATAAATGAAGGGGGATTCACATCCACTTGCAGGCTTTTCTCCACAGGCCTCACCAGCTGTCATCAAAAACCCAGTTCTCCAGACTGGTGGTTGCCAAGGGGGAGGGGGTTGGAGGAGGGATGGAGTGGGAGGCTGGGGTTAGTAGATGTGAGCTTTTATACACAGAATGGATAAACAACAAGGTCCTACTGTATAGCACAGAGAACTATATTCAATAAACCATAATGGAAAAGAATATTTTAAAAAGAATGTACATATATATGTATAACTGAATCACTTTGCTGTACAGCAGAAATTAACACAACATTGTAAATCAACTATACTTCAGTAAAAAAATATTGATTCAAAAAAAAAGAAAGTTCCCCAGGTGATTCCCATGTGCAGCCAAGGCTGGGAACCACTGGTCTTTGGGGTAATTATCTTAATCCCTTATGGGGGAAAAACATTGCTCTTAAACTACCAAAGATGGTCCCTTTGTGGGTCCTAGAAGGACCTGACGAGTGTGAACTAGCTGACCTACAGGCCAGACTGCCCGGGCTGAGTCCTGAGCACTCCCCTTGCTCAGGTGACTGCAGGCTGTTGTTACCTCACTTCTCCAAGACGTCAGCGGGACTAACCAGAGCGCCTGCCCATGAGGCTATGTTGTTTTTTGGTTTGAGGAGTTTTTGGGGTTTTTTTTTGGTTTTTTCAATTTACGTCTTTTATTTTATATTGGAGTAGAGTTGATTTACAATGTTGTGTTCGTTTCAGGTGTCCAGCAAATTGATTCAGTTATACATATACATCCGTGAGGCTGCGTTGTGAGGGGACATGAGACAGCCATGCAAAATGCTTGCCACGTGGAAAGAGCGTCAATAAATGTGGGTTGATATTATCAGCTTTCAAATCAGCCAAGAGTGAATAATTCCTACTATGTCCCTCGGCTATGGCGGGGGAATACAAAGATGTGTCAGGCCAGTTCCTGCCTCTAGGCGTTTACAGTTACATGACTTTACAGCTACATGTGCCTTAAGAGAGACAAACCAAATGCTGTGGCAGTTCAAAGACAGAGGTGTGATGACGGCAAGGCTGGAGAAGGAAAAGCCTGAAGGTCAACGGTATCTGAGCTGGCCCTGCCTGGACACGAAGCAGAAAGCTGACCCTGTCTGGCAACATCCTTCTCCTTTTCCGATGAGATATCCCAGCCTTAGAGGGGTTAGAGACCCACCCAAAGGTCACAGTGGTTCATAAAATGCCCCGATCGCCACCCCTACCCACCATGGGGTAACCCCATGACCCTGATCACTGAAAAGCCCCCTGGAGGCCGACTGACAGGCCTCATTGTCCAAATGTGGTTCATCCCAGGGCAGCCCCAGGCTGCACGCAGGCTCAGTGTGCTCTGGCCACAGGCAGCTTCCCTCCTCCCCGCCCAGGCGGGGGGACCCTCCAGGCCACCTGCGGTAGCACTCCCTCTTGGGGACCCTAAGCATCCAACAGAACTGGAGGGGACTGTGCTGAGCAACCAGCTGGCTGGAGGGAGGGCATAGCTGGTGTTCTGTCATGGTCTTCCTTGGCCCTTTGTTCTCCCAGCTCAAAGCTTTCGTGATGGAGAAGCCGTCCCCATCTTTAGGGGGAGATCTGGTCATTAGAGCCTGGGAGGAGGAAGCCCTTCGCTTCCTGCGGACCTTGCAGCTTTGATGTCACTTAGGTTTCTGTTGAACCTGGACTTGGAGAGAGTCTGGAGGAGGGCACACAGGTAATGAGTGGTGGAACGGGGCTGAGGGCATTTCAAGCAGAAGAAACGGCACTAGCAGAGAGGCTCAGAAAAGACAGCCCAGGGCATGTTTGGAAATTTTAGAAGAATCTGTCAGTTCTGATGGGGAGGGTAGCCCATGAAGACGAGATGGAGATTTAAGACTAGAAGGGTAAGGGTAGGTCTGAGCCAGATTGTGGAGGATTTGCCCTTACTTCAGTAGACAATGGGGAGCCATGGAAGGTTCTAGAACAAGGAGTGAGATGCGACTACAGCTGTGACTTATTTGTAGTTTGTTGAGCAAATGAATGAATGAGTGTCTGAGGAAGACGTGATAGTCGTGGGCAGGATGCCATGTGTGACAGAGATTGGCAGGAGGAGACACTTGGCTGTAACGTGTCCCCATGGCCTTCTGTACACTTGGGTAACTGGTACAACTGCTCCGCAAATTCAGCATGCAAGTAGGCTCATATCTATTCTATTTCTTACAAATAAACAAAACCAGCTCAAACCCACACACCAGATTAAGGAGAAGTCCAGAATCTCCCTCCTGGTGCTCCCCCATGTTCCTTCCTTGGTTTTGCTCTCAGCTGCCCCAGGTTACAGCCCTCCTTGGTTTCTGAGGGAGGACCATTCCCTGTCTGGTGTCCCTTGGGCTCCCTGTGGTTCCCTAGGCCCTGGTACCAGCTCCTCCTGCCTCACACCCAGCCATCCCCACCAGCAGTCCTAGGAGCCCAGCACAGCTGGCTCAGGCCTCCGCCCTGGGCAGTTCCCACTTCTGCCCACCCTGGACACCCACCCACAGGAGGTAGGGCAACCCTCCCCTTCCCAAGCCTTGGGACACAGAGGACATCCCCTTTCCCGGCAATGTGGCCTCCCTAAATATTACCAGGAGCCCAGCAGCCTCCAAATGCAAAAGGTCTAAAACAGCTTCTTCTCCAAAGACAAAATCACTCAGCCTCCTTGGCACAGATGCCTGGACTCCCTCCGGGGGACCCAACAGGCCCACCCTTTTCATGTGTCAGGGAGACACAATTAGTGCCTCAAAGCTGACTCACCCAACTAAGAAACAGCACTAACTCCAGGATCAGAGAAAGAAAAAAGAAAAGGAGAAAGGGAGAAACAGAAGTACAGGGCATGAGATCTCCCACTACATTTGTATTGTAATATTTTTCATACTATATTATTATTATTTTTGTTGTTTTACTTGGGGTTTTCCTTAACATTGTATATCCTGTATATATTACAATCTGAGCACGTGGCATTTGCTTATGAGATCTCTATGGAGGAGGGAGGAAAGTGAACGGGGAAGCTGGAAAATAGAACTGAGATTCACCAAGTACCTTCTGCTGGCAGGCTCTCCGCTGAACGCTGTGCACACGTCATTTCATTGACCTCTCCCCACAGCCTTATAAGGAAAGTATTATTGTTATTCTGATTTTACTGATCTAAAAAAAATGAAGAAATAAAGCAGATGAATGCATGCATGAATGACAATGCCATTTTTCTCTGCCTTTCCATCATGCAAAGATGGCTTGCATTCCTGAATTATAAAACATTTTTCAAAAAGTCAGAGAACAAAAAAAAATATTAAAAAGAGATTAAAGCAGTATGATTTCCAAACCATTCAGTAAAGGATGAAAATAGCTTTGTTATCCAGTGCCTGTCTTCATAAAGTCATTGTTATCATGAGTTAGAACCTGCATTAACTCTGAAATTAAAATAATAGCCCCATGTGCAGCAAATTCTGAAGGCACACTCTATGGTTTTCCAAGCGCCTATTAATATTCTCCTGAACTTTAGTTGGATCTGAACGGTTTACCAAAAGAGGATCCAGCTTAAGTGTTCTACGTCACAAAGAAAAAGCAATAGAATGGGGTGACTCTGAAAAGCTTCCTTTTTATATTAAGCAGGTCTGAAGTACAAACTCTAAAATGATCAGTATAATGCCTGCATTTAGGAACAGGAGGAAGGGCCTCATGCACACACCTCAGGAGGTGTCTCAGTGGACAGTTCTGGAACCACTGAGCAGACTCAGAACAGACTCCGTGAAGAACGTTGCTCACAGGCTTGGTTCCAATGATCCCAACAGCAGCAGCTGTGACAATACATTTTTAATCAAATCTAAAGGCAAACTTATAAAGAAATAAACGCTATTCAAATAAACACAGTGCATTTTCCTGAAATATATTATTATGCTTTCTGGAAATTAACCCAAAAATATAAAATAAAGAGAATTCTATGGGGATTCACTATTGAGTCACAGATCTTGAAGGCATTATCTCTGCACTAACTTCCAAGACAAATGACACTCATAGTTGGCACTTTCTGCATGTTTCTGACCCTCTGTTCTGGGGCAGCTCACTCTGGTGGGTCCTTCAGGGGAGGAGCTTGCCATGTGGTCACAGTCTTCGGCGTTGGGCTGAGAACCCTTAGACAGTAGAGCCCGTGGTGTCTGATTAGCTCTGCCCAGCCTCATGAGGAGAAGGGCCTGGCCTGCGTCTCCTGATGTTCCAAAGATGGCTCTCCTGAGGACAAAGCAGGACGGGCTGGAGGGCAGATGCCACCGGTAGAAAGAGCTGTGGCCAGAAGGGGTTTTGCATAGTAATCCAGTACTTGGTCCATTTTCATTCTCCTGCCGTTCAGAGGCCTGGCCCCCGGGTCTGCTTTCACTGTGCTGTTAGTGTCACAGAAACAATACTTTGAGTAAGGAAGAGAGAGCTACAAAGGCACAAAGATCTTTCATATTTGCTTTACACATGCCCTCCCCTGAGCTACCTGCAGACAGGTTTAATATGGGGATCTCTCAGAGCAGGTGCAATAGCAGACAAGGATAGATGGGGAAAGAGAGGGAGGGAGGGAGGAGGGGAGGGAGGAGGGGAGGGAGGAGGGGAGGGAGGGAAGGAGAGGAATGAAAAGTCCCACTTCTGAGAAAAGAGTTCTTTACAGCCAGATCAAACACAAAACTAGAGGAGCAGCAAACAGGACGATTTCTATTCTCATTCAACTCTCACAGGAGATAGGAACGCACACGCTAAAACAGCATCTGCCGGCGTAAGAGCTCACAGTTTTCCACAAAGTCTTTACCCGACAGGATTGTGCAGTTGAGTTGATCTACAAGTGGTTCATAAAGAGCTCCTCCCTCACCCCGCCACACACACGGAAAAGCCAAGTTTCATAACGCCATGACCCTGATCCCTGAAAAGCCCCCTGGAGGCTGACCGACAGGCCTCCTGCCTGAAGGTGGTTCATCCCAGGGCGGCCCCAGGCTGCACGCGGGCTCAGTGTGCTCTGGCCACAGGCAGCTGTCCAAGCCCGTGCAGCTGCCCTCCTCCCCGCCCAGGCAGGGGGACCCTCCAGGCCACCTGCGGTAGCGCTCCCTCTTGGGGACCCTAAGCATCCAACAGAACTGGAGGGGCCTGTGCTGGGCAACCAGCTGGCTGGAGGGAGGGCATAGCTGGTGTTCTGTCATGGTCTTCCTTGGCCCTTTGCTCTCCCAGCTCAAAGCTTTCGTGAGGGAGAAGCCGTCCCCATCTTTAGGGGGAGATCTGGTCATTAGAGCCTGGGAGGAGGAAGCCCTTCGCTTCCTGCGGACCTTGCAGCTTTGATGTCACTTAGGTTTCTGTTGAACACCTGGATTTGGAAGCAGTTGGAGGAGTGCACTTAGGGATTGGAAGTCGTCCAGGAATTTCAAGCAATCAGATGCACCCGGAATGTTAGTGGTTTAAATCGAGGTTTGACAAATTACAGCTCATGGGCTAACCCAGCCCTCGTCCTATTTTTATAGGGCCAGCAAGCTAAGAGTGGTTTCTATATTTTTAAAAAGTTGTAAAACAAACAAAAAAGAATATGCAAGAGAGACATATGTGACCTGCATAGCCTAAAATACTTACTACGTGTCCTTATGTGACTTACAGAATCAGCTTGCCAGCCCCTGGTAAATGAAGGTGCTAGAGATGATGAAATGTCTAACGTTCACGAGGAAGGGTAAAGACAGTGAATCCCTGGTGGCAAACATTCATCTTCAATGGAGAATGACACTAGCTGAGCAGACGCCTGGCTCCCCTCTCACCTGATGGTGCCCTGCCTGCTTATTATAGGGTGATGAGGGCGAAGGTTCCTAGATGGAAACTGTACAACATGGAGGGATGTGATGGATAGTTTTATGTCGGCTTGGCTGGGTCTTGGTACCCAGATATTTGCTCAGTCATAGTTGGATGTTGCTGTGATGGTATATTTCAGATGAGATTAACATTTAAACCAGGAGACTTTGAGAAAAACAGATTGCCCGCCATAATCTGGGTGCATATCATCCAATTAGTTGAAGGCCTTAAGAGAAAAAAGATTGACCAGCCCACCCCACCCCCCGGGGGAAAAGGGAATTCTGCAGCAGACGGCGTTTGGGTGGTCTTTCAGCATCTCCAGCCCACCAACCCACCCTGCTGATTTTAGGCTGCCCAGCCTCTGCCATCACATGAATCAATTCCTTAAAATAACTCTCTCTCTCTCTCTCTCTGTCTCACACAAACACACACACACACACACATACACGCACATACCTACTCATGTGTGTGTGTGTATTCTATTTCTCTGGAGAACCCTGACTACTACCAGGGGGCTGACCTATATACAAATCTTGATAAAAAACGCTCTCTGGTTACAAGCAAGGCCTCGGTGAGACTTGTTCCCATGGTGCAAGTCCATCGAGGTCAATAAACAGCCCCAAATGTCTGCAAGTCAAACTAGACTGCTTTTTCTGTGTTTCCTAAGACTCCGCATGGGGCTGAAGACACACAGAACTCAGGCTCCTGGCGACCGCAACACTCTCTGTCCAGGGCTCCCCCCGCCCCGTTCTTTGGACACATCGCCAAGGCTCTGGAAGAGTACTCAGGGCAGGGCTCATATATGAGGGTCCCAAGGTTGGTGGCGGCCCTCTGGCTCTGATCACCAACTTTCCTCCCACTTAGGAGGTAGTGCAGTGATGGAGACACAACAGGGCTGGGCTGTCCTAGCTCAGGAGCCCGAAAGGAGACTCTGAGGCCGAGCTTAGCAAGCAGGAGTTTTCCTGGGCAGTGCTTTTGGGGCCAACACCTTTGCTGGGCGAGTGCAGGAAGCAGGGCTGGGCAGAGGGAGCAGGTGAGCCTCGATGCCACCCCGCAGAGGCATCCGGCAATCCTGCGGGAGCTGTGCCGCTGGGAAGCCCTTCAGAGTTGTTCCCGTTAGAGAGAGGGGGTCAGGCCTTCCTACCCCCTCAGTGACCACCCATCTCTCTCCCTAGCGGGGCTGCCCAGGAAGAGGATGTGGTCTTGGCTGCAGGCAATTCCCAGAGAGGACTGAGCTGTGAGCCAGAAGGTGTTGGGAGAACGGGAGACTCTGTCCTGGAGGGGTGTCTGAAGGAGGCAGCTGGCATTCACTACAGAGAGTTCAGCAAATAGCTTCCCAGTGGAGCCACCTTCCTTATCTGCAGCTCCACTTTCTCTGGGCTTCACCAACCTATGCAGACAGATGGGGTCCTAGCAGCTGAAACAGCCTGAATTTGCAACACCTCCCTCAAATGAACATAACTCAAATGCCTCCAGGTCTTACCCACTGGGGTCTGTCAGTGTCACATCTTTAGCACTGACCAAACCCACCATTCGTTTGATGAGCAGAGATTCCAGTGTTTGGGGCAGCAGATGAACTCTCCAGTCATTCCCTCTAGAAGTCCCTGGCGGAGTGGGCAGGGGAGAAGGTTTCACATACAATGGAACCACTGCCTCTATCTCCGGTCCAACCCTCCTTCTGTTCTGTGCAGTCTCTTACTGAGCTGCCCATGGGCTTCTAGCCATGCCTACTCATGCCCAATGCCTGGGCCACTTCTGACCATCTCACCCCCTTCCACCCCACCTCTGGCCAGCAGGAAATTTCCATCCTTGCCCTCCTCCTGACCAGCTCCTTCAGAAGGGTTGCTGGGTTTCAAGTGACAGCTCTCTCATTGATGCCCCAGCTGGTCACCTTCCTGGATCACAGGGTCTTGGGGGGGGCGTGGTCAGGCCAGCCTCAGGCCATATCTGGATGTGTACACACATCTCGGGCCCTGCTGCCAAGGCTGATCCACGCTGCTGGACGTTTGCTACGGCCACTGTGACTTCCTCACCGAAGGCTCACGCCATCTTCCAAGTCACCCAACTTTGGGGAACCCATTCCATCAGATCGTTCTCTATGTCTGAACCCTGATTATGAGCTGGCTTTAAGTTTTTCCCACTAGACTCTTAGGATGTGTCTGAACATTTATTTTTCTGTCCAGAACTTTCCAAGAGAGTCGAGAAGCTTCCTCTCATTTCTTGACAATTGAAAAGTACCCACTCATGGCAAGCAGGGGAACTCTGAGGGGTTTTGCTATTTAATTCCAGAACCATACTAAGAGAATCATGACAATGCAGCCCAAAATGACAGCACACAAGACAACTGGTGTCCTTTCAAGGTTTGTTTGACAAAGGGATAGAAGAAATGCTTTTGAAATGCACCTTTAAAAGTGTCCCACCTAGGGACTTCCCTGGCGGTCCAATGGTTATGACTCCACGCTTCCACTGCAGGGGGCACAGTTTCTATCCCTGGTCAGGGAACTAAGATCCCACATCCCATATGCTGCATGGCGTGGCCAAAAAAAAAAAAAGTGTCCCACCTACACTTGGATGATGGTCCAGCTCCACTGGTCACCCTCAGCATGATCTAGACTGGGATGACCACAGCTGTGTGGGTCAGAAGAGCTGGGTTCTTACTCTGGCTTATCCTTTCTTTGCTGTGTGCACCTGTCCTACCTGGGCCTCAACTTTCTCATTTGTAAAATGGAGATACGGCAGCCTTGACTACCAGAGTGTAACCTTGGATGTCAAGTGAGGTGATGTCTGTGAAGGAATTTGTCAGGTATGAGTTACACAGATGTGGAGACCAAGATGGCTGTGAAACTCACTGCCTTCATCAAGAATGCCTGGGCCGAAGAGCCGGAACTGTCCCATCCTTCACCATTTGGGCCTCGCTATAATTCTGCCCACACTCGGCCCCTACACCATGTACAATGTCTTGGTCAACCAAGCCACACCCTACAGCCACCCAGAGCTCCTCCGAGATGATGGGAACGTGCCCAGTTACCCCCAGGACACCAAGGCCCAGCTTGGAGTGGAAGGAGGAAGTGTGAGCACCCCGTCCTCAGTGGCCCCCAATAAAAATGTGAAAACGGAATAAATAAATAAATTACACATAGAAAACAAACTAGTGAATATAACAAAAAAGAAACAGACTCACAGATACAGAGAAGAAACTAGTGGTTATTGGTGGGGAGAGGGAAGTGGGGGAGGGACAAGATAGGGGTAGGGGATTATGAGGTACAAACTACTGTGTATAAAGTAAGTAAGCTACAAGGATATATTGCGCAACACAGGGAATATAGCCAATATTTTATAATAACTATAACTGAACTATAACGTTTAAAAATTGTGAATCACTTTGTTATATACCTGAAACTTACATAATACTGTACATCATACCTCAATTAAAAAAACAGGGGCTTCCCTGGTGGCGCAGTGGTTGAGAGTCTGCCTGCCAATGCAGGGGACACGGGTTCGAGCCCTGGTCTGGGAAGATCCCACATGCCGCGGAGCAACTAAGCCCGTGAGCCACAACTACTGAGCCTGCGCGTCTGGAGCCTGTGCTCCGCAACAAGAAAGGCCGCGATAGTGAGAGGCCCGCGCACCGCGATGAAGAGTGGCCCCCACTTGCTGCAACTAGAGAAAGCCCTCGCACAGAAACAAAGACCCAACATAGCGATCAATCAATCAATCAATAAATCTTTAAATAAAACAGAAAAGAGAATGTAAGTTCAATGACGATAAGGACATTTTATGCTTTACATATCTTCGTATTCTTTGAGCCTGGTAACTACCCTGTACGTAGTAGAAACTCAAATACATTCACTGAATGAAAGAAAGAAATTACACAAAGGTGGGGTCCACTTTCCAGCTTCGTGGTCTAGCAGCTGCAGCCACACTGGGAGGTCACTAGCACACGCTGTTTATTCTCTATTCCTGAGTCCACACATGTGGCCCTCAGCCAGAGGCAGGATGTGTACGAGCTGTAGCAACACAGCCCCTCCCCGATAGGTTCCCAGATGCCCTGGTGGGGGCTGGGAGAAGACGTAGGTTTTGAAAAATCGCCTCAATAAGTTCCACCATGACCCCCCACCTCCCAAGTTAAGCCCCCCAGGCTTAACTCCTTCAAAGAACCCACTGAGGATCAAAGGCCCTGGAATTCCCGACACCTTTAGCTCATTCAGAGCAAGAAGTTCACCAGACCTTCTTGAACTGTAAGCGATGTCAGACACAGCAACCTCCCGTGTGTTTTCCTAATGTGGGTCCTCACTCCCCAGCTCATTCGCTGGCTGCCTGGCCCATCTGGAGAGGTCTGGGGTGCAGCAAATGGTTTCCAAATGTCTGAATTTAATGAGACACATCTTTTCTAAAGCCATTCTAGAAAGAGATAGTGGCTTCCAGTGGGAGGTAAAGAGACCCCCTGGAAGCCATTAATCTTCCCACGTCTTAGGGTGTGCTAGGCAAGCAGTTTGGAAGGAGGCCAAACCCAACTGAGGACCCAGGGAGGATCACTTTGGGGTGAGCCTGGCAAGTCGACTCTCTAAGAATGTGTACCTCAGCTGTCACCAAGGCCACTGCTGGATCCCAGCTTGGGAGGGGAGAGGAGACAGGGATAAGAGTGGTGACACTCTCTCAGCGTGTTCTGCACCCCAGGCCCAGCCCTGTCCAAGCTCCACCTCATCCGGTCCTCACAACAACCCGATGAGGTAGGTTCTTTTTTTTTTTTTTTTTAATTGATTTATTTATTATTTATTTTGGGCTGTGTTAGGTCTTTGTTGCTGCACGCGGGCTTTCTTTAGATGTGGCGAGCGGGGGCTACTCTTCGTTGCGGTGCGTGGGCTTCTCATTGCAGTGTCTTCTCTTGTTGCAGAGCACAGGCTCTAGGTGAGCGGGCTCACTAGTTGTGGCTCACGGGCTCAGTAGTAGTGACGCACGGGCTTATTTGCTACACAGCATATGAGATCTTCCCAGACCAGGGCTCGAACCCGTGTCCCCTGCATTAGCAGGCGGATCCTTAACCTCTGCGCCACCAGGGAAGTCCCCCAATGAGGTAGGTTCTTTATTAGCCCACTTTACAGATTGGGAAGCCAAGGCTCAGGGAAGGTAACTGAAGCCAATAGCCAACAAGTGTCAGGACTAGGATTTGACCCTTGCTGTCCAACCACTATGTTATCTCCCCAGAGAGAGGTTGAGGCATTGCTTCTCACAGGAAAACTGAATGATCCCCCAGATGAGAACTCAGAAAAAGGCCTTCCTTTAGGCTTAGCAGGCGTGGAGTGAGTGGCATGGGAGTGGGTTGGGGATGTGGGGAGGAATGGGAGCCCCCAGACCTGGGACAGCCCCTGGTACCTGTCTGGGCTTTCCATTTGGTGGTGAAGTCTCTGCCACCATCCCCAGGGCTGCCCAGCCTCCCTTTCCTTGGCCTCTTCCTGTCCATCTTTTCCTCAGGGTGGGGGGGTGCCCCACAGTTCAGAGCACAGCCAAGCTGGTCCTCTGGCCTCGGCATCCCATCTGTTCTGCTCTCCTCCTTTCTCCAGGAGGAGGAAATGCCCATTTTACCTGAACACACTTGGGCATTGAGCCTCTTAGGAGCTGTCTGCGGGAGCTGCAGCCTGAAACGTGAAGCATGGGAAAGGCTGGTCCCCCACCCTGCCTCGCACAGCTGCAAGTCAGTAGGAGGCCTGCTTGAGACAAGCAGCACTTTGTCATTTATTTTTCCTTTCCTCTTTTTTTTAAACACTTATATTCCACAATAGCTGGTATTCCTCAGTGTTTACTCTCATCATTATAAAGCCCTTATTCCTTAAATGTTTGCTTAACATTTTTTGCAGAGCAAAGGAGAAAGCTCCATGGGCCTCTGCAAACAGCTGCTTCCCAAAGACAAGGGAGGAAAATACCCAAAGCAATGCTGAGGTAAAAGGGTCCGTGAGCCCTGGGAGGTTCTCCTGGCAGTCCGAAGGCTGTGGCTCGTTGCCAAGGCCATCATATGGCTGCCTTTAGAGCCCACTCACTGACCAGTCTCTGGGGCCCATGAAGGCCATGGAGGTTATGACAAAAAAGTCATCTCGGGACTTCCCTGGAGGTCCGGTGGTTAAGACTCCACGCTTCTGGACTTCCCTGGTGGTGCAGTGGTTAAGAATCCACCTGCGAATGCAGGGAACACGGGTTTGATCCCTGGTCCAGGAAGATCCCACATGCTGTGGAGCAGCTAAGCCCATGCGCCACAACTACTGAGCCCGCGAGCCACAACTACTGAGCCCGTGTGCCACAACTACTGAAGCCCCTGCACCTAGACCCCGTGCTCCGCAACAAGAGAAGCCACTGCAATGAGAAGCCCGCGCACCGCAACGAAGAGTAGCCCCCACGCACCGCAACTAGAGAAAGCCTGCGCGCAGCAACAAAGACCCAATGCAGCCAAATTAATTAATTAATTAATTAATTAATTTTTAAAAAAGACTCCATGCTTCCACTGCAGGGGGCACGGGTTTGATCCCTGGTCGGGGAACTAAGATCTTGCATGCTATGTGGCATGGCCAAAAGAGAAAAAAGAAAAAGAAAAAAGAAAAGGGGAGAAAACAGTTTCTAATTTATTAAAAAAAGAAAGAAAGAAAGAAAAAGAAAAAAGGTCATCTCACCTTCCACCCAGAAGCATTCAGTGGGATGTGCCCACAGTGCTGGAACAGTTCAAATGATCCACACCCCAGTGGGGCCTCCGAGCTCAGGCCCCAGCAGGGTAGAAGTGTCTTTGGGGAGCTCTGAGACCAGGATTGGCTCCAGAATAGCCAGATAGCACCCCCAGCCAGGCATCTCCAGTGACTTCTTGGCAGGTCAACTGCATGGTCTCTCCTGTGGCCCCTTCTCCTTGAATTAATGCCTTAAATTTGCAAAACTCCTTGTGATTTTCAAAATACTTTCACACACATTTTTTATTTGATCCTCACATTACCCTGGAGGAAGGCACCTGGCAGATGAGTAACTGAAGCATTGGAAGCTTAATGGCTTGCCTAAGGTCACTTCGTGTTATGGACTGAATGTCTGTGTCCCCTTCCCTCAAATTCATATGAGGAAGCCCTACCCTCCAATGTTAGGTATTTGGACATGGGTCTTTGGAAGGTATTACATTTAGATGAGCTCATGAGGGTGGGGTCCTCATGATGGGATTCGTGCCCTTATAAGAAAAGGTATCAGAGAGCTTGTTTTCGCTCTCTCCCCCCACGTTCATGCTCACACACACAGGGAAGAGGTCATATGAGCACACAGCAGGATGGCGGCCATCTGCAACCCAAGGAGAGAGCTCTCACCAGAAGCTGACCATGCTGGCACCTTGATTTTGGACTTCCAGCCTCCAGACTGTGAGAAATAAATGTCTGCTGTTTATGCCATCCAGCCCATGGCATTTTGCTACAGCAGCCCGAGCAAGTAACACATACACTTGGCTTCTAAGATCCTGTTGGAACACCAAGGTCTATGGCCTCAGCACCTCTCAGTGAATGGTCCCATTCTCCAGCTCCTAACCCCAGAAAACTGGATGCCATCCTGATTCCTCCCCTCCAGTCACCTCCAACCCACCATTCTACCCTAAATATCTCTGCAGCCCAAACCTGACACTCTGTCCCTATAGCCACTGCCTCCATTCAGGTCTTTATTTCTCACTTGGATGAATGTAATGCCCTCCTCCCCATTCTCCACCTGGCATGCAGAACACACACACCTGGTTATGATTCTCCTCCAAGTCACCTTTTAGTGATCCCCCATGGCCTTCAGGGTCAATCCCAAGCCCCTGGCGCCTTCAGGGCCCTCATGGGTCACCTGATTCCTTCTGAGCAGGCATATTGCTCCCAGGCCTGGGCATGGCACCCAGCTCCAGCCCACCACCCCTCAGAACCCTGCTGGATGACTCCTAGTCACCCCTCAAGATCAAACTCAGCCTCACCTCTTCTGGGAAGCCTTCCCAGAGTCCCCCAGTCTCAGTCAGGGGCTCCCAAAGCCCCAGGTGCCTCCTCTTATCATGAAGCTGGTCCTCCTGGGATATTCCTGTGTGCCGATCCTCTGTCCCTCCCACTGGACTCTGAGTTCCGTGGGACACAGGACTGAGGTCTAACCTCCATATTACCTGGCTCTGGCTTAGGATACAGTTTTTGAAGGACTGAATAGGTCCAAGGACTTCAGTTGGATTCCTGAGATGCAGACTCTGTTTAGGATAGGATTTTAGAATTCCTTCTCCAAGTCTGTTGTCTTCACTCTGTCTGGCTCTAAACCTGGCTTCTTTGAAAAAGTGCCCATGCTGATTCCAGCCAGGCTTCCCAGCTCCCAACTGCCTCATCCTCACCTCCGCCCATACCCACCCACCTCCAGGGGTGAAACGGTACACAAAGGCAGAACCAGGTGCCACCTGAGAAACAGTCCTGAAGATACGTCCCAGGCATCTGCTAGTTAAAGGACATCCAGCCTCCTGGAGGAGGGGACAGAGACAAGGGATAGAATACAACTGTTTTGCCTGTTTTGGGGGTTGGGGGCAGGGGTGGGTGGGTAGTATATACTTACTTCTGTGGTGACTGTATGCAGGTAAATGGACAAGGTCTGTTGTCTGTTTAGGGACCTGTTTTGCATTCTCCCAACCCTACACCCATTTTTCTTTTCTTTTTTGAATGTACTTTTTTTTTTTTTTTTTTAAACCAAGGTTGTAGAATTCCAAATTTTTTTTCAACCTTGGATCCTGAAGTAGAATGCCCTGGGTGGACGGATTTTAGTCCTTAGAGAGTCAGTGTGTGTGTTGCTGCTTATTTAAATACAGTTCAGTTGGAGCCCCAAGAGTGCCAAGGTCCTCCCTATGCTTTCCAGATGCATTTCTTCTTCCTAAAACCAGGAGAGGCGAGCACCTGAGCAGGGAATCTCAGGTGACTTAATTTAGTTCACCGGTGCCTACTCTGAAGAGCTGGGTGTCCGTTCTTGAAGAAACAAACTCACTGGAAGGGCATGTTTTCTTATTATATACTAATAACTTCTTACACTAATTTGTACCAGAAGTTCCTTGATTGTGACTTATGCCAAGTAATTATGAAGATTTTTTTTTTTCTCAGTATTGCATGAAGGCTACCAAGTTAGAACAGGCAAGTCCTGGATGTGAAAGCTTTAATTTATCTACCTCATTCATGTGTTATTTTTGTAGCTATAGTCTCTATTTTCTTATTTGATGACCGCTGAAGTGTTCCTAGGCCCTGTCGTAAACCTAAGAGTTAACGTATTGGTGGGAGCCGCTGGAAGTTCAAGATGTTGTTGTGATTCTTTTTTTCTTAATCCCCCTTTTGTATATGTGATATTAAGCAGACGATGAGGCATTACTCTTGAGGATTTAACAAGGAAGGATAAAGAAAGACCCACATTTCTGGGTGAAGTCTTTGCCCCTCTATGTGGAGAAGTCGATTGTGACTGTTCTCAAGTTTGTCTCTTGGTAATTGCACCTGACTTTAGGACACCCAAAAAATTTTTTTTGTTTTGCAAAGTTGTGCCTTTCCTTCTGGAATTGTAAGTGAACACAATAATAGTACCTGTTTACACTGTGAAGTGGATATTGTTACAGAAAACACACCGGAGACTTTCTCACTTGTTAAGCTAATAATGCCTTGTGAATGTATGATCTATGAAGAAATCCCTGTAGTTTTTACCTGTTGATGCTGTCTGTTGGAGAATAAATTTTTGATGGTTCTTTTTTTCACACAAAAGAAAAAAGAAAAAAAAAGGCTCAGGCCCCTTGGTCCTAGGGGCCTGAGCTGACCCCTAGGACCAAGGAAGTGGCGCAGGTGGCCGTGTCAGAGGCTGTGACCCCTCCTTGTGGTTCTACTCTACTCCGCGGAGTCGAGGCTGGGAAGCATCTATGTAGGCGGGGTCTCCCTTTCCCAGTCTCCCGAGCATCTTGGAGGGGCCTGTGGCTGGGCTCTGACCTACAGAATGTGGTCGAAGGGGGGTTCATGGCTTCCAGGCCCGGCCCCTACCAGCCTCCTGCAGGACCCTCCACTTCCTTGGGGCTTCCTGGGAGCTGTCCTTGCAGGATGGCAGTGTTACCCTCAGCCCAGGCCCTGAATGGGACTCTACTCCCCCTCCCGCCACTGCCAGCTGCACTTCATGTGAGCAAAACAGAAACTCCTTTTGCATTAAGCCCCCGAGATCTGGGGCTTATCTGCCATTCACGCAGTGGGAAAGCCAGAGCCAGGCAGACAAAAGGGCTCGTGGGATCAGCCACAGCTCCTGGAAGGAATCGGAGTCTGCATAAGAGCCAGTGGGTGGGTGACTCTGGAGTGGGAAATACCTGGTCCAGGTCCTGCCTCTACCGTTTACTGAAAAGATGTGCTTGGGCCAGTCGCTTGCCCTCTGTGGGCCTCAGTTTTCCTCTGTAACCTGGGGATTAGTCTTAGTACACACCTCAGAAGGTTGTTCTAGAGGATGCTGTTGGAGACTCACCCTGCCCCTCCTTCCCAAGCTGGGCTGCTATCAGCTCCCAGCTGTACCCTTCTCTGTCCCCCTTCAGCCACCTCCTCACCCGGAAATTCCTTCGAGGTTATACCCCTACTCCCCACCCGGGGTTGGGGAGAGTCAATCTGAAAAACAGATTGAGGAGAACAAAGCCCTTGCCTTCAAGCAGCAACTCTGCGATGTCAGAGCTTCTGTGGTATCAGGCTGCGGTTACACTCCAGCAAGACAACCCCCTGGCTTCGCCTCTTCCCCTGCCCCATCCTTGCTTCCCTCACATCTACGATAGCGCCCACTCATTAAATCACCTGCCTAAGAATCCTCATCTCAAATCTGCTTCTGGCCAACCCTCTCTAAAACAGTTGTGAGATTATGCGGGTCAAACAGTGCCTGGCATATGGCAGGATCTTACGAGAAGGGAGCGAGCGTGATTACTATTCCTGCCAGAGCCAGTGCTGGTAGGGCCAGCCCACGGCTGCAGAGCCGCGGCCTCAGGCTATGACGGCACTAAAATGCACCGCCTGCCCTGCGCTGAGCTCACCCCACCAGGCCCAGAGGAGGTAATTCAAGCAGAGAAGCTGAGTTTGTACACAGCTCACAGCCCCCAGTGCGAGGGGTCGGTGAAATACTACCCATGGCAGCTCTCTTGTGAATACAGAGCTCTGATTGTTCCAAGTAACCAGGAACGTTCCTTTGTAATAAATAAGCTGTCAGCAAGAAGGAACAGAAAGTCTGGAAACCTGGATGACCGGGCACAAAGCTGATCTTATGAATAGGCAATCAAGTATGATTTGAGAGACGCCAAAAATCTCAGCTTTCTAAACTCACAGCTTGTCCCAAAGCCCCTGCCCTCTCCAACCAAGGTTCCTGAAATGCCCCCATTCAAAATGCATTCCTTAGAGTTTTGAGCACAGGTTTAGAGTCAAATGGACTTTGGAGGTCTGTGACCCACAAGAGAAGAAGTGTCAAATTCAAGCCTACGTCTTAAGCAGAGCACGACTGGGTATCAGAAGTCTCCAGGTGGTGCCAGGCGGTCGGTGCCTCCTCCAGGTGCGTACCACACTTCAGTGGTTTTGTTCCATGAAAACGATCAACTGCCAAGTTCACAGACACAGAAAATAGACTGGTGGCTGCAGAGACTGGGGGAGGGGAGAGTGAGGCGTCATTTAATGGGTACAGGGTTTCAGTGTGGGACGTGAAAGAGTTCTGCGGATGCATGGTGGTGATAGTTGTACAACAATGTGAATGCATTTAATGCCACTGAACTGTACCCTTAAAGATGGTTAAGATAATAAATTTTAGGTTATGTACGTTTCCTGATTCTCTGCAAGGACCACTGAGCGTGGCGCCCATGGGTAGGTCCGGGCCAGGCGGGCTCTGATAGTCAATCAACGAACAAGCATTTCCGGGGCTGCACCAGGGCACTGGGGAGGCAAGGATGAGCGAGAGCCTCTGTCCTGCCCTGGATCCCAGCGGGAAGCCCGAGAGGTGAACGGGCAGGTTCAGCCCTGTGTGGTGGGGATTCGGGTGAGGGAGCCATTCAGGGTAGGGGTGTGTTGAAGGAGTTGGGGAGAGTATTTGAAGGGAATTGGGGGCCGAGGAGTAGGCTTCCAGGTAAGGGGGAAAATCCAGGCAGACCTCTCACGTTCTCTCCACCCCACTCCTCATTTGTCTGGGGTCTTGCTGACAGACTACAAGCTAAGGGAAAGACAGACTGAGGTCTTGATGGTCCACTTGGTTGCCCCCTTAAGAATTCGCCACATTATTACTAAGACCGACTTGGCAAGAAAATGAAAGCTCTCTTGGGGCCAGGTGGGCATGGGGGACAAATTCCCCATGCAACGAAGAACGTGTCCTGGGTGCCCTCCACCCTCACCCGCCCTCCGCCATGAGAGAGGGACAGAGGGTGGCCGTGAATGATGCCGAGCAGTGTGCCTTTGTTTCTGCGGCATGTGGTTTCCAGGGAGACCAGGGTCACTGCCTACGGGTAAACACCCACCCACACAGCTTGAGAACGGGATGTATCCTCCGAGCCCTCCTGCGATAGAGGCCTCAACTACTTATATCCATAATTGTGTCCCCATGGGGATTTCAAGTGATGCTCTGACCCAGACATCCAAAGGATAGCAATGGACGCTTCTGGAGACGAGAAGCCTCCTGCCCTGCGTCACGTCCTAGGCCCTGCTCTTTCTCTCTGTCTGTCTGTCTCTCTCGACCATCTCTCAGCTGGTTCTGAAGTTGGGCAGGGAAGAGAGAAGGGTTACACCCTGATGCCCCGGAACCTTCCTCACGGCTCCTGTTGTGTATCTTCCTTTCCCAGGGGGGTCCTGGTGTGTGACTTTCAGGACCACGGGGGAAGGATGTGATCTCTCCTTCTGAAACTGCTGACTTTAGCCTGACTCCTCCGGCTATGAGTCCAACCCTAGGGACGGTGGGGGGAAGGGGAGCGGGGGTGGAGAAATGAGGGGCGAGGCGGTTGTCGTGCATTTATTGCACGTCTGTGAGCACTGCACACGCTCCCTCATCCTCACGCCACCCTGGAGGCTGGGGGTGTGCACCCTTGTTAGACTGCGAGGAAACCCACACGCAGGGCGTCCCTTGACCACATCCTCACCGCTGGGAAGTCGGGGGCAGGGCCCTGCTCAGGTCTGGCTGAATTCAAAGCCCTTAACTCACTAAAATATACTGTCCCCTGAGACAGGGATGGACCTTCTGTGAACACCTAACAGAAACCAAATTCAAATGGTTTTGGGGGTGTTTTGTTTTTCAGTAAACATAACACCCCGCTGCCTTGTGGAGACCAGACAGACGCCCCTCCGGGTCTCCCAGTCCAGTAGACACGCTAGTCTGTGTGTCCTCTCTCTGTCTCTCTGTCTCTTTCTCTCCCTGTCTCTCTCTCTGTGTGCCTCCTTCTCCCTGTATCTCTCTGTCTCTGTCTTTCTCTATTTCTATCCCTCCTTCCCTTCCCTATTCACCCTCATCAAGTTTGATTTCCCCAGTAGACAGCTTTCCAGCTGTAATAATATAGTCCATCTTCTGGAGCTTAAGGCACTTTTACATATTATCTCATTTGTCTTCGCAGCATCTCTGTAAGGTGAAGGCTTGACAGAAATAGTGAAACAAGAAACGAGAGCTATAAAAGAACTTACACAGTGTTCTGTACCAAAGCAGGGAGGTGCTGGGGGTCCATGAGAATACCCACTGGGCCTGGCATATGAGGCTTCATAGCCACCTGCATCTAACTCCTCCAACAAGCCAGGAAGTGGGTCATTTTAAGAACAGAAGATGTGCTATGGTATCAACGTGAAGGAAGGAATTAACTCTGCCTGGAGCATACTCTCTGAAATGACCATGTGACATTTGTGCTCAGCCTTCAAGGATGGGTAGGATTTTTCTAGGTCAACTACAGGAAGAACAAGAATGATCTGGAACAGAGAGGTACCAGTGTCCTGGCTCGTTTGGGCTTGTGGGACTGGATAACCAGGTGCCTGATGTGGGCAGTGGAATAAAGATGAGATTCCAGAGGCCACAGTGATTTTTCCTTGGGCCAATGCTGTGAGTGTACCAAGGGGTTTAGGACACAGTCCTGCCCACTTGGAGCTTATAACCTAATTGGGGAAATAAGATCAGTAGGCATTGAACCATTGGAGCCATTGCCTTAGAGGATGTAGCTCTAAGTCCAATTGAAATAACATTCTAAAGAAAGGAAAGATCACGTATGGGCAAGGTAAGTCCAAGAAGTCATCACAGGAGAGGGAGGAGGTGAACTGGGGGGAAAGGGAAGTATTTAGGGAGGCAAAGAGGAGAGGGACCTGTGGGGAAGCCAGAGGGGAGGTCGGGGTGGGAGCCCGTTAGGCCTCTGTCCTCTCAGCGTCACATTTGTCCCCAGACCGCCCCCCTTTCCCATCACCCTGCCCCACATGATCCTGACTTGATCCACGGGTTGATACTTCGGGGGGAAATATAATGGGTCATTATATCGCTCTCTTTTTTACGTGAAAAGTCTACCACAGCTCCTTTTTTGGTGGAAAGTAAGTAAATCAAGGGGCGTGGGGTATCCAGTTCCCTGAGGGGGAGGATGGAAATGTTGTCAGCCCCTGAACTGGATTTTCTGCCTGCCTAGTCCTTTCTATTGGCAAATTCAGGTTCCAGCTTTGTTTCTCATGCCTGGAACCTCTAGAGAGACACTGGCTGGCCCAAGGGACTCTAGTGAGATTGAAGCATATTGGTCCTCAACAATCAGTTTTTGAACGAATGAGTGAGTGAATGAAGGAATGAATGAGAACCCGAACTCCCTTTCCTTTCCCTTCCATCACCCATTACAGGCAGCTCACCAGGGTCCTGTGTCTGATATTTGTCATTCCTTGGTATCTGCAGGGGACTGGTTCTAGGAACCCCACAGATACCAAAATCCACGGATGCTCAAGTCCCTTATATAAAATGGTGTGGTATTTGCATAAAACCTACACATCCTCCTGCATACTTTAAATCATCTCTAGATTACTTATAATACCTAATACAACATAAATGCTACATAAATAGATGATCCAAGCAGCAAATTCAAGTTTTGCTTTTTGGAACTTTCTGGTATAAACACATTATCCCATTTAACCCCGTAACAACCCTATGAGGCAGCCATTTCAAAGATAAGGAAACCAAGAAAGCTAAGTGATGCAGCAAGTTCACACAGCAACTGAATGAATGAAGGAGAAGATGAATGGGCACTAAGAAAGCAGGTGGGATCTTAGTTTTCTGACCAGGAATCGAACCCACGGCCCTTGCATAGGAAGCTTGGAGTCTTAACCACTGGACCACAAGGGAAGTCCCATCACTTTTCTTTAAATAAATAAATAAATACTAATATAAAAGAAAAAGAAAAAAAAACCTTACCTAACATAATAGGATAACATACATAAATTGCCCAATTGTCCAAAACAATCTTACTCAAAAAATACTAGCTTCCTTCCCTATCTATAAAATAGAACTATTTTATAGATGCAGTCTTGCCTGCCTCTCCCTACCTTACAGGGGTTGGGTGCCAGTGAGACGAGGTATCAAATATGAAGACATTCTGTGACCTATATCTCTATGGGACACAGCTTCCCCCCATCATTCTCCTGGGGAAAGTGCGACGTTGATTTCCCAGCACTCGCTGGCCTCCCGTGGCATGTGTCAATGACTTAGGACCCAGCGTGATGATTTTGCCAGTGGGCTCCAAAGCAGACAGGTCAGTGAGGCCTCTGACATCTTACACTCCCGTCTGCCTGATGGTAAGTGAGCTGCCTCTAGCTCCAAGTAAAGCTCAGGAGAGGGGACGGACCACCTCCGTGCCCTTCGGGGAAGCACTAGGCCCCGGGAAGGCAGCCCAGAAGACCAGATGTCAGAGCGCAGAGTCCATGAACCAGACGGGAGCAGAAGGGAAAGCCTCTCTAAAGACCAGCGCCCCTACCAGAGACGGCTGGAGGCTGAGCTTCCCAGCAGCCCGCGGTGGAAGGGAGGCTCTGAGCAGAGCTTGCGTCTCACCCGGTGCTGCGGCCCCTGGGGAAGCTGGGGTCCAGGGACAGGTCCTGGGAGGCTGATGAACACCTAAGATGGCCCAGGTGTGAAGACAGGGCCACGCTTGGGGGCTGTTGAACAGGATGGTGGACGGGGTGGGTGGCTGGATGGGAAGGAGATTGGGCCCAAAGTGCAGAGCAGGAACCAGAAAGCCAGAGGGCGTGAGGCCAGAGGCGGAGCAAGCTCAGAGAACTGCACCCACCTCCTGACCTTCCTGATCCTCTTTCTGACAGCCAGCCCCACAACCAGACAAAGGCACTCACCCTCCCCTCTCAGCCCCATTTTCACATTAGAAAGCCCCAAAAAACATCAATTATCTGCTTCCGTTTTAGAAAGTCTTTAAATAATTAATGATTATGGGATGGCTTTGAACTCCTAAGATAGGAGCTGCTATGGTAATATTATTATTGTTTTGGAAAATAATATGTCTCCAATCACTAGCTGTTGCTAAAGGGTCTGTTATCTTACCCTTGGGGGTAGCTGTTTGCAAGCTGATTAATTAGAACTCCATTTTTCAGACTTTTTAATTTAGATGTTAATAAATTCAATACTTTTATCCATTTGTTGTCCCAAATAAGATCCTTTGGGAATAACTTCTCATTTACGATAGTGACCTGGGCAAGACGGCTCATAAAACTGTATTAAGAATGCCTTCGAGAAACGATGAAAATTGCATTATGAATATACAGTCCTCTTGCAGGCCTCCAAATTACTAGACCCACGACACAGCCCAAACTCCACCATTAAGTTGAATTAATATTCCTGTAAGAACCGTAATCCTTACACAGTCTGATTTTCTGTTTAATTTCTCAACCCAAGCATACTGACTTTTCCATTTAATTGACTTTGCCTCAATCTTTACCCAAAGGAAAAATAAGATACAGAAGCAGAGGGAAAATGACTTCAACTGTGTCTCTCTGCCCTTCCGCTCAGAGGCTGCCCCACTCCACGCTCTGGGCTGAGAGGCAGCCCACCTGGAAGGAGAGACACAGCCCTCGTCCATCAGAGGAACTGGGGACTTGCACAGGGGGCAGGGAAGAGCCCGTGTGACATTGGGCACCCTTTCTCAAGATGAAGGTGCCTGGAGATGGCACCCAGGACAAGGGGTGGTCAGAGATTTGGGGGAAGAGAGGGCTTCTGCCCATCCAGGAGGACCAGCTCCCAGCCCTGATGGGAACGACAACCAGCAGCCTCTCTGGGTCTCGGGACTCTGTCTTGGGGCTGCACAGCAACACAGAACTGCTCTAGATATTTACCGCAGGGTGTAACCTTTCTCAAAAAGCCCCGCTGAAGAGAACCCCACCCGTCCTCTGGGCATCACGGTCCAGCCCCAAACTCTGCAGGGAGCCACAGCCAGGTCCCTGCACTCCCCGTCTCTCCCACCCTCCCCTCTTCTCTGCCCTGCTCCTCCTTTCTGTCACCTGGCCTCTGCTTCCCTTTCCTCCCTCACCTGCTCCCACTCACCCTGCGGGCTCTCCTCAAAGTCTTGTTTCACACTCCCAGTAGACCGTAATCGCCGAAACAATAGTAAAGATTCACCCATCACTCCTCAGTTACTTCAGGGTGATCAGAGGCAGTGGAACTAACCCCAAACCACATCTGGAATGTGGGAGGATGGTTTCATAAGCTGTAGTCCCAGCCGCGCCTCTGTTAGCTGCTATTCGAACGAACCTCGTTCCGCGAGCATGGTCCCTGGCGTGAGGTGGGTGCTATGTGGGAATGAGTAGGGTTGTGGTGACACACGCCTGTCCCCCCATGGAGTGCCACAGTGGCGGGCAGGTCTGGAGACGGCTCTGCCCGGCTAAGCCTTTCCTCATGGCTAGCTTTACTGGGGAGGCAAAAATGGCACCAACAGACCCAGGATGGGTGGATGGAAACATTTCCCTTCAAGAGGGAGCAACCTGGGCTTCCCTGGTGGTGCAGTGGTTGAGAATCTGCCTGCTAATGCAGGGGACACGGGTTCGAGCCCTGGTCTGGGAAGATCCCACATGCCGCGGAGCAGCTGGGCCCATGAGCCACAACTACTGAGCCTGCGCGTCTGGAGCCTGTGCTCCGCAACAAGAGAGGCCGCGATAGTGAGAGGCCCGCGCACCGCGATGAAGGGTGGCCCCCGCTTGCCGCAACTGGAGAAAGCCCTCGCGCGAAACGAAGACCCAACACAGCCAAAAATAAATAAAGTAGCTATTAATTTAAAAAAAAAAAAAAAGTGAGGGAGCAGCCTAATCGGACCATATGCTGGGAAGAGAGGTGAGAAAAGAAATCCCCCCGGATCCAAACACAGAACAAGCAGGCGGTGTGCGTGGAACAGGCAGCTCTGAACCCCAGTCACGGGGTAGCTTCCCTCCCGCTGGGTGTGCAGGACCTGCTTCCTCGTGCCTGGGTGAACCGGTAACACCTATGTCCCGCGGCCACCCCCTTACAGCCCCCATCATGTCACACCGGGGGCTCAGCCTCTGTGCTCACCTGCCTCCCGTCTCCCTTCTGTTACCGACCCAGGTCCTTGGACTCTTCAATCACTAGAAATCGGTAAGAGTCCAGACGAGAAATCCAGGTAAGGCGGTACTGGGAGCAAAAACAAGTAACAGGTGCCCTCGCCCGCTCCCTGAGGAGGGTGCCAGCTGGCTCCTTAGACGGAGTTACGACAGATGCAGGTCCCTGGGTTGGGCAGGAGGCGGAGCTTAGGTGGCCTGCCCACCCCCTTGGTGATGCGGTGCGCAAGGATCATGCACAGTCCCCTGCTTTTGCTCCTGGCACTCAGAAGTGACAGTTGATTTGTGGCCTTTTTGTATCTTATTGCTTATAGTTGCCCCAACTGCGCATACCTGCAGTTATTTTTAGTTTCTTTGTATTTTGTTGCTGGAGGAGACGTTTGTCCAGGTGCAAGCACTCTGGTAAAGAGTCCCAGGTCTCAGGGCTCAGGGCCTGTCTCCCTTCCACTCCCACAACGTTCTCAACTGTATCCATAGAATCTGACCCAGGGTGGGAGGAGTTCATTTATGTTTTTCCCCCCCCGTCACCAAAGCAGAGAGGAGCCTGGCTGCACCAAGGTGAGAGGAGGTACAGCAAGGGGTTAAGCCTGAAACCTGGCCCTGCCACCTTCCAGCCATGTGACCATGGGTGAGATACCTCCTCTATACCTCAGTGTTCCCCTCTATAAAATGGGGCTAAAAACAATGGATTGCGTTTGTATAGCTTAAATGACTTAATATGTATAAATTGCTTAGAACATTGTCTGCACACAGCAAGTTCCATGTAGGTGTTTGCAATTATTGTTAATAAGATGTTTAACCCCTTGAGGGTAGGGACTGTACTACTTTATCCCCAGATGTACTGTATCCCCAGATCTCCATCCAGTTTGTGGAACATAACAGCAAAATCATCTGGCGGAAAGGCATGGGAGAGAAACGAAGTTAGACTCAAGTCCCAGCTGTGTGATCTTGGATGAGTTATACGTTACAATGACATTCATTTTCGTGAAAAGCTTGCAAGTCTGATACGAGGATTGGAATGATGTTCGTAAAACCCTTATTAGCATAGTGCCTGGTGCTTCAGGACACTGGATAAATTGGTGGCCGTAATCTTTGATATTATTGCTGAATAAATGAGCACAGAGTGAGCTGCAGTCCCTCCAAGGATGGAATTACATCAGTAAATCTTCAGGAAACCTGCATCCCCATGGGCAGGTCCAGCTATATAAATTGTGGGGTCTAGTGCAAAATGTAAAGGTAGGGCGCCTTGTCCAAAAATGATTCAGTATTTCAAGATGGCGACAGCAGAGCATTGCACCAAATATGGACCCTCCTTAGGGCACAGGAGTCATGCCCATGGGACCTGACCAGGACTAGTTTCAGCTGAAGGGACCAAGGCCCTCTTATTTTGTAATCAAGAGTCACGGCCCAGAGAATTCAGGGGCCTCATGTCACTTCTCTTTTGGATCACTCAGCAGGGCGAGGCCAAGAGCTCAGAGCTCCCAAGGCCAGGCCAACTGTCCTCAATGACTATCAGTTCCCAGCAGGGGCCCGAGCACTCCCTCCTGCAGCTGAGACCTCAGATCGCAAAAAGTGAATGACTCAAGGCCATCCCTTATCTTTGATTAAGTGTGGACAAAAAAATGTACATGGTACCTGCAGTCGATTGAATTACTGGCCTTAATCTCTCAGCGCCCCTGCCCGCCCCCCCCCCCGCCTCCCCTCGCCTCCCCCCACAATCCCCGCCAGTGTATTGACCTCCACAGTAAGCTGGGTGCACCTCACTGCCCCTTGACTTTCGGCACGTCCATGTTACTTGCTTTGGTCAATGGGAACAGCTGGGCTTGCCCTCTGGCACACCTGCCTGTCACCATGGGAAGAACACAGCCTGCGTGGCCCCTGTCTCAAGGAAGAGGAGAGACACGTAAAGCAGACCTGGACCCACCTCGCAGTCTGCAGTCAAGCCCAGCTAAACGCACCCGAGATCAGCTGAACCCATCCAACCTGTAGACCCATAAGCGAGAAATATATACTCCTTGTTTTGGTCCAGTAAGCTTGGGGTATTTTGTTAAACAGAGTCACTGTGGCAATAGCTGGTTGATATAGTACCTTGCAACCCAAAGAAACTGTCACTCATCCCCCAGACACTTATTGAATGGCTATAATGTACCAGGCACAACTTCTGGGGGTTTGAAAATGAAACACACACACACACGCACGCACACACACACACATCCTCCACCCACAGTCAAGTAACCATTTAGAGGAGAGAGCAAATCTGTGTAACCATTACATGGAGTGAGCAACTCTATTTTTATCTCCCAGTTTTATGCAAACGTATTCCTGGAAGCCCATTTTCCCATGGCAGGCCCCATGGCTCTCCTGGTCACTCCTGCATAATACAAGAGTTCTCCAGTCCTCACAATCACAAGTCTTGGTTTAATAATGAAAATTCCAGCCCAGAGGAATAGTCAAGACTCCACTCTTGATCCAAGCTGGAGACCCCTCCCTCTACTCCCAGATCTCATGCCTTGGAGGCAGTGAGGCTGGCTGGGTGGATGTGGCCACGGTCTTCTCTAGCCCCCCAACCATGGGCTTCTACTCCTCCTGTCCAGCTTTATACCCACTGGAACTGGACTGAGGTGGGGGAAAGAGAAACAAGGAGTGGAGAGCAGAAAGTTCTCCCTTGACTGGCACTGCTGGGTGATCTAGTACCAACTTCCTCTTAAGTGAGGGAAGATTCTTGTCTCATGTGCATTTACGAGGGCACATCTGGAGACACCCTCAAAACTGGGGCTCTCTTGCCATCAATTCCCTTGACCTGTGTCAAAGTACCTCTATTCATGTTGGTTCCTTACTCTTTCCTCAGCCTCTAAGCTATCAGTGATCCTTCCAGCTCCTTTCAGCTGTATCTCTCTGACCCTCCAGGTGACCCTCTAGGACAGGTCCTAAGATGGCCCACACTAACCCTCTCTCACACATGGTCCAAAGTGGTCCGTGGGCATCACCCTACACCCTTTGACCTGACAGATGCCAGGAGAGCAGGCCAATCCTGGTGTGGCAGAAACTTCTGCCTTGCTCCTCCCCTCACAAAGCTGCTGGTGAGCCTGTCTCTTGCCTTCTAGATTTTTCAGGGGGACTCAGACCGTGGAGCGTTGTGTCCCCCAAACTAAAGGAGATCCATATTGACCTTTCTGGGTGATGTATTTAAAACTCTTCCATCTTGACTTGAGGTGAAGGAGGATATACTTTCCATGCCCTCTATTGGTCATGGTTTTCAGATAAGAAAATAGAAACCACTTGTTATTTTAGTGAAAAAAGTGTGAAAGAGTGAAACTTCCCTTGTCGGCAATACTCTGTGTGTGTTGTCACACATGCCAGGAGAGTAATGCATCCTGACTCCATGGGGAGAAGAAAACGAAGAGTCCACACTTGGAAGTTTCCTGGGCTCTGCAGCATGCCTCTCTTCCCTTGGATGATTTTAATCTATACCCTTTTCCTGTAATAAACCACATTTGTGAATAAAACAATGTAAGTGAGTTTCTGTGAGTACTTCTAGTGAATTATCAAAATTGAGGGTGGTTTTGGAACCTCCTGAACTTATAATTGGTGTCAGAAGTGGGAGCAGTCTGATAGACTGTCCTCTCTAACTTCCCAGTTGGCTAACTTTTGCAGAAATCAGGTGCTGGTCAAATTCTTGGAAGGGCCAGAGGAGAGAGATTCAGGAGTGCCTCTCTAGCGCACTATAGAATTTCAGATTTATCATCATGGCAGTGATCCCAAAGATCAGGAAGTTGTTGTGCTACCTGGAGTCGGAAAATTATGGAAACCACTGCTGTTATTCACATCTTCCCAATAGCCCTGAGGCAGGAGACTGGCTGGCAAACAGAGAATCCACTGGGAAAACTCATGTTGGCCAGAGCACACGCACCTGCCGCCATGCTGGAGGAGAAAGAACGGCTCTGACTGCTACTGTGGCTTCCAAATCTAGCTACAGGGCATCTCACTGGCAGAATTAAACCACTCTGCAAACAAGCAAGTTTGGGAACCGGCCTCTAGACTCTTAAAGAGAAGAGAGCTAGAGCCGGTTGAACGACTCCCCGCCTTGGGCTCAGCAGGAGTTCTCACTTGGAATCCACTTCCTAATTTTCCATCACCAATCTTTGATGCCCTCACTAGGAATGAAGAGTTTGAGACTCATGTGACTGGATTTTGGAGAGCTCCACGGCAAATCCTGCAAACAGTCTCACCACTCCTTTGAATGATGCATGTATGGCCCACGAGCTTCAACCACAAGCACCCTTTTAACATCTCATTACACATGTAACGATTAGGATACAATAAACACTTGGAATAATGAAGGCATGAACATCATTCCATGTTTTACCCCAGTCTTCTGTTTGGGAATAATAGATGTGATCATACAGCCTGATATTCAGGTGAGACCCTTCTCTTTACGACCCTTATTTCCAAAATCTGCAATTAAAGGAGATAAATTAAAGAATGAATACTCATTTGGTAAAGGATAACTTGTTTATAAAACACTTCACCTGAATAATAGGGATTTCCAGATATTTACCACTTGTCAAAACAGAGGAAAGAAACTCTACAGTATTAAGAGCTATTGTGAGTTAAATACCAATTATTAATTAGGTGAAGTATCTCAGAAGCAGTTATGAAATCACTGGAGAATTACAATTTGTGTAACACATTGTTTTTATGAATGCATCTTTTTTATAAAAAAAGACCCAGCTATGCATTATGGGTATGGCATGGGCTGGTAAGTGCTTTCCAGAGGCCTCATGGGTGCATTGCCCATCTCCCTTGGATGCTAATCTCCTAAAGGGAAAGATTCTGTTGTCTGTGTTTATCGGTTAGAATGCTTTTGGCTGCAAAAACAGAATATCCCAGTCAAAATAACTGAAACAATAAGGACATTGATTATTTCACACATCAAAAGTCTGGGAATATTCCCAGGTCTAGGGTTGGTTAAGTCAGTGTAATGAAATCATCAAGGACTTACTGCCTTCCACCTTTCCACTCTGCCATCCTCAGTGTCTGCCTGGTCCCCTCAAGGTGGCAAGATGGCTGCCAGCCACCCATTCTAATGCAATCACATCAGAAAGAAGGAGGACAACCTCTCTTCCCATTTCTCTTTTTGTCAGAGAGACAATCTTTCCCTAGAAGACTTTTCTTGCTGGCTCCGTAATCAAGGCTGCTTCTCATGTGTGGTATGCTTGACCAGAAAGGAAGGAGGAGGCTGGGAAATGTTATTGGTTCAGCAACCAGTAACCAACTCTGCTCTTTCCTGAAGCCATAGCTCAATGCTCCGCACATAGTAGGTGCTCAGTAGACACAAGCTAAGAAATAAAATATCCAAGAGCCAGCTGGGACCAGTGCTCACTCAATCAATCTCAATGTCCAGGCTCAGTAGCCTCCCTCACAGGCACCAAGAACCAGCCCCATTTTCCTTCCTCCTGTCCTGGAAGCGGCTGGTAAGGAAGCAAGTAAAGGAACATTCTGTGTTTTGTCACTATCGTGTTCTCCCATCTCCTGCAAGAGACTATGGGCCCAGACAGTGGAAGCCCAGAGACCCCACAGGAGAAGAGCTGCTGACAGGTGCATAATTGTCCCCGAGAAGATGAGAGAGCCAGTCCCGGGCTTGACCTCAGGAGGCCTGCCTTCAGATCAGGAAATAGAAGGGCTTTGTTCACATTCCCGGGGAAATTGAGGACAGCACTCTTGAGTTAAAACAAATGCGTCACGCGGGGCTCCCTTAGAGGAGCTAAAACCAAATGGCTTTCAAGAGAAGAGAACCGTAGTTCAGAGGCGAAAGGTGTCAGACTGCAGAGGTCCCCATCCCCAGCGGGGACCTGTGGGCTGGACACTCCCTCTTTCCTCAAGATGCAGATGGGGACTAACTAAAATGTCACAGCCTCTTCTACTTGCCACGGTGACAAAATCGCATTGATCTCAGTAGCTCTGTGGCCTCTTACCGGCGTTCTCTCTGTGTCCACTCAGCTTCCTCCAGGAAACCAGAGGAAAGCGAGACTTCACCAAAGATCATGGCAAGTGAGGAGCTTGGACACGGATTTAGCCCCAGCTGACCCTGTGGCAAGAGCCGGAGCAGCCCAGAGGGCGCAGACCATCGAGGCAGAAGGAGGGAAAGGCATGCATCTTATACCTAAGGAAACAGAAGCCCCGGAGAGAGACACACAGGTACTTTGGCTCATTGGAGAGGCTAATGAGCCCACTCTCCACTCCTAATTAATTGTACAATCTTGGACAAGCCGCATAACCACTTTGAATATTGGTTTCTTCATCTGTAAAATGGAGTTAATTATGTCGACTGCACAGAGCTGCCGCGAGCATCAAATGAGATGAGCCAGGTGGGGGGCGGATCTTCCTGGACCAGGACATCTCTGTGACCGTCCCCCTTCCTACCCCTCTCCCCACTCCGCCTCGGGGCTCCTGGGGGCAGCAGGAGGCTATACACCATCACAGCATGGATGTTCTTCTCTCCCCAACACAGCTCTGAGCCTGCCAGTTGAGGGGGGATGAGGCAGGCAGGGGACCCCGCCCATGAGTCCCCCCACTCGGAGCATCAGCCAAAGTCTGGACGGTTCCTTGGAGGAATCACAGACGCACCCTTGCTCACCCCACTGGCTGGGAGCCATCTCTTCTTTGCCCCCACAAAACTGCTGCTGTGAGGTCCCGGCTCCTTCCTCCTGCCCCTTCCTTCCAAACCACCCTCCCCGGGCCTGCCCTCATGGGGGCTGCTGTCCCCACCCCCAGCTTCAACCACCTGGCGGGAGCAGCTTTGGCCTTCAGAGACTAAGGACACCAGCCCCACCTCCCTCCCACCTCGCCCTGGGCGTACCTGGACAGGACACGCGCGTGTCCCAGTTATGCTGCAGAGTCAGTGATGATCTAAGTGAGAACAAGAGCCCACGTGGACCAATCTGGAAGAGTGTCCTCAGGGAAGTCACTGTCTATAGAGATGAGCTCTTCTGCGCCAAAGCTCCTGGGCTCCTGGATGAGTGTCCTTGGCTATCCTGACCATCATGCCCTGGCCAAACACCAGTTACCCTGCTTTCACGGTCCTTCTCATCCCCACAGGTCTCCCATTTGAATTGGCACTATCTCCTTCAGAGGAAACTTCCAGCACAAATAGAGATAACCAGAGCCCCCGGGCAGCCCTGGGGTGGCAGCCAGGGTTCCTGCTTGTGACTTCTTATAGGACTCAAGCAAGAAGCATTAAGCCTCCGGATCCTTTAAAGCTTGATGTGTAGACATGATCTCCATCACAAGGGAGTTGTAAGGAATAACTGAATAGCAATTGTATTTTTAAAGCACTTTGCAAGGTGTCACATAAATAACTCGTCCTGTAAGTGACTGTCATATATATAAAATGCTAGAGACGGTGGGGAAAAAATTACCGCCAGAGGCAGAGACACACACATTCATGTCAGGAAAGCAGGTCTCTGAGAGTAAGGTACCTGCAGTGTCCTGAGAATTAAATGTCAGCAGGGACCCTGTCCCTGGTCTTCATTTCTCGGTTGCCACAAGCACTCAGCAGGAGACGTGTGTATGTGTTTTAAAAATCACCAGCACTAAAATCCACTTAAAATATTAAAACAGCCCTGATGTGGGAAACTTACAGTGGCATCGATTCTACCTATGATTGCTTTTAATTCTCTGCAAAGAGTGAGATGATCAAACATAACCATTATTTTGACATCCTATCTGTGGTCGCTAATTCTTTATTCTCTGAGCGCCATGGAGCCTGTGAAAGGGAGTTTTCTTTCCCCCAGTAACATGGCATTTAGCATTAGTTAGATGTCACATACAAGTACAGCTTAAGGCCAAACTTCCCCAGCCCCACATATTCCCTCCATGATTAATTGGACAGTGTTGAGTCAGCTTCATTCTCAGTGTGAAAAAATTCTCAGAAATAGAATACAATTGCGTAAAAGTCAGCACACAATCCTTTAGTGGGACAGCTTTGGCGTCCTAGCTCTGAGCTCGAAACAAACAAAAAGAGTCCCATCCTGGTGATAAGCCAAGCCTGATCTAAAATGGGACAAACAGGGAGCATGGAAAGGCCAACACTTTGAAACACCAAGAAAATAGACAAGACTCAAACAAGACTTGATCAAGGAGAGAGAGAATACAAATAACATACAACAGGAATGAAACAGGTTATAACTACAAATACCTTAAGCACTGTAAGAAAATGCATGAACAGTTTTGTGCCAATAAAGTTTAAAACTTGGATGAAATGAACGATTTCCTCAACTTACTGACTTCAAAGCAAACAGAAGGCACGCTTCTGGGTAAAGATAGTGGATTGAACACATGCCTTTAACAATTTTCCCTCCCTTAAACCCCACTAAAACCACAGGAAAGGATTTTTTAAATTTGCCGCTGTTCGGGTTTAATCCCTTTTCTGCCCTGTTGTGTGGTCTGCCGTTCATTTCCACTGAGCTCTTCTGTTGTGTGTGTGTGTTTTTTAAGACAATTTCTGAGAGCAGTTTTCGATTCACAGCAGAATTGAGGGAAAGGTACAAAGATTTCCCATACAGCCCCTGCTCCCCAAAGGATTTTTTTAGGAAAAAGACTTAAAATCCAGAAGCTGCAAATCAGAGGGACAAGTAGTAGGTAACTCAGCAGTCTTGAGAAGGTGGCGTGTCACACAGCACCACTGGCCCACGCCTCCTCCTTTTCGATGACCACTGCCCAAAAGACACCGGAGAGCAGCTTCTCCCTGGGCCATGGCTCAGCTGTGCGGGGTGCCTCTGTAGAGAAAGCTGGGGTGTCCACCTCGTGCTCTCCCGGGGTGGTCCCAAAGCCAAGAACACTCAGGGGCAGAAATAACACCATGGTTCTCTTCCCTTCTCTCCGAGCCGTCCCCTGGTGGGGGAAGGCCCTCCACTCCCTGTCCCCAAAAAGGCAGCACTTCTGCTCCCGACACGGGGTGGGGGCGGGGACCAGAGTGTGAGGGCTACACCATCTTTTCTTCCCAACACCAACATCACACCTGACACCCCTTTCCTCCGTGTGTGCTCTTCCCCATGCGAAATAACTAACGCTGGAAAAAGGCTGTTGTGAAGCATCACCCCGCTCCCCCACCAAACCACAGCGCACGCCCAGACCCACTCCGCCCCTCCAGTGGGCACTGCAGCCCAGACATGAGACCCTGCTATTCATACAGGGTGGATTTTCCACATCTCCTATAGGTGTGAGGAAATAGAAAAACAGATTGTGTCTAACTTGTTTGCATTTAAACTAATTATAGGGCTTCCCTGGTGGTGCAGTGGTTGGGAATCCGCCTGCCAGTGCAGGGGACATGGGTTTGATCCCTGGCTGGGGAAGATCCCACACGCCGCGGAGCAACTAAGCCCGTGCGGCACAACTACTGAGCCTGCGCGCTAGAGCCCGTGAGCCACAACTACTGAGCCCGCGTGCCACCACTAATGAAGCCCCTGCGCCTAGAGCCCAGGCTCTGCAACAGGAGAAGCCACCGCAATGAGAAGCCCGCGCACCGCAAGGAAGAGTAGCCCCCGCTCGCCGCCACTAGAGAAAAGCCCGTGCACAGCAATGAAGACCCCAACGCAGTCAGAAACAATAAATAAAATAATAAAATAAATTTATTTTTAAAAATAATAATTATATTTGGTAAATTAGAGGTAAATGACTCCCCAGTCACACAAGATTTTTAAATGTAATAGAATTTACTTCAAAATGTTTTAAATTTTCATTTCAAATGGAACTCTCAGAAACTGAATTCTTCAGCAATCTGGCCTCTCTTAGCTTTTGGCAGGTTGTAAGAAATGAGCGAAAGGAGAGTGGAAGTCGTGAACATTACCATACAAAGGAAGGTACTGTATTTTCTACACTAAGTGCCTTCCGATGTCAAGAAGGTAGAGGAAGAAAATGTATTTTTAAAGGATAAAAACATTGCCAAATTTTCTGAATGGGATATTTGCTTTTAATAATGAGAAGTGGTAACATTGATGGAGTGTCTGATCGGGGCCCACTCCTGAACCCAGAGCTGAACATACATTAACCCGTCTAACCCTCACAGCAACCCAGGCCAGTCGGAGCCACTATGGCCCCATTTTACAGATGAAGAAACTGAGGCTTGGTGAGGTTAAGTAATGAGGACTAAAATAATGCCTGTCATATCAAGTAAACAAAGGATGTTGCAGCCATCAAGCCATTACATTACAGTTGCCCAGACGGTGAGCCTTGAGGGAACTCAGGATGAGAAAACACAGGATCCTGGCACCAGATAGCTGAGGTGCATATCAAAGGAATAAATTCAGTGAGCCCAGACTGCTGCATCTTCCCATACATAGAAAAGCACTAAATTCCTTAATGGGAGATATCTGGTTTTCTTTAATTAACAATAATCTTTTCACATTCCGACTACCTGCCCTTTGTTGCAAAAACTCCTATATACCCTGGCTCCTCACCTCACCTCCTTGGAGCAGTCTCTCAGAGTTATTTGAGATGCTGTCTCCTGGGCTTGAAGTCCTAAAAATGTTCATCGAATAAAACATACTCTCAACTTTTAGGTTATTTATTTATTTTTTTTCAGTCGACAGTAACTCATCCAGGGTCACACGGCTAGGAAATGGGGATTCTGAGTTTATCTGACTCAGAGCCTGAGTTTTGAATCAACACATATCCTGACTTTTTTCTGCAATCTTGTCTAAACCTTCTCTATATCTACTGCTTCTAATACTTAATTTTTGTCAGGCTTAAGAAAACTAAACTTCTGCCCAGAGAAAGAATGTTCTATCCATTTAGATGCCCACTTATTTCTTGGTCCAGAGGGCAAATTCCAGAAGACAGTTTCTCTACCAAGGTGAGTCAGAGCCCAGCGTGCTGATGCTGTTGGACTGTTTGAGATCGAAGGCCTGGTGGCACCCAGCCCTCCAGGCATGCTTCCCTGAGATGCCTACTCTAACAATTTTGTTTGTCCACTGGGGCTGTTGAAAAGAGCTCGCTGCACCTCAATTAGGCTGGTCCCCTAGACTTTGCCCACTGGCCTACAGCACTTGCACTGTCCCTCTGGGGTCAATCAGTCCCCCCTCCCCCGGCCCCAAAATACCCCTCTCTCATCCCTCCTGGACACACAGAACCCTCCCAGATTATCTGTGCTCCATAGTTACCAAATGGGCTCCCAACTGGCTCCCCTACTCTGACTCCTTTAAAGTATCCTACCCACCCCATAAACACCTGCCGCCATTGTAACTACCTCAGCTCAAGAACCCACGCCACCCACTTTGACCCTCCTTGTCAGCAGCAACCCTTAAACTCACCGGTTCCTCACTTCATTCCCTGGCTCGGCCTTTTGCATCTGACTCTGTGGTGACCTAGTTCTGGACCATCCATTCAGCTCAGACCTTGGCCCCCTCAGACTCTGCTTCCAGTGTTGGTTCCTTGGCTCCCCCTGCCCACACCCTACCCCACCTCAGGGTCCATGTCCCCCCCACCCCTACCCTGCCCCAGTGAGAAGCAGACAACAGGATCCCATTAGGGAGAGAGGGAGGGAAAGACGTAAAGTGCTAGACACTTTGCAATTGTCACTTAATCCTCATTCCTTTGCCGCTACTTGTAATTTATCCTCCACTTTACTCCAGAAATGGGTTAAGAAGCCTTATGAGACTACATAAAAGGCCAACTAGCATGAATTAACAGCAGAAGCAAAGGAAGAAAGAGAAGTAACAGGGCACATAAACCAAGATTAAAGAGCCAAGTGTGTCCATAAAGTCTGTGCTCGGCGTGGGCCATAGCTTCGCCTCGAATATCCCCTGCAGCCAATAAGAGGAGAACCTGAGAAGTGGCTGAGGCAGGTATTGCCATTTCCCACTGACAGGTGAGGAAACTGACCAAAAGGTTAAGTGACTCAGCCAAGGTCACATGGCCGGCTGGTCGAAAGGTGGCAATGAGATTTAAATCTAGGCCTGCCCGAACAGAAGACGCTTCCTAAGTCTATGAGACCCCCGGACTTCCTCCTGAACAAGAAGCATCCATCAGCCTCTCTCAGCCACAGTGGTATCACCTGGACAATTAGAGAAAAGGCCACCTGGCTGCATTGGGCTTGTCCCTAGGGGCCATGGCACTGAGGGAAGTGGCCTCCTACCGCTGCTCTGTAGGAGAAGCAGAAGCAATCAAGCTGCAGACCTGCAGGACGGCCTCTACTTCTGTGTGACAGCCCTGCTTCCCTGCTTCACCCCGAAGCAGCATACAACTAATAGGCTCGTCATCTGGGGAGATAACATTAGCCTCGTCATTACCATTTCACTAAATAAGTCATTTTAAAGTAATTACATTGCACCCTAGAAAGAATTAGCTCTGGTTGACTTTTCCATTCCTGCTGATTATGGCATTGGCAGAATTCATTAGTCCTGTAGATAAACCAGAGTGTTTGTGGGTGCACTGGGTAGAGACAAGCTCACATGGGCTGGTGCCAGGAGCCTGGGTGCATTAGGAAAGCTCAAGTCTGTGGCTGGCAACATGGCTTTGGGTCTGCCCTTGACCGCTTCTGGGCCACAGCCATTAGCCCTGAGAGCTGCATGAGGCTGAGAAAGGCCTCCTCACTGGTTGCTTTGCCCTTTGCCTCTCTGTTTGGTTCCAGGAGAAAATCTGTGAATTGACTTGTTAACCACTTTCCTCTCAATTTGAGAGTCTCAAAGAGCAGCTGGAGACAGTGCCCTGTGGGAAGGGGAGCCTGGACCCTGTGCTGAGGAGCAAGCTAGGGAGGACCAGTCCAGGAACACCGGGTGCTGTGCAGTGGACGCATGTGGACAGTCACGGGCTGGAGTTCCTCCTTGGCCACTGCAATGGATGGATGTTCATGTCCCCCCAAACATTCATGTGAAACCTCATCCTCAATGTGATGGTGTTTGGAGGTGGGGCCTCTGGAGATAATTAGGTCATGAGGGTGCAGCCCTCATGAATGGGATTAGTGCCCTTATAGAAGGGACCCCCAGAGAGCTCCTCACCCTCTTTCCATCACGTGAAGACACAACAAGAAGATGGCAGTCTGCAACCTGGAAGAGGGACCTCCCCAGCACCGCCCATGCTGACACTCTGGTCTCAGACTCCCAGCCTCCAAAACTGTAAGATGTAAATGTTTGTTGTTTCACCCAGTCCATGGTACTTTGTTACAGTAGCTCAAATGGACCAAGACTGCCACCTACCCTTAGCCTCTCTAAGCCTCAATTTCCTCAGCAGTCAGCGGGAATAACAGTACCCTCTGGTAGGAGTGTTGGGAAGGCTGTCATTTGTAGTATTAATAGCTAGATTTTAATGCAGTATTTACCACATGCTGGATACTGTTCTGAACACATAGACAAATTCACTTAACCATGATCACAACCTTATGAGGTAGGTACCATAATTATTCCCACTGTCAGATGAGAAAATTAGGATCAGAAAGGTAAATAATAACCAGGTGGCCCAAGGCCACACAGCCAGCGAGTGGCAGAGCTGGGCTCTGGAGCTAGATGGTCACCTCCACACCCCTTGCTCTTAGCCACTATGCCTTGTCAATTAAATGAGATAAGGCATAAAACATTTCATAGAAATTCTGGCATATAGAAAAACTCAACTACTGTTAGCTGTTATTGCTGTTAATTTTGCACATTAGTGGGATGGAGAGGAAAGGCCAAACGGGAAATTCCACTGGAAGGGGCCCTATGACCCTGGGTTCCTAGCTTCCCACTGTAGCCCACCTCCCAGCAGACAGGAGTCCATTTCAGAAGCTGTTCCCTCCGTAGACACTGTAGTAATTTTTCCAAACACAGAATGTTGGGTTTGGGGAGCTGGGAAGGGACTGAGTGACCCTCTAGCCCAGCCCCCCCACATTACAGATGAGGAAACTGAGGCCTGGAAAAGTCACAGAGTGGAGGCGGCAGGGGCCTGGGTCCCCTGACAGTTCCTCTACCGCAGGCTTGATGTCCTATGCTCTTATTTGCATATTGTTTTCCATAAATTTGCATATTGGGCTCCAGAGATTCAGCATGTGAAACAAAATAAAAGAATTTATGGATACTGAATTCAAACGTAATAATCAACTCGACATACTTGAAATGCAGCACAGAGCCCAGGCTGCCAGGGAGGTGCTGAGGGCGTGGTGAGGGAGGACGAGCATGCGGGATGCAGCCTCGCTCTGAGCACCGTCAGGAGCGTCACCGAGTGCCCAGGACAACCCAGGAGCTGCTCCAAGGAGCCATGAGACATCTCCATGACAGCCCCCCACAACTGGGACACAGATCCAGGACACAAGTCTCTCCATACAGCCTTCATGAGGCCCCGAGAGGCGAGGCAACTTCCCTAAGATCACTGGACAGCTTATGACAGAGCCAAGACAAGGACTCCAAGCCCCATAATGACATCCACCTTCCGGGTGAAGCTGCCAGGAGGCCTTTCTGAAGTGCAATCTCTTCCTCCTCTGGCTGAGGAGGGGGAACCTCTAATCCCCTGTTGGCTCAGAGCTGTCTCCCTAAGGAATTGTCCCCTTGGAAAAATCCAGAGGCCACGAGCAGATGAGCCCAAGGACGAGTAAGTGCTGGGCTGTATGGACACGCCCTGGGTCGTCCCCGGGGGCACATCCCTGGAGCAGGCAGGCCCCAGTGCTGGTCTGCTTGGCCTGAGGGTGTGGTCGGGAGGGAGAGAAATAAAAACACCCACCAGAGCCCACGTGGGAAAAAAGAGAAGCCAAGGAAGCAGTCACCACCCTGCTGGAAAAGAACAAGCAGGACTGACCCAGGAATGCCCAGCTCTCTCCTCTAGAGCCCAGGGGTGAGACATTAGCATGAGGCTGGGTGGAGGGCAGCTCCAGATGCTGGAAGGGACTCAGGAAGGGGGTCCTGAGAGATCCAGTTAAAGAGAGAATGTAATGAGGACCCTGGGGCGCCAGGAACTCAGTGAGAGTAAAAGGCCAGAGACAGCCCGGAAGACACCCCTTCAGTCTGCAGTGGTTTTCTTTGCAGACACTTGGCTAAATACAGGGAATTTGCTGATTAATTCATGCAAGGGCCTGCCGATCACAGACTGCAGGGAAACACCTTCTTCTCCAGAGATGGTGAGAGACAGCGTGGAAAACCATCTTCTGGACTGGACTGAAATTGTGCCTGGGGTGGGCAGATGGGCCTTCAGGGGCTCAAGTTCAGGGTCCTGCAGACCCTTCGTCTCTGGTCCACGGCCCTGGACTTCTCTCTCTGCCTGGCTGGGAGGCTCGAACTGAATGGGCTATAATTTGAGTTTGGGCGTGTTGGAAAAAAGTAAAGAAACTGTCCTCTTCTTCACCTTCATGGGGGGTGGAAGGAAGTGGGCAGGGTGGGTGGGGCATTTGTAGGCGGGGGAGGGACAAAAGGAAAGCACAGGTGGAAGGAAGAGCCCCCAGCAAAGGTAGCATGCTTGGTGATTGTAGTTAATATCGAGCCATCCTGCATGTTTAAAACACAGTGATGAAACTGGGGTGGAGTCTGGAAAGATGGCTTGGGACCCATCCAAGGAGGCTCTTGGACACCGTGCTAAGAGTTTGACTATCATTCTGCTGGCAACAGGACACCACTGAGAGCTTTGAGAAGGAGCCAGAGTGATGCACTGTTGCTTTAGGAAGCAATACCTGATGCAGGGGACAGAGAGGCAAGAGCTTGAAAGGAGAAGAATTAATTAGAGGCTTCTGCACCGGGACAGGCCAGGCGAGACAAGGGAATAGCCTGAATTCAAGCAGTGGGAAGGAAAGGGGGAAACAAGGAGGGAGTGAAAAGAGAACTGACAGGAATCAGTGATGGATCAGCTATGAGGATGAGTGAGAGGAAGGCGTCAAAGATGACTGAGCTTGGGACTTCCCTGGTGGCGCAGTGGTTAAGAATACGCCTGCCAATGCAGGGAACACAGGTTCAACCCCTGGTCCGGGAAGATCCCACATGCCACGGAGCAACTAAGCCCGTGCGCCACAACTACTGAGCCTGAGCTCTAGAGCCCGCGAGCCACAACTACTCAGCCTGTGTGCCACAACTACTGAAGCCCGCACGCCTAGAGCCCATGCTCTGCAACAAGAGAAGCCACCGCAATGAGAAGCCCATGCGCAACGAAGAGTAGCCCCCGCTCGCCACAACTAGAGAAAAACCCACACACAGCAACGAAGATCCAACGCAGCCAAAAATAAATATATTAAATAAATTAATTTAAAAAAAAAAATGACTGAGCTTGGAGCCAGAACGGCTAGACGATGACATTAGGTGACATCAAGGATTTGGGAGGGGCGGGTGCGAATTAGGTATAAAGGGAGAAGAATGAGTTCATTTGGCAACATGGAGAACCTCAGGTGTCTTCAGGACAACCTTGTGGAGATCCCCAGAAGGCAGTTGGAAACTCAAGACCAAGTCAGAGGTAGTTGGGCTGGAGAAAGGATGGGGATCTGGGGGTTGACCTCATTAAAGGAGCCAGAGAAGGAGACTGAGAAGGAAAACAGGAGACATTGAGAAGGAAACCCTGAAGAATTCTGAGCAGGTAAAGGTGAGGACACACAAATCCTCAGTAGCTAGCAATGGGCGGGGGTGGGGGGGGGAGCGGGGGGGACCTATGGGTAGGTAGCAGGAGTCAAAAAGGCAAAAACAAAAATACTCTAGAAGATTTTTTGTGAGAAAGCAAAGCCCCAGAGTGTACAAGGCCACTTCCACTCCCAGGACCTGTCTGGGAAAATAATAATTTCATAAGAGTAGTGAACAGGAAACATGCAAATATCCTGGATTATTCAAAATGGTTTATACATCTCAGGTTATTAAGACTGCATTCTTCAGATTAACTTACTCAGTGAATTCAAACGGAATCTCTTCATAACTTTATAATCATCGATGGCGTAAATATTTTTTAAAACCCGCAGTTACCGTCAGCTCCACCCTTCAGCGGCTCCAGCCAAAAATATTGTAATCATTCTCGACTCTTCCCTCCCAGTCATACCCCATACCTAACCCGACAGCAGATCCTATAAACTTTCCTCACCACCTCCATGGCTGCAAGGCTGGTCCAAGCCACAAAATGCCTGATATTTTGCGGGTACTCAAAAATCGAAGCTGAATGAACGAACCTCCAGCTCATGGGACCACCTTCTGAATTTCTGTCCACTGGCTCTATATTCAGCTCTGCCAACAGGGGGCGCCAGCTGCGCAGGTGAACCCGCTCCGCAATTATTCCTACAATTGTAAAACCTGCCCCCTTGTGGTACAGCCTCCCCTTCCAGAGACACCAGCTTCTCAGAGGTATGAGTTTCAGCTTGATGGGGTCTCTCTAAATTTCTGTGTTTCAATAATTCCAACCTCTTCCCTTTGTTCACTCAGCCCGACGCAGTAGCTTCCCACAGCTGTTACCTCCACGGTACCTTTAAGTACTCTTTTTATCCATTCAATTACTAGTTATAACTCTTTACCTAGATAACAATTTGCTGCGTTTCATTCTTTCTGTTCAAATAACTGTTATGGTTTCTGTCCCCCGATGGACCGTGGCAGATACAACTCACCCCTCAGGAGAACCACCCATAGCCTACAGCCTTCATACCTGGCCTTCGACCTGTAAATCAGGTGCTGAGAGTTAGGAAGGGCTCCAGCCCTCATGATCTAGGAAAGAGCGGAGGAAAGTCCTTGTTCACACTCTCTTCTGTTCCACAGACTTGCCTGAACTCCAAGATGCAGCTAGTGCCCTCATGGTTCCCTGTGCCTGTCTCCACCGCTTGCTGAAGCCAGGGCCAGGATGTGTTTTTACACATGTCTCTCTCCTCAGACTATAGAGACATACCCACAGGAGGGATCCTACCTTATTCATGTAGCCCACTGGCCAGCATACCTCCCTGCACACAGTAGGAGCTCAATAAGCTTGATGAGCCTAATAAACCTTTGATAATCCGATATTCCAACATGATATGAAAGCCACTTACTTGTTTTAATGTGCTATCCAATCTACTATAAATACACACACACACACTAAATTCTATGTGGCAGTAAAAACAAAACAGAAAAGAGAGAGAGAAAAAAATTAGTCTGCTTTAATCACCACAATGCAAAATGGGACTTACAGACAGGAAAACATGGCCAGTCCCCAGTGAGTCTCTCTCCTCATAATGTTTGGCTATAATTATGTTTGCATCATGTCTGCGTGTTATTATTTACATTTCCGTGTTGGTTGGTGTTTGTACAGTTGGCAGGGTTCCTGAGGAAGCTTTCCTTCTGAGGCCAGAGACGGCTGCATGTCTCCTGGAAGGGTTGCTGTGGTCCCCAAACAGCTGATCTCCTCCTCTGAGACCAGGAGGACCTGCCAGCCAGGCTTTCCTTCTGTCTCAATCGATCCAAAATCTCCCTCTCTCTCTCCTTCCTCCTCCACCGCCCCCCACCCCCACCCCTGCTCCTCCATCCCTCTCATTTCTGGGAGAGCATCTATTAGAATCAGTTGTGAAATAGATAACGACCCCTTTATAGCTGCTAGTGCTTCCCCTGTGTAATTAGGAAGTGCATTGTTGTGTAATTCAGAAATTAATTAGTAGTAAATGTTTCAGGAACGCAGGTGGAAGCGGGAGGCCAGCTGCACTTCCTCGGCCAATCATCTGGATTGCTTTCAGCTCCAGGGGAATGTTTCTGGCCTCTCCCAGGGGCTTTCCGCGAGTTGGCCTTTTCTTCTTCACCCTGGGTGGTGGGGACACAGCTGCAGAAGCTACAGCTGGCTGCACATCAAGGTGCTTTGACCCAGTGCCGGGCAGCAGCCACAGAACGTTGCTCTCAGCTGCCCAAAGAGCTCTGGGGGCGCTTCCAGCCCAGGGAGCGGAGGAAGTGGACGTTACCCAGCAACCTGAACCTCAGGACGCCAAGGATACTGCCCTCTCTGGGGAATAGCCTGAAATTCTTTCCCTCTGATATAGAAAGGCAAAGCACCCCAGGCATGATCCTGGCACAGAAGACAGGAAGAAGCAAGGAAGGCAGTTGGCTGCTTCCTGGTCCAGCAGGTCCTGGGGGGATGCAGCGACGGCCTCAAAGTCACAGCCCAGGCTCTTCCAAACAGGCTCTGTCTTTTCCTATGCTCTTCCCTCCTCTCATGCTCTTCCCTCCATCTGGAACACCTTTCCCTCTCATTTACTGGTGCCCGCACAATCCCTAGAATATAGCTGATGCATAATTAATATTTACCAAATGACTGAATGAAGTCCCAGCTGCCCAATTCCTACCCATCTTGCAGGAAACCTGCTCCCTTTCCTGACACAGCATTAACCTCTCTCTCTTCTTGTGGCCTGTCTTTTCTGTACCTCTCTTCCAGCACTGATGTTACACTGTTTCAAATTGTGTTACTTGTGTAGGAGTCTGTCTCCCCCATTAGCCTGGAAGCTTCTGGGAGGCAGAGATCTCTGTTATTCATCCCTGCGCCACCCACCATCCCACCATCCCACCTCACCCCCCCTACAACTCCCAGGGCGAGCCCTGAGCCTGGCTTGTAGTTGGTGCTTAAGACGTTTACTGATCGAATTACTGAGTAGAATTGAAGAGCGTGGCTCCACGCCCTGAGAACCCACCCCACTGCCCTCAGGAGGCTGAGGGGATTCCACTCCAGGTCTCCAGGAGTAGCCTAGGGGCCAAACAGAAGCCCCTCATGCCCACTGGGTAAGCCCACTGTGCAAATCCACACGTGAGTGTCTGTGAGGTTCTGGAACGGGCTCCCTGCCAATCCCTCCCAGAGCATAAGTAGAATAACTGTGACTACAGGAACATTTGGGCTTGAATTCCATCACCAGATAATGTCTCTCATCTCCTAATCTTCTCTTCCTTGCTGAATTCAATTCGATTCAACAAGCCGAAATTGAAGGCTTACACTATGCACAGAACCACAGTACCTTCTAAATCCCAGAGAATTCCCATGTGCTTTCCTGTGTTTTTACTAACTGAGCCGTTCCCCTCTGTGAATACTCAGAGGCAGATCGCTGGTCTGCAGGCCTCCCCGGGGGGGCCTGGCGGCCTCAGGGCCAGGATGAGTACTGCCCCGCCCCGCTGGCTGAAAGGAGCCTTGAGCCTCAGGGTCAGAGAACAAGGTGACCTGAACAAAAACCAGGTGTGGCCCAGAAGGGGAGGCTCCAGCTCAGATGGTTCTGGAGCCAACGGGCCACCAGCAGGCAATGCCACCAGCAAGGATGGGCGGGCTTGGATGGCAACCACAGTGGAGGGAAAACTAGACGCCCTTTTCCCAGATTCCCGTCCCTACAGACCATCCTGCCTGGTCCTGGGAGAGGGAGGAAACCGGAGGGGATGGGCGCTCTGCATGAGATTTAATTAGACTGAGAAGCAGATAGAGCAGATTCATATCACCAATATTCTTTCTTAAAGCTGCAATTATGCATCAATCATTCAATACCCCCCAAAAATGGAAGAAGGCTGTAGATTAAAACCGGAAAAATGAGGACCCTGGTTGAATCCTCACTCAAATAAACCAACTGTAAAAGTATATTTTTAAGTCAATCAAGGAGATTTGAATATAGACTGGTTATTAGATGTGAGTAAAGAATTATTGCTAATTTTGTTAAGTTGGATAATAGTATTGTGGCTGTGTAATAAAATGTCCTTTGCTGGAGATGCACAGTATAGGGTAAAATGTCATGATATCTGCAATGTACTTTCACAAAAACTTCTTCAGCAAAATTCTTCAGCAAAAATGATAAAACAGATATGGTAAAATATTAAAAATCATTCACTGTAATGGATAATACATGGGACTTCAGTATACAGTCCTTTTATTTATATGTTGTTGATATTTATTGATATATATATTGATTTTATATATTATTATTATATATCTTGATATTTATATGCCGATAATGTATAAATATGTAAATGTGTACATAAACATATAAGTGTATAACAATAAATAAATAACAATACATAAAATCATTTTAATAGAAATAAATTTATAAAATATAAGAATGTAAATATGACAAATATTAAAAAAGAAAAAGCAAGTTTCAGCAGATGGCAGTAAATTGCTGGGTCTCCACATGCGTGCACCCCTGGCTCTGCTTCAGAGTACAGCAGGGAGCTGGGAGAAGGACCATCAGCCTTCACAAGACCTTCATAACTCAGTGGCTGGGACAATATCCCCTGCCTCATTTCCATCCCTCATGAAGCCCTATGTTTAATCAACGGGTGAAGCAGACACAGGCCTCCCAAAATTGTAAGGAGTCAACATGTGTATTTACAGCTTGCAAACTCCAAATCATCACCCTCTTCCCCCACTAGAAGATGGGCCCTCCTTCTCCACACAGCTGCCACTAGTAAGTGACTACTGCTATCCTTCCCAAAGACTGCAGCTCAGATATGACAGGTACGCGTCAGGATCGAAGGCAGGTGGGATTCAGGATGCTTCTCTCCATCCTTGTCTGTATCACACAGATGGGCTCCACAGTCACCCTGTCTATAACGTGGAGCTGAGGAGCAGGGCAAAGGTGGCAGGTAGGTGTCCCCACACTAGGTCCTTCCTGACACTGTCCTGCAGTGCAGAGAGAGGTTAGGGGGTGGGGTGTCTTGGTTGTCCCCTGTCCAATTACGTGAACTCTTGAGGTCAACCCAGCCCATCAATCAAAGGGAAGGGTTCAAAAAAAAAGGGAAGGGTTCATGTATGAAGGGAGATGTCGACCGGGGCCTGGGATCCCCCGTGGAAGAAGAGCAGAGAAACGTGGGCTGGGGTGTAGGGTTTGGCCGTGTCCTGGAGCCACAGTGGAAGCAATGACAGGATCAGGGCCTGCGGGAAACTGGAACATCGAAAGCTGAAAAGATGCTGGGCATCTGAGAGGCTGCGCAGCGTGACGCTTGGAGTGAGAGGCACGAAGTCAGCCTAGGTGGCAGAGCGAGAACAGCTGATGCAGGACTTTGTTCTGTGCCCCGCTGCCCCAGCCCGGTGGAGTAGCGCCTGGCTTCAGGGCGGCGGTGAGGAACGGAGGGGAGCCCCGAGCAGGGCGGGGGCCTCCGCCAGCTGCGCCCCGGGCAGGACGCACAGGATGCCCCGCGAGCCGGTGCTGTGGGGACCTTGGCGGGAAGAGCCCCCTGCGGCGTGTGGCAGGGCCACCGGCTTCTCCCAGCCCTGCTCAACGCTGCTTCTGCGATTGTGCATAACTACCGAGACCCCCGCTTGGGCCGGTGACGTGAGCAGAAAGCTAATAATGCGTGACTCGAAGCTCTCACGGGAAAGGGGACTTGCTAGAGGTGGCCTTGCTGGTGTGGAATTACCCAGAATATTCGATACCCCCTGACCACCTCCCGCCGCGGTGTCAGCTTCCATGCTCCCGGAGGTCTCAGTTGAGTCTGGGGGCGGCGTAGTGGCGTGTGTGTCCTCACGTTGACTAGTGAGGAAACAAGCTCGGCCTTTAAGAGAAGTGGCGGGGCTCTGCAGGCGAGGGAGGATGGCGAGGAACAGAAGGAGGCCCCCCCTGACCCCCACCGCTGCCTCAAGCCTCCTGCCGAGCTGCTTCACTCTCCTTCCAGAAAGTGGGGAACCCGAGAGCCGCCACAGATTCTCTGCACGAATCAAAGACCCGCCGACAGGGGAGGCGGCCCACTGGAGGCAATAGCTCCCTGTGCTCCTGGCATGGGGGTGGCGAGGAGCCTGGGGAGGGAGCGGCTCAGCAGGGGACCCCGCAGGGGACACAGCTTCTCCTTCTCGCCATCCCCCCCTCCAGCCCTTCACCCGCCCACGGAGGCTGGTTGTAACGCATCCAAACATCAGCACTTCCCCTCTGGGGCTGCCGGGAACTGCAGTGAGGGACCACTGCAGACCCATCCTCTCTACTGGGAAAACAAAGTGGGGCCCAAGTGCTACAGTACCTCCTCATTTGCAAAGGAAAGGACACGGGTTTCATTCATTGAGCACCTGCTCTGTGCCAGGCACTGTTCTAGGCTCTGGGGGAATTAGGAACACTCTGCATTCACAGACCGTCCACAGGAACAGGGAAGACGTGAAACACGTGAACGCAATAACGTGGGGAGGGCCCGGCCGGGGAAGTGCAGGAGCCTCCCTGGGGGATCCACGCCGAGGCGCCACCATCCAGCAGGGGCGGATCTTTCCTGAGATGCAGCCACATAGAGGGGCGATGAAGAGGCCACACCAAAAAGCAGCACCTCTGCTGCCTTAATTCAGGGGGCAGAAGGGAGCATACAGCAAACTCTCAGGTGTTTAAGAGGAAAACTATGCAGTGTTAAGATCCTTAGCTGGCCTCACAGGCTGTACTGGTAAGAAGTCCCCAGAACAACACTTCCCTGAGACTGGGACCCCCAAAGCAAATCCATTTTGTAACTAAGCTGTTTTTTGGGGTTTTTTTGTTTGGTTTGGTTTTTTTTGCTTACCAGACTATTCCCTGAAGTAGCTTGTAGGCCTGAAAAATAAAACTACCTGTTGCCAGCTGATTATAACACAGTCCTTTCAATTTAGGCAGCCACGCTATATTCGAAATGTAAAGGAGAACTGCTTTGTAGTACTTTATTTTTAAACAATGGTGTGGGTCAGGGACTTGTACCTGGCTAGTGAGCATCAGACTAACACCACCTGGGCCGACAGCGGCAGGCTGGGTGGTATCCCCAGGCAGCCTGAGGGCAGCTGGACATACACCTGCTGGGTCCTGCTGATGACCCAGGTGATGAAAGCTCCCTCATACTTCTGACTACACGTGGAAGGACCTCTTTACTTCTGGGACCCACAGGCTGCCAAACAAATATAGCTCCTTCTCCACCCTCCGATGACTGAACTTTCCCTGCAGGGACGCTGTCCCAGAGCCTCTCCCTGAGGGGTGAGATCCCAGAGCTCCCACAGCCCCCTTCAGTTAAGGGCCTACCCCTTCCCCCCGCTGGGCCTTGGGAGAGTTGAAGACAGCACTAAAGCTGACTGGTGTTCAGTCAGAATGGCCATCAACAAAAAGTCTACAAATAATAAATGCTAGAGAGGGTGTGGAGAAAAGGGAATCTTCTTACAATGGGAATGTAAATTGGTGCAGCCACTATGGAAAACAGTATGAAAGATCCTTAAAAAACTAAAAATAGAGCTACCATATGATCCAGCAACCCCACTCCCGGATATATATCCAGGGAAAAAAAAGAAAACACTAATTCAAAAAGATACATGCACCCCAATGTTCATAGCAGCACTGTTTACAATAGCCAAGACATGGAAATAAACTAAATGTCCACCAATAGATGAATGGATAAAGAAGATGTGGTTTATATATATATATATATATATATATACGCAATGGAATACTGCTCAGCCATAAAAAGAACAAAATAATGCCATTTGCAGCCACATGGATACAATCAGAGATTATCATACTGAGTGAAGTAAGTCAGAAAGAGAAAGACAAATACCATATGATCTCACTTACATTTGGAGTCTAAAATATGACACAAATGAACCTATTTACAAAGCAGATACAGACTCCCAGACATAGAGAACAGACTTGAGGTTGCCAAGGGGGAGGAAGGGGGGAGGGATGGATTGGGAGATTGAAGTTAGCAGATGCAAACTATTATATATAGAATAGATAAACAAAAAGGTCCTACTGTTTAGCACAGGGAACTATATTCAATATCTTGTAATAACCTATAATGGAAAATAATCTGAAAATATATATATATATAACTAAATCACTTTGCTCTACACATGAAACTAACACAATATTGTAAATCAACTATACTTCAAAAAAAAAAACTGATGGCTGTTATACCATACTTATAAATCATGTTCCTATAAGGAACGTTCATCCAGCTCTACTTCTGGAGGTCAAAAATTAATCCTTAATCAGACTAATAGAGAGGCCAAGGCATAAATGTGTGTTTTCTCTCCAGTAGGTCACAGTTATGGGCTGAATGGTTGTATCCCCTTCAAATTCATACGTTGAAACCCCACCCCCTAGTGTGGTGGTATCAGGAGGTGGGACCTGGGGGGCTAATTAGGGTTAGATAAGGTCATGAGGGTGGGCCCCTCATGAATGGGATTAGTGTTCTTCCAAGAATCATGAGAGAGCTTGCTTCCCCTCTGCTCTCCACCCTGTGAGGACACAATGAGAAGTCTATAGTCTGAGAGAGATCTCCAGAACCCAACTATGCTGCTCTGATCTCGGACTTCTAGCCTCCAGAACTGTGAGAAAATGTGTCTGTTTTTTATAAGCCACCTGGTCTCTGGTATTTGCTCAGACAGCCCAAACTGACTAAGACACTCATCTTCCTGTACACTTCATTTCCAACATCTGCGTATGAGAGTCAGCTCTGTCTCCAACTACCCATTAGGACACTAGGCTATGGCACCTATTTTCTTACCAACAACAAAGATCATTGTGTTCCGCCATGAGCAAAACTAACCTGAACTGCATTTCCCCTCAAGCTATTTGTCAGGTAAGAATTCCCCTCAGCAAGAATTTTCCTATCCTTTCCTTTCCTTTAGCCCATGCTGACCTGCAGTATAGCAATTTCTCCCGTCTGTGTGTGAGGAAGAAAGGCCTCTCCCCCCAGCAGACCCTCCCTACACCCTCTTCGGAAGGGCGGGAGCAGCTCCTTTCCTGAAGGCAGTCCCCGGAGGCAGTTTAATCTATAGCAGGCCTTTCCTCCAAGAAATTCACCCACATTTCCCATCTTTCAGCAGCTTTGGGCTGCATCATTGCTCAAGAACATCTTTTCTAAAGCAGAAACACCCCAGGGCACCCCCCAGATTACATATCACTAGAGGAAGGCAGAAACCATTTTGGCCCACAACTTTAATTAATTTCTGTCTCTCCATTGTGCTCTGGGATCCGCTTAAATGCTGCTGAAAGAGATCTCGGGCTCCCCGGACTGCTCCAGTGGGACAGGCCAGGATCTCAGGGAACAACAAACGGCAAGGAAGAGATGAATAACCAGTGAATGCCCCCTTGAGGATAAATGTTCACAGAACTGTAAAGAAAGGGAGAAAAGAGGAAGGCAGGCTGGCAGGGAGCGTCACTGATGTCCAGAACCCTGGGTCAGACCAACACACAGCACAGCCACTGCAAAAGAAGGAGATCGGGGTGAGCTCAGGGGTCCTCAGGAGCTGGTGTGACTGTTCCAGAGGCACTCTCCTGCCTCACATGGTATGACTTGTTCTAGCTGTGTCCTCCAGTAAGTGCCTTGCTCAACAGGAGGAAGCAAGAAAGGCCTTAACTAGGTCAGCATCCCCTGAGCCAGAGCCCCATGGAAAAGTGACTTAGGAAAAGCTTAGCCCCAAAGGGACTTCCAAAAGTTTCAGGTTCAACACTATTGAGCGGGTGTTTGTAGACATCCACAGACATGCTTCCAGGAAGGCCTTCCCTAGATCACTGAAAGGGGTCAATGACATTCCCATTCTTGAGAAGAAAAGAAGTGGTTGTACCCAGACAGCTAGGCAGGGCCAGGAGTAACCTGGTGCTCTAGTTCCTCTGCCTGAGAAGCAGGTCAAGGGCAATGCCTCCTGGCCTGGCCCCTCAGGACATGCCCACACCTGCATCCCCACGGGCCAATAAAGGCCCTGCTGCATAGGCTGCAGCCCTCCACAGGGGAAGGGCACGACGTTGTCAGCGTAAGACATTGTGGGCTTTGTACACAGTAATTTACACCCATTTATTTTGCATCTGCACTCTACCTTGTTGCAATTTAATTCTTTGTTTCTGATATCCTTCTATACATCAATCAAAGATGCCTGGTCCTAAAAGTTAGGCACTTTAAATTGTACCTACCACCCACAATTCCATCCAAATTAATAAGAGCTTGCATCCTTGAAATGATTTGAAATGTAACTGTCGCTTTATCTTTAAAACAACAACAATAATAATAATTATAAATAAAAATATTTGAAAGATTGATGACAATCACACTCCTCCTGGCAATGCCTGCCATAGAACATGCGTTGTATCCGCATGGAAATAAGACAAGTCAGTGTGAATTAACAGCGCTCGGCATCAATACCATCCAAGAATGTTTAAGTACCATCAGCAAGCAGTTTATCAAAACCACTTACCTCTGCCAGAGAGAGCCGGACAATGCCATTCTGGTCCTTGTCTAGAAGGCTGAACAGTTCTAGAATGCCAGAGAAGGAATGAAATCAGATGGGGATGTTCCTGGACTTTGGAACAGCCAGGGAGCCGTCTCTGTCCACCCCACCTGGTACCTTCCCCCAGCCCCTGCACCCTTCCCAGCTCCCACTCAGCTTCAGGGACCCCGAAAAGCTAGATCTGGATCCAGTGCCCAGGGTGAGGGTTTTAGACAGCAGATGTCCCCCTGCCCAATTAGACAAACTTCCAGATGTGAGCAGAGAAGGTCCTTTTGCCATCTCCACCCTCAGAAGCTCTAGAAACTTGCAATTCTTTCAACAGGGGTAGGGGATGGGGTCGTGGAACAGAGGTGGTTGCCCCATTTGTGGGTAATCCAGTCACTGAGCTTTCCCCGTTAGAATTTACACTTCCCAGCCCTCACTGGAAGGAAAACTCCCTCCCTTAATATGATACCTTAGCATGAGCCCAAGGGGGCACTAGGCCATCTATAGGCTTCCAGAAGGGGACCCCTCTTCCCTCCCTGGGAGGTGACACACGCTCTCAATATGATCCCCATGGAAGCACAGATGTTAAAAGCCGTTTAAGGACCGTTGCTGGGACTCATTCATTTGGCCCAGTGACTGCATGTAGTAGGTGCACAACAATCTTTTTAAATCTCCCAGAGGAGGCAGCACCTTGGGCGTGGCCAGCTTGGGCTTCCTCAGCCCCTTTAGTTTCTGCTTCCCCTCCCCCAAGGATGCCACAGTTTCTGAAGCCTGTCTGGTTCTGCTTGCTGGCCCTGCCCCCTGCCCCTCTCCGCACCTCAGGAGAAATGAGATAGGGTTAAAGGAGAGAGTGACTCACTGAAGAGGGTCTCCAGGCGGATCATACAAGCAAGGAAGCTGTCAAAGTCGATGCCAAGTTTGCTGCATGCATACCGCATGGCGATGGTCTGCTGTACCTGGTTGTTGAGGGTGAAACCTATGGGCAGAGTGGGACCAAGTTTATAGGTGCAGTGGGGGGCTCGGCCCTGTCTACAGCAGAAGTCAGGGCTGACTCAGGCCTGACGCTGCCCCCTTCAAAAGATACCAGAAGGGTCTGGTCATCCAATCAGTCTCCTTTTAGATAATCCTCAACAGGATGAGCCTTCTCCCTGATCCAAGAATAAGACCTGTAGCTCCAGCACTAACTCAGCTGTGCATCACATTGGCCACAGCAAGAAAAAACAGGGAAGGTGAGGGGACGGCATCTCCTGCCCATCCCGTTCACAGCCCCGTCCCCTGTGATTGCTGTCACCTTCCCAGTAACAGGCAAAGTCCTTGGAAAAAGTCTAAAGAACCCAGCAACATTCCCTCCTCCCCGGATAAGGAAGGTGCTCAACAAATATTTGTTGTCACATATAAGGTAACTACCGCTGATGGTCATTAGCAACCATCATATTAAGAATGTTTAAAATGAGCACATCTTGGGACTTCCCTGGTGGTCCAGTGGTTGGGACTCCATGCTCTCAATGCAGGGGGCCCGAGTTCAGTCCCTGGTCGGGGCACTAGATCCCCCCATGCTGCAACTAAGGATCCTGCATGCCGCAACTGAGACCTGGTGCAGCCAAATAAATAAAGAAATATTTTCAAAATAAGTAAAACTAAATAAAATGAACACATCTAGGGGACTTCCCTGGTGGTCTATTGGTTAAGAATCCGCCTTCCAATGCAGAGGACGCAGGTTCGATCCCTGGTTGGGGAACTAAGATCCCACATGCCACAGGGCAACTAAGCCCATGCACCACAACTGCTAAGCTCTCACGCCACAACTAGAGAGCCCGCGTACTACAACTACAGAGCTCTCGCACTCTGGAGCCCACGCGCCACAACAAAAGATCCTGTGTGCCGCAACTAAGACCTGACACAGTCAAAAATAAATAAAGGGAAGGAGGAGCTTCAAGATGGCGGAAGAGTAAGACACGGAGATCACCTTCCTCCCCACAAATACATCAGAAATACATCTACATGTGGAACAACTCCTACAGAACACCTACTGAATGCTGGCAGAAGACCTCAGACCTCCCAAAAGGCAAGAAACTCCCCACGTACCTGGGTAGGGCAAAAGAAAAAAGAAAAAACAGAGACAAAAGAATAGGGACGGGACCTGCACCTCTGGGAGGGAGCCGTGAAGGAGGAAAGGTTTCCACGCACTAGGAAGCCCCTTCGCGGGCGGAGACTGCGGGTGGCAGAGGGGGGAAGCTTCGGAGCCACGGAGGAGAGCGCAGCCACAGGGGTGCGGAGGGCAAAGCGGAGAGATTCCCGCACAGAGGCTCGGCGCCGAGCAGCACTCACCAGCCCGAGAGGCTTGTCTGCTCCCCCGCCGGGGCGGGCGGGGCTGGGAACTGAGGCTCGGGCTTCAGTCGCAGGGAGAGGACTGGGGTTGGCGGCGTGAACACAGCCTGAAGGGGTTAGTGCACCACAGCTAGCCGGGAGGGAGTCCGGGAAAAAGTTTGGAACTGCTGAAGAGGCAAGAGACTTTTTCTTGCCTCTTTGTTTCCTGGTGTGTGAGGAGAGGGGATTAAGAGCGCCGCCTAAACGAGCTCCAGAGACTGGCGCGAGCCGCGGCTATGAGCGCGGACCCCAGAGACGGGCACGAGACGCTAAGGCTGCTGCTGCCGCCTCCAAGAAGCCTGTGTGCGAGCACAGGTCACTCTCCACACCGCCCCTCCTGGGAGCCTGTGCATCCCGCCACTGCCAGGGTCCCGTGATCCAGGGACAACTTCCCCGGGAGAACGCACTGCGCACCTCAGGCTGGTGCAACGTCACGCCGGCCTCTGCCGCCGCAGGCTCGCCCCGCCTCCTCTGTACCCCTCCCTCCCCGCGGCCTGAGTGAGCCAGAGCCCCCGAGTCAGCTGCTCCTTTAACCCCGTCCTGTCTGGGCGGGGAACAGACGCCCTCAGGTGACCTACATGCAGAGGCGGGTCCAATCCAAAGCTGAACCCCAGGAGCTGTGCAAACAAAGAAGAGAAAGGGAAATCTCTCCCAGCAGTGTCAGGAGCAGCGGATTAAAGCTCCACAAACAACTAGATGTACCCTGCATCTGTGGAATACCTGAATAGACAACGAACCATCCCAAATTGAGGAGGTGGACTTTGGGAGCAACGATATATATATATTTTTTCCCTTCTTCTCTTTTTGTGAGTGTGTATGTGTATGCTTCTGTGTGTGATTTTGTCTGTATAGCTTTGCTTTTACCATTTGTCCTAGGGGTTCTGTCTGTTTGGTTTTTTTTTTTTTTTAGTATAGTTTTCAGCACTTGTTATCATTGGTGGATTTGTTTTTTGGTTTGGTTGTTCTCTTCTTTCTTTCTTTTCTTTTAATTACTTTAAAAAATTTTTTTAAATTATTTTTGTTTCTAATTTTAATTATTTTATTTTATCTTTTTCTTTCCTTCTTTCTTTTTTTCCCCCTTTTATTCTGAGCTGTGTGGACGACAGGCTCCTGGTGCTCCAACCAGGTGTCAGGGCTCTGCCTCTGAGGTGGGAGACCCAAGTTCAGGACTTTGGTCCACCAGAGACCTCCCAGCTCCATGTAATATCCAACAGCAAAAATCTCCCAGAGATCTCCATCTCAACGTCAAGACCCAGCTCCACTCAATGACCAGCAAGCTACAGTGCAGCACACCCTATGCCAAACAACTAGCAAGACAGGAACACAACCCCACCCATTAGCAGAGAGGCTGCCTAAAATCATAATAAGGTCACAGACACCCCAAAACACACCACCAGATGTGGACCCGCCCACCAGAAAGACAAGATTCAGCCTCATCCACCAGAACACAGGCACTAGTCCCCTCCACCAGGAAGCCTACACAACCCACTGAAACAACTTTAGCCACTGGGGCCAGACACCAAAAACAACAGGAACTACGAACCTGCAGCCTGCAAAAAGGAGACCCCAAACACAGTAAGTTAAGCAAAATGAGAAGACAAAGAAATACACAGCAGATGAAGGAGCAAGGTAAAAACCCACCAGACCTAACAAATGAAGAGGAAATAGGCAGTTTACCTGAAAAAGAATTCAGAATAATGACAGTAAAGATGATCCAAAATCTTGGAAATAGAATGGAGAAAATACAAGAAACGTTTGACAAGGACCTAGAAGAACTAAAGAGCAAACAAACAATCATGAACAACACAATAAATGAAATTAAAAATTCCCTAGAAGGGATCAATAGCAGAATAACTGAGGCAGAAGAACGGATAAGTGACCTGGAAGATAAAATAGTACAAATAACTACTACAGAGCAGAATAAAGAAAAAATGAAAAGAATTGAGGACAGTCTCAGAGACCTCTGGGACAATATTAAATGCACCAACGTTCGAATTATAGGGGTCCTAGAAGAAGAAGAGAAAAAGAAAGGAACTGAGAAAATACTTGAAGAGGTTATAGCTGAAAACTTCCCTAATATGGAAAAGGAAATAGTTAATCAAGTCCAGCAAGCACAGAGAGTCCCATACAGGATAAATCCAAGGAGAAACATGCCAACACACATATTAATCAAACTATCAAAAATTAAATACAAAGAAAAAATATTAAAAGCAGCAAGGGAAAAACAACAAATAACATACAAGGGAATCTCCATAAGGTTAACAGCTGATCTTTCAGCAGAAACTCTGCAAGCCAGAAGGGAGTGACAGGACATATTTATAGTGATGAAAGGGAAAAACCTACAACCAAGATTACTCTACCCAGCAAGGCTCTCATTCATATTCGACGGAGAAATTAAAACCTTTACAGACAAGCAAAAGCTAAAGGAATTCAGCACCACCAAACCAGCTTTACAACAAATGCTAAAGGAACTTTTCTAGGCAGGAAACACAAGAGAAGGAAAAGACCTACAATAACAAACCCAAAACAATTAAGAAACTGGTAATAGGAACATACATATCAATAATTACCTTAAATGTAAATGGATTAAATGCTCCAACCAAAAGACATAGACTGGCTGAATGGGTACAAAAACAAGACCCATATATATGCTGTCTACAGGAGACCCACTTCAGACCTAGGGACACATACAGACTGAAAGTGAGGGGTTGAAAAAAGAAAGCTGGAGTAGCAATTCTCATATCAGACAAAATAGACTTTAAAATAAAGACTATTACAAGAGACAAAGAAGGACACTACATAATGATCAAGGGATCAATCCAAGAAGAAGATATAACAATTGTAAATATTTATGCACCCAACATAGGAGCACCTCAATACATAAGGCAAATACTAACAGCCATAAAAGGGGAAATCGACAGTAACACAATCATAGTAGGGGACTTTGACACCCCACTTTCACTAATGGAGAGATCATCAAAAATGAAAATAAATAAGGAAACACAAGCTTTAAATGATACATTAAACAGGATGGACTTAATTGATATTTATAGGACATTCCATCCAAAAACAACAGAATACACTTTCTTCTCAAGTGCTCATGGAACATTCTCCAAGATAGATCATATCTTGGGTCACAAATCAAGCCCTGGTAAATTTAAGAAAATTGAAATTGTATCAAGTATCTTTTCTGACCACAATGCTATGAGACTAGATATCAATTACAGGAAAAAATCTGTAAAAAATACAAACACATGGAGGCTAAACAATACACTACTTAATAACCAAGAGATCACTGAAGAAATCAAAGAGGAAATCAAAAAATACCTGGAAACAAATGACAATGAAAACATGACGACCCAAAACCTATGGGATGCAGCAAAAGCAGTTCTAAGAGGGAAGTTTATAGCAATACAATCCTACCTTAACAAACAAGAAACATCTCAAATAAACAACCTAACCTTACACCTAAAGCAATTAGAGAAAGAAGAACAAAAAAGTCCCATAGTTAGCAGAAGGAAAGAAATCATAACGATCAGAACAGAAACAAATGAAAAATAAATGAAGGAAATGATAGCAAAGACCAATAAAACTAAAAGTTGGTTCTTTGAGAAGATAAACAAAATTGATAAACCATTAGCCAGACTCATCAGGAAAAAAAGGGAGAAGACTCAAATCAACAGAATTAGAAATGAAAAAGGAGAAGTAACAACTGACACTGCAGAAATACAAAGGATCATGAGAGATTACTACAAGCAATTATATGCCAATAAAATGGACAACCTGGAAGAAATGAACAAATTCTTAGAAATGCACAACCTTCCAAGACTGAACCAGGAAGAAATAGAAAATATGAACAGACCAATCACAGCACTGAAATTGAGACTGTGATTAAAAATCTTCCAACAAACAAAAGCCCAGGACCAGATGGCTTCACAGGTGAATTCTATCAAACATTTAGAGAAGAGCTAACACCTATCCTTCTCAAACTCTTCCAAAATATAGCAGAGGGAGGAACACTCCCAAACTCATTCTACGAGGTCACCATCACCCTGATACCAAAACAGACAAAGATGTCACAAAAAAAGAAAACTACACACCAATATCACTGATGAACATAGATGCAAAAATCCTCAAGAAAATACTACCAAACAGAATCCAACAGCACATTTAAAGCATCATACACCATGATCAAGTGGGGTTTATACCAGGAATGCAAGGATTCTTCAATATATGCAAATCAATCAATGTGATACACCATATTAACAAATTGAAGGAGAAAAACCATATGATCATCTCAATAGATGCAGAGAAAGCTTTTGACAAAATCCAACACCCATTTATGATAAAAACCCTCCAAAAAGTTGTCAAAGAGGGAACTTACCTCAACATAATAAAGGCCATATATGACAAACACACAGCCAATATCGTCCTCAATGGTGACAAACTGAAACCATTTCCACTAAGATCAGGAACAAGACAAGGTTGCCCACTCTCACCACTATTATTCAACATAGTTTTGGAAGTGTTAGCCACAGCAATCAGAGAAGACAAAGAAATAAAAGGAATCCAAATTGGAAAAGAAGAAGTAAAGCTGTCACTGTTTGCAGATGACATGATACTATACATACAGAATCCTAAAGATGCTACCAGAAAACTACTAGAGCTAATCAATGAATATGGTAAAGTAGCAGGATATAAAATTAATGCACAGAAATCTCTTGCATTCCTATACACTAATGATGAAAAATCTGAAAGTGAAATTAAGAAAACACTCCCATTTACCATTGCAACAAAAAGAATAAAATACCTAGGAATAAACCTACCTAAGGAGACAAAAGACCTGTATGCAGAAAATTATAAGACACTGATGAAAGTAATTAAAGATGATACAAATTGATGGAGAGATATACCATGTTCTTGGGTTGGAAGGACCAACATTGTGAAAATGACTATACTACCAAAAGCAATCTACAGATTCAATGCAATCCCTATCAAACTAGCAATGGCATTTTTCACATAACTAGAACAAAAAATTTCACAATTTGTATGGAAACACAAAAGACCCCGAATAGCCAAAGCAATCTTGAGAAAGAAAAACGGAGCTGGAGGAATCAGGCTCCCAGACTTCAGACTATACTACAAAGCTACAGTAAGCAAGATAGTATGGTACTGGCACAAAAACAGAAATATAGATCAATGGAACAGGATAGAAACCCCAGAGGTAAACCCATGCACATATGGTCACCTTATCTTTGATAAAGGAGGCAAGAATATACAGTGGAGAAAAGACAGCCTCTTCAATCAGTGGTGCTGGGAAAACTGGACAGCTTCATGTAAAAGAATGAAATTAGAACACTCCATAACACCATACACAAAAATAAACTCTAAATGGATTAAAGACCTAACTGTAAGGCCAGACACTATAAAACTCTTAGAGGAAAACATAGGCAGAACACTCTATGACATAAGTCACAGCAAGATCCTTTTTGACCCACCTCCTAGAGAAAGGGAAATAAAAACAAAAATCAACAAATGGAACCTAATCAAACTTAAAAACTTTTGCACAGCAGGGGAAACCATAAAAAAGACGAAAAGACAACCCTCAGAATGGGAGAAAATATTTGCAAACGAAGCAACTGACAAAGGATTAATCTCCAATATTTACAAGCAGCTCATGCAGCTCAATATCAGAAAAACAAACAACCCAATCCAAAAATGGGCAGAAGACCTAAATAGACATTTCTCCAAAGAAGATACACAGATTGCCAACAAACACATGAAAGAATGTTCAACATCATTAATCATTAGAGAAATACAAATCAAAACTACAATGTGATATCATCTCACACCGGTCAGAATGGCCATCATCAAAAACTCTGCAAACAATAAATGCTGGAGAGGGTGTGGAGAAAAGGGAACCCTCATACACTGTTGGTGGGAATGTAAATTGATACAGCCACTATGGAGAACAATATGGAGGTTCCTTAAAGAACTAAAAATAGAACTACCATACGACCCAGCAATCCCACTACTGGGCATATACCCTGAGAAAACCATAATTCAAAAAGAGTCATGTACCACAATGTTCATTGCAGTTCTATTTACAATAGCCAGGACATGGAAGCAACCTGAATGTCCATTGACAGATGAATGGATAAAGAAGATGTGGCACATATATACAATGGAATATTACTCAGCCATAAAAGGAAATGAAATTGAGTTATTTGTAGTGAGTTGGATTGACATAGAGTCTGTCATACAGAGTGAAGTATGTCAGAAAGAGAAAAACAAATACCGTATGCTAACACATATATATGGAATCTAAAAAAAAAAAAAATGGTCATGAAGAACCTAGGGGCAAGATGGTAATAAAGACGCAGACCTACTAGAGAATGGACTTGAGGACACAGGGAGGGGGAAGAGTAAGCTGGGACAAAGTGAGAGAGTGGCATGGACATATATACACTACCAAATGTAAAATAGATGGCTAGTGGGAAGCAGTCACATAGCACAGGGAGATCAGCTCGGTGCTTTGTGACCAGCTAGAAGGGTGGGATAGGGAGGCTGGGAGGGAGGGAGATGCAAGAGGGAAGAGATATGGGGATATATGTATATGTATAACTGATTCACTTTGTTATAAAGCAGAAACTAACACACCATTGTAAAGCAATTATACTTTAATAAAAATGTTAAAAATAAATAAATAAAAGTTTTTAAAAATTAAAATAAAATAGGGGCTTCCCTGGAGGCGCAGTGGTTGAGAATCTGCCTGCCAATGCAGAGGACACGGGTTCGAGCCCTGGTCTGGGAGGATCCCACATGCCGCGGAGCAACTGGGCCCGTGAGCCACAACTACTGAGCCTGCGCATCTGGAGCCTGTGCTCCGCAACAAGACAGGCCGCGATAGTGAGAGGCCCGCGCACCGCGATGAAGAGTGGCCCCCGCTCGCCACAACTAGAGAAAGCCCTCACACAGAAACGAAGACCCAACACAGCCAAAAATAAATAAATTAATTAATTAATTTTTAAAATAAAATAAAATTAAAAAGTGAGCACATCTGGGTCTCAAGACCTTGTCTACAGGATGCGTCTTCACCTGCCTTCTTGAGGGCTGTCCTCATCTCGTGGGCATCAATGGTCCCTGAGTGGTTATAATCAGTTTCCCGATAGATCTCCTAAAGCAGGAGAAAAATTCCAGGTAGAAAACAGCTTTTTGTGGCCCCTGCAGAACCATCTCCCTCCACCCCACCACTTCCTCAGAAGGCCAGGGACACCCTCAGAGAAGGCTTCACTGATTCCTCCCAAGAAGTTTCCAGAACAAAACTAAGAGCTTGGGCTGAGGGCCGGTGCTAGTCCTTTTGCCCTGTGAACAGGGGAACTTCCTGTGACAGCACTGGCACATTGACAGCACTTCCGTTGACAGCACTGGCAATCTCTCATTGCCTCCTTAGTCCTTCCTGAACAGTGTGCCCAGGTTTGGTGTTGCCTTTGACCATGATGAAGGATCTAGTCAGACCAGGGCAGGAAATATATCAGGAATGGGTGTCATGGAAGGCGAGGGGCTAGAAACAGAACAGAGGCCAGTGACAAGAGCCCAGAGTATGCACAACAGGGAGAGAGGGGTTGGTTACCAGATACTTCTGAATCTTCAACCAGAGCGTCTTGAATTCCACCAGCCCCAAGGTGTCTGTCCCATTGCTCTAAGCAGGTTAAAGGCCAACATGATCAAGCCCAGATTCTACATGCTCTATGGATTTCGTTCTCTTGTGACCTTGCACAGTGAGTGTCTTAAGACCTCAGTGAACATCCGTGTCTGTAGTAAGCAGGGCCCTGGGGGTCACGGTGGGAAAGGTTGGTGGGAGACATATTCAAATAAAGATTAAAGAGTCAAACACTCACCAAGGCCCTCCTTTGAGGTCAGGTACAGAGCTAGGAGCAAAGGGCAAGTCAGGAGCCTAACGCCCTCCATTCATTAGCATCCAGCACCCTCGTCATCCTGGGTCATTGAGGGGTTGAGCTCTATGGTCTGTTGTAAATTCCCTTCCAGATTTAAATGTCTGCCATTGATAGTTGATGTCAAAATGTTATCAGAGGGACTTCCCTGGTGGTCCAGTGGCTAAGACTCTGCGCTCCCAATGCAGAGGGCCTGGGTTCGATCCCTGGTCAGGGAACTAGATCCCACATGCCACAACTAAGAGTTCACATGCCGCGACTAAAGATCCCGCATGCCGCAACTAAAGATCCCGCATGCCGCAACGAAGACCCCACACACGGCAACGAAGATCCTGCGTGACACAACTAAGACCCGGCGCAGCCAAATAAATAAATATTAAAAAAAAAAAATGTGGGGCTTCCCTGGTGGCGCAGTGGTTGAGAATCCGCCTGCCAATGCAAGGGACACGGGTTCGAGCCCTGGTCTGGGAAGATCCCACATGCCGCGGAGCGGCTAGGCCCGTGAGCCACAATTACTGAGCCTGCGCGTCTGGAGCCTGTGCTCCGTAACAAGAGAGGCCGCGATAGTGAGAGGCCCGCGCACCGTGATGAAGAGTGGCCCCCACTTGCCGCAACTAGAGAAAGCCCTTGCACAGAAACAAGACCCAACACAGCCATAAAATAAAAAAAAATTTTTTTTTAAATGTTATCAGAAGAGTCCTCAGGAGCACAGGATTGGAATTCTCTGCCACACGGTCTACACATGTTTGTCTGGTGCCCTGAAGGAGCTCTGAGCTTCTCAGCACTGATTCCTGGGACCCTGGGACATGGTCCCAGGAGCACAGCTGGCTCATAGGCCACTGCTCAACCCAAACAGGCCAGGGGTTGTGTGCAATTCTCTGTGTCCAGCAATATTGATTAAGCACTGGGCTCGACCTGGGGGGCTGGTTTTGAGCTGTCCCTACCCTCATGTAGTTCAGTCTCTTTGAAACTCTACCCTTTTCTCAGCCATCCCAACTAATCAACAGACACCAGTGTGTTACAGCTCAGATGTTAAAATTCTGAAACAGAGCATCATTCCCACCTCCTTCAACCAGCTAAACAAAAAGTCATGTTTACACCCAAGAGTGTAACCCTTTAAGAAAGTTTGTGTCCTTATTTCCACGATCCATGCTGAGTGTTGGATGCACCACAGCCTTCAAATCCTAATACTTCAACCAACATACCTGAGAAGAGTAGTCTACAAAGAGGGCTAACGCTCTGGTCTAGCTAGTCCCATGTGTACTTGTATCTCATTTCATCCTCACAAGCTACATATTGTTATTCCATTTTCCAGGAGAAGAAACTGAGGTTCAGAGCATTCAATAACTGTGGTGGAGCCAGAACTTGGACTCCTGTCTGTTCCAAAGCCCTTGTCCCAGAGCACCAGTGTAATCCTCAATCCCAGATGGAATTGCCTACAGACTCCCAGGCCCCATCCCAGACTTAATGAATCAGCATCTCCAGGAGTGAGACTCAGGCAACTGGATTGTTAAAACCCCATGGTTTTTAAGTGCTGACACATGCTATAGTGGATCACATGTTATATGATTCCATTTACATGAAAATATCCAGAACAGGCAAATCTATAAAGACAAAGTTGTTGTAGGGCAGAGGGTTTCAGGTTGTTGAGAGGAAAAGCTGAGTGACGGCTAATATGGGTGCAGGGTCTCTTTTGGGGGTGATAAAAATACTCTAAAATGGGTGGTGATGTTTATACAACTCTGTAAATATACTAAAAACCATTGAACTGTACCCTGTACATTGGATGTACATTGGAGGGTATGTGAATTATATCTCAATAAAGCAGTTATATTTACACAAGGCTCCATGGGCAGTTCTGCTGCATATCCTGGTTCAGAACCACTGCCCCAAAGCATCCAAACCGTGGAACGGACCCTCTTGAAGAATGACTGGGTCACGGTCCTCCTGGAGCCATGAAAATGCAAATACCACTGGGAACAATGAGTGAGCGACTACAAGGTCACCCTCAAATCTAAGTCTATAGGCAGGTTTGAGAAGAATGATTCGGAAATCAAGGAACTATCTGTAGAAAAATGAATCGACGCTTAACAGTTCTTTGTGGCTCACGAATTAAACTGTGGACCATGCAGACCTCACAGAAGGACACAGGGCTGGAGAGTCCCAGCATCTGAAGCTCTGGGACCACAAGGATAGCGCTCGCTCTCCGTGGCTGACACCGCCAGCAGAGGGCAGCACACGCGTGCTGGCTAACCAGGACCCCTCTGCATGACTACTACGTAAGTACAGTTCATTCCTCCCGCCCCAAAGGTCATCAGATCTTATCACGGAAGAAGCCCTCAGAACTGAGAAGCACCCTCCTAGGCTCCAGTTTTCAAAGAAATCACCTTCACCAGCAGCGCCATGGAGAACGGTAACCTGGGCCAAGTTTCAAGTAAGTGACGTTCCACACTTCCCCACTCTGCGCTTCATTTAAACTGTTCCTTCCACCTAGGATGCCCTAACCTTCCCCATTCCTCCCCAAGTCTCTTACTCATTCTTCAATACACAGCGAGGGTTAAACTGGGTCAGAGTGACAAGCAGGTTTTATCCTGTGTGATATTTCTCAACTACTGGTGGTGGCCATGTCAGTACTGGGAGAAAAAGACAGATGGGGATAGAAAGAGCCAGGGAGAGGGAGGAGGGAGAAGCCTCGTGGGAGGAATACTGTGATGAACAGGAGGAGGGTCACAAATGCCACATAGCTGCGGTCTTTGAATGAAAGGATTTTAAACAAGTCACGTCAACACGGCACACCTCAGTTTCTTCACCTGTAAAACAGATCATCTCAAGCTTACTGAGGAGCAAAAATGAGATGACATTTTTCTTTACAGCTCAAGCAAGTACCTGCCATATGCTCAGAAAATGCTGTTTCCCTTCTCCCTCTTTCCCTTGCCTCCATCTCACTGGGAAAGGTGGAGGAGTCATGAAAATCAGGATCAGAGTAAAAATAATGTGACATTTAAAGGATACATCCATCAGGCTGATCATCTCCCTGCAAGTGTTGATGTTGAATCCATCGAATTTGACGTCTGTTCCTAAATATTTAAATAGAAAAGAGGGGAGGGAATCAGGATCATTTGAAGGCAGGGGAAATAATCTCCCTGGTAGGAAGCCACCAAGGACGCCAGCCAGAGTACGGAGCCAAATGTGAGCGCCACAAAAAGGAGAGAGCATGGCGGCGGGCTCCTGGGCAGGGCCCCCTGTGGGTGGTACAGGTGGGCACCAGCATCGGGGTTCAGTGTCTGAACCCCAGCTTTGCTACTCACAAGCCACCGGGACTTCAGCAAACTAATATCTCTGAGCTTTGGTTTCTTTCTCCCTCAATAAGAACAGTACTTGCCCCCAAAGCTAATAGGGGATAAAATGAGATAATGTAAGTGAACTTCCTAGCACAGGGCTTGGTATATGGCAAGTTCTTAATAAACCAGCTAACTTTTTATTGGCTAGGTATTGTTCTAAGCACTGTACTTCTACTCCTCAAAATAACCCCATGTGGTAGATACTTTCATCCCTATTTTATAGATAAGGAAACTGAGGCCCAGAGAGGTTAAATAATTTGCTCAAGATCACACGACCCAGGCAGAGCTGGGATTTAAACGCAGGCCACCCGTCTCCATAGCCCAAGCTTTCAACCATGACAGCCTCTCAAACACAGCCTCTCAAACGGCAGCTGTTATCCTTACTGCTAAATTGCAGGTATCTCCTGGGAGCTACAGCCATCCCTGGCCCCATACTCACCTTGCCCACACCTGAGCGCCAAGGCAGGAAGGAGCCAAAGACCCTGCAGATCCTCTCCTCTTCCCTGGGCTCTTTCTCTGCAAGGCAGGAGGGAGAGCTGGAGCGGGGCGGGGTGTCTCTGAGCCTGGGCCTGGGCTCTGAGCCCTGGGGAGCTGCTCAGCCCCAGGTGGGCTCACCCCCGGCCTTGCCCCTGCATCCTGCATGCTCACCCCCTGTCCTGCTGCCATGGGTGAACATGCCCATAGCTCAACCAGGCGGAAGCCTGAACCTGGCCCAACCCTGGGCCCAGCAAGAAGCCAGCTCCGTGCCAGCTCACATGGGGCTGCGGTTCAGAGGGAAGGAGCAGGCCTTTCCTCAACCTGGGTGCAGTTTGATCCTCTGACAGCCCCCGGGGCTTGCTAAAGTCTAAAGATGGAGAACTGTCACGATCTAGGACAGTCAGAATCCTCCACTCCACACACTTTCCCCAGGGATGCACTACAGAACAAGATCTTCAAGCTGCGCGGTTTCCCACAGTATCAAAGTTATTAATTTGGGGGGGGAAATTTCACTTACTCTCAGCCCAACTTCTTTCCTCCCAAGACTCAGGACTCTTTCCTGCAGGGCCGGTTGGCCCCAGCACCAGCCCCGCCTTCATCCCGCCCAGCACCCCTCCGCTCCAGCCTCTCCCACCTGCTGGACGCTCTACCAGCCCAGAGGGAATCAGGGCCCCGGGTCAGAGGCCAAAGGCCCCTTGTCCCCATCTGCAGTGCCCCTGGCCCAGTGCCTGCACCCATCCTTACCAACCCCCACCCCCAACCACCAGCATCTCTCTTAGGCTCCCAGACTTCCTGAAAAGCCCCAAGGAAGAATTTACATTTGGAAAACATCTCATTCAGAGCCGTCTTGAGTTCATTGACACTGATCTCAGAATCCTAGAAAGAGGAACCCAAATGCAAATCACGTCAGGCCCTGACAAGCGTTTCAAGACATTAAATTCATGTAGAGTCAGACACCAGGTCCACTGACTCTATGATTTTAAAAGGCTGCGACATCTTTATAAAACTCCAAATCACAGTTTCTCTGGGGCCCCCATAGCCGGGTTGGAAGTGCATATTAATGGCGTGAGCGGGGCACACCTTCTGCAGAAGGCTGCACACGGTGCCTGCTGCCTTTCTCCGGGCTTGCCTAACCCAAGACCAAGACAGGGCAAGAAGCAATAACAGGAGCCAGTGCTGACGGGCCACACGCCTGATGTGGAACATCCTCGAACCCTCACAACAGCTCTGCACCCATGTTAGAGTTAAGCAAACTGCGATTGCTAAACACCATATAGATTCACCACGTGACTGTCACTTCCATGTGATGTAACTCCTGGGGGTTCCCAGCCACCAGTGGCAGAAACCTAAGACTGTCTCACCCCAAAGTGCCCGCGTTCCCCACTGCACCTATGGGAATTGCTATTTCACGCATAGCCCGTCTCAAACTGGAAGTAGAGATTTAGGGGAGTAGGATTTCCCACGTGCATTTGGGATAAACACTGAGCCAGCAGGACGATTCGTCCCTTAACTCTGAGCTGGAGGGCAGACCTCGGGCAGCACGATGAATGATGCTCAGAGAAGGGACGCTGGACTGAGGTCTGGGTTCCAGTCGTGACTCCGTCCCTTACTCCCCATGTGACCTTAGCCAAGTTACGTCCTCTGGTGAGGTGTGGTCTTATCACTTGTCCCCATGGGGCCCCACTTCTCCCCGCCTCCACCAGCCAGGCCCAGGCTATTCTACTGGAAACCAGGGAGGTGGGAGCTGCACAGGACCGCCTTGCCTGTGAGCACAGCTGGCCTCATTCAGGCACGGCATGGTCAGTCCCAATAGTAAGACCTGGGGACCCTCTGAAAAGCCTCCAGGCCAAGAACGGGATGTTGAGATCTTGGCCTGTCCCTCACTGGGCCTTGTGTCCCAGCAAACTCCTTAACTCTCTGTGCCTGACCCTTCACCCGCAGAGCAGGGACAGTGACCGATACTGTCCCACCAGGCAGAAGAGAAAAGATAAGGTACATGAAGAACTATACAAATAGGAACTTTTACTTTGTTATCAGTCTTGATGTTCTAAATAAAATATGGTCCCTTGGCAGCTAAGGCAACAAGGTTTTGTTAGCGAAAACACTGGTCTGAGCACCCATCTAAAACACAGATTGACTCATTTTTGCAAAGCCTTTTTTAATGGCTATCTAAAGGAATTTTGTTCCCAGGTTTTATTTTCTGCAAGGATTCTGATGTATTTTCTTCTACTCTATCCTTAAGTCTAGAAAGTGGCTCTGAGCTTCCCTGCAGGGTGGAGAGCATTGTTTTTCCCCTTCTGTTATGGACTGAATGTTCGTGTCCCCCAAAATTCATATGTTGAAATCCAATCCCCAATGTCATAGTATTAGGAGGAGAGACTTTGGGGAGGTGATTAGGTCATGAGGGTGAAGCCCTTTTGAGTGGGATGAATGCCCTTATAAAAGGGACCCCAGAGAGATCCCTCACCCTCTTTCCACCTCGTGAGGACACAGTGAGACTTCAACCGTCTGCAAGCTAGAGGAAGGCCCTCCCCCAGAATCCAGCCATGCCTGATCTCAGACTTCCAGCCGCCAGAACTGTGAGAAATAAATTTCTGTTTATTCTGCTTCATACGCTTCCCAGTCTGCGGTACATTGTTATGGCAGCCCAAGATGACGGATGCCTTCCAAGGCCCTTTGGTAAAACCTTATTATCCTTCAAAGAGCCGTGCATTCACTGTATCTATGGGGCCAGTTGTGACTCTTGCAGCCCTGAGTCTGCTCTGACTTATGGCCTCACATAAGTGAGGAATCCCAATAAGCTAAGTCAGCAGGACAGGGAGGGAAGGAGCAGGGGCCACACCAGCGTCTTCCCCTGGCCCCATGGGCCCCTGAGCGGTGCCGGCACCTGGGCCAACTTGAATTCCGCAGCCCAAGCTCCGCTGGTGTCCCTGAGGGCAGGCAGGGCGGCGGGCCGGTGAACACTAATGCCAGGCCAGGTTAACTGAGCCGCCTGCCACCTGGGCTGAGCGATTCCCCTCATCTCTGACGGATATTGATATAGGGAAGTTTTGCCTCCCCGCTTTTTATAAAGTCAGGGCTCTGATCCTCAGGGCCAATTTACACACAGAAAGGCTTTTGGCAGGACCTGGAGATTCGGATTTTCTGTTTTCTCAAAAAGCAGTCAACACAGCAAGAAAAGTGGCCTTGGTCCCAAGTTTCCTCTCCCCAGCAGTGCAGGAAAGGCCTCAGGTTTAAGACAGGAAGTGGCAACAGACAGAGTTGGGGGACCGGAGACCTGCGGCCTCATCATTTATACTCACGGAGATGCAAGGGGAAACACTCAGGTGAGCTGAGCTTTCCAGATCACTCTCCTGCCCGTCCGGGAGCTTGTCTATGCCCTCTACTCACCTTCCCTGCAAGCTTCTCAAACAGGCTCCTGAGCTGGCCGTCTTCTTGATCCACCTCACTGGGGTGTGGCTAAAAGGCAGGGCAATTGCAAAGTTGAGATGGGACTCATTGAGGAGAATGAAAGACGAAGATTTAAAATTCATTCGCTAGTCATTCACTACATCTGTCGCATATCTGTCGTGTGTCGGACACTGGCTGGATGGGGGCACGTGGCAGTAAACAGGAGAGGTCCAAGGTCCTGGCCCCAGGAGCTCTCCATCCAGCAAGGTCCAGGGGTCTAGGGGCTTCCTCTCTCAGCGATGTGAGGAAGTGATCCCCACCAGCCCTGAATTTCTTATTTCAACCCTGAAATGCTTTCAGAGATCGGTGGCAACACGGACAGTAGAGAATCTCAGTCTGGGTCTGTGGGCTCCTAAGAGATTCACTGATGACCTTCAAGGGGTCTGTGAACTTCCGATATTGCATGAAAATTGGGAGTAACGTTAACATGTGTTTTCTTAGCTTTCACCAGATTCTGAAATAGCAACATGATTAAAAAGGAGTTAAAATCACAGCCTAGTGGAAACAGCAGAACTGGAAGCCAGAAGACAGGAGTTCAAACACCACACTGACCAATTACGAAACTCCATCACAGGGCTCTGACATCCATTTCCTCAAGTCCAGTGTTAAATTAACTAGGCTTGTTACATGGGGTCATTTGAGAATCAAATGAGAACTAATGTGTGTCAAAGTCCTTCGAAAATTGCTAATCATTATATGAATGACTGTCCAGAGACTTTCTGATATGACCATGGGCTCTTTGCAAAATGGAATGAAACTCCTCAACTGTCATCACCAGACAGAAAGGGAAAAGTCACACGTTTCCCAGATGTCTTGAAGAGTTTCAGAAAACCAAGTCAATTTCTTCCAAAACCATCACTCAGAAAAGTACAAAAGGCCTGATCTGGCCCAATGATACTGTACTACTAAGAGTAGCAGCAGTAGTAACGGTACTTACCTTTGTTGAGCACTTACTACCTGTCAGGTACTATACATAGACTGGTTCATTTAATACTCATGAGCACTCTATGAGATTGGTCTCATTGCTATCCACATTTCACAGGTGGAGAAACTGAGGTTTAAAAGTGTTAAGTAACAGGCCAAGATCACACAGCTGGTACATGGTGGAGGCAGGATTCAAAGTCAAGCTCGTGCGCTGTTTCACCGCCCACCAGTCTGACCCCCAGAGCAGCTGCTCTCAGCATCCTACTGCAACTCAACCTCGCCAGGGCTCTGCTTCCTCGTCGATAACACGAGGGTTTTAATGCCTATCATACTGTTTACATTTATGAAGAGTAAATCCAAAGATACATCTAAAGTTTTTAGAAGAAATGATAAATACTTCTCATCACACATGTATGATTTTAAAGTGGTTTTGTAGAAGCTTTATATTGTCCATGTAATAAAATATAAAAGCTTTATATTGTCCATGTAATAAAATATACGATAATCTGAATCTTGTGTGAAATCTACAAATTCTGAACCTAGAGTAATATTCTATTTTTCTGGGGGAAAATAAGTATGAACTGGAAAGAAAGGAAGAAAGGAAGGAAGGAAGGAAGGGAAGGAGGGAGGGAGGGGGGAAGAAAGAGAGAGAAAGAGGGACTTCCCTGGCAGTCCAATGATTAAGGCTTCACCTTCCAATGCAGGGGGTGGAGGTTTGATCCCTGGTCAGGGAGCTAAGATCCCACATGCCTCATGGCCAAAAAACCGAAACATAAAACAGAAGCAATATTGTAACAAATTCAATAAAGACTTTAAAAATGGTCCACATCAAAAAAAAATCTCTAAAAAAGGAAGAAATAGACTAGAGCCATACATTTCAGTAAAGATAAATCTCAGGGCTGTGGATTGATCTGGCTGCTCAGACCCACCTTCTCCAGCTCTACACCACCCGCATTAATATTCCTGCCTTCCAGGTCTAGTGTTCTTCCTCAGGGACTGGGAGGGTCCTGGCTATAGAAGTCAACTGCAGTAATAGCGAGGATTCTATTAAAGCAACTTTATGGCCTTCTTACCTAGGAATCATGCGGATATTAAAATACTGTATTTATAAAAATTACACAAGTTATACATGAAAACATGCAATATCAAAGCATAGGAAAAGTACAAGCCCCCCTTGGAAGGGGGGGGCGGGATGAATTGGGAGATTGCTATTGACATTTGTACACTACTATGTATAAAATAGATAATGAATGAGAACCTACTGCATAGCACAGGGAACTCTACTCAGTGCTCTGTGGTGACCTAAATGGGAAGGAAATCCAAAAAAGAGGGGTTATATGTATATGTATTGTTGATTCTCTTTGCTGTACAGCAGAAACTAACACAACATTGTAAAGCAACTATACTCCAATAAAAATTTATTTTTAAAAAGTGAAAGAAAAAATGGACACGGGCACAAACGGGTACATAGCAGGTACTTCACCACTATGTCATTGCACACAGGGGAGATTTTGGATACCAGGGAGAAAGATGCTTTTAAATGATGGCATACATGGTATGGCAAATGGTACTTCAGTTCGTTCACTCTTTCAAAAAAATATTTACTGGACACCTGGCACATGTTGGGAACTGTTCTGTATCTGTGTCTGAGATGTAGTGGTGAACAAGACATGGTTCTTGCTCTCAAGGACCTTAACGTAGTGGAATTATCTGTTGCCCTGAGAAAATATACATGAAAACGCTTTGGAAATGGTAAGGCAACCTGGCAAAAACAGGTATTATTTTACTGTTGTCATATTACATGTTGACAGCATCTTTGCAACCCTTCTCTAGTGTGTTTGTTCAATTGCTTTTTTTTTCCCTCCCCCATTCCAAGCAGGCCCTTTAAATGTCCAGCTGTCCAAGTCTTGGAGATTTCTGAAGGGAGGAAGACAGACGTTCTTGAAGGCAAGGGCAATGGCTCTTCCTGTCTCCTATAAAGTCTTAAGTCCCCTGAAGATATTATCCCTGTGGCGTGTGTGTGTGTGTGTGTGTGTGTGTGTGTGTGTGGTGTGTGTAAGGGGAAGAGGCGGTGCTCTCATCTAGATCCTCCTCTATGCGTTGCCCATCCCTGCTGCAAGGAAAACGCTCTAACCGGGCTGTTACTGGTTCCCTTTCTCTCTAGCCTTGACCTTTTTTAAGGAAAACTCCCCCATGTCCTACAGACCAAGGTGTAGGGGCAGGAGCGGGACACCTAGTGAAGCACCCTTGAGATCTATAGTGTTCTACAAGTTTCTCCTGGGAGCCGGGGGTGGGTCCCGCACAGCGACAGGGCCTGCACCTGCGCGGAGCCGGGTCCCTCTGTCACCCCCGCCACCCCGGAGGGAAAGGACACGTCCAGGGCTTTGGCCTTCTTCTCCGAGAACACCCTCAGGCAGAAGTCGCCGTCCTTGAAGGGCCCGAAGGTGGACGGCACCACCGCGTACTCCCCGGGGGGCAGCTGCACACGTGCCGGGACCTCGCGCAGGTTGACGTAGGTGCTGGAGCGGGCGGAGGGCTGGTGGCCCAGGAAGAAGTCCCGGCCCAGGTGCTCATCCGTGTGGCTCTCCAGCTGTGCAAAGCAACAGTCAGGGTCAATGTCTTGTGAAATCCTGGAAGATGAAGGCCCCAGAGTTGGGTTTTATCGCACTAATTTAGGGACAGTTGATTTTTAACCCTGGGCTGAGAATCAGGAAGCCTTGGATTCTGTCGTGAACTCACCGTGTGTCCATCATCAAGTGTATTCAGAGCACCTTCTGGGGGCCCAGCCCAGGTTGAGGCACTGACCTTGACTACGCCATTGACCTTGGCCAGACCCCTTGCCCTCTTCCCGCTTAAATGAAGGATTGGACAGCAGGTGTGCTCAGTGTGTGTGCTCAGCTTCTCTCTGGATATTTGTCCTCATGAATCATCCCTCATTGAATCCAACAGACTCTCACTCTGCAGCTGTACCTGGTGGGGGGTGGCGCTGAGCTCCCCAGTACAGGCCTGTGGCTTAAATCCTGGTTCCCAAGCAACAGCAGCCAGAAGGGCCTGCTAACCTTGGCCTGGCTTGGAAAATTGCTCTGCAAGGTAACTGGGGTGATCAGATTTGGGGGAGGGGGGCGGGGCAGGGAGGCAGACAGAGGGGGTGGCCACCCCGAGGGAGGCCTGGCTCTCCTGGGAGGGGGAAGATGCTCCCCAAGACCCATCTGTTTGTTGGAGGGAGAGGGAGGTTGTGGTCGTATGCCATGGGCTAATTAGTGCCTACAGAGTGCTTTGAAAACACTGTTGCCGGTGTTATTATTGCTGTAATTAAGCCTCCCCATTGCACTGTATCTTCATGACCAGTCTTCATCAAGATGCCTGTGACAGAGCGCAGGTGCTGGTAAGCTGCAAGGGCTGTGACTTCTGTGTGACCCAGAGCTGGACTGCCCACCCCAGGGTAGACGGGGTCTATTCATGGTCACCCGACCCTCTTTGGATCACAGGTCCGCTAAGCAGGGGAGGAAGGCAGGGCCACCTGCATCCACTGCCCTGGTCAGGACTCCACGGGACCCCCCAGGCTGCCCCTGCTGACCTGGGCACTAGAGCAGCCACAGTCTTGGGATCCCCCCCACCAGAAGTTTTCTACTCTGGGCAGAATGCTGGGGGCGTGGCCAGCAAGGCCTTGGCTGAGTCCAAGTGTTAAGGGGCTAAATGTCATTCTTGCCCTCCCTGATGATTGCGAGGGGAGGAAACAGGCGACCAGCAGGGGAGAAGGAGAAGTGTGGGGTGGGAGGTGGGGAGGGAACGGGGCAAACTGAGTTCTAGCAGGAACCCAGGGGTGGGACAGATTGCAGAAGCCTCACCTGGGAGGCCAGAGTGAGAGGTGGAGAGCACGGAGGCAGGAGCTGGGGTCCCTCTGTCCTACTGGGGGCTCCACACAGGCATGTGCCACCAGGGCCCTGGCCCTCGCACCTCCCCGTGGCCTGGCCCAGCCACGAGTGTGTGGGCCCAGGGTCAGCGTGAGCACCCCTGGGGGGCTTGTTGAAAGTGCAAGTCCTCGGGCCCCAAGCCAGACCTGCGGAATCAGAGACTCTGGGGCTGGGGCCCAGCAGCCTGTGCTTTCACAAGCCCCCAGGCCTTGGAACCACTGACCAAAGGCACTTGCAGAGCACAGGCTCCACAGCGACGCGCGGAGAGCACCGGGAGATGCTCCTGCAGCCTCCACTGTGTGTGCAGAGGACCTCGCCCGCATAAACGGGCCGCTTCTGACGGGATCCACCATCCATCAGACTGAATGCACGTTTGAATTTAATTACTTTCGGGTAGTGAAGAGGGGCATGCTCTAAATCATCCCTGCCCTCTTGTCTGTTGCCTCCATAACCAATGATATGCATTTGGGAGCCATCAGGCAGGGTAGACCAGTGATCGGCAGCCTTGGAAGAAGGCATAGGCTGGAACCTGTGAACTTGGGCCTCGTTGGCACGTGCTACCAGGTGGCCAAGGTTGAGAACCCGGGGGAGCAGGGATTAGCACAGCAGGGCAAACGTACCCCTACATAATTAGAGTAGTAGACTCCGGCTGGGGTAGCCCCAGACAGAACAAGTGGTTCCTAACCTTGGCTGCACACTGGAATCACCCCAGAGATGCTGCCATAATTGGTGTGGGCGTGGAGATGTCTAAGACCTCCCAGGTGTCCCTAGCGTGCAGCCGACGAGAGGCTCGCTGGGCTGGGACGAGCTGGGGCCTGACTGTGTGCCAGCTGCATGGATGAGGCAGTCTCACAGCACACCCCGCCAGCCCCTGCCCACGAGGCCGCCGGGATAGCTGGGTGAGGCCTGGGACCGCAGCAGGAAACCGCAGATGAAAGTACGACCCTGATGACATGTCTCTCTAACCCAACTGTAAATCACTGAGGAGGCGCAGGAAAAGCTGGGAGCCAAAAAGATAAAGTTGGTGCTTCCTTTTCTTATCAGATATCAGGGCCTTTATTTCTGTCAGCTAGATAAACAGGAGCCTAAGTGAGCTACAGTCATCTTGTTTGGATCAGACCACCAGGCACACAAGGGGCAAAGGTCACCACTGTCCCCTTCCTGGCGGGTGGGACCCAAGTGTCTTTACCAGCTCTCTCAGGGTTAGCAGCTCACCGGATCCTGTGGGAGTTGGTTTGTGGGAGAACCGGCTTCCATCAGAGGAAGCACATGCCACTGGGTGCCCATCACGAAGGCAGCCCAGCTGTTCCTTACCAAGGGGGACATCTCCATCAGTGTACACATACCTCTTTGGGGACCTACAGGGCAGGAGAAAAGAGCATGTCACCTGAGGGTGCCGTGGGCCTCCCTTTGTGCCCTTGTGTCCCTCCCCACATCTGGCCCACAGACTGTGCAGTCCTGGGCCACTGGGAGGAATTCTGTGCTAAAGTGAGTCATCAGCATTTCTGAAACTGGAAAGTCACTGGTGAATTTTCAAGGCCATCTGTAGACTACTGAGCCCTAGAAATCCAAAAGGAAAAAAAAGGTTCTACTTTATTTTCATATTGTATAATCTACCAGGATCCCAAATGTTTGAGGAGTACTAACCTTGGGGTTTAAATGAGAACTAACATCTTACAGACCTGCAGACCTGGCCTCCAGATCAAGGGCTTGGCCAGAAAGGGGTCTCACTCAACTCGAGACATAATTTAATCACCATTGGCTACAGGGATTGGTCCAGGAATAGGCACGTGACCCAAGCTGAGTCCATCACAGACTTCTCTAGTATTTTCGAATTGGAACTAAGGGAAGGGGCCCCCTTGTTTTATGTGGGTGATATTAGAGAGACTGTGCAGAAAGCCAGACCAGGAAGATGGCATTGACACCAGAGGGGAGATGTGAAGAGAAAGGGTCCTGAGAGCAGGCACGTCCCGTCCTAAGTATCCCTGTCCTTCCCTGGGTTTGGTGACATGAGCTGGTGAATTCCTTTTTCACTAGTCTAGGTAGAGTTACGTCCTATTATTTGCAAATGGAAATGGTGATGCCCACAGGAGATACCAGATGCAGAGTGGGAGCCCTCCCATGCCAGAGAAGACTCCGAAGAGGGTTCAATCCCCCCTTGTCCTTTTCCTACATTTGCCCCCTCCCAAGCAGGCTCTTTTGACCAGAAGAGCAGGAAGGGCATTGTTTGTGGCTTAGGTCTGTGGGCAACTGCCAACTCTGAGGGAAAAAAATTAGGGAAAATTTGGATCAGCTGGCATCCTCACTCTGGCACCCCCGTTTATAATTGGCAGCAGAGGTAGAAAAGTCTGCAGTCACTGTCACTCCTCTAAGTTTGCATCTAAAGCTAAAATCCCCCATGCAGAGGCCCCAGCTGTCTGGGAGAGCAGAGGTCCTGGGGGATCGGCCTCCCAACCGCCTTCACCCCCTCAGCAGGGACTCTCAACCACCTCAGCTGTCTTTGCATTCACCCCGCCCACCGCCGCAGGCAATATGCCCTGAATCCACTGCCAAGAGTCCCCAGGCAGGAACTGAGCCAGCAAGCCAGGCTTCAGGTGGCACAAGTCCCCAGCCGCAGCATCCAGGCCGGAGAGCCCGCCAGCCTCGCCCACTGACGGATGGAAAGGGACAGTCACCTTTGAAATGCAAGATCCTGAATGCAAATGACAGGCCTGTGTGGCAGGAGCCTGTTGTCTCAGCAGGAAGATAACAGGGGAGAGAGAGGAGGCCAGACAAGCAGGGCTTTTCTTTGGGGGTTTCTGGCTGTTCCTCAATCAGTGTCAGTTTTCCCACCTCAGACCAGACTCCAGTTTGCAGACAGTTAAAGCCAGAAGAGGCAGTTCCAGGGGTCAGAGAATGGTATCCTTTGCAATCCCTGCATGCCCTCTCTCCAACACCAGGTACTTTCTACAAGCCCAGGCACTGCCTCTACCCTCAGACACTCCCTACAGGGCTGTACACCTTCCTCACCCTAACGTTAAAGTGGCTGTGTTCACAGATGTCATGCTCCAATTTATATGCCTCTGGCTATAAGAAGAAGGTCCACGGATCACATCCATGGGGTTATTTTATAAGCAGCTGTAAACTAATGTCTGAAAAATTGACATGCCGTATATATTATTTACGAGAGCAAACGCCATGCCCACAAAGCTATTTCCGTGTGTTAGCTCACGTCCCTTTGAAAGAATGCTTTGTTGATCTGGTTATAGAAGGTAGAGCTGGTGGATGAAGAGCTGGTGGCCACAGTCCCCATTCAGCCCACCCTTTGGCCATGCCCGCCTCCTGCCTGCTCTCCCAAACTGTCACTTCCTCTCCAGCTGTCAAGAAGCACAGGGTGTCCCCTATGGCTGGAATGTTCTCCCTCGTCCACCTTTGAAATCCAGCTCATTTTTTGACGCCCTGATCAAATTCTCCTCATCCACGAAGCTATCCCTCTCTGAGGAGACCTCAGCTCACCGTGTTGGTCCCCGTCATAGCAGATCTGACCTGCCCTGTAGTTAGTGAAGTGTGTGTGGTTTTCCCCTCTAGATTGTGAGCGCCCTGAGGGCGATAACCTTGTGCTATTCCTCTGGATCTCAGCTTTCAGCACGGCACCTGGCACGTGGCAGGTGCGCCCTAAAGAAGTGTTTAATTGATATGCATAGGATAAGCGTTTTCTTGGTTTTTTATCCCTATAAGCAAAAAATCTGTTTTGGTGCTACTTACATTCTAGGTGGGGATGGAAGGGATAAGCTGGAGTAGAACTGGAGCTTATTTATTTGAAATACTTTTCTCCAGCCATCAAACAGCGATTATTTTCCAACTCCCATTCCTCCAACACAAAATACACACACATACACACACACACACACACACACACACTAAACTCTAAAGCCCTAAGTTCCAAAATAAGAGAAAGAAAGGGGCTGGAGTTCACATGAGCTTCACAATTGCACTTTTCCTTACTGGTTTCTTATTACACTACTTCTTTTTCATGCACTTATGTATACTGAGATGTTGGGCTTCCAGCCAGCTCTTGGTTTTTCTGATTAGAATTGTATTTTCCCCAAGAAATTCACTTTTAACAAAATTCTATAAAAGCAACCACCATGAATCCCTCTGGAATTCGTTATAAAAAGTCTTTGCCTATGTAAAATAAGTGGATTCCAGTTTGATCCTGGCTAGGCTTGTCAGGACCCAGAGGTCTTGCTTTAACCTACTTGTTAGGCTGTGAAATCTATAGAGGGGTGGTTACAGGGCAAACTGGGGTATTCAGCCACACAGTACAGCCTGAGCCCAGAACCAGCTGTGACCTTCAATCCAGAGACACCAGAACTGAAAATGACCTGGGGATCCTTTCACCCCAGCCCATGCCTCGTGTGTCCCAACAAGTGTTTCAAGGTTGCCCAGGGAGAAAGAGGGTTTGTCTTTGGCTCCCTTCCCCCACTCTGTGATGTCCTCATACTCCTTGTGTCACCTTCTTGGCTCCTGTCCCCTGAGAAGCCTATACCTGGAGAGAGTCTAATAAGTGTAGTTACACTGAACCCTCAATGACAGACAAAGCTTAATGAATTACATGTCTCAGTGTTAACAGTGGAGGTTTAAGCCAAAGGAATGAATCTCTAATTGTGGAATTCAGGCCTCAGTAAGGCCACTGGGGGAGGCATTTTGGGGAGCAAGGAAAATGCTTGATTAGGAACATCCAAACAATAAGAAAGATTCGCTTCAATTGCTGGCCAGAATATTCTGACCAAAGACATCAGGCGTGCCGTGACGGCTGACCCCAGCTCCAGAGTACCTTGTAGACAGCATGGCCTATGCTGAGCATGCCCTGTCCCATCCTCTTCTGTCGCCTGCGATTCTTCTGCATCAGCCCCAGCAGCACCGTGCAGCAGGGTTCACCAGTGCTCTCCTCCTGGTGGTCGTCCACCTCGTCCAAATAGATTTTGAACTGGGGATTGGTCCAGTAAGTGGCTAGAAGTCACTCAGGAGATGGTGGTTCCCCCCAGGGGGGGTGAAGAGATCGGGAAGAACAGAATGAAAGGGAGGAATTTTGATCATCCCAAGGAAAGCATAACTCTGGCCAAACTGTGCTGGGTAAGCAGGCCTTGGCAAGTTTGCTTTACAAGGTGGTCAGCATTTCCTCCTATCTCCCTACCCCACCCACACACCAGCACACACCCCCCACAGCATGTGGAAACTTTACACTTGTCCATTTGATCAACCAGGGCCCAGATATACTTGACGGGATATTCAAGGTCCCGTGGTCCCAGGGCTACACTGGGTCCCCCCGGGAAGGAAACTCCAAGTCTTCTGGGGAAATGATTAACATCTCCCTGTTCTCAGCCTGTGAAGAACTGGCCTGTGAAGATGAACCCACCTCCTGGAGGAAGGAGGTCTCTGGGGGTAAAAGCAGGTCCCTGGGACAGATGAGGACAAAGTCCAGCAAAGACTAGCTACCAAGGAGGGCTCTCCTGACAGACTATAAAAGGATGACCACTCTTGCCCCCCGGGGAAGCCTGTCTGACGGGCCCCTGCTTCAGATCACAGCCCGAAACAGCCATGATTGCTGATCCTCTGTCCATTGATCCAGGGGCCCCACTAGATGGCGCAGCGTTGCAGCCAGTGATGAGACACACTCCCTCAAGAGTACGTCATTTAATAATGCCCGAGGAATAATAATTGGCGATTAAGAAGCATGCCTGCCATACCACCTATGGATATTTTAAAACACTGCTTCATTTCAAATATGACCTTAAAAAAAAAAATCTCTCCAAATAGTGACTGTACAAGCCAAAGCACAGAGAGGGCAAATGGGTCATCCAGGGGCACACAGCAATTCTATGACAGACTCAAGTGGCAGAGTATGATTGAGGAAGATAGGCTTAACAGCCATCTCCATGCCAGGGCCTCAATAATTTCCATAACGATGTGCCCTGGGGGAAGAAAGGGGTGGGGGAAGGAGGGAGTGCTTAGGTCCTCTAGATAAGGGTCCAACCTGATACAATAACAAGGCATTCACAGGTGACCAAGAGCCACTGGTTATTATATTTTCTTAACAATAAAATTACTTATTCAATTCCACCTTCCCAGAACTTCCACTTCCAGATTTTTTTTTTTATCTAAGGCACAAGTGTGTCGATTTTAAAACAAATATCTGTCGATTCCAGAGGAGCCAGAGACAATTCTGTAATCTTCTATACTTACATCATTACCAAAGGGCAGGAAGAGTCCATCTCTTCCCGACAGCTAGCTGACAGCACAGATGGGGTAGCGATTTCGTGCAGACAGATACCTTAGGCACGCCCTACAATTCTGAGCTCCCGAAATGATCCATGCAAATTTCCTACACATTTTCTAAGAGCTTGCTAATGGTGAGCATACTTTAATTTCTCCCAAATGCAACATTACTGCAATCCCTACATTTTTTGTTTACTCCTTAACAGAGCTAGAAGAAGAAAATGGGTCATAAAAATAACACATCCCATTTGTATAACACTACACCATTTACAAAGCGCTTCTGAAGGTGGGTATTATCCCTCCACTTTGACGATTGGGAAATTGAAGCTCAGAACAGGGAAACGACCCTCCCAGGGTCCCAGAGCTGTCGGACCGGGCATCTGGGTGACAGTGGCAGGAAAGGACCACCCTCCTTCCATCTCTGCCGTCAGAAATGGGAGTTCGGGTTGGATGGGGATAATGAACAAGAGACCCGGTCAGGACCCAGGACTGCACCCACATGGGATTTTATTCTAATGCTGCTTCCACGCCCTGAGCACAGGCCTGCGATGAGCTCTGTGGTGAGAACAAGGCCCAGTGCTTACAAGTCGAAGTCAGTTAACAATGTTAACATCAGACCAGGAGGGACGTGGGACCTGGGGATTTGGGAAGTGGAGAGGGTGGGTTTTGCTTTCTTTCATTTCTCCTTAGAGATGTGGGGTTGTTTTTCGGAGTTTCTTCCTCTGCTGCTGCCTCAGCTGATTCAACCTAGGAGGAGCCTATATGTGTAGGTATTAGTGGTCTCCTGCGAACAGGGAAGGCTTCCCACCTTTAATAAGATGAGGGCCCGGGTTAGTGCAGAGGCAGCGGTTTGCGCCAGACTATCCCCACCAGGGAGGGAGTTCTGATGACGACCAGGGGAGCAGACAGTGGCCATTCGCACATCCTGTGTGTGGCCACCCCTGACCCAGGCTGTCTGACTCAGGTGCAAACAAAGCAGAACGTCCGCTCGGATGGATGCGGTCTACTGATACAGTGATGCCGAACCCGTGTCCCTCTAGCGCACCATCAGCCACTGTCCCAGGGCGCAGTGGGTCGGTTGCCAGCCAGCCGGGCCACATGGGGATGGAGGAAGCCCCAGAGAAAAACAAGAGGCCTTGGTGCAGGGTGACAAGAGCATGGTTAGTACGAAGAAGAATGGCCTTGGGGGGCAGGGGGCAGGTGGGCGAAGCAGAGATAGTCTGAACACACAGACGCTGAAGAATGATGTTACCTGAGATCAGGCCCCGGGTGAATGGGTGCAGAGGCACCACCCACCACTGCTGCCCTGACCTCCAAGCCCCAGAGAGAAGCTGCGCCACCAAGGGGTGCCAGGAGCCAGAGAACAGAGTGCAAAGGCACTGTCCCCAGATTAACATATAAGGATGCCCAGCCCTGGGAGGACAAGCCAGGAGAAGGTGAGCACGGCAGCTCCCGCCTCACCTGGGTAGTTCTGGCAGCCGCCGGCAGTGGAGCCCCGTATCCAGCACCCGCTGAACAGAATCAGGTTCCACTTGTGCACCTCCTCGCTGCTCAGGGAGTCCAGGGACAGGTGGCAGATCTCTAGCCCAGAGAACTGCCTCAAGAAATCCGAAAAAGACATCCTGGGGGCAGAGGGGCCGGTGGGCTGTCAGTCGAGAGAGCTGGGCTGGAAAAGTGATGGAAGGCGTGCCCCCTGGGCACGGGACGGAGCAAAGGCAGTGGGCTAACTCGCGTCTTTCCTGCAGCCCACTGTACAAATATGCAGGGGTCATTGACCACATTCCTCACCATTGTTAGGGTCTCCATTTTTCTTAGAGAACCCCCTCTCATGTCTAACCAACCAGGCAAAGAGACTAAACCATAAACTGGAGAGACCCTGGCAGGTAAATTGAACCAATCCACCACCTCCAAGTTCCTTCCTGTTTAAATCTAACTGGTGTTAAAGTGGGAGCCTAGAGATGGCCCCTAAACCACGTCATATTCTTAGCGGTGTCCCTATTATCTTCCTTAGCCCATGGGTGAAGGAAGTTATCTTATTTTGATGCTATGCTAACTCTTGGACTTAAAGAGATAGGAACAGTTCTCCTATTTCACTGGAAAGATATGGAAACTGAGGAAGACAAGCTGATAGCTAATCCGTGTTGAGGCCCACATATCTTGGTTTCAATGCTTTAGACGTACTGGTACGGAGGTAGAACTACTCTGGGGTAAAAGGGGGAGGAGAAAGAAGACCTCCTGGCTGGGAACCGTGTTGAATTCCTGGAACACCTAGAGAGAGCTGCCCACCTGTGAACCAGGAACGGACCCACAACTAAGGGGACAGCATTCCCGCAGATGACTCTCACCAGAACTCTCCAGCCTCGGCTTTCTTGTCCAGCTTTTCTTTCTGCCTGGGATCTACGTAATTCCACTCTAGTGCAATGGGAAAGAAAGAATAAAATTTAAAGTTTTTTTTAAAGGAAGCAGAGGTGATCATTCCTGAAGGGTTCGCTGCAGTGCAAGCTGTTTACTGCAGCTCAACTTCCCCCTGAGAAATGGGGAATCTGAAATGATAGCCGGGGGTGGGAGGGGGGTGTAGCCTGGGGGAAGGGACGGGACTCCATGGGCACTAGCAGGGTGACCCCAGACATGCAGCAGGAACACTGCGCCATGGCTTTGCTCTAAGTTCACTCTCCAGGCAAGTTTTACACTCATGTCTGATTCAGCCCCCCAGGCCCTGATCACAAGCCTGGGCAAGTCCAAGGCAGGAGCTGTGAGACTGGCCGTCACAGGCCACTCCACCCCTTCTCAATTGGTGAGACGTCCTTCTGGCTTATCTATCAGTCTGAAGTGAAGATACTGTGAGAGGGTCTGAGCATCTCTGGGCACATGAACATGGTCCCCTTCCTGAGCCTGCAAAATGACAATCAGGCCCAGTTTTGTGACAATTTCCATGAAGTAATGTCACCCTGTGAGGCCTCCTGCTGGCGGCCTTTCCATGGCAATACCCACATAATTTGTTGAAATGCCATTTCCAGCTACCTGACCTTTAAGAAGTTAGGTTTTCCTGAAATACGTATGTAACGCTAAATAACTGAGCAGTATCCAGATCCTTCTTTAAATAATCCCTCCCCTCATTGCTTTCAGCACAACGTGAAGACCTCCCCGTCGCTGCATAAAAGCTGGGGCAGAGCCAAGCCCAGCCTCTTCCTCCAGGGGGGCTCTCAGGACCCCTAGCAATCAGGGAGGGGAGCACCCAGGGCCTATTTAGTTCATGGAAATAGTCATTGGATCAGACCAAACCCCAGGGGCTTCCCTGGTGGCGCAGTGGTTGAGAATCCACCTGCCAATGCAGGGGACACGGGTTCGATCCCTGGTCCGGGAAGATTCCACGTGCTGCGGAGCAACTAAGCCCGTGCGCCACAACTACTGAGCCTGTGCTCTAGAGCCCGCGAGCCACAACTACTGAGCGCACGTGCCACAACTACTGGAGCCCGCGCTCCTAGATCCCATGCTCCACAACAAGAGAAGCCACCGCAATGAGAAGCCCGCACACCGCAACGAAGAGTAGCCCCCGCTCTCTGCAACTAGAGAAAGCCCACACGCAGCAACGAAGACCCAACGCAGCCAAAAATAAATAAATAAAATAAATAAATTTATTTAAAAAAAAAAAAAGAGCCAAACCTCAGAATGTGCTTGTTACAAACAAAGATTAGGGGACTAGCTGGAGAATATGAGATCTGACCTAAATCTCCCAGTTAGTTTCTTGAAACTTAAAAAAAAAAAAAAAAGTTTTAATTTAAAGACATTGGGCTGAGACTAGGGATGTTACCTCAGAGAAGCAGTGCCCTCCTCCCCCAGCAGCCATGGATAAACACCCCCGGCTGCGTCTCCAGATGGAGCCTGCGGAGCTTGCCTGTCGTCACCTCACACCCCTGGACCTGTCCCAGCCTGTTAGGGACTGAGCAGCATCGGGGAAAGGAGATAAAGTCATATAAGCCCCGTAAGCAGCTTGGGAAGCAGCTGCTGCTTAAAATGGCCGAAACCGGGGTTTCAATTTCATTCAGCCATGACATCCTTTTGGGGCAGTTGGCAGAACTAAGGTTTTGGGCTTTGCTCCATCATAGGCAGGAGAATGAAAAATCTTTAATATAAGAGGCGATCCATGGCCCCGGGGACATGTGTTTCTTCATGACACAAACCTGAAGGGAAGTACCAGTTACGAGCACTAATGATGTGTGATTAGTTCATAAATGTAATAAAGTTCCCTTCCAAAGCCCTGGTGGCATCATCAGTGTGGGCAGCACGTATGAGATACATACGAGGCTTAAGGATGTGCTGGGGAAGCGAGTTGTTATTATGACCATTCCCAATACTGGTGTCTCTTCATCAGTGACACTGGCCAATTCTCCATCCTTCCCCAGCGCCGACCTGCCTCCCCCGTGCCAGCAGTGCTAACTAGGATGGAAACTGGGCCGTGCTCTCTCCATCCTCCTGTACCACGGTGGCATCGATTCCAGGGCACAGCTGTCCCAGGACACCACAGGAGGCCTCTGTGTCCAGGCCCCATCTCTGACTGGCTGCCACTCTCCACTGTGAGAGGTCTGGGCCCCTCCGTTCATTAATGGCTTTGTCGGGAGAGATCAACACCCGCCCGTAATGAGCTCTGGGGGAGCGGGCGCCACTCCCATTCATCCTCACTGCCTCTGGCGGCCCATGGCTCCTAGGATCCAGTTCCTCTTTCTAGGCACGTTTCTTCTTGATGCTGAGGGGTTTGGCCTTTGTCAGAGTGACCAGGCTTTGTGGAGTGGAAAGAATCCGATCGAGACTGATGGGTCTCACCTTTGGATGACCGCGGTGGTAGGTAGAAAACAAGCCAACCCTCCGGCGCTCAGCAAAATTCCACTGAGCTGCCAAACTTGCAAGTGCCAAAGCAGAGCAAGGAATCGAAGACTACAGCTGAGTGGATTTTGTTTGGCTTTTCCCCACCTGGAACCATCTAACACTCTTTTCTGAACAGGCCGTGTGGTTTGTGGACGGAAAGTGCTGCCCAGAGTACTCCACCGTGGGTCTCACGATCGCTGCGTGTTTGGATGATGCGTTCCCGCAGAGGGAGGTGAGCACGGGCGGAGGGAGGAAGGAACCTACTCATCGCTCCAGGCCCCCATCCATTCCACTTCGCCCCACGGGTTCCGGAGTCTGATCAGCTTCTCTGGATGGCCCCGGAAATCCACCTGCAAGGGCCACAGACAAAGGCAACTGAATCACCGCGCGTACCCCTGCTGCCCTGTGTTCATGTCCTCGCCTGAGCGGACCCGCATTCCATTCCTCAAATGCCCCTGAACAACCACTTCTATTTTCTTTTAACACATGTTTTCAAGCCTTAGCTAACTACTCTATGTTCCACAATCTGGTTGAATAAATAGTAAGTCCAGCATAAAAACAAGTGTCTATCTGCTTTAACTTGGATTAAAATTTGATAGTTGACTAAGACTGACTCAGGTCTTAATATACGAGACCTATTGATAATCAGTGCCTCCAACAAATACTAAGAGCAGAGCAGTTAGCATTTTTTGAGCAGGCAGTATGAACTAGGCATGGAGCTGGGCAGTTCAGAGGCATGATCACCTCATTTAAACCTCACCACAGTCCTATAAACTCGGTGCTGTTATTATCTTCATTTTCATCTCTCTCAAAACTCTGAGACCCAGAGAGAGTAGATATATGTATATGTATAACTGATTCACTTTGGTGTACACCTGAAACTAACACAACATTGTAAATCAACTACACTCCAATAAAAATTTAAAAAAACAAACAAGCAAACAAAAAAACCTCTGAGACCCAGCCAGAGGGGTTGAGTTATCCAAGATTACCTGGTTAGTAAGTAGTAGATGCAGGACAGGCACCCAGGCAGTCTGTCTCAAAGCCCATAGTGGGAAATCCATACATCCACCTTCCCCTATCGTCTACGGAACACTCACCAGGAGCCCCCATGTGTGCCTTTGCATACACGTGCAAACACAATGGACCGTTCTGCCTTCAGTGTCTGACCTTCCTTTGTATCCTCCGTCATGCCCTCGCCCAGTGTTTACATATACATGCTCAATTCATATTTGGGAATTGACTTCATTAAAGAGTGTATTTGTGAAGCACAAACACACGTAATGAACATGCATGCCTTTTTAATAAATAACAAAAACTGAGACAACCACTGCATTTCCTTTTTTGCCTTGGCCATCAGGAAACCCAAAACAAAATTAATTTCTCAACTGGAGCACTGTCTTTAGCCTAGATTGTCTGGTGTATTTTACCTTTGTTGTATGGTTTTATTGTGTCTATGCTTTTCATTGTAAACCACTGCACATCCTTTTTGGAGGTAGGCAGACTGTAGTAAATAGAAATAATGAAAAGTTCAGCCCATACTTTCTCCTTGGGTTGGAATGTAAGGAATACTTACGTTCCTTCCCACTATCACACCCCAGCTTGAAAGTTGGGGCAGGTTTTACTGTCGTTTCCTCTTTGGAGATCCTATGGGTTTCCACTGCTTTACCTGTACAAACATACTTTTTTTTTTTTTTTGCCATATAACATACAGTAAGATATATTTTTTTAATGCTTTTCTTTTTTTTCAATTTATTTATTTTATTTATTTATTTTTGGCTGCATCAGGTCTTTGAAGCTGTGAGCGGGCTTTCTCTAGTTGTGGTGAGTGGGGGCTACTCTTTGTTGCTGTGCACGGGCTTCTCATTGTGGTGGCTTCTCTTTTAGCGGAGCACGGGCTCTAGAGCTCAGGCTCAGTAGTTGTGGCACATGGGCTCAGTAGTTGTGGCTCACGGGCTCTAGAGCGCAGGCTCAGTAGTTGTGGCGCATGGGCTTAGTTGCTCCGCGGCATGTGGGATCTTCCCGGACCAGGGCTCGAACCCGTGTCCCCTGCATTGGCAGGCGGATTCTTAACCACTGCGCCACCAGGGAAGCGCAAACACCCATCTTAGAATGAGTGTAGATCTAACTGACAATTTCTACAACTTTCCTCCAAAACTTCGTCCCTCTTCCTGGTCACATCGCAGAGGATAGCCTGCATTTAGTTAGAACCCATAGAGCTGAAGCTCAAAGAGGTTACGTTATCCATCTCTGAGTGTGTAAGAGGTAGGAGGGCCCTTGTAATAAGCAAGAGCTGAGTGTGGGTCGGTGCCAGGGGCTCTGTGCCACCAGAGATGCTGCACCTCAGCTGGGCAGGGAAGGGCCAGGTGGTGATTCCCTCTCTTTCTCTCATGGATGCCAGGGATTTATGGTCATATCATTACGCATTGCCCTTCCATCTCCCCATGCCCAGTTTTACCTCTTTGACTCCAGTGACAGAGTATGCGTGACTCTTAACCAGCTTCAGGCTGGTGATGGCTTCTGCTGCAGCTGCACTGGAGACCTGAGTTGAGAGTAAAGTCCACTCAGAGTGGTTGACCCTGACCTTGTTGGGGCCAGTCCTACAATGCTTTCCAAGGATATGCTACACAGCTACAGGGCCCCAGTGCAGGGTTGCGGGGGCGGGGGGCAGGCGCAGCAATTAACCTCAGGTAAACAGAGCTCTCTCCATCCAAACCCTCTTTGATCAGGCCTGCCTGCCAGTCCTGGAATATGACTTACCAGCCTTTGAAATGACACAGGAAGCGGGAAGCCATTTATTCTTCAAGAAGGACCCCATGCTGCCTGCAGAAGACTAATTATCCGTGACAGTTGTCTGGACTGGCCCTGGTTCACCAGTGGCGGTGGGTGTCCCCAGGGTCCCTCCTCAACAGCCCCGCCCCCTCCCCAGACCCCACGTCACTTCTCCACCAAAAATACACATATCCTGCTGGGGTTTTTATAGAGAGGAGAAAGGGGGATTGCTCTTGCTTTGTCATTCACGTGTGTGAGATCACCAGGTAAGGGTCGAGAGAAGGAGAAAGAGCAGGTGGAGGGGCAGGTGACAGCAGACCACGTGGCTGGTGGCCTCCAGGCTCTGGTCTACACACTACCATGGAACCGCATACAGCCAGCCCCCAGACAGGGTACCACCCCTGGTTCAGAACCTCTTCCCTTTTCTTCAGTGATCTCAAAGCCCATCATGTATTGTGAATCACCCTATTTGTTTTCCAAAATCCCAAGATTACTTAGCAAAAGAGGGTAGCAAAGGTAGGGCCTAGGATCCAGGGATCAAGTCTGCGTTCTTAGGGCAATTCCTGCAGTACTAACGGGGCTTAACACTTAGAAATCCTATGGTTTCTGAGTTTATGAGACCAACTCCAGTTCCTACCCATTAATTAGGTCTTCCCACCGGCTCCCATGTGCTAGGGACAAATATGTCACAGGACTTGCCCTGTAAGTCCTAGACTCTGCTCTGGCCCAAAGCCTTCCCAGCCTCTAGCCTCTGTCCAGTTCCTTCCCTACCACACATGGGGAGGGGCAGCAAAGAGAAGCCGTCCCGGCTCACATCACTGGAGCAGGCCAGCAGAGACCCTGCTCGGAGGGCCTTCCGGATGATCTGAAACAGACTGGCTGGTGGCTTCTTCAGCTCATAAAACTCAGAGATGCCACCTGTGAAATCCTCAAACCCCTCCACTGTGGACCCTCCAGCAAGAGCCTCATAAGAACTGTTGAGCCTGTTGGAAAGAAAAAAGAATACGTGCGTCATCCAGAGCCATTAGCAACCCCAGCGAGGGGACCACATGGGATGGGGTAGGGGCAGTGCTAGGACATAGTGTGGTCTGGAAGGTACAGGAGGGCCTTTGCCAATTTTGTCTGTGTGCCAGGGAGGGGCTTAGGCACAGTTTCACGTAGCCAGCTCAGCACTTTGCCAGGAGCAAATCTCAGATCACCTCTCACCAAGCCATGCGCTCTTATAAAAACCAAAGTGCAATCTTTCCAGAGCTGACCTTGAATTCTTGGGTTTCTGGGGGTTGGGGGCATGGGTAGGGATGAGGGGGACCCTCCCTCAAAGCTGAGAGGCATCCCTTGGGGTTTGCTTTGGGAATAGGGCTGGGAAAGAACAGGGGTTGCACAAAAGGGTACCAGTCAACGAAACTAACTCAAAGAACCCCAAAGAAGACTTTGAACATTGAATGCCAGTGAGAAGGAGAATGACTCCCAAACAAAGGGTAGAGACTTTGATGAGTTTGGGATCTAAGTACATTTGCTTTATTCTTCTTCTTTGTCATTCTTTTAAAATTCACATTGACCTAAGAACTGACTTGGGGGTTTGAAAGAGGACAAAGCTGAGACACCAAGAAGCTAAGTTGTGGTCCCAGTTCACTCATTCATGTGGGACAGAGCTGAGCTTTTAACTCGTAGCCCAAATTTCTGTTTCTCTTAGTTACGGAGGGGTACTTTGCATGGGGTGCAGGGGCTGGGAACGATGGGCATGGCACCCAGAGGCTGGGGAGGGGCAGGTAAAATCCTCCAAGGAGACTGCGGAGCCTCCCAGGTCCTCCCTGCCCCACTTCCTTGGCGTAGGCCTTCTCCAGCAGCGCACCCCAGAACTCACTGCCTTCCTCGGAGTACAGGAAGAGCAGCTCCCCGTCCTTGGTGGGCAGCCTGTCGTCCACCACCACCTCCACCCACTCGCCGTACTGCCAGAACTGCGGGAGGGACACACAGAGCCCGTCCACAGGGCTGAGCTGAGAGGCAGAGCCGGCGTCCTCAGTGGACCTCAGAAGGACCTCAGTCTGTGCTGATCAGTGTTCCAGCCTTGGACCTTTAATGGACTCCTTAAGAGCAGGATCCGTGCCTTACTTACCCGTGCCCATAGGAGACGCCGGCAAAAGCAGGAAACATCGAGTCCAGTGGCTGAGCTTGTGGATGAGAAAACTTGCATCACGCAGTGGCAACAGTGACGCTGAGTGATGCCACTCGGGCTCCCATCTCCTGACCCTCACTCCAAGGTGCCTTCCTCAAGGCCTCATGGCCTGGGGGAGACAGGAGGGGATGGACGTGTGGATGACTGGATGGACATGTTAAAGCAAAGTTTCTCAAACTCAAGCACGCATCAGAATCCCCTGGAGGGATTATTAAAACCTAGGCTACTGGGCCCCAAGCCCAGATTTCTGATTCTCAGCATGGGTCCCAAGACTATGGAAAGTAGTGTCAAGGGCCGTGAGCAAGGCAGGATACCTGAAAATGAAAGATCGCCCTGTAGTTCTCCTGGAAGCTCTGGTCCCTGCGGACCACGCAGTAAAGCAGTTCTCTTCATTCAAGGTGGGGGAGGCAATGGCCGCCAGCAGCCAGCAGTCACCTGCACCATGTCATGGGGGACACACACTGGTCAGGCCAGGCCTGCAGGGTCCCTGCTTCCTCTGACCCTCACTGGCCCATTCAATCCAGAGTCACACGACTCCCTTCTGGGTCAGATAGTCTGGGACTCTTTTCCTCAAGTGTCTGAAGGTCCTGCTGCCTCCTTGGAAGTTCTCAGTTCCTCCTTCCCCCGACCTGCTACATGCTGACCATTCCACATGTCCTAAGCTCTCAATCAGTGGAGTAGAAGGTGCAAAGAAAGAAAGGAAGAAGCAAAAATCATCCTCTTTGATTCCTTAATAACAACTTTAAGAAAACATTTGGTTGGAGGAAACACTGAAGCTATTTGGCCAGCTCAGGATGCATGTGTGTGTGTGTGTGTGTGCGTGTGCATGTGCGTGTGTGTGTGCATGTGCATGTGTGTGTGTTCCTTGCTCCGCTTGACCTTGGATAACGGAGAGTTGCCTCTTCGTGTCTGTTGGAGGACTGCCCTTTTATGTTTCAGAGCTCACCACAACAGCTTATAACACTCCTGAGATATTGATTAGCATGAAAAGATCATACTTTTAGTCAGAAGAAATAAAAATCAAGAGAGGTTAAAAATGTTAGGGCTCAGTGTTGGTCACTTTGGAGATCCAAGTAAATGCAGAAGAAAACAGAAAACTGCTTTCTGTACAAGTTGGGACCCCCCAGACCCGTGCCTCTGAGCGGTACCTCCACGGAAGGCACCATTATCCCCCGTGGTGTCGACTTCAAAAGATTAAGCACAGCCCCAGACACCCTTTACAGACCTTAGCATCCTGTGGTGGATCTATCATCCTGGAATTGATGTAAATTTGTCTCACATCTCATTTATAGGCTTCTTCTACAACAATCTCTGAGATCTCAACGTCCTTACGTGTGCTGCTCATCGTGTGAAGAAGTATTTCATCTTACTGGCCCGACAGCTGCCTCTTCCCAGTTTCACTCCAGAGCCCTACCTCTAGGAGTTTAGGGTTTGGAGACAAGTTTCTCCCATTCCTATCCCAATCAAATGGCTCCAAAATCCAGCCTGTGTGTCTCAGCCTTCACCTTGTCCACAAAAAAAAAATCTGAATCTCTTCACTGTATCTTCAGATAAAAGCCCCTTCAACCATTCAGAGACCCTCTGAGGACCTCGTCTAACTCTCTGTGATCTTTCCACGCTGTGGCCCAAGCTGCACACGTAGTCCAGGATGAACACACCACGGTTCTCTCAGGCGTGGGCTGCCTGAGCAAGTAGTCAGTAAACTGTGACACAGGAACCCACTTCTGAGGATTCATCATCTGCTCAGTACGGCTCCATCACCAGGTTATCCTAGAAAACCCTTTGCTCTATCTGCCCTCATCTCTCTCAACAGAGAGGTTCATGATTTGGTCCCAAATGAATTCCTTTCCCTCTTCCTTTCCCCGACCAGAGAGACCATATTCTCTCTCTCTCCGCCTCTCACACGCAGTTAATTTTTGAAGAGCTTTTCTGACCCAGAAGCCAGCCCTGCCCCTGTCTTCTGCTCTCACTGACAAACGCCCTCCTCCCAACGGCAGTGGGCCCCCAGGTGGGACCAGACCCGGTAGCCGGAGGAGATAAGAATTGGTACAGCAGGCACAGGACTGTGGCTTCTCACTAAAGAAGACTCAAGGGGGGCAGTACCTCATTCAAAGGCAACTTCCAAAGAGTGGATAAAATAACAGGTTCTCTCCTCTCACTCCAGCCTTCTTCCCGTCAACACCTGTGATCACCTCTTTCCTGTGCTCAGAAATCTTCAACTTCTCCATTGCTTAAGAACAAGATAAAAAACTAACAGGACATCAAGACCCTTCACAATATGCCTCCCCCCTACTTCCCCAGCCTGCTTCCCACTGTCCTCCCACCATGAGTCTGATCTCCAGTCGAACTCGATCTGCACACACCATGCCCTGGTCTTTTCCAGCACACGCTTTCACCCATCCATCCCCTCGGCTTGTAGAGTCCTTGCTGCAACACCACCCCCTTTCCCCTCCTCCACGAAGCCTTCCCTGATGCTTCTCAGCCTCCAGCCGCAGGTCACCTCTTTTTCTTTGTGTTTCCTAAAGACCTTGTTTATAGTTCTCTGCGCACAAGCTGCTTCCCAATCCAATCCCTGACCCACTTCGGCGTCCCGTGTGCTCCCTCCTCAGAGCCCCCAGCGCCTTCTTGGGCCACTAGAACAAGACTGTCTCTGCAAGCTCTTCCTGCAGAACAGGGATGTGGGTTCCCCGTCCTGGCTTCCCCAGCAGGTGGCTGACACATAGTAGGGGCTCGATGACTGTTTGATGAATAAAAATAAATAAGTGCAGAGAAGGACAAATATCATATGATGCATATCACTTACACGTGGGATCTAAAATATGATACAAATGAACTTACCTACGAAACAGAAGCAGACTCACAGACACAGGAAACAAACTTATGGTTCCCAAAGGGGGAAAGGGGGAGTGGGGATAAATTAGGAGTTTGGGGTTAGCAGATACAAACTACTATATATAAAATAGATAAACAATAAGGTCCTACCATATAGCACAGGTAGGGCAAGATATTCGATATCTTGTAATAAACCATAATAGAAAAGAATATGAGAAAGAATATATATATATATATATATATATATAAAAAACTGAATCACTTTGCTGTGCACAAATATTGTAAATCAACTATACTTTAATAAAAAATGAAAAATGCTTAAAAACTTATGTATTTATTTTTTCATCATCTTTTAAAAAAATTATTCATTTATTTATTTACTTTTGGCTGTGTTGGGTCTTCATTGCTGCGTGCAGGCTTCCTCTAGTTGCGGCGAGCAGGGGCTACTCTTCATTGCCGTGTGCGGGCTTTTCATTGCAGTGGCTTCTCTTGTTGCGGAGCACGGGCTCTAGGCGCGCGGGCTTCAGTAGTCGTGGCTCACGGGCTCTAGAGCACAGGCTCAGTAGTTGTGTCTCATGGGCTTAGTTGCTCCGCGGCATGTGGGATCTTCCCCCGGACCAGGGTTCGAACCTGTGTTCCCCGCATTGGCAGGTGGATTCTTAACCACTGCGCCACCAGGGAAGTCCCTTAAAATTTTTTTTTAGGTAAATATGTGACCAAATGAATCAATGACTCATATTTTGTTCCTGTGCAAATCCCCAACAGCACCTACATGTTTGCACCTGAATCTCCCTGGTGTCTGGAGATGTGGAGCCCAATGAGGACATGTGTTGAACCTGACAGGGGCCACCTAAGCCAGCACCAGGGGCCCCTGCCTCTAGAGCTCGGGGGTAGAGGGAGATAAGGGAAGACGAGGGCAGAGGCGCAGGCCTCTGGGGAGGGGCAGATGACCGGGCTGCAACCCTCCCTGCGACAGGTGGCCTCTCACAGAGATCAGAGCAGCACCTGCCCTCATGACAAGGTGCAGTCCTGGTTTTCTTCTGATACTGGCGTTCTTGCTCCCACACAGCTGCTTCCAACAGCCCACCTGGAATATCCCTTAGACATTAAAATTCACGGCACACACAAAGTGTCCCTCAGTTGCTGACATCAAAAGGGGCGGCCCAGCTGGAAGAGAGTTTAACTTTCTCTTCATCTGCCTCACTGTTGCCATTTCCCGGAATCCACCTGGCTCTCAGGGCCAACCCAGAGCTGCAAGGAGACGCAGTGCGTACACGGGCTTTGGGATGCCTGCCAGGGACTCCATAAGGTGTGCACGCACTGTCATCACAAAGATGCTTTCTCTAAGGCACAGATCCAATGAGCGTGTTCCTCTCCTGAGAGCTCTCTTGGGAAGACAGATATTTATGCCGTCGCTCAAAACATTTCAGAAACGTGTTTGGGGATCTCTCTGGATGCTTGTACACATTCATCACGTTCTCCTCCGTGGACACACGGCTTGGACCTTGAGCATAAGTTTAATTTCCAAAGGCAACTGGGAGGCTTTTGGATCTAAGGTTGGTGGTGAATAAGGTGGACAGAAAAAGCTGGGAAAGAGTCCTGATGGGCAATGCCCTCCTCTCCAGCCACCTTCCAGCAAGGGCGGGTCCTGGTTAGAGCGCTGGCTGACCAGGGAGCTGGAGGGGGAGGGTTTTGCGTCACTGACCTTACGGGGGGTCTGCTGAGCTTTGTTCTTCCTACTCCTTCTTCAGGTTATATATGTAATGGGTTTAACATTTATTAAAGTCATAAACTGGTTTATTTTTTTTACTCCACTGAAATAACGGTCCCCCCGATCTCCCCACCCACCGCATCAGCAGGCTTCAGGGCTTCTAGTAAACAGCAGGCAGACCCCAGCCCCTACAATGAAGTCTTTGCTCTGCTCTGTCAAAAACGCATTTTAAGCCAATCAAGAAATAATAATCCTGAGTCAGGTTTTCTTAAAAATAAAACAACTCTAAATTCAAATATTCCATTTACATGTTATCAAAGCTTGATGATCTAAACACCTAGTGTTATGATAAACCCTAGGCAGCAAGAACTTGGGCTATGACTTAAGAGAATTTTCCAAACATCAGGGGGGAAAGTGGAGATGCTTCTGGACTACAAGGAGGAGAGAGGACGGGAAAAAAGATGAAAGGTCAGACATTGGAACTGCTTCCATCGCCCCTCTTCCACCTTGAGGTTGAACAATGGCTGGAGCAGGAACAATAGCAAAACCACAGAGAGATTAAAGAGGAAGCCAAGGCAAAGAGGATTTATGCCCTGCTTCCCATGGGGGACACGGGAAGCAGAATAAAAATGGCAACATGGAGTGCTCAGGTGGAGAGAAGGTGAGAGAAAGTGAGAGAAGGTGGTAAAGAGCGCCCCCAAGTCTCCCTCTGCCGTCAGATAGTGACTGAGCTGAGGGCAAGGAGGAGAAGGCAGGTCAATCCCACCACAGAGGCCATGGCGACCGCGTGGCTCAGGACCAGGCCGGAGGCGTGACAGCACACTGAGTCGGGCCTCGATCAGCCAGGGAAGGTCCACTGGACCCTGACAGCACCAGCAGAACAGACCACACCACACGCTAGTCCCAGGAGACCAGTGGGACCCAGAGGACAGCAGCGGGCACCCAAGGGCCAGCCACTCTTCTCCCATAGGCTGGGGGAGGTTCAGCCTTTCCTTCCGTGCCGACACTGTCCTGGGGAGACCGGAGAGGGGCCAGCCTTGAAGGAGCAAGAAAGCCCCCAATTGGAGTGGCTGAAGGAGGAATATTTATCCGAAAGAGACAAGAACCCGAAACAGGCAGAGGCAGAAAATACCTTTTATTGGCCAGTTGACGTTTCCCCCCAACTCATGGTCAGTGCCAATTGGGGTTCCCCAGCAAGCCGAGAGCAGTCGAGGAAGGTAAAGAATGCCATGGTGATTGCACATCTGAAGGTAACGCAAAGATTCTGACCTGCTACTGTGTGCTTGCTTTCCAAAAATCCATCTTTAATGTTTTCTCACAGCTGAGGCCTCCTTTGTCCCCTCTTCGCGGTAAGGCGGCTGCAGTGTTTCACACTCAGGCTGCTATTTTTGCTCTGCCCATTAGTGCCAAGCAATCACCAAAGCCTCCCTCCTCCCCTCCCTCCCGTGGGCGAACCTGCCTTTTCCAGTCCTCAGCATTCAGTTCCTGCCTTTTTGACGACATTAAAACACATACACACAGACTTGCGGCCGTACTGGCCTTGTTGACAATTCCTATCTCTCAGGCTAGACCGAGAGCTGACTGGAGGCCCCGGCACAAAATGCTTCCCTGAACGAAGTCTTGTAGGTAGCAAAGTGTCAGATGGGATCTGACAATTCATACCCTAATTACCAGCAAGAAAGTCTCATGGCTTAGCCCATTTTGCAGTTGATATCTCGAACAGGGAGAGATAAAACAGCATACATTAATACTGTATAAGACTAGAACCAGGGGCTTCCCTGGTGGCACAGTGGTTAAGAATCCACCTGCCAATGCAGGGGACATGGGTTTGAGCCCTGGCCCGGGAAGATCTCACATGCCGCGGAGCAACTAAGCCTCTGTGCCACAACTACTGAGCCTGCGCTCTAGATCCCACGAGCCACAACTACTGAGCCTGCGTGCTACAACTACTAAGCCTGCATGCTACAACTACTGAAGCCTGTGCGCCTAGAGCCCATGCTCCACAACAAGAGAAGCCACCACAGTGAGAAGCCTGCGCACCGCAACAAAGAGTAGCCCCCGCCCGAGAAAGCCCTCGCGCAGCAACGAAAACCCAATGCAGCCAAAAATAAATAAATAAATAAATAAATAAATAATTTAAAAAAAGAAATGTGAGTTTGGGATTAACAGATACACACTACTATTTATAAAATAGATAGACAACAAGGACCTACTGTATAGCACAAGGAACTCTGTTCAATATCTTGTAATAACCCATAACGAAAAAGAATCTGAAAAAGAGTATATATATATATATATATATATATATATATATACATACATATATATATATATATAGAACTGACTCACTTTGCTGTACAGCTGAAAACAGCACAACATTGTAAATCAACTATACTTCAATTAAAAAAGGAAAAAATATTAAAACTAAAAAAAAAATTAAATGAAAAAGCTCCTATAACATAGTGTAGCCAGCTGGAGCAGGTTTCTCTAACTGAGCACTGCTGACACTTTGGTCTGGATAATTCTGGGCTGTGGGCTCTCCTGTGCACTACAGATGTTCAACAGTATCCCTGGCCTCTACCCACTAGATGCCAGTAGCACTTGCCTCCCAGCGTGACAGCCTAAAATGACTCCAGACACTGCCAAACATCCCCTGGGATGGGGGATGGAGGATCATCCCCCCGCATCGAGACCTCACGAGCTGGAACATCCACAGTAAAATCGGGGGTTAAGGAAAGTCTGCACTGGAGGGAGGTTGGACAAAATGGCTTTGCATCAAGTCTCCGGTTTTCAACAACTGCTCAGTATGAAAATGTCAGTGACAAGGATGATAATGACGTTTCTTTAGTCTATTACTCCTAGAGTCTTCTGGGAACCACTTTCTGCTTCCCCCTTCCTTCTCTCACTCCTGTCTGCTCTGGTTAAAGAAAATTATAACAGCCAAAGGAAGGCTCTGACTCGCTCATCAAGGTCGGCACCCAAGCCAGAGTAGGGTGTCATCTTACCCAGCTTCCAACGTTTGCTCGTCTCAAGACCCCGGGTGTAGCATGATTAGACTCAGGCCCACCCACCTGGATTTGGAAGAGTGACCATTTGACCTCCTGCGCACCCCTCTGAGCTATATCATTCTACCATTCCTCTTTCCCTGTAAATCATAGAGATGCCAGCCCTCACCTCCGCAAGCAGAGGCAAAGCTAGACATTTCTGAACCTGGACGACATCATTTCCACTGGATCCCCCCAGCCCCCTTCCTGCAGCCAGCCTCCATCCCAGACACCCCTCTGCCCTCTCCCCAGGCTTAGCCCTGGAGCACAGATAGACATCTGGCTCCAGCTCTGCAGTGGCCTTTTGGCATCCTCAGGGCTCCTGTTTACTCTGAGATTATTGTTACCTGCTCCCCCAAGCCACATCACTCCCTGGAGCAGTGCCTGCCCAGGCTGGCCAGGCTGTGTACAGGGCGAGGGGAGTGAATGAATCAGCCATGTTCACACCCCCTACATCCTAGCAGAACACTCCATTTACATTCCTGTCCTCTTCGAATCATTTGTAAATCTCCCCTATATCGTACCAGCCTCCAACCCTCCTTGGAAAACATATGTTTGGGAGGTTCCCTTCCTTCAGGTTTGGGGAGTAGTTCTTATATGTCATCATCACTCACCAGCATTTAGCAATCATTGCTCATGTAGGACACTGGGACAAGAGAGATGTAAAAGACATGGTCCCTGCCCTCGGGGAGCCAACAGGCTTAGAAAAGTCAAAATAACATGGCCTTTGTCTTCAGAAAGCCCGGGTTTAAATCCTCAGGCCCTGACTTGTCTGCTGAGTGACCTATAGCCAACACTTCACTCTTATGATCCTCAGTTTTCTAATCTGTAAAATGGGTTTGTACCTCACAGTTTATTGTATAGGATCATTTAAGCAAAAAGGACTTATTTGTAACAAGACAGATGTTTAAGAATATACATAAATATCAACCTCCATTTGGAAGAGAGGACATCAGGACATAAAAAATATAAAAGATGCACATGGATGTATATGTAACAGCAGACATATTTTTAGAGGGCCTCTTGAGTATCTTTTTTTTTTTTTTAATTTTTATTTATTTATTTATGGCTGTGTTGGGTCTTTGTTTCTGTGCGAGGGCTTTCTCTAGTTGCGGCAAGTGGGGGTCACTCTTCATCGCGGTGTGCAGGCCTCTCACTATCATGGCCTCTCCCGTTGCGGAGCACAGGCTCCAGACGCGCAGGCTCAGCAATTGTGGCTCACGGGCTTAGTCGCTCCGCGGCATGTGGGATCTTCCCAGACCAGGGCTCGAACCCGTGTCCCCTGCATTGGCAGGCAGATTCTCAACCACTGCGCCACCAGGGAAGCCCCCTCTTGAGTATCTTGATTAATGTCCCCTATAGGTAAGCCAGCTTCCCTCTACCCTGACCCCACTTGCCAATACAGCTTCAGGGAGGGCAGAAAGGGATGGGCAGGAAGAGGTGGGCTTCAAAACTCCAGAGCAAGAAGGAGGGGCCCAAATGGGGTGAGGTGAGCCCAGAAGACAGGGCCTCTTGGACCCTCCCCAGGTGGGACTCAGAGAGAAAACCATTGTGGGGATAAGTTCTGCACCAGAGAAGGCGTGGGCAGCCCTCACAGAATTAAGAGCGTGGTGAGCCAGGATGGACAGAGGAGCTTGGCTGACTCTCAGAAACCCCCTGAGCTCCCCTGTGGCCTCAGCAAATAAGGGACAGAGGCCACCAGTGTGATGCCACCAGAAGGCAGGGCAGGAAGCAGACCAACCACCCCTCGGCAGACATGGCCAGTGCACACGAGGCCCCATATGGCCATCTGGGGAAGGAGAGGGCAGAGGAGAAGAATCTGGAAGACTAAAGAGTTACCCAAAAGGGACCGAGTTACGCCAAAAAAGACTGTTTCAACTACTGGGTTGGACAAAGTTTTAAGTTGAACTGGACTAAATTTAGTTAGTTCCCCACTTCCCTAGGCAGGGCTCCTGGGGAAGATGAAAGCAGTTTTAGATCAGACTTGTGCGAAGGGCCACACCCAGGGACTCCAGAGGAGCTGCCTGAGATGAGCTTTCAGAAAGTCTCCCACGATAAGCAACATTTCTGCTCAGAAGGGACAACTCCAGTGGCCTTCCCGTATCCAGGGCCTAACAGGAGCCTCAGTGTCTCCTGGACTAGTAGGTGGTGGTTCTCGGGCTCTGTCTGCGGTGGGCTCTTTCCCTCAGACAGACTCGGAGTCAAAGGAAACGCGTCTGGGAACAAGTCACACTCACGAGTCACAATGGACCCTGCTCTGCCCGGGTCCATTCAGCATTACCACCTCCCGCTCCGAGTTACGTGTAAAGTGCCTGTTCCCTGCACCTTCTTGGAGCCTGCAGATGCATTCTGGGCTAATGGACCGTGCATGCCTGGCCCCTGATAAATCCTGCCAAATCCCAAAGTAGGTTAATCCAATGGTTTTTGGGCCGGGTGCGTTCTTACAAAATGGAGATGAGAACAAATAGGCACCCCAAGCTCAGCCCTTCACCCTCCAAGAATTTCCCTGAAATCACATAAGGCCCCCCCTTCGTTAGCATCCCCCCAAAAAGGAGAGTGCTTTCCTACATTTGAAGCTCTCAGGCTCTGCACCGGGTAAAGGGGGCATTTAATCCCCACTTTCCAGATCCGTAAAGCTGAGGCCCTGAGCAGCTACGTGACGTCTCAAGGTCAGTCAGTGTCAGAGCCAGGTCTAGTGCAGCAGGATGATTAGCTTGCTGCCTTTCCACACCCTGCAGAGCCCTCGGAAGCCGAAGCAAATGGGATTATCCCCATATATGAAATGTTGTGCCCTAGACTCCTGGGCAAGACGATCATGAAGTTTCAGGAAACTTCTCTCCTCCCCTCAGACCACACACAGCTTCTCCTTAGCCTCTCCTCACCCCCACTTTCCGTCTGCCTTCACCACTCCTCCCCCACCCCTCGTTAACATTTGGTTCACCTTCTGACCTACCTCATCTAGTAGCAGCTACTTACGTTGCAATAGCGTAAAACAGTGGCTACTTCTTGGAGTTGTTATGAAGATAGAAATGAGATAATCTATGAAAGTGCTTAGCTTGGTGCCCGCTGCAGAGAAAAACCTTCAATAAGACTCCTATTATTAGCAATTACCACCCAACACAAAACAATCAAAAACACAGGGGAACCCAAAGAAGCGAATCAGCCAACATTTATTGAGCATCTACTACTCTATAAGAAAACGAAAATGAAAATTATTCTAGGAAGTGGCAGGCCTCGCAGTCCTCCTCCCACCCACCTGACCCCGCACGCCCCGCGCCACCCTGTTTCCTCTCTCAAGCGTCACACCACTAGTATCCCAGTTGCTCAAGCCTGGGAGTCATTTTGATTCCTATTCCCCCCACTCCGCTCCTATCTAATTGCTTCCTAAGTGCTTTTGACTTTATTCCTATATAGCGCCCAAGTCCGGCTTCTCCTCTCTAACACCCCTACCACTGCTTTCTCTCCCACTAGGACGATAAAGGAACATCTTTCCTCCAACATTCATTATCCAGGAGCTGTAATTAGGGGGCTGCAGAAAGATGCAAACTTGCCATGATGTGAAAATATTCACGCATTTGCATTTCAGCATCCTCCCCGCTTAACACTAGTAACTGTCCCTACCCATCAAGCCACTCTCACGTGCAAATGCCATGCAAAGGTGTTGCAAAGGGACACCGAACATTTGGCTAAAGTTGCAGGATTTCATGAAGTTGATGAAAGTGACGTTGGAGACCTGCCCCCGAGCCAGTGCTGGAGGAGAGCCTGGCAGAGTGACAGCAGTGACAGCTGAGGAAGAGAAGACGGACCGGGCTCCAGGCACGATGGGTACTTCAAGGGAATGGTGTGAACATCAAAGGATTGAAAACGGACCTTGGGGAAAGCGGGGAAGCCTTGAACATTTCCATGATTCTGCTTTGAAAGTCAAAGGAGAAGTGGAGGGTGCCACATCGTGCTGTCCTGTCATTTTTTCAGAAAAAACCACACCCCTCAAAAGTCAACAATTGGATGGACCTAGAGATTGTCATACTGAGCGAAGTAAGTCAGACAGAGAAATACAAATACCATATGACATCTCTTACATGTGGAATCTAAAAAAAGGTACAAGTGAACTTATCTACAAAACAGAAATAGAGTTACGGATGTAGAAAACAAACTTATGGTTACCAGGAGGTAAGTGGGGAGGGATAAACTGGGAGATTGGAACTCACATACACACACTACCATATATAAAATAGAAAACTAGTAAGTACCTACTGTATAGCACAGGGAACTCTACTCAATACTCTGTAATGACCTGTATGGGGAAAGAAGCTAAAAAAAGAGTTGATACATGTATATGTATAACTGATTCACTTTGCTGTATAGCAGAAACTAATACAACATTGTAAATCAACTATGCTCCAATAAAAGAAAAAACAGTGATCACAGATCACCATAACAAATATAATAATAATGAAAATTTTGAAATATTGCAAGAATTACCAAAACGTGACATAGAGACACGAAGTGAGCAAATGCTATTGGAAAAATGGAGCCAATAGACTTGCTCGACACAGTTGCCACAAACCTTCAATTTGTAAAAAAGAAAAAAAAAAAGCAGTATCTTCAAAGTGCAATAAAGTGAAGCTCAGTAAAATGGAAAAAAAAGTAAACAATTGATTCATTCCTTGTTCTAAGATCTAGCACAGAGCTGCAATTATTACATGAGCATTGCGAAATTTAAGAAAAAGTTTTTTCAGAATTTTTTGTATCATTTTTCAAAATTGTATATTAACCAAACCTTTGTAGAAACTATTTACTAAAAAATGTGGCCTTCCTCCAATACGGTCCTCAGATAATAAGGGTTCCTCATCTTGCAGTTTTCTGCCGCAGGGTGTTTGCACTCTCCCCACTACAGCATGTCTGGCTGAACTCGCCCTTACTGACAAGCTTCCGTGCTGCCCCACTGCCCAGGACTAAAGTCCCGAATTCTTCCCCCAGCATCACGGCCCTGCACAATCTGGAGGCTCCCCCCTTTCCACTCCCAGCCTCTGCACCCCTGCTCCCTCTGGGCTGCAGCCCTGCCACTTCCCTGCGAGTCCTCCCTGGTGCCCTTCTCTTTCTAGCTGAAGGACCTTTGTTCATAGTCCCTCTGTTGCCTGGAACCCTCTTTACTGGGAGAGGAGATACAGTGCCAGTTTGTTCAAAGAAGACACTTTAATAAATATTTGTAAAATGAAGGAATGAGCTGTGAAAGTTCTTCCTGATTCTGACAAATTCAAATGTCTGTTAAGACACACATCCCATCACTCTTGGAAGCATCCTACTGCCAACCATCCCTGAATCTGCCATGTGATCCCCACCTCCTGCTACATCTGTAAATGAAGAATCTAGCACACCTTACTAGAATATCTTCTTCATTTTATGATTGCATTAGAGCAAGCTACCATTGTTCTAGAAGCAAGATCCCAGAGCACATCAATCCCTAGCATTTCGAATGTCCAGGAGCTCTCAGCAGGGGGTGGGATACTGGAGACACCCTGGGAGGAGTATCACCAATACATTTTCAAAGATGTAGGATTCCAAATCCTACCAGTATTCTTCTGAACAATGGCGGTGTGACTCCTTATGACTACTATAATTTTTATATCTTCAAAATCACTACTTTCAAGCTGCACTACATATAATAAAGCACACTAAATAATCCACCTCTGTGTCCCCCCATAGGTCGGCTCTCGTCTCCACTCCTGGTTCCCGTAGCTACCCAGAAGGCGGCCCTCACACCTGACAGCAGAGCTTGGTGCAGAGGGCAGCTAGAACCCATCGCAGCATTTGGCCGAGGACAATTTGGGGCTGGGGGAGTCTTCAGCTTCCAGGAGCTTGGAACATCCCAGAGAGTTAATGTACTTCAAAAAAGAGGAAAAAATGGGAAAGGTTGGTGGGTCATCTTTTGAACCAGAGGCCATCTTGCTTTACCTTCTAAGTTATCAGTGGGGAGGAAAAGGAAAAAAAGAAAACTCTTCACAATTGAGGGAATTTATTTAAATTATTTCAGAATTTCTTTCTAGTTGTTTACGGAGCCCACCAAGCCAATTCTCATCTAATTTCTGCTATTGTTGAAGGAATAAGGCTTGATGGTGTGAAACTGCTTGAGGACTTCCTATCCTTAACGCCCCACTTTAAATCATAACTTGAATGCTATTTAGAGGGGGAAATTTCTTGGTAGACTATAAAAATGGAATTGATACACTGGAGGGAAAAAAATCAGTAGGTAAATACGTTTGGGGCCTTATGTAAGTACATCTTAGAGCCAGTTTCCAGGAAGTAGCTTGCTTACTGAGTTTAATTATAATACCTTTTGGATTCAAAAATAAGACAAACGCTAGAGGCCAGGTTCTTTTTTTTAATTTATTTTTGGCTGTGTTGGGTTTTCGTTTCTGTGCGAGGGCTTCTCCAGTTGCGGCAAGCGGGGGCCACTCTTCATCGCGGTGCGCGGGCCTCTCCCCGTCGCGGCCCCTCCCGTTGCGGAGCACAGGCTCCAGACGCGCAGGCTCAGTAGTTGTGGCTCACGGGCCTAGTTGCTCCACGGTATGTGGGATCTTCCCAGACCAGGGCTCGAACCCGTGTCCCCTGCATTGGCAGGCAGACTCTCAACCACTGCGCCACCAGGGAAGCCCTAGAGGCCAGGTTCTAATGAGGAAAGAAATAAAAAGATGAGCCCTGAGATTCATCACTAGCTCTGGCCAAGGTTGAAACATACATGACGAGGTGAAAAACGGTCTTCACTGTTTGTGCTGAGGCAGAACATACAGCTTGTCAAACTCCCACCTCTACAAACAATGGTAAATGGTGTGGCACCTCCAAATAGGGGCTGGGATTCCAAGGCTTCCAAACGTACGTGTGGGTCCTCAAAATGCGACAAACATGAAACACAGCCTGATGGAGAGTCTCCATGGCAACATGAGGACGGTCTTCCAGCCTCACACGTACTAAGACACGAGGTGAAGTGCGCTCAGATATATCGATAAAATGCCCGGGAGCCCAGTGGGGTGTTGTGAACAGAAAACAATGTATTTTTAGGCTGGGGAAATATCCTGAGGACAGTGCCTAAGAGCAAAAAGATGCAAAAGGAGACAGAAAGGAAGCAAAACTCTTAGGGGGAGGAGCAGAGGGGACCCTGGCCAGGTGGGTGGCAGGCAACCACAGAGAAAGCAATTTCCACCAGCAGCCAGTGTAGGTGTGCCTGGGGCTCATCTACAAAAGAACAGCATTTCTCCAAAGACCGAAGGAAGGACGGCTAGCAGCAGTTCAAGAAGCTCAGAAGGGTGAAAGCCGATCAGAATGCAGAAAGTCCAAAGGGTCAGTGCCATAACTGAAGCCCAGCAGGGCCTTGGTGTAGAGTGAAGGGGATAAACCCGTCACAATTGGTTTGCTGATCTATTCTGTCTGGCTTGTGCAGGGCTGGCCTGCATAGTGATTGATATGTTTGAATTGGGAGGTTTCACATAAACAACCAGATTTCTGGCTTCTCTTAAAAACTACAAAAAAAAAACCCAAAAAAAAACACTACAAAATCTGGCCAAAATTCCTCTATCTATTCAATCTACAAATATTTATTGAGCATCTACTCTGTGCCAAGTAGTATTCCAGGCCCTAAGGATACAACAGTGGGAGAAAAAAATCCTTGATGTTATGAAGTTTCCATTCTAGTGGGAAAGACAAATGATAAATAAATCCCTGTGCCAGGTGGTGGTAAATGCCATGAAGGAAAGGAAAGCAAGGTTGGGGGAGTGAGAGTAGGGGGCTGCTATGAGAGGTCGAGCAGTCGGGATGGACCTCCCAGCTCGTTATGGTAACATCCAGTTCAAGCTGGGGGATGGCTTCCCCCATGGGCAGGGCCGGCTCTCTAGTTTGCTACAGTCCACAGTCCCACTAGTCTCTGCTGTTACCCACTCCTGGCCTAGAGGAGCAGGCAAAACGGCAAGAGCTGAGATGGCAAGAGGGAGGCGACAGGAACTGACAAGGCCAAGAGAAAGCATCTGAAAGAGAGGGGCCTCTGGGAAGGGCTTGCAAAATGGCCTCAACTGGTGCAACAGAGACTCTGCTTGCTTCAGTTCCTCAAATCAGTGTAGCCTCTTAGAACAAAGGAAGCAACTGTCCTTCCACCAGTGAGTAGGTGGCATGGATTTGCTTCCGGGAGGACCAGCCTCCTGTGGGAGGAGGAGAGAGCAGAGGAGGGAAAGGGAGGGCCCACGCTTCTGTACTGTGGGTGGTGGGGACTGAAGGTGCAGCCTGTGAACCACAGCCTGGAACGCTCCCGTGAGAGCTTCTAGTAAACGCCCCAGGCTGAACCAAGTTTCACGGAGGCCCAAGCACAGTCTTCCTGTTCCTGCACCACCAGTCTCCACCTCGGCTCTGTCCTCTCCGGGAGGACCCCAGCACCCAGCACACACAGGCTCCCCACGGCCTTGGGGACCCGGATGCTGCATCCCCAGTGCCCCATCAGCTGCACTGTCTTCAGCTGGCCCCCGGTCTCCTGAAATGATGCCCTGTAAACAGCCACGTTAGGCGGGGGTAGCGGTGTGCCCCTAAGAAGTCAGAGAGGGCTGGAGGAGCCCAAGACTCACAGCCTGTCCCTGAAGGAGAGATCGTCCTTGGGCCCTGGGATGGTGTCTGCAAAGTGGGAAGCTAAGCTGAGGGGAGTGTCAGGCATGGGGTCGGGCCCTAACAGTGGGGATCCTATTGGGTCTGTGGACTACATTAAAATGACTGTCCTCTAAAAATATAGGACCCAGGTATTTCAGCCAGCACTCTTCTGAGTAGGAATCAGCCACACTCTGGAACTTGGTTTTCAGACCCAAACTTCAGGTTGCTCAGCCAAGAGGGAACTCAGAGAGCGCTTCCCCCACTGGCCTGGCACCACTCACCATCTCCTTACCAGGTTAGTAACCTCAAGGGCAAGAGTTTGTCTCCCTGGGGACTCAGGGGCTGGCCTGCATTTTTTGCATCTCTCTTAGGAAGTGAGGGATAGTCAGGACATCTCTTAGTAAAACTGAAGATTACTGACAAAATTCCCTTGTTGCAAAAAGAAATCTCCCCCTGGCAGAAGCAGCCTAACATTTTTGTAATGTGGGGTTCTTAATCTTTCCTGTGCCTGGACCCTTTGGCAGTTTAGTGAAGTCCAGAGCTGATCTCAGCATAATGTTTCTAAATGCATAAAATAAAAAAATAGGACTACAAAAAGTATATTGAAACAGTTATCAAAATATGTTTTTAAAATTATGATGTCGTAAAGTTGGTGCTTCTTTATTAACGTTCTATATAAAAGATTTGTGGTAGGGCCTAATAAACTGCATAATTATGAGGTGATGATGAGTATAAATGGTATTTTGAGATATTTGCAACAATTGTAATGTAGTATGAATATAATCCGTGATTTCTATTACTGTGTTTCATTGCCTGCATTCATACCAAAAGGAGATAAGTTAGTAAGGGTTAGTGTAACTAAAGATGTAACACTACACTTCTTTCATGCTCTTAAGATAATGTTCTATATACAAATTCTCCTGTAATACACCGATTTAAATTCATACTAAAGCGTAAATGGTTGTTCTGGGCCCTTTCCTCAGCATAGATAGGACAGTGGTGATAATGGGGCCACACATGAGGGCACTAAGCACTAAGAATCAAACAGAAGGGAAAGGTATTCCACAAAGAAAGGGGATCACTGGGACTTCCCTGGCGGTCCAGTGGTTAAGACTCCACCCTTCCATTGCAGGGGGCATGGGCTTGATCCCCGCTCGTGGGAACTAAGATCCCGCATGTCGTGTGGCATGGCCAAAATACATATATATAAATAAATAACTCTCAGATGTTTATACTTTAAAAGGGGGGGAGGGGCGGATCACTGAAAGTAGGAGAAGACTGTACTAACAAAAGCAAACTTCCCCACGTCACTTATGACTGGGCCGCAAGGAACTGTCATCTGCCGTTTTCCTGCCTCCCAGAAGTCTGACCCTGCACTCTCCAGAATCAATGAGGGGGTCTGGCTGCTTTGAGTTCTCTGAGGCTTCCCCTGATTGCTCATTAAAAGTAACCATTCAGTCCTAGTGAATTGATTTACTTCACCCCAGTCCTCCAAGGATGCTACAGATCAAAAGGTATCTAGAAAAAATGCTTGTGAAGATGCTGACACCAGTCCCGACACCTGCGGGCGATGCATGCCTGGCTCTTGTTGCAGGAGAGCAGGCCGCTCCCGATGGGGGAGCGTGGCTCACAGAGGAAAATGGGTGCAAGGGTTGCATCAGAGAAGGCACCTGGATTTAGGCGTTGTTGTTCACTCTTTGTCTATAGAGACAAGTGAAACTGGCCAGTCACTCCCTTTTCAAAACGAAAATACAGAATATAAAAGTCTACTCAATAAATACAACAAAGATGAAAAAGACATCGATTCCATAAAGGTGAGGAGAAAACAGCAAGTCACTAGAGAAAGAAGGGTGGAAGAGATAAGCACACACAAGCACAAACACACAGAGTAGAAGACAGGGAGGGGGAAATAGCAGGATAAAGAGAGAAACCCCAATACTCACCGAACCCTTCAAAGAAAAGCTTGGCTCCCTCGCTAATCCTCGCTCTGCATGGAAGATAAACCATCACTAGATCAAAAGCTTGGATAAAAACACTGTAGCATTTGTTATTCAGAAAGCACTCTAATTTCTAGCTAAATTCTGCAAGTCTCTGTTCCTCATTTGTTAAGGAAGAAAATCTCCTGCTCCTCATTGCTGAAAGCAGCAAGTGGCAAAAGATGCCCAAAGATGTATCAAGTCCTGTTGCATTTTCACAACCGTAGGCATAAGTGATACCCCATCTCAGTGTTCCCCTGCCTGCGGACATGCTAAGGTAAGGGCGGTGGACCTGTGTGGTCCTGCTGAGCCTGGGAGAGACAGGCTGACTCAGAGGCTCAGAGCAGAGTACCCCCCCACCCAGGGGGCCACAGGATCCAGCAAGCAGAAGGTGGAGGGGTCTCCCTGTATTCCTTTACCCACAGCCACCTCAGGGCCTTGGGACAATGTCATTCCTTGTCTGTTCCTGGGACATCCCTCCTGGGCAAGGACCAGCAAGCACCTTCAAACACCTTTACGTTCCTCCCAGCGGTATCAGTGATCTGAGGATAGATAAGCCAACGTGCTGATTTGCATGCACTTTGAAATCCTTTAAAAATAAAGACATGTAGTCACCTTCAGGATGGGAATTTTTTTTCTTTTTTTTTTCCTTTGGCGGTGCCTCTCAGCTTGCGGGATCTTAGTTCCCCAACCGGGGATTGAACCCATGCCCCCTGCAGTGAAAGTGCCGAGTCCTAACCACTGGACCACCAGGGGAGTCCCCAGGATGGGATTTTTTTTACTCGAAATACCTGATCCAGCCTGACGGCCAAGAGTGATATTGGCAAAGAAGGAAGAAAAAACACAAGTAGCCTCTGATTTAAGATACCCCTGTTTTCATGATTTAATAATGATACAAGGCAAAGGGTTTAGGTAACAGATCAGAAGTCCAGTGAACATTCACGGAGCCCTGCTACACCCCAGGCATGGTGGATTATAGAGACGTGGAAGAGAGTCAGACCCATGGAGCACACAGGCAGGGCTCCCAGGGTTATTACAACCACTTCTGCCCATCGCAGTGCCCACTTCTGGGAGGACAAGGAGCCGTGTCGATTCTCTACTCATCACAACCACCCGGCAGGCTGGGTTTGATTACATGCCCACTGTACAGCTGTGCAAACTGAGGTGGCAAGGCCACAGGCAGACCATGAAGACCCAGGTCTCCCTGGGGGGCTCTTTGCACGCGGGGTGTTGAATTAGGCACTGCTGGTAGCACAGATTCAGAGAAGGAGAAGAGCAGCCTTCAGGGAGGGACATGTCCTGGAGCACTGCAGGGTGATGGATTCAGGGGCAGGGAGAAGATGGCAGGACCAATGAGTCCAAATAGCAGAGGTGACCTGGGGCGGGGAGAGCACAGTCTGGCCAGACCTGGTCCCCGCCACCCCACTGGCATATTGAGGTACACTTTCTCCATTCTGTCGGCCCACTGCACACTGCCCCCTTCTTTTGGAGAACCCCCCTGTGGTTTGGGGGGAGGCTGGCAGTCAGAAGAGCAAGCCCATGACCCAAGCTGAGCCAACCAAATAGGACCTCACCCCTCTGGCTGAAATAACTGAACCCAGGAGTGGGCAAAGATCCCAACCACCAGATCAGAGACTTTTTCTGAGATTTGTAAAATCAAAGGTGGTTTGCGATACTACCAAGTTGAAGTCTGGAACCCTAGTGGTCATCTCTCCTTCTGTGTGAAGCCTGCCTGGCATGGAAGAGGGCGGAGTGGAGACAGGACAGGCAGAGAGAGCTCCGGGAACACCTAGATCCCTAGATCCAGGCTTCTCGAGGCCAGCACTGCCCTTCCCTTTCCACGGTCTAGTGGGATGAGCCAATAACTTCTCCTTTTTCTTTAAGCTGGTTGGGTTGAACTTCTGAAGCCAATGACTAAAGGACTTCTGGCCAGTGCACAGTCATGACTTACCGCGTCGGGTGAAAGGAGCCAGAAACGTGTACTTCGTGGTGGGACAGAATCTATTTCTGTGGACACAGAGGCCTCAGAGGGACACACATGGGCCAACGTGCAAAGGAGAGACAGACGGTGCTGGGACAGGCAGCAGAGAGACCAGCGAGGTGCCTGCAGTTCCCCGTGTGATGCGCCAACCATGAGCCTTCGCTGGAAATGGGCACCGCAGACGTGCCCGACAGGGAATAATCCCACACTTAACAATTTATTCCCTCTCACTATGGTGTGGCCCTGAGATCTCCTCACACTGGAGGGGTGCTGTGTGTGTGGCCCTTGCTAGATCTGGTGAGCGTGGGCTCTGCCGGGAAGACCAAGCGTGAAGGCTGCGGTTGCAGAGAACCCCTCCTCAGTGTGTCAGGGTGAAGAGCTCCAGGCCTGGGGATCCAGGGAAGGATTTTGTCTGGGGGCTGTTTCATCAACAGACACCCATTTGATTACTTGTGTGGAGGCAAACCGCACTGCCCTCAGGCAGAGACTGAGTCACCCAACAGAAAGTCATATTACACAGTAAGAATTATCTGGAGCAACTGAATCTTTAGCACTGCAGACTTCCCAGTCTTTCTTCCTATAATAACGTCTCCAAAGAAAGTTAGCTCCTGGACTCTACATGAGCACAGACTCTGGTGGGAGCCAAGAGGCTCACATGGCGAGGATGAAGGCTGGCTTGGCGAGAAATACATTGTATATACATAATATAATTACATTGAAATAGTTATCAAAATATGTTTTTAAAATTAGAATATGGTAAGGTTCGTGCTTCTTTATTAACATTCTATATAAAAGTTTTGGAGTGGCGACTAATAAGCAGCGTAATTATGAGGTAATGGTGACTATGTGGTATTTTGAATTACTTGCAACAATTGTAATGTAATATGAATATAATCCATGATTTCTATTACTGTGCTTCATTGTCTGCATTCATACCAAAAGGAAATAAGTTATGAGAGTTGGTGTAACTAAAGATGTAACAGTACAATTCTTTCATGCTCTGGAGATAATGTTCAATATACAAATCCTCTGGTAGCCCACTGACTCAAATTCACACTAAAGTGTAAATGATTGTCCTGGGCCCTTTCCTCAGAGTAGATAAGACAGTGGTGACAGTGGGACCGAATATGAGACCACTAAGCGCTGGGAATCAAATAGAAGGGAAAGATATTCTGTGGTGACTGAAGCAGCCACACTTCAAACCTGCTGACAAAAACCCTCACGCACACACTACCGCGGAGAAGGACATTCACTGCACCATTTTGTATAATAGCTGTAAAGAGAAAATAACTCGTGTCCATCAGTAGGAGACAGGGTAAATCAACTGGTACTTCGCACAATGGACTGCAATATTCTGAGTGGTTACAAAGGAATGAAGCCCCTCATACGCTGACATGGAAAGAGCTCCAAGACATTTTATTTAGTAAAATAATAACAAATAATGGAAACGTGCTAAACAATGTTTACAGTATGCTGCCTTCAAGGCAAGAAAGAGATACAAATTAGAATATGTATTTAGACTTGCTTGAATTTGCATAAAGAAACACTGAAAGGATAAGAAAAAAAAAAAAGTTTCCAGGACAGCAAGCAGTGGACTAGATGGAGACAGACAGGAAGCTGAATCTTCACGGTGGACCTTTCAGTTGTTTTCATTTTTGAACAGTGTGTATTCAAAGTAATAATAAAACCACGGTAATACAAAACTGTGTAAAGGACATCATTTTCATTATATAGATCGACTGTTAAAAAATAATAACAGGACTTCGCTGGTGGCGCAGTGGTTAAGAATCCGCCTGCCAATGCAGGGGACACGGGTTCGATCCCTGGTCCGGGAGGATCCCACATGCCGCGGAGCAACTAAGCCCGTGCGCCACAACTACCGAGCCTGCGCTCTAGAGCCCACAAGCCACAACTACTGAAGCCGGCGCGCCTAGAGCCCGTGCTCCGCAACAAGAGAAGCCACCGCAATAAGAAGCCCGCGCGCCACAACGAAGAGTAGCCCCTGCTCGCCGCAACTAGAGGAAGCCCACGCATAGCAACGAAGACCCAAAGCAGCCAAAAATAAATAAATAAAATAAATAAATTTTTAAAAAAATAATAAAAAAAAAGATGTTTTAAACCTGGAATAGACCCCACTGCGCTGTGCTGGACTGTGTCAAGCCTGAAAGGCACTGAACAAATATGAATCCCTGTCACACCCTGATACAACAGGTGCAGCATGACACCCCCTGGTTCTCTGATCAGGAAGTCTTCTTCTTAATCTCGCCACGATCCGCCCATCGTTAACGCCACCGAGCTCAAGTCTCACAGGCCACACAGGTTGTGGTCACTCAGCTCCTGGCAACCACCCTGGTGCCGAGTTGCAGGCCTGGCATGCAGGCACCCACTTCGATACGTGTTGAGGCTCCATCTGGTCCACAGGCCCTCCGGCCCCGTACCAAGCATCCTTCAGGAAATTGGACTCAACAACCCCTTTCCGCTCTGCTCATTAAAAACCACCACACTGCAGCAGGGCTAACCCGGAGCGGCCTCCACGGCGTGGCCCGCTCACTTTGATGTGAGCTGGATTCGGAGAATCGGGTTCATTTACTGCTCCTCTAGCTGCGGGCTCCATCAGCAGCGCACACTCACCATGGTAACGCTCAGGCCTCTTTGGGGAACCCTTCTTTTCTCTGAGCTTAAAACTATTCAAAGGAAGATCTATCCAAGTTGATCAATTAAAAGACACTTATTAAATACCTTTTCCAAAGTCAAAACATCTACAACAAGAAGCTGTTAAAAGCATAGATTAGAAGTTGTGTTTCCCTGAGACACGTGCTAAATTAGGTTAAATATTTAGCTGGAAGTAAAAAGGCACAGCACACTCATCCAGAGCAAGAAAAGGTCAGAACGCTACTCCTGGATGAGCCCTCACACAAAGGCTCAGGACACAGAGACTGTGGCTTTCAGGGAACAGGGCACACGTCTGTGTGGTACCCGAATCATTCTCACTGCTTTGTGCTCACGCCCCATGAGCTCTGGCTAAGGGGATATCAGCTCTACTCGTTAAAGAAGAGACCATTGGAAGCATTTAAAATAAATGCCGGTGATTTTCAAAATCATAAGAGTTTCCAACAGGCTCAAGAGAACAGGAGGAACAAGGAGAAAAAAGATGGAGGGGAAATCTCCTGAAGGATAAAGGGTGATTGGGGCCGCGTGGATGCTGAGATTTTGTTTGTCTGGCTAATTTTCAGCAAATAGGATTTGTCTCCTCCTGCCTTCGTTTCCAGGTCTATTTCCTGCAGCTGTCACTGACTGGCTGTTTGGAAGCCCAGCGAATTCAATTCAGAGCTATGTTGTCCCTGAAATGTCAGTGTTGTCCCACTCAATGAAGAAACTGTGATGCCCTGGGATCAGGAGGGCTTATGAGATCAACAGTGCTAATCTGCTATCAAGGAGAACCTCAGTTTCCAACACTTAAGGCTAGAACTTACAAAATAAATTATTTCCTCAATTTAACTGAGCCTGATTTGGAGGGAATATGAAAGGTTGGGAAGTGAAGGTTCTTAATCCCAGGATTCCGGGCTGGAAAGAAGCTAGGCTGGAAAGCTGGGATTCTTCTTTTCTTACTCATGCTAAGAGCATCTATTATGACAGCCCATAATTGTATAGACATGGCCATTCCACAGGGCAAATTACATCCAATTAAAGGTCACTACTATCAAAACACAGCACAGCGTGGTTATCTACTGCATGCCTATAATTCTGGCTCGTGACTCTAGCACTAAAAGGGGTTAAGTGAGCATATGGAAAATCTCTTGTTAGGAGGAACCAAATGTAGTTCCAGCATTCCAGACCCAGAATGGAGAGTACAGTCTCAAAACACAAACCCATACGGATAAGTCGCAGACATAACGTAGTCGGTCAACTCTAACAGCGTAATCTGATGTTACTCATTACACATACACACCTGCCCTCTCCCAAATCAAATAGGACTCTCCCCAGTTACTCACCTACCATACCCTGACAAATGTCTGTACGCGTGGCTCCACCAACGATAAACTGAGGGCTGGGACACAATTCCTGAAAGCAACTGGGGACAAAACACAAGTCACAAGATGCCCAGTGATGGTGGCAGCAAGAGTGAAAGAACTTGATAGTCCCAAAAATTCGTGGAAGAGACCTAGGAGAACATTTACTGCACACACCGCATTTTATTGCTGAGGATGCTGAAGCCCAGAGAAGGCAGGAGAGCTGCCCACAGTCACACAGCCAGGGGTGGCAGAGCAGGAGCTGGAGCCCACGGCCAGCTCTTTATCGTGATACATACTGTGTGGGTGTGTGTGTGTGAAAGCGGGTATGGGGGAGGGTAGGAGAAAGGCAAAGGCTGAGATAATGTCATGAGGAGCTATGATCTCACCCATTCAGACAACACCCCTATTTACAGGGAGAGGACGAAACTAATGTTTAGCACTCTAACAAAATGCCCTGCGCCCTGTGGACACTCATTAAATACTTGACTCAGTGATGACCCCATGTGCTGAGGGAAACACTGAGGCGTCAGGAAGTGTCCTATACAGAGAGGAGAACTCAGCTCCATTCCCACATCTGACCTACGCTTCCCCTACTCACCTGCCTCAAAGTGGCAGCCCTACAGCCTTGTATAAAGCTGCTAGCTCCTACCTAAATGGGCCAAGACAGTGCCTTTGGACTGGCTTTTTTTTTTTTCTTCCAAATATTAAAAAAATTCATTAACTTGTTTTCTATTAAAAAAAAATATGTGCATATGGGTAAAAAAAAATCTAACAGTAAATAATGCTGTAAAACAAAAAAATTCCTTCTACTTCACATTCTTTGCTGTTAACATTTCTTATGTATCCTTCCAGAAACCGTCTTTTGATTTAAAAGCACACTTACATATATATCCATTTTTTATCTTGTACATCTTTCTTTAGCACATATAGAGCTTTATCATTTCATTATAAGTACCATGAGTTATTTAGTCAGCCCTCCAATGATGGGACTTAGTTCTGTTTGTTTGTATGTTTGTTTGTTTGTTTGTTTCAATCTCTTGCCATCTCTAGTGGCAATTTAAAGAGAGAAGTGGCATGAGTCAGACTAGGGGTTCTAAAAGTGGACAGCTGCAAATTCTAATCCCAGGTGCTTGACAGCTCCCAGTCTCCAGACATCCTCTCTTGGCAGACAAAAGGTGGAGAGACTTAAAAATTGAATAAATAAAAACAGAGAGACAAAAAAATGTTGAATGTAGTTTGTTTTTAAAAAAAAGAAGGAAAAAGTTGCTTCATGGAGAAGGAAGGGCAGGGAGCACGTGAACAGAGGTTTAGCAGAATCTCTCTTGTTAAAACCTTCTTAAAAGAGTCTCCTGTTGGAATTCCCTAGCGGTCTAGTGACTGAAAAAAAAAAAAAAAAAGTATCCTGTTCCTCATCTCCCATGCATCCATCAGTCTACTGAAATCTGGCTCCGATCTCCAACGGCTTCATGAAACTCTTCTCACCTGAGTCACCAGCAATCACGGAAGGAGCTTTGTTCCCCTGAATCTCACTGTTCTTTACACTTGGTACTGTGGCCTATTCCCTCCTTCTGAAACCCTCCTCTCTTGGCCTCTGTGTCCTTACTTGCTCTTGACTTTCTCACCTCTCTACTCCTTGTCAGTCTCCTTTAAGGGTTCCTCTGCTCTCCTCATCCCCAGGATCAGGGAACCCCTGGGCTGGGTCCTCAGTCCTCGGCATGACCCCATTTCATAGAGCAATAACATACCCGAAACCTTCTCCCTGGGTGACATCATCCAGACCCGTGGTTTCAGCTACTAACTATAGAATTTGCTGATGCTCCCCAAATCACTCCTCTGAGCTGTACATTCAGTTACCCACGTCACACTGTCCATACGGTAGAAGCTCACTAGACTCATATCTAATAATCTACCTAGCTCGGCTAACATATTAAGTTTGGTTTGGAAGACAGAGTGGTTTGCAAAGGCTGGAGGCAACTGAAAGCGTTATAACCAGAACGACGCTAAGGGGTTCATAGGCAGGTGGAATGTTCATTTGGCTACGGTTAGTCATCAGCATATTTCAAAACGCACACCAGCCTCCACCAGGAGAAAACAATAAAAAAATGCCATGACTCAGATGTTGTGTCAATCTCTCAGGGGCCACAGAAAGTCCTCATCCTTGCAAGGAGATCACAGCTCAGCATTATGCCTGAAGAACATTTCCAAAGTCTTCTCTCCATTGTTAACTTCCTACTGGAACTCCTATCAGATCAGAGATACAAAGTAACATGGCAGCCAAAGATGTTTATAAGAGGCAAGCCTCAGTAAAGAGGCAGGCTCCCACCTCCCCCACTCTTGGGACATTATTTTTTTCTTCCTTAAAAACAAACTTGTCGGACTTTCCTGGTGATACTGTGGTTAGGAATCCGCCTGCCAATGCAGGGGACACAGGTTCCAGCCCTGGTCCGGGAAGATCCCATATGCCGCGGAGCAACTAAGCCTGTGCGCCACAACTACTGAGCTTGCGCTCTAGAGCCCACAAGCCACACCTACTGAAGCCCACGTGCTGCAGCTACTGAAGCCCGCGTGCCTAGAGCCTGTGCTCCGCAACAAGAGAAGCCGCCGCAATAAGAAGCCCGCACTGCAAAGAAGAGTGGCCCCAGCTCGCCGCAACTAGAGAAAGCCCACACACAGCAACGAAGACCCAACGCAGCCAAAAATAAATAAATAAATAAATAAATTCATTTAAAAACCCCAAACAAACATGTCTTTTTAGTACTTCTTTTGCTTTTAGAAATGTTTACTATTTCTCAAGTAAAGATCTCAAAACATTCCATAAACTCAAATTATTCAAGCCTTATATCAGCCTCTGATGAAAGGGCGCAAGAGAAACACCGGTTATCAGTAAGGAATTCAAGGTAGGAAGTGATTTAAACCACACATTCTCAGTGACTTGGTGACTTGGAAACATTGCTCCCCAGGGCATTAGTCCATGTCTGATAGTCTATGTTTGGTATTACAGGAGCCCTGGCTGTGCACTTCCGGGAAACTCAGTGATGTCGCCACGTTTTGTCATCATCACCATTGATTATGGCCACATTACTCAGCTCAGCACTCCTGTCGCTCTTGGATCTGGCCCCATTTGACGTTTCCCACAACACTCTCTGTTTCCCAAGGTGCTCCCTCTCCCCTAATTACAATGCACCACTGCCTTCCTCTGAACGTGCTGGCTCTGAATGCATATCCACAGCCCTGTGCCTTTGCTCACACCTGTGCCTTCTTGGTCTCTATCATGACCCTCTTCTTTTACCAACCCCCCCATCCCCCGCTCAGATGTCTGCCCCAATCCCACAGTCAGTTTAACTGCTTCTGCCCCTGAACTCCCATACATATTTATATTTCACTCTCTGGACATTCTGTCTTATACTAATTGCTAGAGATAGATCATAGCATTGAGCATCTATTATGTGCCAGGTACTGTGTTAAACCCATCCTCTCATTTAAGCCTCCCAATAACCTGATGAGATAGGTCATATTATTATTCCCATTTTATAGAGGAGGAAACTGAGTCCCGGGGAGGTTAGTAACTTAGCCACAGTCACAGAGCTAGTAAATGGCAGAAAGGGAACCAGAATCCTGATCTACCTGATGCCTAAACCCAAGCTCTTAGTCATTCTGCTGCCTGTCAGCTGTCAATTGTCTCTCTTCCCAACTAGCAAAAGCTCCACAAAGGCTCCACATTATGATCTGCACATGACCAGCACTCAAAAAATCAAGGCTGAATTAAAAATTGCAAATTCATTCATTCAAGAGGCAGCAACTGAAAACAAAGAGTGGAAGACCCAAACTGAGGCCTCTCCCCTTCATCCTTATCCTAGCCTCCCAAAGTTCAACCCGCCGTGTCTCTCTCAACTTGGGATGGCCATTTCACCGGCCCCTACCATGCAGCTGGCATTGCCTCACTTCTCTCTGTGTATTTCTCCTTAAGATCAGTGAACCGCTTAATTACAAAAAAATGGACAGAGAAGAATCTCATTGGCTGGGCTGCACTAGGGCCCACACACACTGGGCGTCCCTCAAACCATAGGGGCCCAGGTTGGGTGTCGACCCAGAGTGACGGGCAAGCTGGGAAATGGGAAGTAGCTTCTAGGAGCACCCCCTGCTCTCACACAGCCAGTCATGCCCTTTGTGATAGGATCATTGTCCTTGCCCAACACTAGTGGGGGGAAAATCGCCTTAGGATCATGAATAGCCAAAAGTTTCTCCTGAGAACCCATGCTTGACCATGAGATCTTCAGTCTGGGCAAACTTGTCTTCCAACCCTTGGAATAAGAGCCCAACCAAACTTTACACTCAGGACTTAAAATAGGCAGAAACACCCAGCAGGGGCAGGAGGTCAAATTTTATGATTTCAGAAAACATCTAAGTATCAAGCTTTATTTATTATTGAGAGGGCAGAAACAAATATACATATATATTTAGCCCATCTCATCTCCTTTCCCCCAAAGGCAAGTAAAAATTAACATCTTTATGGGAACCAAGGTTATAAGAGCCACATCTGGGCAGCTGGCTTAAAGTTCCTAAGACTGAAGTGGTAAGGGGTTACCCTCAAAAGCAGCAAATGAAACAAAAAAGTAAACAACCCAATTTTAAAATGGGCAAAGCACATTTTTGTGCTTTGGAGAAGTAGACATTTCTCCAAAGATGATGTACCAATGATCAACAAGTACATGAAAAGATGGTTAACATCACTAATCATTAGGGAAATGCAAATCAAAACCGTGATGAGATACCACTTCACACCCACTAGGATGGCCCCCACCACAAAACAGAAAATAACCAGTGAGGGTGAAGATGTAGAAAAATTGGAAGCCTGTGCACCGGTGTTGGGGATGTAAAATGGTACAGTGGCTATGGAAAACAATATGGTAGGTCCTCAAAAAATCAAAAGTAAATTACCATATGATCTAGCAATTCTGCTTCTGGATGTAAACCCAAAACAATTGAAAGCAGGGTCTCAAAGAGCTATTTGCCCACCCATATTCACAGAAGCATGATCCACGATAGCCAAGAGATGCAAGCAAACCAAGTGTCTATTGATGGATGAATGGATAAATAAAATGTGAAATATGCATACAATGGAATACTATCCAGCCTTAAAATGGAAGGAAGTGCTGTCACATGCTACAACATGCATGCATCTCAAGGACATTATGCTAAGTGAAATCAGCCAGTCATAAAAGGACAAATACTGCATGATTTCACTTATATATGAGGTACCTAGAGTAGTCAAACTCATAGAGACAGAAGTAAAATGGAAGGAAGGATGTGGAGTTAATGAGTGCGCAGTTTCAGTTTTGCAAGATGAAAAAGTTCTGGAGATGGTTGGTGACAATAGTTACACAGGAAATTATTGTTACTCAACTATACACTTAAAAATGGTTAAGATGGTAAATTATATGTTGTGTGTATTTTACCACAATGTAAGAAAAAAAGAAGAAGAAAGAGAGGGAGGAAGGAAGGGAGGGAGGAAGGAAGGAAGGAAGGAAGGAAGGGGGGAGGGAGGGAGGGAGGAAGGAAGGAAGGGAGGGAGGGAGGAAGGATGGAAGGAAGGAAGGAAGGGGGAAGGGGGAGGGAGGGAGGAAGGGGAGGGGAGGGAAGGGGAGGAAAGAAGAGCAAATGAACTCATTGGTGCACCTCATTTCTGGACACCCCAACCTTCTTGCAGGCCCCTGAGAGACTTCAAGGGAAGAAAGAAATGAAGCATTTAGGAACAGCCTGAGTTTTCCCGGATTCCAAGGCACGTCCCCAATAGAGAAAGAATCAGGGTCATTACAAACTCAGGAGTCTATTCAATAATCTGTAAGATCTTGGAGGATAAAACTGGGTCCTATCGTGTGATGTGTGAGCACAGCCTGGTCAAAAGCAGCTGAGTGAGAATCCTTCACTGATGACTGGGGATGGAGAGGGTACTTTCTGACAAGCTTTTATTTGTGTATCTGAAAACTCCCAATAATGGGAGTACTTCAGTCCACATTAATCAGGTTCTACTACCTCATGGTCCGGCTTTTATAGCATTTTGTTGACAGGCGCAAATCAGCATCCCAGTCTGAAATTACCATATTTACGTGGACAGTGAGACCAGGTGAAGACACATTTTAGGGGAGAAGGTGAAATGTGTTTGAGGAGGTGAGGGCTTTAAGAATTTCAAATGAAAGAGAAAAACTAGGCAAAGGCTAAAGACACCTGACTTTGGTCACAGAGTGAAACCTTCTCCCCTCCCCCCATATCCATCTCCCCTCCCCCAAGCTCCTTGGGGTCCTTCAATTCCGCTCGAATGTATTCTCCTCCCCTAAGTCTTTCCATCATTCAGTCCTAACATCCCACATTGCCATGCCCGTGGTTTATGCCTCTGTTAGCACTTCCTTCATTCTGCCCAGGATGTCAGTCCTTTATTCATGTGTCTGCCTCCCCGCAATCTCCCTCAGAGCCGAGACCCCGGCTCATTCCTCAGTTTCTCCCCGACCACCTTTCCAAACAGGGCAGAGCCAATGCCTGGCCCAAAACAGAGGCCTAAAAAAACTGTCTGTTGAAATGAAATGTGGCTGCCAACTCTTGACATTAGAATATAAAACCATGGTTCCGGGCTTTCCCTGGTGGCACAGTGGTTGGGAATCTGCCTTCCAATGCAGGGGACAAGGGTTCGAGCCCTGGTCTGGGAAGATCCCACGTGCAGTGGAGCAACTGGGCCCGTGAGCCACAACTACTGAGCCTGCGCGTCTGGAGCCTGTGCCCCGCAACAAGAGAGGCCGCGACAGTGAGGGGCCCGCGGACCGCGATGAAGAGTGGCCCCCGCTCGCCGCAACTAGAGAAAGCCCTCGCACAGAAACGAAGACCCAACACAGCCATAAATAAATAAATAAATAAATAAACCCAAAGTTTAAAAACCATGGTTCCCAATCTTGATTTTGCCAATATCCCAGAGGGCCCACATAGGTTCTAGAGGGGCATGGAAGATGGCCATGGGGGGCTGGAGGGGAGTAGGGCAAAGAAGTTATCCTCAGAGGTGGCAACTGTTGTGTAAAATTGATAGGATGAAAACAGGAGGGGTAGAGAGAGCTGGAGTTAAAGGGTGATTTTGACCACGTCCAAGGAGTTATTCTCTCCTTATCCTCCCTCTTCAACCATTGCCAAGAAAATAAGGACCATGGCTTGATTTTCCCATCACGGTCTAGAAGACAAACGGCCCCCTGGCCAAGGGTCACAAAGCGTGTTCTCTTATGAGACTTGTGGGCCAGGCACTGAGCAGAGCGCTTCAAGGGATTATCTCAATTCTCACAGCCACTCTGTGTGGGGGGGCTCCTATCCTTGAGGTTAAATCACTGACAAGGGTCACAGAGCAGTAGGTCATGGGTCCAGGTTTTGGGGGGTTGGTTCTACATCCCTTGCCCTTGAGATCTGGGGTCGGGGGTACCAGTGACAGCATCCCAGAGCCCCTGACTCCCATCTGTATCCACAGACCCCCAGCTCCACCTCTCCACTCCCTAGCCCCAATAGAACAATGGCAATTCATAACCCTAAGCAACCCTGCACACTTCAGCAACGACGTCACAGTGTACCCCAGGACTGATTACTTCTAGCATTGGTTTTTTCCGTCTTGCACTGGCCCAGGGGTCCTATGCAACAGCTACCATGCCTTCTGTGCCTGTTATGTGCCAAGCACTGTGCTCTGACCTTTATCTCCAGTCCTTGTACCAACACTGAAAAATAAGATGCCAGTAGCACCATTTTACAGATGAAAAAACTGAGGATCACAGCGATTATCTGTCCAAGACCGCACAGGCAGAGGCAGGATTCAAATCTAACTTGTCTGGTTCCAAAGCCAGTGCATGCTCTTCCCTCTATACCTTATCACCTCTGCAAAGATGATTTTTAAAGTGGAGGGGTGGGGGTAGGCTGAAATACGGGATACAGGAACGTAGGGTCAAGAACCATAACTTCTCCCTCAGCTACTTCTGACCAGAAGCGAGGACCCTCCATCCTGACACTCAACAGCAAACCCATCTCCTTACCGTGGGCCGCTTCCAAACAACGCCTTGAGTTTGGGGGGGAGCATGGTCCAAGATCCTTGTAGCCCAACGCTGATGGGCACGCTGAGAACTCTGGATCCTTAAATAGGACCCCTGAGTCCAAGCACTTCTGCCTCAGGGTCTCAAAGTCCTGGCCCAAGTACTTCACGGCTTTCTGGCTGAAGCCAAGACCTTCAGCTGCCGCCTGCTGCTGGGATACTCTAGCCGCCAGCGCTGCCATGGTCGAGGGCTCCGTGGGGTAGACAGAAGGGCAGAGCTGCTCTGTGCTGTCAGATCTGCCCCACTGGGAGGGGAGCTATAAGGCAGTGTGAAGGGGAGGTGGAGCAGGTAATCATTTTACCTGAGGCCCTGCTCCAGAGGGAAGTGAGTCACAACCAGGAGCAAATGTGTACCCAAGGTGTAAATGAATCTGCCCCCACCCTCCCCTTCTGCCTTTCAGCAGACAGTTTGGAGGCTGGGAAACTTCCAGGGCCCCTCCCAGGCCATTAGCCTAAGAAATCCGTTAGGATCACAGCCATCCATCCCCATCTCTTTGCAAGACCTGCTTACTTCCCATTGGCCCCATCAGCTGAGATGAGAAGGCCTGTTGGGCAGCTTGAGGCCAGTATTTTCCAAGGAACTGGTTCTCTGCAGGAGAGCAAGGGGTTAGAGGGGTCTCCTTTCCTTCCAGAAATGTTTAGTTCCGTATTCGCTAGAAGGACAAAAATATCAGAGAAGGGTGATTCATGGAGTGGACCAGAGTAACCCCAAGCAAAGGTGTCCCTCCTACAAGTGAAGAGTTTGGCCTTTGCCTGGGTATCTATCCCAACAGCACCAGTAATTAGCTCTGTCACCTTGGGCAAGTTATTTAACCTCTCATCCCCTTAATTTTCTCACCTATAAAATGAAAGGTAATAGTAGGCCCTACCTTATAGGGTTGTTTGGAAGGGTGATGAGATAGTACATGGAATTTGCTTAGAATAGTACATAAGAAGCACTCAGGAAATGCCAGTCATCATTATTCCTAGGAACCAGGACCAGAAAGAGAAGGCCTGGGGAATAAGAGTTGTGGGTTCTAACCTCAGAAGGGAAATGGGCTCTGGGACCTTGCATTAATCGCTTTTCTCAGGTTCCAATTTCCGAGGCCTGGTCTACCCTAAGGATGTGGAACATCAGTGAGTTTTGAAACTGGAAGGGGGAGTGGCTGGAAAATGGTCCTCCAAAGATACTGAGTCCCAAACTCTAGAACCTGTGAATAGTACATACCTTATTTGGAAAAATGATCTTTGCAGTGGTGATTAAGTTAAGGATCTTGAAATGGGGAGATTATTGTAGCCCTAAATGCAATCACAAGTGTCCTCATGAGACGGAGGCAGAGGGAGATTTGACAACAGACAAAAAAGGAGAAGGCAATATATCCACAGAGGCAGAGACTGGAGTGATGCTGTCACAGGCCAAGGAATGCCAGCAGCCACCAGAAGCTGGCAGAGGCAAGGAATGAATCCTCCCCTAGAGCCTCTGGAGGGAGTATGGCCTTGCCGACATCTTGATTTCAGCCCAGTGAAACTGATTTTAGACTCCTGCCCTCCAAAACTGTGAGAGAACATATTTCTGTTGTTTTAAGCCACCAAGTTCCTGATAATTGGTTACAGCAGCCTCAGGAAAGGAATCCAGTATGTGTGAGAATCCGTGAAGCACTTGCTTAAAATGCTGATTGCTACCACTACTCCCCCTCCCCCAAAAGGTTCTGATTCAGTGTGTGTGGGGTAGGACCCAGGAGTCTGCAGTGTTTAAACTGCTATCCCGGAGATGATGCCAAACGCAGAGGTCCTCGGTCCACGCTCTGAGAAGCGCTGAACAAGCTGACCTCTGAGGCCTCTGGTTCCAACCTTCTAAGCCAGCAACAGTCTGTGAGTAAAGGACTTCACCAGATGGGCAGGTCTTGGCAAGCAGAAAGAAGGGTCTGTTCCCCACATGTCCAGGATAAAACATGGTTTCTCAGGTTTCACCAGAAATTCAAGGCCAAAATGACCTTCAGAGGCTCAAGGTGGCATCAGAAAGACTTGACTATGGCCCTGGTCCCTCTGGGAGCCCCACCTGTGTTTCCTCAGCACCGTTTTCCCCTTGATTCAATGTCTCCTTCCACTAGTAAGCTCATCCAAAGTCCATGGTTACATTTTCACCAGCTCCCAAAGTTGACCCTGGTCTCACCTGGGTGGCCCCATCCTCCTTTAAAACCAGAACCATAATTCCTCCATTCAGTCAACACAGAATCCTCTCAAACACACTGGATTCCAGGAGCAATCTAGCAACTCTGCGTGGGAAAGGAAAGGAAATATTTATTTTTACTTTTGAATCTACTGCCTAATTATCTGGAGCTTGTGATTGACATCCTTGACCAATCTTTCTCTACTCAGAGCAGACATTTCAAGCACAAATCCAACCATGTCCTTTCCAAGCCTAAAGCCCCCCAGTGGCCGTCCATCTCTCTTAGGAGAACAAGGCGGAGGGAGGGCCTGCACGCCTACAAGACCCTCAGCAGACTGGCCCTTTGCTCGCTCCCCGCCCCTCTCCCATGCCCCTCCTCCCTCTCTGCTCTCCACCTCCTGGCCTCTTTCAGATCCTGGAATGTCGTACTCTGTCCCACTTGAGGACTTTGCACCTGCTGTGCCCTCCCCCGGAAATACCCTCTCCCCACCCCCGCTCTGCCTTCAGACCCCAAATGCCCCAGGGAAGGCTTCCTAGACCACCCCCCCCATGCAAAGCCATCCCCCTCCCATATGCTCTCACAGCGGCCTGCAATGCCCTGCCCAGCATCATTTAATGAATGCCCCTCCACCCCACCACGCTCTGATCTCCACGAGGACAATTGTGTTTGTTTTGCTCATCACCGTGTCGCTGGAGCCTGGAAAGCTCCTGGAGCATAGTAGGGACTGAATAAGTGTTTGCTGAATGAATAAACACCCACCAGGTATAAGATGCCCAGTGTTTGGATAGATACATACCAGGTATAGTGGACCCAGCATCTTCAGGCAGGGATCCCATGGGATTGTTTTCCCTGCTTCCGTTTCTCCCCGAGCCTCCCGGAAACACTCCCTTTAGACTGACTGAAATGAACAAGCCCTTCTCCATCTAATCACAGAGTACGCACAGCTGGTAATTTTCCTTCTCCATAAGGGTCTCCTTTGGGGTTAGCAATCTCTTTCCCACCCCACCTGCCTAAATCACCTCCCTCGTCACATCCAGATGCTGCATGAATAAATTCATCCTCATCTAGGCAGACAGGTCTGAGCTGCTGGGAACAGAACCCTCATTTCCCGAGCCAGGAGCCGTCTCTGCTCACCAGCCCCACCTGAGCTGACAGCCAACGTCTCCCCGTTACCCAGCCGGGCTCCCGCTGGCCCTGTCAACCTGGACAGACATCTCCCCAGCCTCACACCTCAGACACCCCACAAGAGCCACCGCCAGCTCCACCCAGGAAGCCCAGGATCCACGACAGAGGCCGATGAGGCCGGGCAGAAACACACCTGTCAGCAGCGACTAGTAAGAACTCTTCTTGGCAAACAGCGTTGGTGAATGCAGCTCAGACAGAGCACTCAGCTTATCCACAGCGGCTCTTCTCGGCCAGAAGGATAAGGCTGCATTGTGCCCTCAGCAAGGAAGACAAATCACCCCAAAGCCCAAGTGTGCTTTTCAGACAAAGTCTGCAAATCTCGTTATCATGCAGAACCTTAACTTCAGTCTCTCTCCTGGGCCTTCCCATTTCAGAATTCTAAGGCAAGCATGGAGTGAATCCAGTGTCAAGAGGATTACAGAGTTCTCATACATTGCTGGTGGGAATGGAAAATATACAGGCACTTTGGAAAATAGTCTGGCAGTTCCTCGAAATGCTAAACACAGAGTGACAGAGTAACTTCTAGTAACATTCCACGCCAGGGAATTGAAACAGACTTGAAAACTCAAGTCCACACAAAAACTTCTACTCCAATGCTCATAAGACATTATTCACAGTAGCCAAAAAGTGGAAACAGCCCAATGTCCGTCAACGCATGAATAGACCAACAAAATGTAGTATAGCCATGCAACTGAATATTATTCAGCCATAAAAAGGAATGAAATACTGACATATGCTACAACATGGATGACCCTGGAAAATATTATGCTAAGTGAAAGAAGCCAGTCACAAAAGACCACAAGTTGTATGCTTCTAGTTATATGAAATATCCAGAATAGGCAAGTCCACAGAAACAGAGTAGATTATTGGTTGCCAGAAACTGAGCAGAGAGGGGAACTGGGACTGACTACAAATAGGTATGAGGTTTCTTATCGGGGTGATGGAAATTTTCTGGAATTAGATAAGCAGTGATGGTTGCACAACATAGTGAATACAATGGAAAAAATCACAGAATTGTATACTTTAAAATGGTGAGTTTTTATTATGTGAATTATATCTCAATTAAAAAATTTAAATAAAAGAAATTAGTATTACAGAGAAGGTGGCCTGCTGTGATCCACGTGTTCATTAGTCGTCTCTAAGTAAAAGATGGGTTCCCCGTCTGCCCAGGGCAGGAAGTATCCCATCACTCCAAAGGGTGCCAGAGCTGTAAGACTGAACCCTATCTAACCAGCCCCGAGAAAACAGAAGGCTGGGAAGGCCAGATGTGTGGGCTCATCCCTCACCAGGTCTGTGGGATCGCACACCACCCCAGTCTCTCATCCCTGGCAGGAAAGGGTGGATCCGCTCAAGCCCAGCTAGGAGACCAGCTGAGACTGCCCCCAAGTGGCCAACCCAGATCCTGCGGACCCACTGTGACTAATGTAAAAACTTACGTTTGAATAGAGGTAGCACTTTCAAGTCCATGACCCATTAGAGAGTCACAGCAAGTCTGTGGGTAGATTGTATTGTCAGGCTAACCCAAAGTTACTCACATGGCAAACTCGACCCTAAGTCTTCTGATTTTATTTATTTATTTTGTTGTTGTTGTTTTTCAGTATTTTTTTAAATTAATTCATTTATTTATTTTTATTTTTGGCTGCTTTGGGTCTTCGTTGCTGCACGCAGGCTTTTCTCTGGTTGCGGCGAGCGGGGGCTATTCTTCATCGCAGTGTGCAGGCTTCTCATTGTGGTGGCTTCTCTTGTTGCAGAGCACGGGCTCTAGGCGTGCAGGCTTCAGTAGTTGTGGTGCACGGGCTTAGCTGCTCCGTGGCATGTGGGATCTTCCCAGACCAGGGCTTGAACCCGTGTCCCCTGCAATGGCAGGCGGATTCTTAACCACTGCGCCACCAGGGAAGCCCAGTCCAGCCTACTCGTAAAAGGAGGGAATTAGCCTCCACCTCTTAAAGGGAGGAGTATCAAAGAATTTGTGAGCATATTTTTAAACCACGACAGCTTGACTGTATTCTTTATTCCAGTCGTGTTCAGCTGTGCAGGTACAGGTGCAGGTGCAGGCATAGAATAGGTGGAAAGTTGGATTAAACAGGGTTATGAACACCTGAGAACAGGAAATCTAAGAACCAGAGTCTTGATGGTACCAGGCTTTCTGAGGTCAGAAGTTGAATTCTGCTGAATGTTGGATACTCATAGCTCCCCCAGCCTCAGTATCAGGACTTGTGGCTCCTTCCACCACTGCCCTCCTGTTAGCACGCCTCTGTTCTGGTCAACCATCTATTTCTGTCTGGCTATCAGCTGGCCTCCTTGGACTGCTCATCATTTTTGCTCCAGTACAACTCTGAGTTTCCCACGGCCCATCATGTCCTCTCCAGCTCCAACTCTCTCTCTTGACTTGTCAAGTAAGTGAAACTCCCACCACTAACTAGCAAATCATTCCTTCTGTGTTTCTCAGTCCAGTTTCCCAAGAGAGAGAATCTAACTGGCCCCACTCCCCTTTTGGAGCCAGGCCACATGAGTCCTATGTCACTGACCAGGTTAAGGGATTAGCTGCTGTAACCATGAAGTCCATGCTCTGTCCATACCGCTTGGAGCCCGTCACCATTCTATGCACCTGGGCTCTGATGAGCGTCACCTGCCGGCAGCCCCTCCCTGTGTCTCTCTGTTGGAAGGATGCACTGCTCTCAGGCTGTCAGAGCCCACTTTGCCAGCAGTCACAGAAGCCAGAAGTGCCTCTCTAACCGGGGCCATCTGCCCTCCAGGGTGCTTGGTGACATACTAGAGCACAAACATATCTCTTTTTTGGACTCTCAATTTCACTCAAAGATGTTTTTTTGTAAGGCAAATTAGGTTTTTAATAAGAAACATATTTAAGGGCTTCCCTGGTGGTGCAGTGGTTAAGAATCCATCTGCCAATGCAGGGGATGCGGGTTTGATCCCTGGTCCGGGAAGATCCCACATGCCACGGAGCAACTAAGCCCGTGCGCCACAACTACTGAGCCTGAGCTCTAGAGCTCGCGAGCCACAACTACTGAGCCCATGTGCCGCAACTACTGAAGCCCGCACGCCTAGAGAATGTGTTCCACAACAAGAGAAGCCACCGCAATGAGAAGCCTGCACACCGCAACGAAGAGTAACCTCCTCTCGCCACAACTAGAGAAAGCCCGCGCGCAGCAACAAAGACCCAACGCAGCCAAAAATAAAAATAAATTTATTTATTTATTTATTTTAAAAAAAGAAATATATTTACGAAAATGCCAGATTCTTCCAAAGGATTTTGTATTTGCTCTTCTCCAAGTTCAAATGTCCTCATTTTAGTGGGTCAAGTTTTGAATGTGGGGGGGGGGGGAAACACATACATAAAAATATACGAAATAAAACACACCAAAAAAGGAAAGATAAACACAAAGATCAGAAGGGTTTTTCCTTCCATCTTGAAGAGGAGGGAGATGGGGTGGGAAAGGTATAGAAGAGAGGTATACATTTTAGGTAATGTTTTCATCCTCAGGTGGGTGGTGGATACATAGGAATTCATTATACTATGAACAAGAAATGAAAGAAAGCCATGCATGGACTAATGATGAGTTTGTGTCCTAAATCAAGGATTATAATTAATCTAATTTTGAACATTAACAGAAAAAATATTCCCACAGCAGGCAGAAGGGGAGATATTTATGGGCTGGGAATTTTGTGCAAAGAGCCTCAAATCTGATAAACCTGGTGCCACAGCAGAGCTTGGCATCAAATTGGATGGAAGGAAGGTACTCACAGCCCGTCAATCATTTTTCCCTTGCAGGCCATAGGCTGCACGGGAAAATAGCCACGTTTCTCATCTCCCCCCATCCCCATCACTAGGACAAAGAAAACACTGAATTTTCCACTGGGTTTTTCAAAGGGGAGGCAAAGGAAGAAAAAAAAAATCTTCATAGCTGTTTATCAGACTTCCAATTTCCAGCAAACTTTAGATGAGTGCCCCAAGCTGAACCTGTGAAAAACCAGGTGGTAACTTGGGCACATCATAGCAATTTCTCAAGGTTGATTCCAAAACGTCGAGGTAGATCCTTCCCACGGTTACTGTTTGAAAGTATGTCCTATCCAGTCTTTCTCCTAACTTTCCCTTGAGTTACTTCCTTCTTCTCCATGCCCACAGCCACAACTTAAGTACAATTCTTGTTTTTAAATTAATTAATTAATTTGTTTGTTTATTTTGGCTGTGCTGGGTCTTCGCTGCAGCTCGCGGGCTCTTAGTTGCAGCACGCGGGCTCTAGGGTCTGCGGGCTCAGTGGTTGCGGTCCGCGGGCTTAGTTGTAGTATGTGGGATCTTAGTTCCCCGATCAGGGATCGAACCCGGGGGGCTCCCTGCATTGGGAGCACAGAGTCTTAACCACTGGACCACCAGGGAAGCCCCTTAAGTACAATCCTTTATCCCTTCTAGCCTGGATCACAGCGATAGTCTTCCAAATTTCTCAAATCTCTCCAATCTCCAGTCTGATTGTTACTTTAAGCATTTCAATGCCCCTCATCTTGCCTTAAAGTTGACGTCCCAACTCCTTGCCATGGCATCGTGACTCTCACCACCTGGCTTCTACCCCAGCCCCATTACCACAGCAACCCTATCTGCCCATGCTTCCTCCATACAGAGCTATGGGAAACTCCCCCAAACCTACCATGCCTTTTTACAACCCCCCCATGCTCCCTCTAACTGAAATGACAGTCACCCTGTTCTCTCCCTGCTTTGCCATGACCCATCTTTCTAGATTACATTCAAGTATCAATTTTCCAGAAAGGCTCCCAAGGTAAAGGCCATCCTGTGCTTTACACTGAAGTGTAATCATCGGTTTGCTTCTTGGTTCTGAATTTCCTCCACTCCTCCTCCCATTAGAGTTAAAATTCCTTGCATGCAGGGACTGCATTTTTCATCCCTATGTCTCCACTCACCCTTCCCCCACCCCATTATCTCAAACCCCTTTCCTGTGGCCCAGTACCCAGCACATATCAGATATTCAATACATGTTTGATGAACGAATAACTAGCTAAACATACAAGTTATATTCAGGCTTTGTATCTTGCATCCTTGGATTAGCAAAAGACAGAGTATAATTAAGCCCAGGATGGGTAAAATTATAGGAATTTCAGTACACATGTATCCTGAGGGCTCTTATTTTATGTGTAATTCTCTGAAAAGTTTTGCAAGTATGACTTAAACCAAGACAACGTAAGCGGTTAATGAAGGGCTAGGGGGATCTAGACAAAATAGTAATATAAATGCAGCCAATAAGAGCCCTAGACCAAGAGTCTGTAGTGGATTCCATCCTCCGCCCTGTCCCATCCTCATGGTGACCTGGAGAAGTCACTTTTCTCCCAGGTCTTCCTTTGCTCACCAGACACAGAGGACACGGGGGGCACAGAGCACAGCTCCACTATGCGCTCAACCAAGCTACACGTGTCCGGAGGAGAGCGGCTCCCGGGCCAGATGAACGCAGCCATCAGCCCTGGAGCTGGGACAAGCCGTGCCAGGGGAAGGCGAGGGGCGCTCCTTTGCGGTTACTGCGCACTCACGCGCGCGCAGTGCACAGCACTGCCCTGCACGTCAGGGCCCTGACTGAGCCCTTTGCTTCCATCACCCTCTGTTTCAGCAACAACAGTAGCAGTAGCAGTAGCTACTGTGCAGTAGCAACTCTCATCCACCACGTTTTACAGATGTGGAAACTGAGTTTCATCACACAGTTCATAAATAGCGGAACCAGGACTTGGCAGCAGGTTTGTCTCACCTAAAAGCCCATGCTCTTCTCCGGGATACCATATTGACACTGTTTAAAGAGACATATGATCGCTTGGAAACACACAGAATGAACGCTGGAGTTGAACTTGGCAGAGGCTGCTTTCTTGTCACAGACAGACCCCACCCACAGGGACTGCCAGGTTCCCGTTGCCAGTGGGAGGTGAGACTCGTTACGTAGCAGGTAACAAGGGCCAGGAGGTCCAGAGCGAGCCCAGCTCCTCCCTGCAGACATGGCGGGGATGTGGTTTCTCTGATCAGCTGAGATTCTATCTAGCTGAAATTAGAGCTGCAAGCAGCAACCGTCAGTGGCAAGGAATTTTTAAAGGTTATCAAAGCCAAGGTGTTCTGACTCCAGCAGCTGGTGGTCTCTGCTGCCTCCTAGATCCCTGTCTCATCCCAACCTGCCCTGTGGATTCATTTAAAACCAAGTGCCTCGTGTAACAGTGTCTGCGTAGTAACACTCTTTTCCTGTTTCGCTCCTCAGAGGGTGGTAGCTAGCTGGTTTTTCCAAAAACACTTATAAAGACTATTTTAAACATATTTATAAGCAGCTATGGCATTCTGAGAATTGAGAAAGGGAAAGAATCATGCATTCATCCTGCCTTTCCAGTATGGACTGTATTTCAGGGTAAGTAGTTGATAAGGCAATGCCTTTCTGTATAGAAGAATTGCAAATTTGTAATAGAACAAATAACAGAATTAGAAGAGTCACCATTTTGCAACCTTTGAAGAAATAATGGGCTTAAGCAGCCACCAATGCATGATAAAACTATTAGATGAAAAGTTAATTAGAAACTTTATAATGGATGGATCAGGCTGACAATACCTAAACGCATTTATCCATCTGCACATCACTAAAAATGTGAGATTATTGATTTCTTACATGATCTCCTAGGATATACAACACAAGTCCACCCGTGAAGAATTCTATCCTCTCCCTAAAACTGAACTTAAATCTGATAAAACCTCTAGATCTAATTGCCATTTTAGAGAAAATCAAAGATTAGGGGGGGCTTCCCTGGTGGCACAGTGGTTGAGAGTCTGCCTGCCAATGCAGGGGACACGGGTTCGAGCCCTGGTCTGGGAAGATCCCACGTGCCGCGGAGCGACTGGGCCCGTGAGCCACAACTGCTGAGCCTGCGCGTCTGGAGCCTGTGCTCCGCAACAAGAGAGGCCGCGATAGTGAGAGGCCCGCGCACCGCGATGAAGAGTGGCCCCCGCTCGCCACAACTAGAGAAAGCCCTCGCACAGAAACGAAGACCCAACACAGCCAAAAATAAATAAATAAATTTATAAAAAAAAAAAAAGTTGATCATTGTTGAAGCTGATGATAAGTACAAGAGAGCTCATTCTGCTTCTCTTTTTACTTTTGTGTAGGTTTTACATGTTCTATAACAAGATGGTCAAAATAGAATAAAATAAAAGCAAAAGGTCTTTTGCTTCTAGTAATAGTAGGTCAGGTTATTCAAAACGATCCTCCCACTAAGGACAAAAATAAAAAATCTGGATGAAGGTGTTTAAATTTAAGAGCATTAAAAGCTAATGAGGGGGGACTTCCCTGGTGGCGCAATGATTAAGAATCCGCCTGCCAATGCAGGGGACACGGGTTTGAGCCCTGGTCCAGGAAGATCCCACATGCCGCAGAGCAACTAAGCCCATGCGCCACAACTACTGAAGCCCACACACCTAGAGCCTGTGCTCCACAACAAGAGAAGCCACTGCAATGAGAAGCCTGCGCACCGCAACGAAGAGTAGCCCCTGCTCCCCGCAACTAGAGAAAGCCCGTGTGCAGCAACAAAGACCCAACACAGCCAAAAATAAATAAATAAAATAAATAAATGTTTTTTAAAAATAGCTAATGTGGGGGCTTCCCTGGTGGCACAGTGGTTAAGTATCTGCTTGCCAATGCAAGGGACACGGGTTTGAGCCCTGGCCCAGGAAGATCCCACATGCCACGGAGCAACTAAGCCTGTGCACCACAACTACTGAGCCTGAGCTCTAGAGCCCGCAAGACACAACTATTGAGCCCACATGCCACAACTACTGAAGCCTGCGCACCTAGAGCCCGTGCTCCGCAACAAGAGAAGCCACCACAATGAGAAGCCCGCGCACCGCAACGAAGAGTAGCCCCCGCTCACCGCAGCTAGAGAAAGCCTGTGCACAGCAATGAAGACCCAACACAGCCAAAAATTTAATTAATTAATTAATTTTATAAAACAGCTAATGAGGGACTTCCCTAACCCTCTTGCACTGTTGGTGGGAATGTAAATTGATACAGCCACTATGGAGAACAGTATGGAGGTTCCTTAAAAAACTAAAAAAAGAATTACCATATGACCCAGCAATCCCATTACTGGACATATATCCAGAGAAAACCATAATTCAAAAAGACACATGCACCCCAATATTCATTGCAGCACTATTTACAATAGCCAGGTCATGGAAGCAACCTAAATGCCCATCGACAGACGAATGGATAAAGAAGATGTGGTACATATATAGAATGGAATATTACTCAGCCAAAAAGGAACGAAATTGGGTCATTTGTAGAGATGTGGATAGCTCTAGAGACTGTCATACAGAGTGAAGTAAGTCAGAAAGGGAAAAACAAATATCGTATATTAAAGCATATACGTGGAACCTAGAAAAATGTTATAGGTGAACTGGTATGCAGGGCAAAAATAGAGACACAGACGTAGAGAACAAACATATGGACACCAAGGGGGGAAAGTGGTGGGAGGGGTGGTGGTGGGATGAATTGGGAGATTGGGATTGACATGTATACACGAATATGTATAAAATGGATAACTAATAAGAGCCTGCTGTATAAAAAAATAAATAAAATAAAATTCAAAAAAAAAAAGCTAATGAGGGACTTCCCTGGCGGTCCAGTGGTTAAGACTCCACGCTTCCACTGCAGGGGCATGGGTTCAATCCCTGATTAGGGAACTAAGATCCCTCATGCCACAGTGCAGCCAAAAAAAAAAAAAAGCTAATGAGGATGAACCAGATAAATTCTAGGAAGAAGCCAGAGAGATAAGTCATTTATACAAACCTGCTTTTGCCCTGAGGGTGTTGGTTTGTTTATATGTTTGTTTTTGCTGCTCCTGTAGGAACAGCTGAATAATAGCTTTAAAAATTAAGTTGAACTTTCAGCAGCCCTGTGGGAAGAAGGGAACAACAGTCTGGCACAGAACTGAACCAAGGTGAGAAATCCAATACCCTCCTACACTTTAAATGAGTCACGGAAGTTTCACTTCTTAAAGATAAAGGCAAACCAGAAGTAAACTCTCACCTAGAATTGCAGGCTGAATCTAAGTGACCCTTCCAGGGAACCTCAGTCCTTAAAAGGGGACAAAAGTGGTCCTGACTAGACCCAGGAGCCTGGCTGAAACAAATGAAAATCCTCTCTGGAGGAAGGTGATGCTATCCTATGTCTATTAATATTTCTATAAATAATTTTTCAAAAACAATATTTATTGAGAGCCATAAGTAATAACAGAAAACAGAAAGACTCACAAAGACTTAAGCTTTAAGAATTTTCATTCATGAAATACCTAAGATTACTATGATTAAACTGATAAAATTCAAACTTTAAAATATTTGCATGACCAGGAAACTATAAAAAGGTACATCATGGATTTGAAAAAGTCAAAAGGAACTTCTAGAACTGAAAAATTCAGTAACCCAAATTAAGAACTCACTGGATATATTTGACAGTGGATTGGATACAACAGAAGGGAAAATTAGTGAACTGGAACTTAGATCAGAAGACTGAAGCACAGAGAGATAAAAATATGTAAAGTAGAAAAAGAAAGGGTTAGAGACATAAAGACTACAATAAGGTATAATAACATAAAATTGAATTCCCAAAGGAGAGGAAAGAAAGAATGGGGTAGAGAATATTTGAAGATACAATGGCTGAGAATTTTCCAGAACTGAGAAAAACCATCAAACCACAGATTCAAGAAGCCCAATAAAGCCCAGGCAGAATAAATGAAAAGAAATCAATATCACGATACATAATGGCAAACCCAGAAAACCAGATAAAATGTGAAAATCTTTAAAATATCCTAAGAAAAAGAGAATTACCTCAACAAAATAACAGACTGACAATTGACCTTCTCAACAGCAACAATGGAAGTCAGAATACAGTGGAATAAAATATTCACTGTGCTGTGAGAAAATAAGTGCCAACCTAGAATTCTATACCTGGCCAACATATCCTTCAAGAATTAAGCTAAAATAAAGATACTTTCAGATTTTAAAAAATACCATTTTTTAAATGTATTTTTTAAAATACCCTAACCCTAACCCAAACAAAACTGAGTAAACTCCAAGCAGAAAAGTGATTCCTAATAAAAGACCTGAGATACAAGAAGGAATGGAGGGCAAAGAGGTAAATATGTATGTGTATCCAGATGAAAATTGACTGTGTAAAATAACAACAATAATGTTGTTTTATGGGATTTTAAATATAGAGAAAATGAAAATACATAATTACAAAAACACATAAATCAGGTGGGGAGGTCAAATAAATTCAAGTGTTCTACCATCTTTGCATTGTCCAGAAAATGGTGAAAGTACTAATTTATATTAGACTTTAATAAAACAAAGGTATATGTTGTGATATCTAGGGTAACCACTAAAAGAATAATAGAAGAATGTATAACTAACCAACCTAATGGTGAAATGGAATAATAAAAAAATAGTTAATCAATCCAAGATAAACCAAATCTCTCTTCTTTCTCAAGAGAGAGAAAAGAAGAAAACAGACTAGAATAGATGAGACAAAAAGCAAAAAAAGAGAGGTTTAAATACAAATATATTAGTAATTATTTTAAATCTAAATGACACAAAGTTCTCAGACTAGGTTAAAAAAACTACAACGTGATACAATTTAATTATACAGTTATAGAAATATTAGAAGTAAAAGGACAAAAAATGCATGCAAATACTTACCAAAAGAAAGCTGGTATAACTATACTAATATCAGAAAAAGTATACTTTAAAGCAAAAGGCATTGCTAGAGATAAAGAGAGACTATTTCATAATAATAATGGATCAATTCACTGGGAAGATCTAGTAATAATTTTAAATTTGTATACTCATAACAGCATAGTCTCAAGATATATAAAGTAATAAATTGGCAGGACAAAAATAGAAAAAATGCAGTCTTAGTATGAGATGTTAACATAATACTTTTAGTAGCTGATAGAAGAGCAGACAAAGATATCAATAAGGATATAGAAGATGTGAACAACACAATTAACAAACAGCCTCATATATTGGCATATATAGAACACTGTACCTAACAACAACAGAGCATGCGTTCTTTTCAAGTGCACATGGAGCATTTATGAAAACTGACCACCACATACCTCATCATCCTGGTGCCTTGGGCACCATTTTGCCCATAATTGATTGATGCAGGGGAGTGTATCTGGCCCAAGATGGGCCAGTGGGTCTGGATTTTTGGACTCAGATCTGAAGGCTGAAACTATGATGAGTAAAGATTTAATACTTTTCCTCCCACCTTTCCTGTCATGATGGCCAGAGAGCCAAGGTTTGGAGGGAGAATCCTAATGTTATGTGAGCCTCTGTTTCACTTGTCCTCTGAGGCATATCTGTGTTCTTCCCGTGGTTTTCCCATGATATTCCAGAATCTTTATTCTGCACTTACTTTTTAAAAATTTTTTTATCAAGGTAAAATATACATAACATAAAATTTACCATTTTTACCATTTAAGTGTACAGTTCAGTGGCATTAAGTACATTCACATTGTTGTGCAAACTTCACTGCCATCCAGAACTTTCTCAGCTTCCTCAACTGAAACTCTGTATCCACTAAACAATAATTCCCCATACTGCACTTCTCTCAGCCCCTGGCAACCACCATTCTACTCCTAGACTACTTTTTGACTCAATTTGCCTTTTCCTTAATAAAAGAGAGGTTCCATACTTTCCTGGTGATCCAGTGGTTAAGACTCTGCGCTTCCAATGCAGGGGGGTGCAGGTTCAATCCCTGGTTGGGGAACTAAGATCCCACATGCCACATGGCACAGCCAATCAATCAACCAACCAATCAATCAATCAATAAAAGAGAGATTCCATTGCTGACTAGTGAGATTGCTTCTGTATATGCAGGCCTTCATACATATTTGGGATTGAGTTTACTGTAGAGAAAGCTAAGAGAAGATGGGGTTGGAGAAAGAAAATGGGTGGAGAGACAAACTAGATGAGGATTTCGTACTGGGCATCCTAGCTCCAGGCCTCAGCAGCCCTGCCACGAGTCTGCCCCGTTCTTTGTCTTCAAGAAGTTGATTTTGCAGACCATTTCCACGTTGTGGGTCTGCCATCAGATCTCACAGCTTCCCTGCTGTCACTGGCGGCGTCTTCTCAGAGTACCGCCATCACTTCCATGTTCTCTGTGAGCCTCACCATGGTGAGGGTTCGGTTTGGGGTCCTGTCCACGCCTTCCATGTTTCCTTTCTGTACCATCACAGCCCTGCTAAGAACTTCAGATGCTTTGCTATGACCTTGGATTTAACTCTTAACTCAACCAGCCCCCACACCCTCATGCATGTACTTTTGTTTTTGGCTTAGTTTGAGTTGGTTTCTGTTACTTGCACCAAAAGAATCTCTCCTAGTAATATTACATTCTCCTAGTAATATTTTTAATTAGGAGACTTTATTTTTTAGATAAGTTTTAGGTTGACAGAAAAACTGAGCAGAGAGTACAAAGAGTTCCCATATACCCTTCACTACCTACCCCCGTCCCCACCACACACACAGTTTCCTCTATTATTTTTGTTTTGTTTTGTTTTGTTTTAAATGCTTTTCTATTTATTTATTTTTAATAGATCTTTATTGGAGTGTAATTGCTTCACAATACCGTGTTAGTTTCTGTTGCACAACAAAGCAAATCAGCCATATGCATACACATGTCCCCATATCCTCTCCCTCTTGAGCCTCCCTCCCATCCTCCCTATCCCACCCCTCTAGGTCATCACAAAGCACCGAGCCGATCTCCCTGTGCTATGCTGCTGCTTCCCACCAGCCAACTATTTTATATTCGGTAGTGTATATATGTCGATGCTACTCTCACTTTGCCCTCCCACCCCATGTCCTCAAGTCCATTCTCTATGTCTACCTCTTTATTCCTGCCCTGAAACTAGGTTCAACAGTACGATTTCTTTTTTTTAGACTCCCTATATATGCGTTACCATATGGTATTTGTTTTTCTCTTTCTGACTTACTTCACTCTGTATGACAGACTCTAGGTCCATCCGCTTCACTACAAATAACTCAATTTTGTTGCTTTTTATGGCTGAGTAATATTCCATTGTATATGTGTGCCACATCTTCTTTATCCATTCATCTGTCGATGGACATTTAGGTTGCTTCCATGTCCTGGCTATTGTAAATAGTGCTGCAATGAACATTGTGGTACATGACTCTTTTTGAATTATGCTTTTCTCAGGGTATATGCCCAGTAGTGGGATTGCTGGGTCATATGGTAGTTCTATTTTTAGTTTTTAAAGAAACCTCCATACTGTTTTCCATAGTGGTTGTATCAATTTACATTCCCACCAAAAGTGCAGGAGTGTTCCCTGTTCACCACACCCTTTCTAGCATTTATTGTTTCTGGATTTTTTGATAATGGCCATTCTGACCGGCATGAGGTGATATCTCATTGTAATTTTGATTTGCATTTCTCTAATGATTAACGATATTGAGCATCTTTTCATGTGCCTCTTGGCCATCTGTATGTCCTCCTTGGTGAAATGTCTATGGAGGTCTTCTGCCCATTTTTTAACTGGATTATTTGTTTTTTTGATATTGAGCTCCACGAGCTGTTTGTAAGTTTTGGAGATTAATCCTTTGTCTGTTGTTTCATTTGCAAATATTTTCTCCCGTTCTGAGGGCTGTCTTTTTGTCTTGTTTATGGTTTCCTTTGCTGTTCAAAAGCTTTTAAGTTTAATTAAGTCCCATTTTTTTAATTTTTGTTTTTATTTCCGTTACTCTAGGAGGTGGGTCAAAAAAGATCTTGCTGTGGTTTATGTCAAAGAGTGTTTTTCCTCAGTATTCCTCTAACAGTTTTATAGTGTCTGGTCTTACATTTAAGTCTTTAATCCATTTGGAGTTTATTTTTGTGTATGGAGTTGCAGAGTGTTCTAATTTCATTCTTTTACATGTAGCTGTCCAGTTTTCCCAGCACCACTTATTGAAGAGGCTGTCTTTTCTCCATTGTATGTTCTTGCCTCCTTTGTCATAAATTAGGTGCCTATATGTGTGTGGGTTTATCTCTGGGCATTCTATCCTGTGCCATTGATCTATATTTCTGTTTTTGTGCCAGTACCATACTGTCTTAATTACTGTAGCTTTGTGGTATAGTTTGAGGTCGGGGAGCCTGATTCCTCCAACTCCATTTTTCTTTCCCAAGATTGCTTTGGCTATTTGGGGTCTTTTGTGTTTCCATACGAATTGTAAAATGTTTTGTTCTAATTCTGTGAAGAATGCCATTGGTAGCTTGATAAAGATTGCATTGAATCTGTAGATTGCTTTGGGTAGTATAATCATTTTCACAATATTGATTCTTCCAATCCAAGAACATGGTATATTTCTCCATCTGTTTATATCATCTTTGATTTCTTTCATCAGTGTTTTATAGTTTTCTGAGTACAAGTCTTTTGCCTCCTTAGGCAGGTTTATTCCTAGGTATTTTATTCTTTTTGTTGCAATGGTAAATGAGAGTGTTTCCTTAATTTCTCTTTCAGATTTTTCATTGTTGGTATATAGGAAAGCCAGAGATTTCTGGACATTAATTTTGTATCCTGCAACCTTACCAAATTCATTGATTAGCTCTAGTAGTTTTCTGGTGGCATCTTTAGGATTTTCTATGTATAGTATCATGTCATCGGCAAACAGTAACAATTTTACTTCTTCTTTTCCAATTTGTATTCCTTTTATTTCTTTTTCTTGTCTGATTGCTGTGGCTAAAACTTCCAAAACTATGTTGAATAAGAGTGACGACAGTGGACATCCTTGCCTTGTTCCTGATCTTAGTGGAAATGCTTTCAGTTTTTCACCATTGAGTATGATGCTTGCTGTGGGTTTGTCATATATGGTCTTTATTATGTTGATGTAGGTTCCCTCTATGCCCACTTTCTGGAGAGTTCTTATCATAAATTGGTGTTGAATTTTGTCAAAAGCTTTGCCTGCATCTATTGAGATGATCACATGGTTTTTATTCCTTAATTTGTTAATGTGGTGTATCACATTGATTGATTTGTGTATATTGAAGAACGCTTGCATCCCTGGAATAAATCCCACTTGATCATGGTGTATGTTCTTTTTAATGTGCTGTTGGATTCCGTTTGCTAGTATTTTGTTGAGGATTTTTGCATCTATGTTCATCAGTGATATTGGTCTATAATTTTCTTTTTTGGGGATATCTTTTTCTGGTTTTGGTACCAAGGTGATGGTAGCTTTGTAGAATGAATTTGGGAGTGTTTCTCCCTCTGCAATTTCTTGGAAGAGTTTGAGAAGGATTGGTGTTAGCTCTTCTCTAAATGCTTGAGAGAATTCACCTGTGAAGCCATCCGGTCCTGGACTTTTGTTTGTTGGAAGATTTTTAATTACAGTTTCAATTTCATTACTAGTGATAGGTCTGTTTATATTTCCTAACTCTTCCTGGTTCAGTCTTGGAAAATTGTACCTTTCCACGAATTTGTCCATTTCTTTGTGGTTGTCCATTTTATTGGCAGATAGTTGTTTGTAGTAGTCTTTTATAGTCCTTTGTATTTCTGCAGTATCTGTTGTGATTTCTCCTTTTTCATTTCTAATTTTATTGATTTGCGTCCTCTCCCTTTTTTTCTTGATGAGTCTGGCTAAGGGTTTATCAATTTTGTTTATCTCCTCAAAGAACCAGCTTTTAGTTTTATTGATCTTTGCTATTGTTTTCTTCATTTCTATTTCATTTATTTCTGCTCTGATTTTTATGATTTCTTTCCTTCTACTGACTTGGGTTTTCTTTGTTCTTCTTTCTCTAGTTGTTTTAAGTGTAGGTTAGATTGTTTATTTGATATTTTTCTTGTTTCTTGAGGTGAGATTGAATTGCTATAAACTTCCCTCTTAGAACTGCTTTTGCTGCATCCCATAGGTTTTGGGTCGTCGTGTTTTCATGGTCATTTGTTTCTATGTATTTCTTTATTTCTTCTTTGATTTCTTCAGTGATCTCTTGGTTATTTAGTAGCACACTGTTTAGCCTCCATGTATCTGTGTTTATTACAGTTTCTTCCCTGTAATTGATTTCTAATCTCATAGCATTGTGGTCAGAAAAGATGCTTGACACAATTTGAATTTTCTTAAATTTTCCGAGTCTTGATTTGTGACCCAAGATGTGATCTATCCTGAAGACTGTCCCTTGTGCCCTTGAGAAGAAAGTGTATTCTGCCACTTCGGGGTGGAATGTTCTATAAACATCAGTTAGACCTGTCTGGTCTATTGTGTCATTTAAAGCTTGTGTTCCCTTATTTATTTTCTGTTTGGATGATCTGTCCACTGGTGTAAGTGGAGTGTTAAAGGCCCCTACTATTATTGTGTTACTGACAATTTCTCCTTTCATGGTTGTTAGCATTTGCCTTATGTATTGAGGTGCTCCTATGTTGGGTGCGTAAACATTTATAATTGTTATATCTTCTTCTTGTATTGATCCTTTGATCATTATGTAGTGTCCCTCCTTATCTCTTGTAACAGTCTTTATTTTAAAGTGAATTTTATTTGATATGAGTATTGCTACTCAAGCTTTTTTTTAATTTCCATTTGCAAGGAGTATCATTTTCCATCCCTTCACTTTCAGTCTGCATGTGTCCCTAGTTCTGAAATGGGTCTCTTGTAGACAGCATATATATGGGTCTTGTTTTTGTATCCATTCAGACAGTCTGTGTCTTTTGGTTGGGGCATTTAATCCATTTACATTCAAGGTTATTGTCAATATGTATGTTCCTATTACAATTTTATTTGTTGTTTTGTGTTTGTTTTTGTGGGTCTTTTTCTTCTCTTATGTTTCCTGCTTAGAGAAGTTTCTTTAGAATTTGTTTTAAAGCTGGTTTGGTGGTGCTAAATTTTCTTAGCTTTTGCTTGTTTGAAAAGTTTTTGACTTCTCTATTGAATCTGAATGAGATCCTTGCTGGATAGAGTAATCTTGGTTGTAGGTTTCTCTCTTTCATCACTCCGAGTACAACCTGCCACTCCCTTCTGGCCTGGAGAGTTTCTGCTGAAAACTCAGCTGATAACCTTATGGGGATTCCTTTTTATGTTATTTTTTGTTTTTCCTTTGCTGCTTTTAATATTTTTTCTCTGAATTTAATTTTTGTTAGTTTGATTAATATGTGTCTTGGTGTGTTTTTCCTAGGGTTTATCCTGTATGGAACTCTCTGTGCTTCCTGGATTTGGGTGATGATTTCCTTCCCCATGTTAGGGAAGTTTTCAACTATAATCGCTTCAAATATTTTCTCAGACCCTTTCTTTTTCTCTTCTTCTTCTGGAACCCCTATAATTCGAATGTTGGTGCATTTAGTGTTGTCCCAGAGGTCTCTGAGATTGTCTTCAATTCTTTTCATTCTTTTTTCTTTATTCTGCTCCTCAGCAGTTATTTCCACCATTTTGTCTTCCAGCTCACTTATTCGTTCTTCTGCCTCAGTTTTTCTGTTATTGATTCCTTCTAGTGTATTTTTTCATTTTAGTTATTGTGTTGTTCATCTCTGTTTGTTTGTTCTTTAGTTCTTCTAGATCTTTGTTAAACATTTCTTGTATTTTCTCAGTCCGTGCCTCCATTCTATTTCTGAGATTCTGGATCATCTTTACTATCATTACTCTGAATTCTTTTTCAGGTAGCTTGCCTATTTCCTCTTCATTTATTTGGTCTTATAGGTTTTTACCTTGCTCCTTCATCTGTGACATATTTTTTTGGCAGTCTCTCTATATTTTTTTTCTTTTTTTTTATGAGTGGGATTGTGTTTCTGTCTTACTGGTTGTTTGGCCTGAGGCTTCCAACACTGGAGTCTGTAGGTTATTGGGTAGAGCTCTGTCTTGGTGCTGAGATGAGGAACACTGTGAGACCTCACTCCGATGAATATTCTCTGGGGTCTGATGTTCTCTGTTAGTCCAGTGGTTCGGACTCGGACCTCCCACGGCAGGAGCTTTGGCTCGACCCCAGGCTCATGAACCAAGATCCCGCAAGCCATATGGGGTGGCAAAAAAAAAAAAGAAGAACAATAACAAAATAAAAAATAAAATTAGACTAGGAAACTAAGAGATATGTTAGGAAGAATATAAAAATAAAAATATAGATGAATCAACAACCGGAAGGTACATCAGTACCACAATAGTGAAAAGGAGGAGGAGGGAAAAGGAAAAAAAAAAGAGAAAATGCCTTGGCTCTGGAGGGCGGGTCCTAAGTAACAGCGAGATTTGGTCAGTGGGTGGGGCCGATGCTCAGGATCCACAGGGCTGGAAAAGGCCCTGGGGACTGTGGGGGGTGGGGCTTAGGCTCAAGGAACAGAAGGGGCCCAGGCCTGCCCCCCACCCTTGGTCTCAGAGGGCAGGGGACCTCACCTGGGAGCCCAGCAGGATTCCTGGGCTCGAGTAGGTGGGGCAAATGCCCTCCTCTCCTCTCCTGCTCCTCCAGTCTGGGAGGGCCCCTCCCACCTGCTTCCTGATCTCCCCAGCCCCCCTCTTATGCCCCCAGGACCCATATGGCCTGGAGGGGGCTTTGGAGGAGGGGTACCGGCTTGTGAGCTCAGCAGGCTCCCAGATCCGAGTGGGCCAGACGATCACCCTCTGCTCCTCTCCCACTTTTTCTGGAGAGTCCCTCCCGCCTGCCTTTCCTGATCTCCCTGGCCTCAGGGGCACCAATCCTGTCGGGCCTCCACTTCTCCTCTCCCCTCAGTCCCCCTACATGCTACCGGTTCACTTTGGGGTTCCTCCCATCTCCTTGGGTGTCAGAGTCCCCCACCAGCGGCTGGCAGGCACCCCAGTTGTGGGGAGACACTAACTCCGTGTCTTCCCACACTGCCATCTTGACTCCACCTCTTCCTCTATTATTAACATCTGGTGTTAGTGTGGTACATTTATTACCATTGATGGACGAACATGGATACATTATTTTAACATAGTTTACATAAGAGTACACTCTTTGTGTTGCACGTTCTATGGGTTTGACAAATGTATAATGACTTGTATCTACCATTACACTATCATACCAAATGGTTTCACTGCCCTAAAAATCCCCTATGCTTCACCTGTTCATCCCTCCCTCACTCCCCCCTGTCACCTGGCAACCATATTTTTACTGTCTCCATATTTTTGCCCTTCTCAGAATGTCATATAGTTGGAATCATACAGTATGCAGTTTTTTCAGATTGAGTTCTTTAGCAAAACATATTTAAAGTTCCTCCATGTCTTTTTGTACCTTGATAACTCCTTCCTTCCTTTCTTTCTTCATTTATTTTTAATTTTTTAATTTCAACTATACAATGACAAAATTAAACTGAAATATCTATCTGCTACTGGTGGGAGAGGTATGAGGAGGCTTTGAGCTTCCATATTCTTTGCCACACTTCCTTTCAGCTGCCCTTCTTCCTATCTTTTCAGTATCCTCATGATTTGAGCTTTTATCATTAGAAAGTGATCCCCTTTTCTTTTTAATAATGTTTTTCACCTTAATGTTTATTTTGTTTGATATTAATAAAATTATGCCAACTTTCTTCTCATTAATGTTTACATGTGTGAAATGAAATTCATATTTTATGACAAGACAAGAAAAATTTAAACATGAAAACATTTTCTCTGTCCTTTAGCCTCCTCTCTCCCCTCTACTGTGCATTGTGTATCTGGATTTTGCATCCACCAAACCTGCCCCACTGGCAGAAATACCTGCTCAGCCATAAAGAACAACATTCTCCTAGCATCAACAAGACAACTCCTTAAAAGATAACATTCCTTCTTGATCTTGAAAGGGACCATGACGACACTTAGATCTGGATTGTGTAAACTGTCAATAATACATCATTTAATACACAACCTTCTGTCTCAAAAAACTTATATAACTGTGTGTTGACTTCTAATGGATGAAACAGTTCTTGGAGCTTTTTGAGTTGCTGTTCCCAGGTTATAATCCTCTTCTTGGCTTCAATAAAATTTTCCATTCCTTTCTTAGACCAACTGATTAATTTATCATTGACACATGATATATCTTTTCCCATCATTTTATTTTCACCCTTTCTTATCTGTAAGCTTATGTATCATTCTGTTAATGCAGATCAGTCAATCAGTGATTGATTCCCTGATTCACCAATGTTAAACCAACCTTCTATTCTTGGAACAGACCCAAGTTGTTGGTTGTGATTATTACCATATGTATATGGCTGGATTTGGTTTGTTAACATTCTCTTCAGAAGACAAAGCAGGATGTGGGTCCAGGTGGGAAGGGTGTGTCCTTGGGTGAGGTGGCCTCCTGCAACTAAAACACACCCTAAAGGAGCTGAGAGTTGGAAACTTTCTGCTAATCACACTCCCTGCCGTCGGAGCAGCCCACATCCAGTGATTGACAGAGACAAAGGTCTAAAGACATTTTGGCCCAACCTAGCATTTCTTATGGGCCATGGATGGTCCAGAACATCCCATGGGATTGGCCAAAATTTTGTCTCAGCGGTATCACATTTTGACTTCACCCTCTGACCAAGACTACCTCCTCTTCTTCCATTCACAGATGTTGATCCCTAATTAATACCCTGCCGGCCCGACTCCATCTCAGCATCTACTTCTGGAAAACCCAACTAGCAACAGAGTAGGCAGGGCCAGTTTTCTGGGCATGCAACATGGGCAGCCTTACAGGGCCCTGCTCTCAGAAGGGCCCCATGCTTGGTTTAAGGCGCCGCTGTCACCATCTTGAGAGGATAAGTTTTGATGGCCTGATAAATGAATCTGCATAAAAGTAATCCAGAAAAATCTTATGATCAATCAAGATATCACATTAATACAGTATTATTATTCATTGTATTACATAAAATTATGGTACCAAAAATAGTACATTTTTGCCATTTGCAAGTTTATGTTGTTATTCAGGTTTAACTATGATTCCTATTACATTTTATAATTTAAAAACATTCTCAAAGGAAAAAGCTTTATATATATGTTATATATATATTACTTTTCTTTTATTTTTTTGGCTCCACTGCACGGCATACAGAACTCCCCCAACTGGGGATCGAACCCGCGGCCCCTACAGTGGAAGCGCGGAGTCTTAACCACTGGACCGCCAGGGAAACCCAACAGCTTTATATATATATATATTTTTTTTTTTTTTTTTTTTAACACAGCTTTATATTTTAACAGCATTTTTTTCCTGGGTTTTGAGAATGTGGTCACATTTTCTTTTCGTGCTGAGCCCTGTAAATTATGCAGCAGGCCCTGAAGGTGAGATCCTGTGCCACTAACTTGGTTGTCCCACGGGAGTTTGGAAAAGAGGAGTAATACTTTAAGCTATTATCTGTCATTTACCCCTTAATGTAAATGAATTTCAGATCCTTTTATGAAAGATCTTAAAACATGTAAGAAACGAGCTTAGGGGCACTACATACCTGGAAAATAGAAAGAATACCATTAAGGTGGGAAAGGGTGATGAAATGGGGGTCAGGGGTTAAAGATAAACTCCAAATTTTGTACCCAGGTAGGCTTTGTTAGACTCTTATTCCTGATGCTAATGTGAATAAAACGTACAGCCCAGCTATTAAAAACTAAAAATTAAGACATCGTTTATATGAGTCATAAAAAACTTCCCTTACCCCCAGGAGTACGCTAACACCACATATAAAAGTGAACAATCAGAAACGTCATTCAACCTCTTGTTTAAAACTGGCTTTGAATGGCCCAACTCTGGAGAATTGGAGATGCTTTTTATTACCTGGGGTTCTCTGAAGGGATATCAACTAATCAGAGTTCTAAATAGAGAAAAATATCTGGAGTTAATTTAAATGTGCCGATACTGTCATTTTCCATGTGGGGCAGAAAGAACTAATGTGTAGTTAGGATATCAGCAAAAGGCTAGTAAAAATATGTCACTGGTAAATTGAATGTACAACTCCTGGGAAGCGAGCACAACTTTTTTTTTTTTTTTTTGCATTCTATTCCATGTGCATTTGATATTTCTATTTACATGGCTACTTTGTACAAAAAGTAAGAATCTGTTTTCATGTGAAAGGAACTTCTACAGTTAACAGCACTCTAGCTACGGTTGTGGAATAAACTGTTCCAGTCCTTTTATAAACAGATTTCAGACTCAGAAAGGATCTGTCAGACAGAAGGAAAACTAATCCAAGAGACTTTATCCACAGCATTTTGACTATATATCCTGAGCAAAGACAACTGTAAACAAATATTGAATACTGGTTGGTAGTTTTGATTTTCACAGTAAAATGGGTTAGCAATTTAAAACTACTTTCTGTGTATTCTTGGATTAAGTAAATGAAGAAATATATTAAGAATGATGGAAGCCATGTTTTTCATTGCTGGCGAAGGGAATTACAAATATGGAGAGAGGGAACTTTAAAACAAATTCATGTGGTGTTTGTTTGGAAATTGAAGGTCAATGGGAGCTCGTGTGCCAGGTACAATATTTAATAAGTTAAATGTTATTGCATTTATTCACTTTCATAAATATAAAGTGAAGATGCATTTATTTACCCAATGTTTAAAAATAATTTATTTACCTAATTAAAAGAAAACCAGCAGGGTAGCAAAGGTGGTTCAAAGAGAATTTGAGAGATTAAATATTATAGGCACTTGGGAATGTAAGTTGGTACAGCCACTATGGAAAACAGTATGGAGGTTCCTCAGAAAACTAAAAGTAGAATTACCGTATGATCCAGCAATCCCACTCCTGGGAATATACCCAGACAAAACTATAATTCAAAAAGACAGGGACTTCCCTGGTGGTCCAGTGGTAAAGAATCCGCCTTGCAATGCAGGGGACGCGGGTTCGATCCCTAGTCAGGGAACTAAGATCCCACATGCCATGGGGCAACTAAGCCCACATGCCACAACTACTGAGCTTGCACGCTCCTCAACTAAAGCCTGCATGCCACACACTACAGAGCCCACGCGATCTGTAGCCCACACGCCACAACTAGAGAAGAGAAAACCCGCATGCCACAACTAGAGAGAAGCCCGCACACCACAACGAAGATCCCGCATGCCTCAACAAAGATCCTGCGTGCTGCAACTAAGACCTGAGGCAGACAAAAATAAATTAAATAAATAAATAATAAATCTTTTTTTAAAATCCTAAAACTTATTTAAAAAAAACCAAAAAGACACATGCACCCCTATGTTCATAGCAGCACTGTTCACAATAGCCAAAACACAGAAACAACCTAAATGTCCATCGACAGATGAATGGATAAAGAAGATGTGGTACATATATACAATGGAATACCAGTCAACCATAAAAAAGAATGAAATAATGCCATTTGCAGCAACATGGATGCAAATAGAGATTATCATTCTAAGTGCAGTGAGTCAGAAAGAGAAAGACAAATATCATATGATATCACTTATATGTGGAATCTAAAATATGGCACAGATGAACCCATCTACAAAACGGAAACAGACTCACAGACATAGAGAACAGACTTGTGACTGCCAAGGAGGAGGAGGAGGAAGAGGGATGGACTGGGAGTTTGGGGTTGGCAGATGCAAACTATTACATTTAGAATAGATAAACAACAAGGTCCTATGTATAGCACAGGGAACTATATTCAATATCCTGTGATAAACCATAATGGAAAAGAATATAAAGAAAGGAATGCATATACATGTATGAGTCACTTTGCTGTACAAGAGCGACTGGCACAATATTGTAAATCAACTATACTTCAATAAAAAAATTTTTTAACATTATAGGCACTGAATAAAGAATAGGATTTCTGGGGTAGATACAAAACTGGTTAATGTCATACAGGGCAAAGAAGCTGTAACCTTTGGGATCTTGGGGATTCTGTTTCTTTTTTTTTTTAATTAATTAATTTATTTTTGGCTGCGTTGGGTCTTCACTGCTGCGCACGGGCTTTCTCTGGTTGCGTCGAATGGGGACTACTCTTCGTTGTGGTGCATGGGCTTCTCATTGCAGTGGCTTCTCTTGTTGCGGAGCACAGGCTCTAGAGCTCAGGTTCAGTAGTTGTGGCACACAGGCTTAGTTGCTCCATGGCATGTGGGATCTTCCTGGACCAGGGATCAAACCCGTGTCCCCTGCATTGGCAGGCAGACTCCCAACCACTGTGCCACAAGGGAAGTCCCAGGGATTTTGTTTCTGATTTCTTTGGTTTTTGTTGTTTTATTTTTCACCTGAAAGAAATGATTTACATCAGTACCAGACAAAAATCTGCATGTTAACATGTAACCTTATACAGTCTGGGCTCTATTCAATGGTGAAGAACAAATCAAACCAAAGTACATTTCCCTAAAAAATGAAAAAAAACCTTGAGTGGGCCTTTAGCTGCAGAATGGACAGTGTCCTTTATAGAGAGGACAAGATATGTCTGCCATGAGGGCCAGGAAACATTGCTACTTCAGTAGCAATAAGCAAGCACCAGGATCTTAGTTTCTAAACACCATTCTCCACTAAAAGGAACAAAGACTCCATGAAGTAATGGTTAATTACAGAGCTAGGGCAGAAAATGTATAAGAGAGATCTGGAATGTAGTTATGTGCCAGAAAGTAAGGGAGTGCTCAAAGAATGGCGGGGGCATGTTAAAAGGACTCAAGAGCCTGCATGAAGGGACTCCAACTGGCCAAATCTGGGGCAATTTAAGCATAGAAATAAATAATGCTAGTAAAGGAATAGAATCCATTGAGTAAAATAAGAATTTGTGTGTCTTTATATAAATAACTGGAGGAGAAGGGAAAGTTCTTCCTAACAGTTGAATGCCAGCCAATAAAGGTAGAAGAAATAATAAAACGAGAAAAAACACTATTTTGTAATACTCATAGTAATGGTTGATTCAGGCAAGATATATCAATGAATGCTACAACTAGTGGATGAAAGTTTGATAAGGAACAGGATATTTATACAGTTTCAAAATATTTCCTAGCAAATGATTGATTAATTACAGAGGAAAAAAATAGTAACTTTACAATGGAGACACTGACAGGCACCACTTTCACTAAGTAATCAAAATGAACATTACCAGTAATGGGACAAATCAATATCATGTGCCTCCTGATGTAATGTCCTAAGAAGGACACAACATCATTTCTGTAATATTATTGCCAAAATGCATAACCTGAATCTGATCATGAAGAAACATCAGACAAACCCAAATTGAAGGACATTGATTAGATAATTAGATAATAGCAATGTATCAATGTAAAATATTCTGACTTTGTTACTCCTTAAAGTATTTAGGGGCAAATAGACACAATGTCTGCAACTGATTCCCAAGTGGTTCAGAAAAACATACATTCATGTATTTTATATATATATGTATATATGTATGCATACATAATGATACATGCATATATTCTTTTATATGCATTTTATATGCATATAAAAGAAATGAAGGAGTTTGGTGCTTGCAAGATGATGAGGTTTGGAAATGGCTGCTAAAGACACAGGGAATGTGATTTGCTGAGAGAATAGGGAGGACCTGAACCTTCTGGCCTCCAATTCCACCACTTCAATGAAGCAGCAGTGACCAAGTCCAGCGACCACTCCCCGGTCATCTTCCTTGTTGATCTCTGATCTGCTGTTGACTTTGTCTCCTTGAAAACATCTCTTCCCTCCACTTCCACTGGCGTGGCTCTCCTGGTTTTTCCTTCTGCCTTTCCATCTCTTTCCCAGCTCTTCCTTCTCTGCCTATTTCTTTCGTGCATGTGACATTCAGGGTTCTGGTCTCGCCACCCTTCACAGTCTCCCACATCAGGTTCATCTATGCTCACAACTTCCATGACCACCTCATGCTGAAGAATCTCCCACCCTCATCTCCTGCTCAGGTCCTGCTCTTCTAAGTCATATCTACATTTCCACCTGTCCTTTGGGTACCTGCACCCAGCGGCATCTCAAACTCAACATGTCCCAAACAGAACTCACTGTCTTCCTGTTCACTCTGCCATACTCCTGCTCCAGTCTTCTCTACCTCAGAGAATATCCTGTTCTCAAGACGGAACCCTGAGTCTCATTATGCACTGAGCACCTTCAGTCAGTCACTGAGTCCTGTCTTTTCTGCCTCCTAATTCTCTCTCACACCCGTCCGCTTCTATCACTACAGTCACCCCCCGGCAGTCCGTTGACCCCACCTCTCCTTGGATCATTGCAACAGCCTCCTAGCTGTCCTCTCCCCCTCTAGGCCACGTGTCACACTGAGGTTAAACGCCGTGGGTGAGCACTTTAACCTGAGTCTGAACTCCTCCGGATAAGTCACGCAGCCCTGTGTGTTCTGGCCCCTGCTCTCCTCTCTGGCCTCATCTCCTACGGCCTCTCCCCTCTTGCACCCTACATGCCAGCCCCTCAAACTTCCCTCACTTCCTCCAACCCAGTATCCCCCCATCAGTTTGGAAACCTCTCCCCTTCCTACCCTTCCTCACTCCACGTGCTTCTCCCACCCACCCACTCAGCCTTACATAAATTGAATTCAGCTCTCACGCGTCGCTTGTTTACTACTTCCTCTGTGAAAATTTCCAAGACTCACCAAGTCTGGTTGAGGATCTCCAATAATGCACTTCCCACCATAGTATTTGCCATGGTGAACTGTAATTTCCTGTTTATTTGTCTTTATCCTCGTGAGGACAGTACTGTGTCTTGTTCATGGTTGAAGCCTCAGTGCTCGTCGTTATACCTGGCACATTATACCTGGCCACATATAATGATGGAGATATGGATAGATGGATCAATAGATAAATGATTGATTGATAATAGGTGATAGATGATAGAAAGATGATAGAAAGATAGATGATAGATAGGTAGGTAGATAGACAGATGATAGAGAATAGGTACACAAACAAACAACTCAGTATAAATTCCAGAGGGTTTTGGAATCTGGCCTCATGACTTCCTGAGATCCAGAGCAATACACTTTGTCAGTTTTACTCATTACAGCCGAACAGTATCAAAGGCCTTTGAGGTAGAGATTTCCTTTTCCACAGCTAGGTTGGGAGTTTTATGGCTTTGAAGTAACAGTACTATGTTTTGCCACGTGGTGGCGCCAGCACAACACCAAAGAGGCCTTCAGAGGCGCCATTTCGCCCCCATCATCAGACGGGGGGGTGATATCACCCACCCTTGTTGACAGTGGACAGCATTATTGTGGTGTAAAGCCTTTATTAGGGGCTTGTATTCATTGTTCAGGAAGTCTTGGCAATATTTACAGCTCTCTGAGACTCAGAGAAATCATCCCAGTTCCACAGAAGGGTGGAGAGGGTTATTTCCTCTCCCACGAAAGCGTGTCAGCCTATTGTGCTAATAGGTGAGCAGCTGCTCCACTGTCAATGAGGAGAAACCTTGGGGAATTGCTGTCTTCAGAAAAGCCGAGTACTCTTCCCTCAGGGCCTGCCTCTGAGGGCTGAGCAGGCCCTGGGCACTGAGAGGTGGGGCTCTGCAGTCCTGGCCAGAGTCCTGCTTCTGGAAGGAGCCTTCAGTGCTCCTGGCATTTCCTGTGATGGGGCTCAGGGGCCCCCTGCACCCAGATCCCTCCCCCTCCCCCGTCCAGCCTTACTCACCCTCACCTCCTTAACCCTTTGATGACTCCCTCAAGACCCTTACAAGGCGCTGCAGAGGCGGGCTCCTGGTTTGCAGTACTTTGTAATCAGCCCTGAATGCCCCAGGGCATTTGCACACCCCAGTGGGTGGAAATGGGGTGGAGAGACTGGGCTGTGTAATGGCCAGTCTGGTCCCAGGCAGACTACCTGAAGACTCTCAGGCTCCCCAACGCCATAGGCCAGCATCAGCATGCACACGTGAAGGATGGACCAGTCCAGCCAAGGAGAGTGAGGGGAGGAGGGAGTCAGCAGGAAACGCTTGCAAGACCTCGACCAAGAACCTTCTCGTGTTTCTCCTAGAGCAGACATCACAGCCGCCCCACGCTGGGGCAGAGATCTTCTGGCTCTCTGTAGAGGGGGATGGTACACCCCACCCCACGATAAACACAGACACAAGACACAACCCTCATGGCTGTTAAGCCAGGGCTCCTAAAAACTCTCAATTCAGGGACCCCTTTAGCAGGACACAGGACCCTAAGCAGCATTTCCCCCACCTATACAGGTGACACAGCCATGGGAGATACCAGCAAGCTTTGTCTAGGGTAAGCTTTGTGTCTATGTTCCTTCAGTCAACAGACCTTCACCAGGGACCCACCGGGCGCCAGGCACTGTGCCAGGATCACAGGGTGAGTAAGAAAGACACAGTTCTCCAGTTCAGGAACTTACAGGCTAGCGGGGAATCAGACCCGTTAGTATTTGTCGCACCTGGTTATAAGCACTGTAACAGAAGTGACACAAAAGTGCTAAGGTAATAGCTCTGATTATTTATTATTGTGTTTTTTGATTTGCATTCAAAGCCACATCACAGAATATACATTAGAGAGCACTTATGTCTTCACGTGACTTGCATTTTTGGTCAGTGCCTATGTTGCAGGAAGGGGACCCCTTCCAGGGCCCGACAGTGGGCTCTTGTCTAATGCTCGGAGAGGAATTGTCCGAGGAGACACACGTGCTGACAAAGCGAGAGACTTAATTGGGAAGGGGCGCCCGGGCGGAGAGCAGCAGGGTGAGGGACCGCAGGAGAACCGCTCTGCCACGCGGCTTGCAGCCTTGGGTTTCATGGTGATGGGATTAGTTTCGGGTTGTCTCTGGCCAATCACTCTGACTCAGGGTCCTTTCCGGTGGGGCGCACAACCGCTCAGCCAAGATGGATTCCAGCGAGGAGGATTCTGGGAGGCTGGTAAGACATGCGGACAGGTGTCTCCTCTCTCCTTTTGACCTTTCCCGATTCTTCTGGTTGGTGGTGGCTTGTTAGTTCCGTGTTCCTAACCAGGATCTCCTGTCGTAAAATAACTCATGCAAATTGTTGCTGTGTTTGCCTGGCCCCGGAGGGCGGTTTCAGTCAGTGTTTCCCCTAACACCTAGACTGCTTGGGTGGAAAGAAATTCCTCCAAGACACTCCCTTCTGAGTATGAGTCAGGAAGCCGAGGCCTCCCAGGCATAACCCGGTCAGAGGCGGGGTGACTGGTCTCCAGGACATGTTCCAGCCAGAGGCCGGGCACAGCCTGGGGAGCGGGCAGCAAGATGGGAAACCCGCCCCCCACATGAGGCAGAGGCCCCATTGCTGGCTCCAGCCCTCCCCTATGACTGCTGGCCCTTCAGCTGTCACAGCCCTTCTCTGGCCTCGGCTTCTCATCTGCAGCGATGAGATGAGAGGAAATGGTCCTGCCCTCTTCTCCACCTCTAAGCCTGTCGCCTTTGTGATTCTCGTCCTTGCCATTAGGAGCTGAAGAATCGCTCTGAGTCAGATGCCGTGTGGCCGCATCACTGAGAGGTGACTCAGACCCAGGCAGGGCTCTGAGGCTCCTTTTGTAATTCCCTTGTTTGGCCCCAGGCAGGGTCTCTCTTGGGAGGTGCTGGGCAGAGCCTCTCTCTGGGCCAAGGAAGAACCTGGGCACCCAACACCCAGAAAAAAAAAGGAATGTCTTTCCAAGCTTTAAATCACGTGGAAATTTAAGTTATAAATTGTATGGAGAATGCCTTGGGCACCATTATGCTTCATTGTGCCTGGAAGCCCAAACTAATGTTCTGGGTTGTTGTTTTTTTTGGTGTAAATTTATTTATTTATTTTTGGCTGCGTTGGGTCTTCGTTGCTGCATGCGGGCTTTCTCTAGTTGTGGTGAGCGGGGGCTATTCTTTTTTGTGGTGCGTGGGCTTCTCATTGCGGTGGCTTCTCTTGTTGCGGAGCATGGGCTCTAGGCGCGTGGGCTTCAGTAGTTGTGGCACGTGGGCTCAGCAGCCAAACTAATGTTCTAAAAAGTAAATATCTCTAAGTCTGTAGAAAAGTCGTGTGTGTGTGTGTGTGTGTGTGTGTGTGTGTGTGTGTGTGTGTAAAAGAAAACAAACAAACAACCTCTCAGAGGAGGAAGAAGCCTCAGGCAGTGGAAATATCCTGGTTATTCTACCCCCAGTGCTGGCTACATTTACAAGTGGCCCCTGTGATTGGAAGTTGGAAGCAGAGGAGATGATGGACCAGGCAGGTTCTGGGGCAGGAAAAGCCAGAACAACGTACACAAAAGGCACAGGCAGAGAAAGAGGAGCTGGTGAAGGAGGTTGAGGAAGAACAGGCAGAGAGCTGGGAGAAAAGCCGGGAGAGGGAGTCATCCACGGAAGCAGAGGAGGAAAGGTTTCGAGAAGGAGGGGAAGGACTGCAGTACCAGAGGCAGCGCACAATACCCGAGGTGAAAACAGGGAAGCCTCGGTATCTGCAAAACAGCTCACAGGGTATGGCTCAAAATATTATCTCTAGCCCTTGAGGAGGAACTAGATCCTTGACTGAGGATCTGGAAGCCATCAGTGACTGTGGCCATGGCAGTTTGCGGCGTGCTGATAAATAAGGGTCAGTATGTTCATTTTTCTCCCCATTCGCTCTGCAAACCACACTGCCCCATGTCTAGGGCAGGGCTTCCCAAATGCAGCTTTGCGTTCAAATTCCGACTCCACTACTCACTAGTTGGATGACCCCAGGGAAGTCACTGAAACTCGTGGTGCCTCGGTTTCCTCATCTGTAAATGTGGAAAAAATGACAAGACCCATCAATGAAATGAAAAAATATGTGTAGAGCATTCAAGTTGAAGACAAGCTCTCCCCAGGCTGCTCCAGCCACTGACAATACAGCAGAGGCACTGGGCTGGCCATTTCTGCCCACTGCTGACTTCTAAGAGGCCTGCTTTGCTCAGGAGTCCCCAGTGGGTTGGCTGGGGCTTTCTCAGGCGGCACTGCTGGCCCACCAACCCCACTGTTTTTCCTTCTCTCTCTCTTTCCACAGGTGTCAGGCTTGCACTGTGGTCCGAAGGCTCCCCTACCTCCTCTGCTCCCTCCCCCCTTTCTCTTCCACAGGCATCACCCCCAATCAATCTCTTGCACGTCTAACTTTGTGTTGGCCTTTTGCTTCCTGGAGGACCCAAATTGGCAAACTAGGTAAAACAGAATTCTTTGCTACAGGACTTGCCTGAGCCTTTAATGTAAGAATATACGTTATGGTTCTCAAGAGGGGAACATAATTTGAAGTGTTTCCCAAATTTATTTGATCACTAAAAGCTAACATCCACCCACTCACAGCCACGACACCATGGAACATCCATTAACATCTCATGGAACTTATGATCTGCTAAGTAAAGTTTTGGGTTTTTTGTTTTGTTTTGTTTTGTTTGCTTTTCTTTTTTTGTGTGCTAGAACCATTTTAATATAATTATACATATCTGCCAAATCCAGGAAGAAAGGCTTATGCATATATAACTTTTCCAGTTAACATCTGCAAGCATAAACAACGAGGATCTCAGTTTATAAATTCATCAGGGTCAGAGCAATTGACCAACGTCTCTTTACCGCTAGGCTTACCAACAGCAAATTACAGATGAATTAGTGTCCTTTCGTTTCTCTTCTCTCACTCTCCTTGTCCAGAGACATTTTGTTGTAAAGTTTCAGTGCAGCTTACCTCCAGCCAAAGGTAATCTTTTTAGATAAGTACTCAGTTGCTCTGAATTTACTTATAATGATAACCTCTTGAATCACAGAAGAACCCCTGCAGAGGTGGAGTTCAAGGTTGCATACAATAACAGGAGATCACAGTTTTGAAGTCTAGCACAGATTAAAAACCACAGATGTACCATTTATATAAGACACACACTGATTGTCTCTTAAACTACATATTGACTCCTTATGAACATTATTTTTTAAATAAAGTAGTGCATCTAGGGCAATCAGTCGCACAATTCACACAGCCCTGAAAAGTTTTTCAGTGCCAACGACCAGTTGGTCATGAAACGTGAGTGAGCTTGAGACACTGTCCATTCCTAAGATTCATCCAAGGATTGGCTAAGACATTGGAACACCTCTGCTTAAGAAGGCTATGTCTTTCCCTCTTTTCCCTCACAATTTAGTTTTGTTTGTTTATTTTTTGGTGGTATTTGGTTGCACGTGGCTAGAATGCTTTCGATCACTTTGCGAATCAGGAAAACCAATGATCTAAAACTATGATAGGATCTTAAGTGTATTGGTTTGTGCATTTCATGTAGCTGGCTGGCAGGCCCCTCTAAGGCCTTTCATTTTTCTTTCTATGTCTCGCAGGACATTAATCAGAAGATGAGTCTGAGCATCATACCATCTAACTCTTTTAACCAATGCCTGGCTAAAACTGGAATATCCAGCCCAGTGTATTTAAAAATCACCCACAAAAAGAGGTTCTGCAGGTCTTCACAAAACCTGGAATTTCCATGAAGATGTCTGATCTTTATAATCAAAGCAGTCAGTGGTTGAGTTAAAACCCAAGCTTGAAGCTCCATATCCCTGGGTGGAAAGAGAAGCTGGGGACTGATTGAGATGGCTGGTGACTGCGTTGGTACCCATGGGACTGAGTGTGGTCACTGGTCCAGGAACTGATGATGCATGGGGGTCAAATAAGATCCACAGTCCACGCCCCCAAAGTACGAATTTGAGCCAGCATATCCTTGACTATAACCCGAAGCCTGAGTATAGATCATAGGATAGGACCTCTGCATGCAGGAAGAGGAGGTGGACAAGGGATCGGACAGGGAGGAGATGGAAGCTGGGCTCCAGACACAGGAGCACTGCTGCTGGAAATGGCTGGGACCGAGGTGCTAGAGGGGGGAGTGAATTGGCCACTTGTTCCACTCTCTGAACTCACTTCCCGAGCAGGAGACGTCTTCTTTTTGGCAGGTTTCACTTTGTTTTGACCTCCATTCTGCTGTTGCTGCTGCTGTTGGTGGCACTTAGCTCTTCGATTCTTAAATTTATTTATTTGTTTTTATTTTTGGTTGTGTTGGGTCTTCGTTGCTGCGCGCGGGCTTTCTCTAGTTGCGGTGAGCGGGGGCTACTCTTCGTTGCGGTGCGTGGGCTTCTCATGGCGGTGGCTTCTCTTGTTGCGGAGCACGGGCTCTAGGCTCGTGGGCTTCAGTAGTTGTAGCTCGCGGGCTCTAGAGCGCAGGCTCAGTAGTTGTGGCGCATGGGCTTAGTTGCTCTGCAGCATGTGGGATCTTCCCGGACCAGGGCTCGAACACGTGTCCCATGCATTGGCAGGCGGATTCTTAACCACTGTGCCATCAGGGAAACCCCAGCTCTTCGATTCTTAAACCGCACCTGTAGCCTGGACTCAGGCAAGTTGATTTTCAGCGCCATCTCCTCCCGCTTGAAGATATCTGGGTATCAGGTCTTAGCAAATAATGCTTCCCGCACATCTAGCTGCGCCCAGGTGAACATCGTCCTCTCCCGCTGCTGTTTCTGAGGGGTGGCTGGGTAGCCCACCGAGGGGTGCAGCAAGTCCATGCCCAAAGTGGTCAGACTCAGCCCATTGACTGCGTAAGGTGGTTCTTAAGATAAGACATCATGCTAAGGTTGTTTGGAGATGCAAAGTTGGCCCAAGTCTGGGGGACCTAGCCGGAAAGTCTCGCTTCGCCCGGGGTGGACAGATTCAGAGTCCTTGGTGGGTGGGTTTGGAGTGGTGGAACTGAGGCAAAGCAAGCAAACAAACAGAGGTGCTGGTTTACCGCTTCGGAGGACGCAGCTCTTCCACATTCCACCACTAACTTAAGAAGAGCCGGTGTTTTTTTTTTAAATATTTTTCAAGGTAAGGCTGCTGTCATTGGTTCAATCTTTATTTATTATTTATTTATTTGTTTTTGGCCATGCCTCGCAGCTTGTAGTATCTTAGTTCCCTGACCGGGGATTGAACCCAGGCCCCTGCAGTGAAAGCGCCAAGTCCTAACTCACTGGACCTCCAGGGAATTCCCCTAAGTAAAGTTTTGTAAACACTAAACAAGAAGACCTCTCAAGTTCCATCCAACCCTGGATTCTGTCACATGGATCTCAAAATGTGAAACACTTCAATAATTATAGTGCGTCCAGGGCCTCATTGTACAGAAAGCAAGTCCCAAGGCCTCACTTGATTTATATCAACAACCCAAGCTATATTTATGAGTCTCCTCCCATCTTGGCACATAACACTTTGTTAACACCCCCAATGTCATCATCCCTATTTTACAGATGGGAAAACTGAGACGCAGGAAGGTTAAGATGCTTGCCTCAGATCCACACTCGAGTTCCCGGTGTTGGCACTGAGTCGTGGTCAGTCTGAGACGCTGCGTTGATGGAAGGCCTAAAGGGGAAGGGAAAGGAAGGGTTCCTGGAATCTAGGTTCCAGGAATAAGTTGGGTGACAGCAAGAACCAGCCGTCACTAGGCCGAGCCCTGTGCCCGAAGGAGGGAGGAGATAAAAAGTAACAGCAAGAGAGCTGTGTCCGAGCCCAGGTTGGAATACAACATTGCACAGAGGAGAAAAAATGCTGAAACATGTCGAAACTGCCAAACAACAGATGTAACAGAGTGCAGGAAATGTGGAGATCCAAAGGGATTAGGAGATAGGGGTGGGTGGCTGTCCTTTATGACAACAGGATTGGTTCCTTCCCTGCCCCCACTGTTCTAGCCCCCCTGATCCCCCAGACCTTTCTCTGCAATCCCCAGATCTCCCCCCGCCACTGCCCCAATCCACACACCTAACTCAGCAGAGGTTTCCTACACCAGTGCTGGCATCACTTTCCCTTCCAATGGGTGGGTAAATCGGGCCACGGTGGTTATTAACCATTTTCAATTTCATTTCTTGGTAACAAGCCTGTTAACTGATTGGCTGAAGAAAGGAAAGGAATTGGGAGAAGTAATGAATCCAAGAGACCAGATAGAGCCACACTTCTCAAAATGTGGTTACCTGAATCACAGTGTAAACAAACAAGCACCGGTGATGTTTACCATTTTTTTGAACAGCCGTAAACATTACTGGGAAATTGGTTTCTGCCACAGCTGGCATAGTAGGGACAATTGCACTGCGACCACCAAGCCTGCAGACACAGGAGGGCGGAGGGGGCCACTTCCACCTTCTCATCGCGTGAGCTGGAGTATATATAGGGCAGTTCTACAGTTTCTACATGGGAAGGACTTGGGGATGAAAATGTGGATGGTAGATGAAGCAGGGTGCGTTGGGGCTTGTCTTGAGTTTTTTTGCCTAGTAAGCCCCCTGTTCTGGGCTCAGAAATGTATTTATTTGGGGCACTTGGGGGTTGTGCTGATGGAAATTATGGGTGAGGCCAGCGCCTCTCCCAACACCCCTGGTGCAGACACTGGAGCTTATCACTTCCTACAGAGAGAACACTCTACCCTGCGCTCCTTCCCTGCAGCGGGCAGCGTGAAAATAGAGGAATTGCTCCCCACGTGTGGGCCTTTAGGAGAAAGGTATGCGGCTGCTGATGAGAACAGTGACAGCACCCGAGGTGGTCCAGTTCCAGCAATTTCACACACGTCGTGATTTCAATGCTTACAAACCACTCTGTGAACTCTGCAGAGCAGATATTTTTTCCCCATTTGAACATATGAGAGAATTGATGGTTAGTGTTTTGAAAATTGCAAAGGACCCCACAAATACAAGATATAACTTGTTATTAGCAAAGCTATCACTAGGGGACCCCTTCTGTGGAAACTCCTCCCAGAGATGGTTTTTGGTGGGTGAGCAGCAGCTGCCCTGCTTCTCTGGCCTCTTGGCAAGGGTCAGATATAGTATCCTGAGCTCCAGCCGATAAGTAAAATCATCACGGGGCCCAGGAAACTGTCTGGGCTTTTTGAAGCTTTCTGTCTGGAGTTTTCCTCTGTCCTCCTACTCTTAGCACCTCCCAGCTTTTGCAGCACCAAGGACAGCCTATCCCATCCGTCCTTGGAAACACACAGGACACCCCATCCCACTGGTGGAATCCAACAGGCCTATCCAACCCTCACTCTACAGTCATAAGGAAAGACTAAAGCCTGTAACGGCTCTAGCCAGGGAGAAATCTTTAAAACAAAACCGTATGTTATAACACTGTGGAATTCGTATTCTCCTTGCTCTCTTTTGGATTCTGATCACAGACCTGAAAGACGGAGAAGACAGAACTGGCTTTTCCTCAGCCTCAGCCCTAGGAAAGAGGTGGCCCCCCGCCAGCCCCTCTGCCCTCCTAAGCCAGGGAAAGAGACTGGACAAGACTGTGGCTCGATCACATATTAGCTGCCCTTTTTCTGGGCCTCCATTTCCTCATCTATAATATGAGGAAATAAGATTTTCCTTGACCAATGGTGAAGATTAAATGTGTAAATGTGTATAATGCACGTGGAGGGGCTCAATTAAGAACGTGGCTTGGGGGGCTTCCCTGGTGGTGCAGTGGTTGAGAGTCTGCCTGCCAATGCAGGGGACACGGGTTCGAGCCCTGGTCTGGGAAGATCCCACATGCCACGGAGCAAATGGGCCCGTGAGCCACAACTACTGAGCCTGCGTGTCTGGAGCCTGTGCTCCGCAACAAGAGAGGCCGCGATAGTGAGAGGCCTGCGCACCGTGATGAAGAGTGGCCCCCGCTTGCCGCAACTAGAGAAAGCCCTCGCACAGAAACGAAGACCCAACACAGCCAAAAATAATAAATAAATAAATAAAAATAAATAAAATAAAAAATAATCAGGTACTTATTTTAAAAAAAAAGAAGGTGGCTTGGAATAGTATCCCCGGGACCTGCAGACTGTGCCCCTAACACCTCTTAAGCATCCGGGCTATGGATTTGGTATGACCTAGATGCTTTATTTTCTCTTCTTTTCACTTGGAGAAAATAATCTAAAGAAAAATTCTACAAAAAGAAGGTTCTGCTATATAGCACAGAGAACTATATTCAGTATCCTATGATAAACCATAATGGAAAAGAATATTTTAAAAAAGAATGTATATATAGGTATAACTGAATCACTTTGCTGTACAGCAGAAATTAACACAACATTGTAAATCAACTATACTCCAATAAAAACACAATATTGACCAAGAAAAAAGAAAAAGAAACAGAAAGAAAAATTCTACAAAAAGAGATTCCTTTGCTCTGGGCCTCTGAGACACACACACTTTCTCTCTCCCTCTCTTCTTCTCTCCCTCTCTCTCTTTCTCTCTCTCTCACACACACACACACACACACACACACACACACAAACACACATACACACACACCCCTAGTGGCACACAGGCCTGTGGCCCGCCCCCAGGCAGCTGTGGGTAATCCCAGCTGCTCTGACTCACCCCTGCTCTCAGGGCTGGGTGACCCGCTGCATCAGTGAGGCTGATAGGAAGTATGTCTGTCTATCTGCACTGGTGAGTTCCTGTGGAAGGGATTGTGCCGTCAGAGAGAGATGAGATCTTGCTGGATCCAGAGAGATAGAATCATGTGGGAGGCTTTGAAAAGTACAGAGGAGTGTTTATTCAGGTTTAAAAAACTGGACCTTGTCCAGTGGCGGGTGTGGTCATCATCATGGGTAACTGCAAGTAAATATGAGTAGCTCAGGACCACCAAGTTCCTTTGTGAGCAGAGTCCTGTGTGCAGAGGCCCTGAAGGCTGACGAATCATCTGCCAGGACTGCAGAGAAGAGGGTGTGGCCCGGGCCAGAGGATGGTACTCCCGGGAGACGATGGGGCTCCTCTGTGAAGGGCTGCAGGAAGCTTCTCTTAGGGCTGGTTTGCCTTTGTCGCTGAAAGGCCTGGGAAGGGGAACCTTAGCCACCCGCCTGGGAGGAGGTGCTTTCCCAGGATGGGCTGTCCTCCAGCAGACCAGCTGGAGGAGAAATCTGCCCATTCTGCTGCTGGACGGGTGGACAAGCTTTCTCCCAAGAGCCCGGGGCTCAGTGGCCTAGCGGAAATCAGACAGTGAAGGAAATTGACAGCTTCCAGGAAGGGTTGTCTCTTTCCTCTGTTCTCAACTGGGATGGTTTCGTAAAACACTTGCACCAGAAACCTGTGAGCTAGGAATGAATGCCTATGTCCCCCATTTCATCCAAGGGTACAGAAAGCAGAGCCTGGTGGTGGCAGTGGTACCCGTCCATCGGGCAGTGTAAACTGGAGATGCAGGATGTCGGGTAAAAACACATCCAGACTTAGATGAGGAAGACTTTAATCAGAAAGAAAGACTGTTGCAACAGGGGGAACTCTCAGGTCTCAGAAAGCTGCAAGGATCTCAAAATCAAAAGAAAAAAACAGTTTGTTTTTTAATAGGGTAAAGGAGGGGCAACAGACATAAGCAGAATCTTTGGAGGGGAAGCCGGACGAACAAGGGGAAACGAATGGGGTCTGATAGGAAAAGGTCATGCTGGAGGTCAGGAGATTTCCCAGGAGAAGCTGATAAGCAGGACCTGGTCCACTTTTTCTGTGTTTGCTCAGACTTGGAGGCAAGAGAGAAACCTGACTAAAGTTTGGTCAAGCAGAGTGTAAGAAATGGACACGTGAACACCTGGTCAAGGACAAGATAGATTGAGGGAGGAGGAATAAAATTGGTGAATACAAAACCAAACCCAAATGGAGGCTGATTCCATGGAAATGGGGTGCCTGGGAATTCCACTCCTGAAGCTCTTGGTGCAAGGGGCTCAGTTCTTTTTTTTTTTTAACTTATTCTATTTATTTATTTTTGGCTGTGTTGGGTTTTTGTTGCTGCGCACGGGCTGCCTCTAGTTGCGGCGAGCGGGGGCTACTCTTCATCGTGGTGCACCGGCTTCTCATTGCAGTGGCTTCTTTTGTTGCAGAGCACAGGCTGTAGGTGCGCAGGCTCAGTAGTTGTGACTCACGGGCTCTAGAGCGCAGGCTCAGTAGTTGTGGTGCACGGGCTTAGTTGCTCCACGGCATGTGGGATCTTCCCGGACCAGGGCTCTAACCTGTGTCCCCTGCATTGGCAGGTGGATTCTTAACCACTGTGCCACCAGGGAAGTCCAGGGCTCAGTTCTTAAATGTGAATAAATACTCATGGCAGCCAATGCAATTCGAAAATCCTATGACTCCTCCTCCTATCCGGGAAATTTAGAAAGTGGGGAGCAATAGGCAATCCCCAAAAGATTCTGAGGGACAGAGTAGTTCTTTCATACACAAACCACTCCCCCCCACTTATAGAATGGGTGTGTGGCCCTCAAGAACAAGGCCAGTGCTGACTTTAAAGCTAAGAGGAAGCTGGCACCCTGATGATGATGGAGAAGTACCTAGAGGGCTGGCTCATACCACCTGCCAGCAAACCTTCAGGCCGTGGAATCTTTGGCTATGAAAGGACCCCATAGGTCACCAGCCCCTATCTCTGCAGGCCCCTCCAGCAGAAGGACCCCCATCTGGCTGGCCCTCAATCATTAAAGACCAAACACTTTGTGACCCCAAGTGATTCTGATACTCAACCAAGTTGGGGAACCCCTGACCCCTTGAACACAGCCAGTGCTGCTGGAATCTCCACGTCACAAGCCACTATTTAATTAGTTTTTATGTTGAATTAAAATCTGTGCCCCTTTAAGTCGATCACTAGTTCCACTTCTCCCTCTGGAGCAACACAGAATGAATACACCTCCTCTTCTCCAGGACAATCCTGTAAACACTTGAAGTTAGAGCATTGAGTGCCCAATATCCATCTCTTATCCAAGAAAAATGCCTCTATTTTACTTGAATATTTCTCACCCATTTTATTTATTTCTCCATCATTTATTAAGAGGCGATAATGTGCACATGACATAACAGAGCCTGTCCACAAAGTGTCTGTTAAAAGACTAAATAATGACTCTCATACAAATATAAAATAACTACATGTCAAAGATTTGATTTAACTCATGAATAAATGAGGGAACCAGTAGATATTAAAAAAAAAAAAAAAGTTTAAAGGAGAATCCAAAAGAACAATTAGGAATGCTGAATGGAATTTGTTAATAGATGCAAAACTGAGGGAGGGAATCCATTTGATTGCACTTCTACCCAAAGAAGTTCATTTGCATATACATGGACAATAATTATTTGCATTACTATCAATTTCTACAATGCACAGAGTAGTAAAATATCCTAAAGACTATGAAAGGCACAGACCGCTGCAGATCTGACCCCTGGCAGGGTGATTAGGCTCCATCTAATTCCATAGAACACCAGGAATACCTTTTAATTCCAAAGACTTTTCAGTTTTTCCTGACAGATCATTGTTTCACTAAAAAATCCTGAATATTCAAATCTCAAACTGTCCTTCAAGATTGACTAAAATGCCACTTTATCTGGTCTTCCTCAGACTAAAAGATAATTTAAAAAAAAAAAAAAAGGTAAAATCATGACACATATGGATATAAAATGAACAAGTTTTAAAGATTTTATTTAACTTATTAATTAAATGAGGCAACTAAGCATATGTTATGACTGATTCAAAGGAAAAGTCAAAGAGGCACAGATTTATATGAAGTGAAGAATAAAGAATATTGAAATGAATGTGCAAATGGACTCAACTGGCTTCTCCACGGTGGGGAGAGAGATCCCCCGTCCCGCACTGAACAGAATTAATTTGCATATAGAGAAAAATTATTTTGCACTGCTACTGTTATCTACAACTTTGGGTTGTAAAATGACTCAAAAACAGTGAAAGGCTGGAATCAGATAACCTGGGAGGAGGTCCTCTAAACCAGACTTTCTCAGCCTCGGCATTACTGACATTTTGGATGCCCACTAACAATCGTCACTTCCCATCTGGTTCTCACTAAGCCACTGCAGTTGCTGACCTTCAACACCCCCTGAAAGGAGTTCAGGGTGGAGATCAGGAATGAGGCACTCTGTGCTCTGGGGAAAACTGGCAGAACAGGCCTTCAGATAGTTAGATATTTTCAGGAGAAGATTTTATGAGCCCAATTTCTTGCATCTTCTCACATCTAGGAAAGCACTAAAATCATTAATGGAGACATCTGCTCCTTGTGACTAGCTGCAACCTTCTGCCAAGATGTGAGCTTGACTGTATGTATCCCCCGTCACCAAAATCACATGTATACTGTGCATGTATCCTCCTCCCTACTTCTTCAGAGAGTTCCTCAGAGCTGAGAGACTGTCTCCCAGGCTATAATTCTCATTTTGCCCCCAAAAAAACTTAACTCACAGCTCTCACGTTGTGTTTTTTTCTTTCTTTTTTTCAGTCGACATGGACCACGTAATTCTTTGTTTTGTGGGGAACTGTCCTAGACATCCAAGATGTTTAGCAGCATCCCTGGCTTCTACCCAATAGAGGCCAGTAGCACCCCATCATAACAAAAATTATCTCCAGACATTGCCAAATGTCCCCCAAGGCCGGGAGGAGGGGGCAAATTCACCCCCAGTTAAGAAATACTGCTCTAGGGCTTCCCTGGTGGCACAGTGGTTAAGAATCCACCCGCCAATGCAGGGGACGTGGGTTTGAGCCCTGGTCCGGGAAGATCCCACATGCCACGGAGCAACTAAGCCCATGTGCCACAACTACTGAGCCTGCGCTCTAGAGCCCACGAGCCACAACTACTAAGCCCGCATGTCACAACTACTGAAGCCCGCACGCCTAGAGCCCGTGCTCCACAACGAAGAGTAGTCCCCGCTCGCCACAACTAGAGAAATGCCACACGCAGCAACGAGGACACAATGCAGCCAAAAATAAATAAATAAATTTTTTAAAAAAGAAATACTGCTCTAAACAATGCATAGCTTTCCACTGAAACATGAATTCTTCCATATTAGCACAGAGATGGAGAGGAAGGGACGACCGCACTCCTTGGCACACACCCATTCCTGTGTATGAGCCAAGAATCTCACGCTACCTCTTCAACGAGCAGAATGGTCACAGTGGCCCCGAACACAGGCAATGTTCTAAAGGCTTTAGCAATATGGACTCCGTCCTCCCAGTTAAAAGTGAGTTTCAGATAAATAGCAAATAGAGAAGAAGAAATTTTCCTCCACCCTTCTATGTTCTTCCAGCTGGTCTAAAAATTAAATTGACATGAGGCAGGTTAACAAAAGAAAATCAAATAAAAGTTTAATACCATGTATACATGGGAGAGATCCAGAAAAACTGAGTAACTTGCCAAATTGGCTGAAGCCCTCTCCTTAAACACCATCTTCAGCTAAAGACAAATGAGGATGTTGGTGGTAGGGGTTTGGGACTTCAAAGGGGAAGAAGACAATTGACTTGGAGATGGAAAAGCAAATATTTGGTAAATAGATGTTTGCTGGGCCAGGTGGAGACAATGGGACACAGAGAGGAATCTGGTCTCTAGGCCCTGCAGTTTTCCCCACCACACTGAGCCCATATTCTTTGCACATATCTCTGGTGATGGCTCTCTTCTGGAAACAGGCCCTTTATCTAAATTCTTTAGGCAGTTACCGGTAAGGTCAAAGCTTCTTCCTGAGTCTTTTGGGCCTTGACTGTTTTCAGCTCAAAATAATCCGCATGCCAGAGAGATATTTTGGGGTGGCAAATTTTGCTCCCCTACGTAGGAAACAATTTTTTAGTTTAAGTATGCCCCGTGCAATATTTGGGATATACTTATACTAAAAATCATTAGTGTTTACCTGAAAATCAAATTTAACTGGGTGTGTTACCAAACACAAGTTCATGTGCCCGACACACAGTGAGCCCAAACAAACCGAAACATCAGAGTTTGGAGCAGAGAAAGGTTTATTGCAGGGCTATGCAAGAAGGCTGTCTCGTGCTTAAAATACCCCGAACTTCTCCAAGAAGTTCAGCAAAGCACTTTTAAAGGCAAGATGAGGGAGGGGCGTGGTTAGTTGTTGCAAACTTCTTGGTGTTGGAATCCTTCCTTCTTGTAGCTGTTCATGTTGGTCAGGTCAAGATGTTCCTGTAAACCTCCAATGAAACAAAAGTTATTCTCTGTTCTGCAACTTTTTATCTCTATATGAATGTACTCTTAAAGGTCAGAGCCCTGAGAATAGGCTATCCTGTATATTTCAGGCTGTAGATAACATTATTTTACAAAAGGTTCAGAGCCAGCATGACTAAACACAGGCAACAAAACAGATCTAATATGGAGTCAGATTTGTTCTTCCCTATTACAGGTGGATGTATTTTTATTTGCCAAATCTGGCCACCCTATCTGTGATCATATAGCTAACCAGTAGCAGTGTGTAGCATCACGATTGTAACACGCCTCTGGTGACTTAGAATCCCTGTTCTGCCTCTAATTAGTTGTGTGACATTGGATGATGTCATTGAACCTCTCTGATGCTCAGTTTTCCCATCTGTCAAATGGGGACTATAGCGGAGGGACACCTTCCCACAGAGCTGATTTAGTCCCCTGGAGCTCTCTCCCCGATCTTCTGACTCACAGGGTGTGTCCTGGAGAGTCAGGACAGCCCCAGCCTCGGGTTTCGCCCAGCCTTCCTCCCCAACAAGTGGGAAGTCGTCTATCGGGGTTGGGTTTGAGTCCCCACTTTTCCACCAGGACGCCCAGGTGCGCGGCGCGGGCCGGCTCGGCCATCCCAGGCGCCGGCCGCAGGTGGCAGCACCGGCCCCGTGGGCCGCCGCCGCCGTCCTCCCGCCGGCGCTGTGCAGGCCGCCGGCCGGCAGGGTCCAGGGCCCGGCGCCGAGCTGGCCGGGAGCGGCCAGGCCACGCCCCGACGCGCGGAGGGCGCTGCCCTGCCGGGTGAATCATCGCCCGCGGCGGCCGCTCGCAGTCCCGCTGCCGCGCGCCGAACCCTGGCCGCGCCCCTGCGGAGCGCCGCGCCGAGCAGCCGCTGAGACCCCCGCTCGCTCGCTGGGCGGCAACGCGGGCACCGGGCCGACCATGGCGGGCATCGCGTTCAAGCTGGCGAAGGACCGGGAGGCGGCCGAGGGGCTGGGCTCGCACGAGAGGGCCGTCAAGTACCTCAACCAGGACTACGCGGCGCTGCGGGACGAGTGGCTGGAGGCCGGGGCGCTCTTCCAGGACCCGTCCTTCCCGGCCCTCCCGTCTTCCCTGGGCTTCAAGGAGTTGGGACCCTACTCCAGCAAGACCCGGGGCATCGAGTGGAAGCGGCCCACGGTAGGCAGCCCGCCCGCGGCGGGATGCGGGGCGGGCGGGGCGCGGAAACCGGAGGCGCGGCGACCGGGCCTCGCGGCAGCCGAGAGCCAGGCCCAGCGCGCGGGGAGCCCGGGGAGCGCGCAGAGCCGAGCCCCGCAGCCGGGAGCCCCGTCCCCGCGCTGCCCAGCCGGGGACTCTGCAGGCGCGGGGTCGGGGGAAGCTCCGCGGTCGCCCGTGTCCCCTCTGCCACCCACGGCGCCCGCAGGACGGGCCGAAGTGCACGCTGCCCGTAAATCCCACTAGCAGGCCCGCCGGCAAAAACTCACAAAAACTCGGTTGATATAGGGGGACCTGGACAAAACTTGTTGGACTCCGGTGGGGAGAGAGTCTGCGGAGAAGGGAGGCGGGGTGCCGAGGTGGGGTGTGGGGTGAGTGGGACACTATCTAACCGGGAAAAGTCAGTCTCTAACTCGGTTAGGCTGCTTCAGGAAGGGAGAAAGTCCACGCCTGGCCTGGTCCTTTGTGACTAAGGATTGTCTCGTGCAGCGATGGTTAGATTTATCCAGTCGGGGTTTCCTGTTTGTTTTTCCAAAGGGGGCCGACCTCCCCGTAACATTTACCCTGGTGATTATCAAAAGCACAGGGGAGATGCATCCAGGAGCCAGTTCCTCCTCCTCACTCACCCTCCCAGAATCCTCACCCCGGCGTCTCAGGGGCCCCTCGGTGTTCCCTTATCCTGCCCCCCTGGGTCTCTCCCCTCCTTGCCCTGGCAGGCCTTGGAACAGTTTCCTTCCTGATCAATTTGTCCATCCTGTTTCCCCTGGAACCCCTCGTGGCCCCATGTCCTGTGGGACACCTCACCGATCTTCCCCCGCCAAACCTCAAGGAGGCTTCCTGGGAAATACAGCCTCTAGATTCCTGTTAGGGAAATTAACATTCCTGCCCTGCTCCCACTCCTCTGAGCCCCTCACCCCCACCCGCTAGTCACCTTCTGTTACCCCAAACCCAGCCCATAAGCAGCAAGTTCAGTAGGAAGTGTTCTTGGCCTGGAGCACTTGAGTTCACTTCTTGCTAACCTGCGTGAGCCGTTTAACCTCCCTGCCTCCGTTTCTTCATCTAAAACAAGAGGTGATGCCTAAATAGTTTCCTCTCCCCACTGGCTCACCAGGCCCAGCACCTTTTAGTTTTTCAAGGGCACCCAGCTCTTTCCTGCCTCACCTGCCAGGGATGCTCTTTCCTGGTTTTCTGGAGTCTGGCTCACTTACTCTTTGGGACTTAGTTAGATGTCACCTCCCCAAAGAGATCTTTCCTGACCATTCTTAGCAGCCCCCTTCTCATCTTGTTATTCTTTATCACTGAACCCTGCTAATTTCCTTCATAGCATTTTCACAACTTATAAATATACTTGTTTGTCCTTCCTAGTGAACTGCAGGGACCATGTGTGTATTGTGCACCAATCTAGCCCCAGTGCATTCAGAGTATGCATTCATTCGTTCATTCATTCATTTAACAATGCTTATCGAGTGCCTGTTATATGTCAGGCAGTCTCTTAAATGCTTGGGATACATCTGTGAACAAAGACTGTGACCATTTGTGGAATGAGTGAATGAATGAATGCAGGACTGTAATGAGCCTCAAACAGAATTACAGCTGTGAAAGTGGTAAACGAGAAGGTATTCGCCTTACATTTGTATAGCACTTTACAGTTTAGAAAGTGAATTTACATACTTCTTTGCTTATTCTTTCATTCACTCAGTAAGCGTATATTGAACACCTGCTGTATGCCAGGCACAGTGCATATGGTTTCTGCCTCTGAAGGCTTTAGGGGCTAGTGAGGGGACACGGACAGGTCACCCAACGGTTGGAAATGCCTGTAGGACTTCCAGATGGGAAAATAGAGATCCGAGGCCATTTTAGGGCCCCAGATTAGGGCGGGACAGGGTGTGCACTACACAACCAAGGGGGAGGGTAGCTGTTATTGTCCCATTCAGCAGTTGAAGAAATTGAGGCTGGGGAAGGTTAACTACTCACTCATACAGGTGTCTGGGGTGGAGCCAGGACTGTGTCCAGCCTGTGGGTGTCAATAGCCACAGCTCACAGCCACCCTCTCTGCCTTCTCAAACACAGCTGTGGTTCGGGTCAGGCAAGGCAAACAGACACGTGTCCACTGGATCTACACGGAAGCAAGTCATTGGTAACTGTAACAGAGCAATTGCAATGGCATAGAATTGCAATGGGGTAGAAGCCGGGTGGCTGTAGACCCCAAAGTAAGGAACCAGAAATGAAGAGCGAGCGTGCCCAACTAATTCCAGAAGGGTGCCTGTGAAAGGAGAGGAGGAAAAGTGTCAGGGAGAGTGGGACCTGGGGCTTGACAGGCTGGTTTTCAGATGAGAGCAATTGGAATGTGTTATATGTCAAGTCCCAGAGAGAAAAGCAGGTGGGAGACGGTGAAACGAAGCCACAAGGAAGTGAGAGTAGGGTTGCAGGAGCGAGGCAGGGAGCAGGCCAGCCCTGGAGCAGGGGCTGCTCCTCAGAGGGGGCTTCCCGGCACTGGCCACAGAGGGCTTGGGGCTGGGAAGGAGGCTGAAGAGCACATGGCTGAAGTCACTGTGGGCTGGCGCAGAGGCACAGCGAGGAAAAAGCCGGCACCATCCGAGGGTGACACCAGTCAGGTGGGAGCGAGGGCAGGTATGTGAGTCCCCACCTTACCCTGAAACATCTAAGGCCTCTGAGTGGTTTATGATTTGTTTACACTCAGCTGGCTGAACTCAGCCTCAAACCTGCATCTCCTGCCTCAAGTTCAGTGATTATGATCAACTCCTCCAGTAATAATTAATAGTAGGTGACTTTTATAGAGCGCTTATCAAGGCACGTGTACATAGTCATCTCATTTAACCCTCAGAACAACCTGATGTGATAGGTTCACTTGTCAGCACCATCACCATTATACAGATGAGAAAACTGAGGCTTAAGGAGGTGAAGTAACTTGCCAGGGTCATAGAACCCATTTAAGAAGTGACAGAGCCAGAATTCAAACCCAGGTTGTCTGACTCCAAAGCCCAAGCCCTCAACCCCTTTCCTGGGACTGTTAAGTTCCGTATTTAATTCCGTGCCCTGTATGTTGTGTACAAGTTTCAATTTCCTGAAGCATCTCTAAGGGCCACTCTAAACTTTTCCTTCTTTGGAGAGGGTGCCAAAGGTGTGAGGAAGCTTCTCAAACATAATGGAAAAATCCTTCTGGGGTAAGTGCCTGGCACACTGAGGATTATCAGTATGACTTTTGGGCTCCCAGCACCAAACCCAGTCTCTTCCATCAGCAGGATAAGTGTTTGGCTGGCAGGCCTTGGGCAAAGCTGGCTTCATGTGCCTCAGCAGAAGAGCATTCTCACTGTCCCTGTCATTCCCCCAAACAGACCAACCTGAACAGGGAAGGGACAGTGCAGAGGCATGAAAGGAGCGTGTTCTGCGGCGGATTCCAAAAGAGCCTCTACAGCCTAAGCTGGGGTGGCCAGGGGCTAGATCCAGGCCTCGCCCAAGAAGAGCTTCTGCTTGGCAGCGAGGGGGGTGGGGGGATGTGTGCAAGGGGCTGGGCGCTATGGGGTGGAGCTCTTACGAACCAAGGGGTCCAGGCTGAGGGAAGCCCAGATTTATGCCTGACTTCCTCTGTGGTTTTGGGGTGGGCCTCTTCAGAATCAGGAAGCACACTCAGAGAGGGCTGCAGAAGGGCCAGCACTGTTCAAGGTTGGCTTCCAGCAGGCGACTGGTGGGACAGCCCTTGAAGACTTGTTAGTAATCCATTAGGGGCAGGGCAGGAGGGAAAGACTATATGGTTTACACTGGTGAGTTCAAATCCCAGTGCCATCTACAGCTTACGAGCCGTGTATCTTGGGACATGTGGCTTTATCTCTTAGCCTGTTTCCCCACCTGTGAAATGGGGTCGGTGTCCATCTGTGTTCCCGAGAGGGCTGCCTGAGATAAAGTACCACACACAGTATTGACACACAGCAGGCTCATGGTATGTGGACCCCCAAGTATCATGGCCTATGGACGAATCCAGAAGGCTAGATACCTTCCCCTGCCCTCAAGAAGCGTGTGAGTGTTAGGAAGACTGACTGGTACCCAGGACCACCGCATAGCACACAACTAGCTGCTAAATTGCAGAGTGCACATACTCTGGGATTCGGGATCAAAAGGATGGGTGAGGGCTGGACTGTGAAGGAGGGCTTCGTGGAGTTGGTGGCAGTGGGTCTTGAGATACAATAAGATGTGGAAAAGGAGAGAAGAGGGTGGGAGAGGGAGGAATTCCATGCAGGAACAGACGAGAGGGACCGGCATAGTGGGCGGGGCAGCTCCAGAGCGTGGACCGTCTCAAGGCCCCCAGAGGAGGCTGGACTTGGCGCTGCCCTGGCCCTAGGAAGTAGCGTGATGAAATGGGCTCTAGGCAGTGTGGAGCGTTGGGGTCCAGTGGAGCAGTCGGGGTCCCATGGCAGTCTTAACTGTAACTGCATAGCTTTCCCTAGAGGGGAGGGGAAGGGGCGGAGGGGGTCCGATGCACCTTCTGGGAACCGAGGTGTCCTGACTACAGAAGCACATGTCAGGTGGGTTGACAGCACTTTGTGGGTCTCGTTTCCAGGAGATCTGCGATGATCCCCAATTTATTACTGGAGGAGCCACTCGCACAGACATCTGCCAAGGAGCCCTGGGTAAGTGATGGCATCTCAAACAGGCTACGGGGGCTTGTCTGAAAGGCTGTGGATAGAAGGGGTGAGGGATGACCTATGGCTCCGCTCCCTTGCCAAAGAGTTTGGCAATTTCCAGTTCTAGAAGCTTCCTGGAATGTCTTGTCCCCTGAGGACCCCGTGCTGCGGCAGACAAATGCACAGATGTGCAGTGAGGCCTCCTGTGTCCCCTGCACTGCGCAAGTTGTTGAAGTTACAAAGACACTCCCACTAGAAGACGGAGGAGCTTCTGGATCTCGGGCACCCTTGGTGTCTGTATGTCCTGGGGCCAGTGTTGCTAATGGCCCACGGAACAGTCAGGCTCTGGGCTGAGGGCCAGCTGGGAGGACTAGCCCAGGCCCGGTTGCAGCACTGAGACGTCAGCTCTCTGGGGTTCAGGGATGGGATGGTGACTCAGTGTGTGGAGGAGGAGGAAACCCTAACACTCACTGCTGGGAGGAAGTTAACGCACCAGGGCATTCTCAGTGTTTGCAGGCCGAGCTCACCATGGTATCACAACAGTGAACGTGGTGCTTATTGTCACAGAGGCAATTGAAATGTTCATTTAAGTAAGTTTAACTGGAGTAGCTGAATCGTGAGGGTCTGAAACTTTGCTCTGTGTAGCCGAGCTCTGATTTTCTGGACATAGTGCCTGCTGAGATTGGAACCTGCTCCAGCTTTGGCATGAAAGCCCCCAAGTTTTCTTTAATTTATTTTATTGTATTGAAGTAAAGTTGATTTACAATGTTGTGTTAATTTCTGCTGTACAGCAAAGTGATTCAGTTATACATATATCCTTTTTCATATTCTTTTCCATTATGGTTTATTATAAGATTTTGAATATAGTTCCCTGTGCTATACAGTAGGACCTTGTTGTTTATTACTATACAGGGCCCGAGGTTTCTGCAAAGAAGTCTTAACGATGGGGCCTGGGACCACTATTTAAGATTCTCATAGAATGCACGCTCATTTTTTTTACTCATAATAGATATGGGCCTATGATCGCTGGAGCAGATTATTTGCTGCGAATAACCAAAAACTTGTTTCAAGCCGTCAGCTTCAACTTGCTGTCCAGACTAGTCTATCAGTAACAAAATTAATCATCTTGAATTGGACCTTCTTTCCTGGCCCACCCAGCAGAGGTTCTGTCCTGGGAGTGACTTGTTTGAGGTCATCCAACAGCTGAAGTGAGGGCCTGGAATGCAAATGCAGACAGTCTGTGTGTTTAACCCCTGAGCTAGGCTCCCCAGACGTGGTATGGAAAGTTTTCAGTCTCTGAGGGATGTCAGGGCATTTGCGTGAATCGTTAGGACAGGCACACTGGGAGCCCCTTGTGAAATGGGTCTCAGAGAGCATGTCCCAGGGCTGGGCGTGCAAACACCGCTCTCTGAGCTCAGCCTCTGTGTGCAAATTCCTGAGATGCCAGAGCACATTCTTGCCCACAGAAAACATACCTCCCATTTCCCACCTTCTCTCCCCCACAGAAGAGAGATGCCCAGGGGGCCTAGGGCACCTAGGTAGGTGCTCCAGGAAAATCCACTGGTTAGAGAAAATGGAAGTTAGCAGGACTAGAAGTTGATGGAGACTTTGACCAACCATGGGGGCTTTAGGAAACCTGGAAACAAAAATGACAACTGTCATACCTGGGCTAAATGCCACATCTAGACTAAACATCTACTTTAAAGTTTAATGACATCTTAAGGGCCAGATTGCAAGATTTAAGTCCTGGTTAAATACTGTCAGGCCATTTGGAGAGGAGACCCGCAAAGCTTACATTCCTGGGGTAAAAATCCCCATGATATGCACCAAATCAAATAGAAACAAGATTAAGTGTAAGTCCTTTAAAACATTTCTCAGTAATCAGGTCTGTAATTTCTAAGGTTTTGTTTTTAACACCACATTGGCCATTTTGTTCTGTTGGCCTTTTATTTTTGGAGGATCTGGGTTTGACTGCGATCTGTGAAATGTGGTGGACTGAATTCTCGCTCTGATTCTGGCATCCGGACACAGGGTGTGCATGGGGTGGTGACTGTCACCAGGTCCCAGCAGGTTCAGAAACATCAGGAACAGGGGGGCCGCGGCAGTGACACCTGGCCACACGAACAGAGATACGAGTCAAGGCTCAGCTCTTAGTTGGCAGACTGTGGACACGTCATCATTTGGAACTTCAGTCTCTTCTAAAAATGGGAGTGGGGGGGGAGAGTCAACGGGGTGACCTCAGAGATCCCCTACGATGGGGCAGTCAGCTATTCTAGAGTTGTTCCTCATGCCTGACACTGAGTGTAAATCTTGTGCTAGAGAATCAAAGCACCGCGGCCAGATCTCTTATCTCAGAGGAGGAATGATAACAGCCCCTCTCACTGAATAACAGTATGCAACTCATGGAGCATTTTCATTGCATTGTCTCATGTAATCATCCAAGTAAATATTTTCAGCCGCACTCTGCAGATAAGAAAACTGAGGCAGGTGGTGGGGAGCCCATGCAAGGCCACAAAGCTAAAAATTGCCAAAGGAAAGAACCCTGATCTGATTTTAAAGCTTTCCACACTCTTCTCACTCCCATCACAAGTGGCCATGAGGCTATGTTGAGGGATTAGGGAGGTAAAATTCTCAAAGCAGAATTTATTTTCCTCCCTGTGCTTTCTACCCTGAGACTCACTCAGTTCACCAATGCACCTGGGCGGGGCCCATCCTGGGACTTGTACGTTTCTCAGCCTCCTGCCTCACTTCACAGAGCTGCCCAGCACTGGTTAAGCCACCAGCTCCCACCCACTTTCCCGGAGGGTCAGCTGGAAGCCTCACCAAAGTAATTCCAACCATGTTTGCAGAACTGCTCTGACGCGAGCCATCTGCTTTGCAGACCTTGGTTGTGCTCAGCATTGAGTCAGTGAAGAAAAATCTGCCCATCTGGAGGGAGGGCTGGAGATCCAGGCTGAGCCTCGGCCAGGCTGGCCCTACAGCTAAATATGGCTCTGGAGTTGCTGCTCTCAGCCTCTTCTTACAGGTGATGGCCATGGAGTGGCCCCAGGAGCCCAGGAGATCCCAGAGCTGAGCTCCTCCTACCTTTGGTTTTCACTGGGCCACTGCTGGGCTTTAACCACTGCCCCCTCATAGCCCCCTATGGGCCCCACAGCCTTCAAAGCTCTCAGAGGAAGGTAGCTGCCCAGGCCAGGTGCCCCCATAGGCCCTCGGCTTCCTGGGGAAAGTCTCGAGGCTGCCAACGCTGTCAGAGCTGTTGAAACCGCACAGCCCCGTGTCTTTGTAACCTGGCCTCTCAGAGGTGGATCACCCTGCCTCTAACCCTAAAAGTCACGTGGGCCCCCAAACACCGGGAGATGTTTGGCTACAGGGTGCCCGTCCCCACAGCCCTGCTCAGCAGAGAGTGGGGAAGGGCAGGGCCAGTGGGAAAAGCGTGCAGGAAGGAGGTTTCCAGTTCCTGCTTCCTCCCCTGCTTACTAGCCTGGGTGACTTTGGGCAGGTTACCCAAGCTCTCTGAGCCTCAGTTTCCTCTTCTATAGAATGGGAATAATGATAATACTCCTTCCCCAGGGCTGTGATGAAAAATGCGATTAATATAGGCAAACACATTGGCAAATTGTAGAATCCTGAACAAATTCAACCTCTCCCTATTTTCCCATTTTTAAATACTGTAAGTAACTTTTTAAATGATTCTTAAATTATAATTTTTTTTCAGTGTCTACAACCAATTTTATTTTAATATAATCTAAACACATACCCTTTAGAAAATACCAAGAAAAATTTACGTACAAGAGTTGATGCTATTGCATTCGGATAAAGCTGGCAAGTTCTTGCTACTAGCATAGCCCAGGAAACACCACCGAGGAAACCTAATATATTGGAATAGGTGTTGTGGTGTTTGGCCCACAGTTTGATAGCTCTCAGGGTTAACCTGAGAAGTTGTCAATCTTTGGTACTAGATGTACAATTTCATCGGTTACCCTGCAACCATTAAGACTTCTTACGCATCTTATATCTAAATTTTTAAGCAGACTGTCATCTCTTAAGCCCAAGTCTCCTGGAATAGTCTGCAGTGCTAATCCTGCAAACAAAATATCAATCTCTATCCCATCAAAACACAGTTTGATAACTGGTACAAATGCTTCTTCAACAGCTCTTAAATCTTTTACTTCTTCCTGTAATTTCAACTTATGATAGAATGAGGTGAAAAAATCACTTCGATCAACATGTCTTGGTGCAGCACACAACGCATCAATGTCGGCACCTTTTGTATGTACTCCTAATCTCTAAGGTCCAAATGTAAAAATTTTTCCACCACCATTTTCAATTACAGATTGTGGAAGATTCTCGCTTTCACTGATTTCTCGTATCCACTCTTCTACCAGGTTATTTAATTTTCCCCAAATTAAAATCCTGTGCTGCACTTCCTCTTCCTCTTCAAAAACGCCAAAGGGCTTCAGAGTCTCAATTAGTTTCTGTGTACGTAGGCAGTCAGTCTCCTTGGGGGCTGCTAAGCTGATGGGAGAGGTAATGCCATAGTGTTTCTGTGGCGGCTGTGTTTGCTGTGATCCCTGCGTTGTAACTGGAAACCGCATGGTCTCCTGCGCGGGCACTGCCCAGTCACCCTGCCGCCCTGGGCATGACCCACTGAGACGGGGGTGAGGGGTGCCTGCCTCAGCCCTGGGTCCAACCCCCTTAAATTATAATTTTTAAAAGCCATATTAATAGGTGCCTTTTAAACATTTTAATAGACTTTGTTAGCACAGTTTTAGGTTTACAGAAAATTTGAGATGATAGTACAGAGAATTCCATACACACCAGCCCAGTTCCCCCTACTGGTAACTTCTTACATTATTAAGTGTGGGACATTTGCTACGGTTAATGAACCAGTATTGATACATTATCCTTAACTAAAGTCCATACTTTAGCTTTCTTTAGTTTTTACTTAAGGTCCTTTTTCTGTCCCAGGATCCCATCCAGGACAGGACACCACATTACATTTAGTTGTCATGTCTCCTAAGGCTCTTCTTGGCTGTGACAGTTTCTCAGCCTGTTTTGGATGACCTTGTCACTTTTCAGGAGTACTGGTCCGGGATTTTGTAGGATGCCCCTCTATTGGAATTTGTAGGTGCCTTTTTTAAAAAGAGTGCTTGTAGTTAAAAAAAAGAACTAGAAAATAGGTGTTGGCTGGTTTGGTGGGGAAAATACATATACTTTTTCCTCTTTCTTATAACAATGGCTTCACCGCCAGCCCCAGCACCGCCCTCACCGCCCCCGACCCCATTGGCTTCTCCCAGCTCCTGGGGCAGATGTGTGCGGTCCATGAGTCCTCCTGTCCTCTCCCCGGCGGCTCTTCTGGTTATAAATGCTTTTTCTTTTTTTTCTTTTTTTTTAAATAGATGATTCCTTTTTTTTTTTTTTAATTTATTTTATTTATGGCTGTGTTGGGTCTTCGTTTCTGTGCGAGGGCTTTCTCTAGTTGTGGCAAGTGGGGGCCACTCTTCATCGCGATGCACGGGCCTCTCACTATCGTGGCTTCTCTTGTTGCGGAGCACAGGCTCCAGACGCGCAGGCTCAGTAATTGTGGCTCACGGGCCCAGTTGCTCCGCGGCATGTGGGATCTTCCCAGACCAGGGCTCGAACCCGCGTCCCCTGCATTGGCAGGCAGATTCTCAACCACTGCGCCACCAGGGAAGCCCTATAAATGCTTTTTCACAGCTTTTCTCCCTTGTGGCTGCTGCCTGTGCTCCCAGCTTCCTTTCCTGCTGCACCTGAGACAGGCCCATAAACGGGCCAGGGATGAATCTCCCAGAGGCCCCGTCCTGCCCGGGCTGCCCCAGCCTTGGCAATCACACAGCGGGGTTCCTGCCTCATCCGAGGCCTAAAGTTGGGCACATCTCTCCTTGGCTGTCCCTGACCTCCTCTCCCCAGGGAGGAGAGGCAGTGGGAATCCTCCCCAAAGAATCCCCCCCCACCCCATTGTCATGTACACGTTCCTCTGAAGCCAGAGGAAACTTCCAAAGAGTTTACACGGTTCCTTTGCTCCCCGTGGGCCTGTGGATCAGAGTGTGACTTTGCACTTGTTCGGGTGCTCCCTGAGCCAGGAGCCAGGCCACATCCCTGTGTGGACTCTGGTCTGTTTCTGAGTTGAGGGGATTGGATCCTAGTTCCGTAAGGTCTCACTACTTCTGACGTTCTGTGACTTCCACTGGCAGTCCCCACCCTCCACCACACCCCGCCAGCACCAGGCTGCAGATCATGTTTGTTGAGCAAAAACATCTCCATCCCAGGGTCTGAGACCCTTGCTCAGATCGTCCCCCACAGGATCAGCCACAGAGAGGCCCCCATCCAGGGGATTTCAGAAATGAAGGGCCACGTGTTCTGCAAGGTCTAGTGGGGTCCTGGGCAGCAACAGTGGGGCGAGGAAGCCCCAGGAGGAGGGTAGTCTGCTCTGGCTGGGCCAACCTTGGGTGGCCTGTGTGCAGTGGGGCAGACTCTAGACCAGCACTGTCCACCAGCACTTTTAGCAGTGATGCGAAAGTTCTACACTGTCAATATGGTAGCTGCAAGCCACAAGTGGAGCATTTGAAGTGTGACTAATGCAGCCAAGGAACTGAATTTTTAATTTTCTTCCGTTTGAATGTGAAAAGCCACATGTGCGTTATGGCCACTGCAGCGTTGGGATCCGGCCTCCCATCCTTGACTTTCCGGGATGGGATGGTCTCCACACAGAGCCAAGCAAGGCACGTACATCAGTAAACATCTGTAAATGGCAGGGTCCAGAGTGAGGACTTGGGTGTCCATCAGTTAGAGGTTGGCCTCTTGGTTCTGCCACTTCCTGGCTCTGTCACATGGGGTAAATCACCGTCCTTGTTAAGCCTCAGTTTCCTCATCCATAAAATGGGGATGATAGTAGTATCTACCTCAGAGGGCTGTGAGGATGAAATTAAATAATGCATGGAAAGCTCAGAGTGCCAGAGGCTGACACTTAGTAAGGGTTTAATAACTGCAAATTGCAAGTTACCTTTGGGGGGGAGAGTGTGGCTTGAGGGAAGTATGGAAATGAGGCTGGGGAGGGGAGGTGGAGCATGCCCTGCTGTGTCTTGAACAACCAATGGGGTCCGTCTCTAGCACTTGGCATTAGGAGGTGACCAAGGCGCTGGTATTTGGAGGAAAGTTCAAGAAATCGGTGAAGTCTCCTGCTCCAACTTTCAGGGCTCGTGCAATGGCCGTTGCTCCCTGACGTTTCCCAAAAGGCCAGGAGGCTCCTCACTGCCACCGCGCTTGGGCCCTCTCCTCTCCCAGCACTCACTTTGCCTGCAGCGCGCCTGCTATTTTCAGTCTCAAGCCTCTACTTGCCCACCTGTGAAATGGGAACAAGGTGCCATGTCTGTCCTTTCCTTTTCCCATGAGGCGGAGAACCTTAAGGCTGTATGACTGATGGTTTCTCTCTCTCTGGGGATCAGGACCAGAGTGAGAAAACCTCTAACGTTCATTCTTATTGCAATCCCCGATGTGATCTCTCCCCTGTGTTTTGCCGCCCCAGCTGCAGTGAGACTTTACCTTTAGTTCAACACTGTGAAGACCCCCAGGAAACCAGGAAAGTAGATCCTCACCCTCTGGTTCCCCCGGGAGGTGAGGAAGGAATTCTGAGGGGTAGGAATCTAAGATGGGGTTGGCTCCACCTCCTCGCCTGCTGGGGCCTCTGGCCACGGAGGGGCTGGGGAGGAAGGCGAGGACGTGGATGTGGATGGCAGGAAGACACAGGGCTACGGAGAGCTGGCTGGTAACTCTGCTATCTGGTAGTGACCGCAGCGTCCACGGCCGCAGGGAGCTGGGGAGCAGAGTCGACACCTACAACCGGGAGGCCGCGTCCTCCCGGTCCAGGGCGGCCAAGGGCGGCACGGGGCAGGGCCTCCCTTCCGAGAGTCTGGTTTGTCCGTGCAAGTTCGGCGTGCGACAGTGTGACCCTGAGGCCTCGGCATCCTCGTCCCCCTCCATCCTCCCTCCTCCTTCTCCCTTTCGGGGCCCCCCTTCTCAGGAGCAGCAGGGGGAAGGGAGGGAGAGGGCACACATGTGGTTTGGATCATTTGTTCTTGCTGCAGTTCTGCCTGCAGCTCACGGAAGGAGGCTGAAGCCCCGTGTTCACCAGGGTTGGGACGTGAGCAGAACGGAGCACCCCCACCTCCCCCCGACAGTGCCGATGTAGTGAGACGTGACTGTGTGCAGGGGGTCATTCCGCTTTGGGGGTACCCTTCTCTGGGCTGCTCCAGACAATGAAGCAGTCACGGAAGGGTTGGCCCCGTGGGACTCATCGGCCACCATCGCGCGGGGCCGGGCGCTGGCAGGGTGTGCACTTCCTCTGGGGAACACCAGCAGCCCCGGGGTTGGGGGAGCGCCTGCTGGCTCCCAGGGACTTCCTTCCGAAGCTGAGACGCCCCAGGCTGCCTCGGCCAGGAGAGAGTCATTCTGTCAGCAGGGTCTCAGGCCTGCTGGAGACTGTTAAATACCAGTGTCTCGGGAAGGGTCAAATTTAGCCAGAAGCAGCCTCAATATCTTGGTCCCTTTATCATTTATCTAGCTGTCACCATGGAAAGCAAAGGCACAGAGCCCTGCAGGGATGAAACACAGGAAAGGCAGGACTTGAGAGGGAGCAGGCTTTCCCGACCTCGGCCCTGCTGGTGGTTGCGGCCGGCTCATTCTCCGTCATGGGGGTATCCTGAGTGCTGCGGGATGTGTGGCAGCGTTCCCAGCCTCTGCCCATTAGATGCACTGGCAGCCCTCCCCAAGCGTGACAACCAAAGATGTCTCCACACAGAGCCAAAAATCCCCTGGGGGTAAGGGGAGCAAAAACGTTCCTGGCGGGGAACCAGTGGTAGATCCGGGGAGAGAAGGGGGCTATGGACACAGTAAGTACCACGGGGCAGGCGGAGGGTAGTCATTGGGCATCCAGGGTGCGATGCCTGGGCTGGCAGCTGGTGAAGACCAACCCCACACACGTCCAGAATCACCTCCCCTAAGCCAGCCACAGTTAGCAGTAAGCGTTGTCCTGGGGAAGGAGGAAACATCGAGCTGCGATCAGGGCGGCATTGCTGGGATGTTTGACCCCCTGGAGAGGAGCTCCAACCTTCCCTTCCCAGGGAGCTGCTGCAGCAAAGGAGGAGATCGGCCCTCTCTACGTCTCGGGACGCTCCCCTTGGCGGGCCGTCTGTCTCATCGGCTTCCCGGAGCAGGCATGTGCGGTACATCTCAGGTCCTGGGGTGCCCCGGGGACCGCAGAGTGACTGGGTGTCTGGGCACGGCGTCCTGGCACTGGCATCTCTCCGTGTTGACTCCTCTCTTGCTGGCATGTTCCCCCCCCCGCCAGGGGCAGACTCTGTCAGCTGGCAGGTGCCTCTTACTGCCCCTGGCCAGGCACAGATTTCAGGAAGGTCCCGGTCTCCTTGCACCTTTATCTACTGCGTAGTAATCTGCCCCACCATCAAAGGCTTGAAACAACAGCAATCATTTTCTCGTTCTCTCCTGTGGTCCTGAAGGATAGATAACTGGGCTTAGCGGGGGGGACTCTCTCAGGGTCCCTCGTGGAGTTGCAGTCAGATGGGGACGGGCTCAGGTCACCTGAAGGCCCCCCACTCGTGTGTCTGGTGCCTGGGCTGGAGGCTAGTCAGCTGAGTCTCCGGGGTCTTCCTGCATCCTGTGTGGTCTCTTCCATGGAGGCGTTAAGGGAGCTCCACTTCTTACACGGAAGTTATAGAGAGAGAGCGCCTCAGAAGTCACAGAACATCACTTCTGCCGTATCTGTTCACTGAGACAGACAGAGGCCCACCAGCTTCAAGGGGAGGGGTGCAGATGCCACCCCCTGGTGGGGAAGGGCACGGTTCTAGAAGAACATGTGAAACCAGAAATATCGTGGCTGCCATTTTGGGAAGTTGCCACGGTTCCTCCCCTTTGAATAATGGTCTTGTCCTTCACCGCTGGTGACCCAAGGCTGCTCGGATGCTAGCCCATCGTGGTTGGGGCAGGTGTGTTCTCTGGGACTTCCCAGTATGCAGGGCGGACGGGCACTCAGCGGGCTGGGCTGGTGCTGCCAGCTTCAGGACTCCCTTCACCTGCCGAGCTTTCCTGAGACACCCTGCCGGGCCCCGAGGCCCTTTCTGCTTCCATTTGGCCAGCTTTATTGGGTGCCTGTGACCGCAAGAGCAGTGGGCTGGGACTTTAGGCAGAAGAAGACAAACAACAACAACCAAAAGCCCCGCGGTCCTTTCTCCACACCAGACTCTTCTCGTCTCCACCTTCTCCTCCCACATCCATCTGGTCCTCTCTGTTCTGGGTCCTTAATCTCTCCTCACGCCTCTCCAAGCCTCTCCACCTACCAACCCCCCATTACTCCACGGTGCGCCTTAGTTCTCACCTGGATTCCTGCTCTGGGTGCCTGCCTGTCACCAGTCCATTCTGACGTTACTGCCAGAGGCCCTGTCGTCAGGGAAGTGACGGCCAGTGGGGGAAACGGTTAAATGGACACATTAAATATAAGTTCTGATCATGCTGTAGTAGGGGTCAGCTGGGTTGCAGTGTGAGGACACAGGAGGGGACGGCAAGGGATGGGACAGTCCCCAAGGAAGACTAAGGAGGGAGGTGGAAGGAAGGTGTGGGGCAGAGGAAGCAGAGCAAAGTGTGTGCTTCCCCAGCAGGAAGGAGCCCATTCTGGAAAGCGCAAGTGCTATTTTCTTGTGCCTGGAGGGTCTGTGCAGAAGAAGAAAGGGTGAAAGGGAACCTTCGTTTAAATTCCCTCGGAGTCAGTTCAGACTCTGCAGAAGTGTAACCCATCTCCAGACTCTGTCCCCCCTAGCCCCCCGGTGTCCTCGCACCCCCTCTGCCCTGCCCCCCACCCTCCTGGACAGTGCCACACCACCCCCCATACCTTCCGGTGCCTGCAGTTGACTTTCTCTCTCCCTGCAAGCGCTTCCCACCCCACCTCCACCTCACTCTCGGGACCAGTCCGAGCTCCCCTCTGCGAACCCCATGCCCCTACAGCCCGTGTGCCCTGTTTGGACTTGAGTCCTGGCGCTCTCCCCCGTCCTCTCTGATGGTGTTTCCACGTTGTTCCCCACGCCGGCTGGTGAGCCCCTGAGAGTGCGAAGCACCCTTCTCTAGACCTGGCTCAGGAGGGACGTCTGAGACCAGACGGGAGGCAGAAGAGGCACGTGCACCAGAGTCGGTGCTCAGAGGCTCTCGGGGCGGCTGTTGTGCCCGAGGAGCCACGGGAAGCTGCAGCGAGGGGTGCTGAGGCCGGGCTGGGGGTGTAGAGCTCTGCGAGGCTGGCCCTGGGCTTCATGTCCTGTCCGCTCTTTCTCCTCCGAGATGAAGAACTTCCTCAGCCTGTGTTGCTTCCCGGAGCACGTGCTCCACGTTGACAGGGTCCCTGCCCTCACAGAGCTTCCGTCCTCCTGGGACTGTCAGCAGGCACCACGCCCTAGAGTGACGGAGCTGCAGCGGGAAGGTGGGCCGGGAGCCAGCACCTCCTGGGTTCTCTGCTGCACTTCCCTGTGGGTGGAGGAAAGACAGTGATGGTGGGAGGGAAAGGAGGAGAACGCACACAACAAACATCACGCTCCCCTCTTGAGAGAACTTCCAGCAGCCACAGATGTAATCTGCGTCACCATGCCGGCCCCATCCACTCCCCACCCCAACTACAGCGGGCCCCAGGCGTCCTCGGCCTGTGCTCAGCGCTGACCCTCAGGACTGGACACAGAGGCCCGCGGAGCACAGCTCTGGAAATTTACCGACGTGGCTCTGCATGAATTTATCTTTTTAGAAGAGGGCTCTGGAGCTTAAAGGAGCTATTCATGAGGTCCGCCCGTGGGTGCTGTGTGCTCAGAGGGTGGGGATCTGGGCTTGCCGTGTGTGTGCAGTGGAGGGAAGCCTGTGTGTACATGGTCACGGTCACAGCGAGGCCGCAGAGGAGCCGGACAAGGGCAGCCCAGCTGGGGACAGTTGAACCTTTATCCAGATAGCCTGGGTGCCCGAGTCCAGGAGGGTGAGGCAGCTGTGCTTAACGAACGAGCCAAGATCCTACTCAAGCCTCCTTTTCCCAAGCAAGTTAGAAGGGGAGCGGGAGGTCTGAACTAGGAGGGGATTCCTGAGGTCCCTTGAGAAAAGTGGCTTAAGCGATCTCAGCAGGTGCCCAAGGGTGGGCCAGAGAGAACCACACTAAATAGTCATTGAACAAGTGAATAAATTCAAAATTAATGGATGAATACTCTTCTGCCATAGGCACAAAAACAGTAAAATTTTGTGCGAAAACCCATAGGAAAGGCATGCAAGGAGAGAAAGTGAGTAGCAAGCTGCAGACACGGGGGAGGCAGTTTGGTTGTTAAAGGAACCTCTTGCCTTGTCTTCTCTGAGGGGACAGAGCAGAGAAGAGTCCGCGAAGCCATCCTCAGCCCAGGGGGCGGGTATCGGGCCCCTGGTCCTGCGCTGGGGTGGGGCTGGGCGTAGGGGGCAATGGCCACAGTCCCAGGTGAGGCACGGGCAGGGGTGAAGGTGAGGGGCTCCATCACTGCAGGGGCCATTCTTGGGTTTTGAGTAAATGCGTTCGTGTCTACATCCTCGTCAGTGCGCATCCTTTACCTTTATTTACCGTCCCCCCTTCCCCCTGCTTGCTTCTGAAGATTTGGCAGGGGCTCAGGATGATGAGACAGGCCCCAAATGCACTCAGCAGGTCACATTCCTCCCCCATCTCACCCCCTCCTCCTTGCCACCTACCCGCCCCCACATCCTGAGCTGTCACCCTTTCCGAAACAGGGCGTAACTCATCCTCAGTCGAGACTTCACCTCTTCTGGGCCTCAGTTTTCTCCCTTATAAACTTAGAAGATAAAAAGAGCAAACCCTCAGAGACAGTGTTCTAAATGCTTGACTTTTTTTCTCCCATTTAATTCTCAACTCTGTGAGGCCATTTCCTATCAAACCCATTGTATATATGAGGAAATGAGCACAAAGTAGTTTGCCCTGAGTCAGAGCCGGAATTTGAACTCCATGTTCTGGCTCTGTTGTTTGTTAATTTTGGGGGTGTGAGTGGGAGGGAAACCTGACCCCTCCCTAGAAAATGCATATATTTGCAGACATGAAAAATGTGCACACAGTGTTTTCGGGTTCCAGATCTCTGAAGCCCATCCAGGACCCCCAGTTTCCCTTTTTCATCTGATCCTAACAACCCTTTGAGGATATGTGTATATTATCCCCCTTCCACAGCTGAGAAAACATGGGCTCAGAGAAATTAAGAAATGTGTCCAAGATCACACAATCTTAAGTGGCGGGATCAGGATTCAAATCCAGGTCAGTCCTCCTAGCTCTATCCAGGGGGTCTTTCCCTTCTGGTTCGGGGATCACCTGGAGGCCCCGCGGGGCTATGGGTGCCTGTGGAGCCCCTGCCCTGTGCCTGGGATCTGGGAAGGCCAGCCAAGGCGCTCCTCCCCCTCTAACCTCCGTGGTGGGTCAGCACATCAGCCCAGCCGCAGCCTTACTTGGGACCCGTCAGCACCCAGGCTGACAGCACCCAGTTCTCACCCAGCGGGCGAGCGCTCCCGGTGGGCAGGCACCCTGCAGCGGACTTGTGCACCTCCTCCTAGCTCAGTGCTGGCAGAGAGAGCCCCAGGACAACGTGGAGTGGACTTGTAGAGGGGGTTGTGCAGGAAGGGTGATCCCTAGGGCCTGGGCTGGAGGAACGAACCCGGCCAAAGGGGACTGACAGGGCAGCCGAGAGCCAGCATCTGAGGAACCCCGAGAGTGTGGAGTTGGCGCAGGGGCCTCCTGGTGCCAGGAGGCAGAAAGGTGCACGAGAAGGTGAGAGAACGCGGTGTGAAGCAAGATGAGGAACCAGTGAGGGCAGTTCTTTAAGGGAACGGGCAGGAACACAGCCTCCAGAGAGACACGCCTTTTATAGGGATCCAGAGGTCCCCACTGGGGAGGGCAGGGAACCTCTGCGCCCACCTAAGTCCAAGTTCTAGGGGCAGGTCTGGCGTGAGGTCTGGACCGCCCCCGCCCCGGCCTCGGCTGGTTTCCTTTCTCTCGTGCTTTTTATTTGCTCCACCCCTAGCCCCGCTCCAGACTCCCAGAACCTTGCCTCTCCCTTTTCCCCACTAACCTGCTCTCAGTCATTTTCACGTTAGGGCATGTAAATGCACGGGTCCCTTTCCCTCGGTACTTGCGTTCGAGGTCCCACCTCAGTGCAGGGTGAGGACTGTTCCGGCCCCGGGAGTTTCGTCTGCACGTGGTGCAGATGTGCAGAGGAAGGGGGCAGCGGGCTCCTGTAGGGAGGGGCACCCAGGTGGGCTTCTAGGATAGGCAGCAGCAGGGCAGAAGATCCCCCAGCCTCCCTCCCCAGCCTCACAGGCCTGTACTGGCTGAGTGTCTCCCAGGACAGAAAGGAGGGGCAGAAGCTTAGCTGGGTGTGGGGGGAGCCCGGACGTGGGAGCGGTCAGCCTGTTGAGCCTGCGGGCAGGCCTTCGGGGTGGTTCAGGAACCTCTGGGCAGGGCCCTGTCTGCTGCCTCAGTGATGGACGGGGCCAGCAGCCACCTGCTGAAAGGAAATGTCGCAGGGAGCCAGGGTGGTCAAGGACCTCTAGTGACCCAGCTCTGACTTGTCCCTGCTTGTGTGCAGGGCTCTGGACAGACCGAGGCAGGTATCAGGCTCCCAGAATGAGAAAGGCAGATGAGAGGTGGTGAGTCAAAAGGTGTTAAGTGTTTAGATACGCCTCGCCTCATTCCTCAGAAATTTTTTTGGCCTAAACCGCCCCCAAGAAAAGGCATACAATGAAACCATATATTATAAAGAAAAATAATCAATTCTATAGACAGGACTTCCCTGGTGGCACAGTGGTTAAGAATCCGCCTGCCAATGCAGCAGACACGGGTTCGATCCCTGGTCCAGGAAGATCCCACATGCCGCAGAGCAACTAAGCCCATGCGCCACAACTACTGAGCCTCCGCTCTAGAGCCCATGAGGCACAACTACTGAAGCCTGTGTGCCACAACTACTGAAGCCCGCAAGCCTAGAGCCCGCGCTCCGCTACGAGAGAAGCCTCCGCTACGAGAGAAGCCACCGCAATGAGAAGCCCCCGCACCACAGCGAAGAGTAGCCCCCACTCGCCACAACTAGAGAAAGCCCGCGCGCAGCAACGAAGACCCAATGCAGCCAAAAATAAATTAAATTAATAAATAAAGTATAGACAATCCAGAAAGAAGAGGATGTCAAAACCTGGAGAGAGGAAAAAGAACATGGGCGCTGTCAGAAGGACCTCAGCCACTAGAGGTGGGCCCTGCAGCTAGTGTTGATGCCTGACAGCCGCTCACTGGGCCCCCGGGGAAGACCTGGTTCTGAGCAGCCCAGCTCCTGGAGAACCTCCCAGGGAGAGCCAGCGGCTCCTGTGCCCTCACGAGGTAAGCCAGCATCTCCAGTGAGCTCCATGGTCCCTGCCTGTGTGAGATGTCAACAGCAAGGGTTCCAGGGTCAAATAAATTTGGGTAACATTCATATTATACCCAACTCCCCTTACCCTTGGGAAGGTCACAGTGTGTAATTATTGAAAGGCTCTGAGATGTCTCCACACTTGACCTGGTTAGCTTTGCATTTCCCAAACTTACTGGACCACAGAACCCATTTCTCAAGGAACATCTGTTAACCCCAAGGAACTAGTTTCTACAGAACACACTTTAGGGGACACAGGAATAAGTGACTTGATTGGTTGTTTGTTCTTACTGACTAGAGACCAGTTATTATGGAAGACTTTACCAAAAAATAATCATTTTCATTTAGAAGACCTGATATGAAGCTACTTTTTTTTTTTTTTACTGCAAATACTGACATAACCAATTATCTATCGAAGGCAATAAACTAGCGTTTCTGGTAATAAAACTACAATTGAAGCACATAGAAGGACACATGTTCCATATAATACATCATCCAAAAACAACTTCAGATTGCGAAGATACGGATTACAAAAGCGGAGCCAATACTACGTTCGCCCATCTTTTCTTTTTTTCTATTTCCCCCTTTTTGTTGTTGCTGTTCTGTACCTTGCTTTGTTTCACTTAACACATCTTGGAGATTATTCCGTATCAACAGAAAGCATCTTCGTTTTTTTTTAGGGCTGCACAGAATATTGTCGTAGAGGGAACATAGTTTGTTTCACCTGTTCTCTATGGATGAACATTTACCTTTAGTCTTTTCTGTTGCAACCAATGCTGCAATAAATAACCTTACACATACATTATTTTCACACATGAGTATGTCTGTAGGAAGATTACTACATGTGGAATTGCTGGAGCATATTGACGATATCCTCAAATTGCCTTTGTCAGGACTGAGCGTGTACATTCCCCCACGCCTCTCCAAATGATCATGCTTTGACCTTTGCAATCCGAAAGGTGAAAAATGGTGTCTTAGTATAGTTTTACTTTATGTTTCTTTTATGATGAGTGAGGATAAATACCTTTTAATATGTGTAAGAGACATTAATTTTTCCTTTTTCCATTAACTGTTTATATCTTTGCCCATTTTTCTATTGAGCTTTCATTTTCTTCCTTTTAAATACTAGGAAGATTTATATATCACTTGTGGTCTGGGATCTGAATAACATATTTTTCCCTATTAATTTTTAGTTTGACCTTGCTTATTGTGATTTTTTTTTACCATGCAAATTTTTTTTACTTTAATGTAAAGTTTATCATTTAAAATTTTTATGGCTTCTAAGTTACAATTTGATAGCCTATCACCACTCTAAGATTATAATAGAATTCTCCCATTGTCTCTTCTAGGATATATAGATTTATAAATATATTTATAATGTGAACATATTAAAATATAATATATCATATAAATACATAAACAATAAATATGTAAATAATACAAATGGCTAGATTTATCATATTTATATATAACATATAAATAATATAAAGTACATTGTTAAGATATATAATGTTATGTTTATGTAAATATTATTCCATTTAGAATTTATCCCCATGACAAGATGAGCTATAACTTGATTTTTTTCTAGATGGCTACTCAGTTGTTCCAATTCCAGTTGTGAATAATTTATCTTTACTAAATTCCTATGTTTGGAACTATTTCTGGACTTTCTATTTTGTGCCATTTATGAATCTCTGTATACTCTTGCACAAGTTCTGTACTATTTTAGATATTGTAGCTCTATTTGTGTTTTAACAGCTAATAGAGCTAGACTCCACTCCCTTTAGAATTTTTTCTGGCTAGGCTTTATGTTTACTTTTTCCTTGTAAATTTTAGGATCAGCTAAGTTCCAATTTTTAAAAAATCCTCTTGCTATTTTTATTGGGATTGCATTAAATTTATAGACTGACTTAAGAGGAAGTGCCAATTTTATGATGATGAATCTTTTTAGCCAAGAATGCGGGCCACCTTTTAAATGGAGTAAATGATTGTCTACGCCTCTCCAGGCAGGGTGGTGTCCTTGGAGTTAGCTATAAGGGTGAACCACACTAGTCAGAGAAGTCTTGAACACTGTTGGACATAAACAGCGTGGCTGGAAGCCTCTGTAATCAAATGAGGAAGCATAACCATCCCTCCCAGAAGAGAGCCCTGATGTGAGTCGGAGGCAGTTGTCAGGATTCTAGAACCGGGTCGTGTACAGATGCCACCTTAAAAGAACAGTGCCTGCAGCCAAGGGACATAGCTCGAGCCAAGCTCACAAAGAAGGAGCCAGGGAAGAAATACACTAATCTCACTTTCCTCCCTCCCTCTGGTCTTTAGGGCTCCCCGCTGGCCAAACCCTCCCAGCAGCCAGAGGCCCCGGGAGCCCACAGTTTCATCCACTGAGGTCAGCTCTGGGGCAGAGGGCAGGATGGAAAAGGGTGTAGGCTGGATGTGGGGAGGCAACCAGAAGGTACCCATCCTCACCTCCAGCTCACGCAGTCTGGCACTCAGGCCCCCAAGACAGTTGTTTCTGCTCTGAGATAAATGGAGTAAATAAAGATCAGAAGGTTATCGCCTCCTTCTGCCCCTTCTAAAAGGACTTTGTACCTGGGCAGGAAGGCTAAAATCATGTAACAACTGGAAAACCCACCAGGAAGGGAAGGCAGGAGTTTTCGTGGTGCACTGTTCAGTGACACATCCCCTGAGCGGTCTGGGCGGCCACCCTCACCTCTGCCAAAATATCTTCTCGTGTGACTGGAGAGCAGAGCCAAACAGACAAACAAATGAGCACGAGGCAGAAATATTTGCTCAAGTCCAGAGTCTCTTATAGATACATAATTTAAACACCCGTAGAAAACTGCACACCGGATCTTTCTTTTTCAAGCCCCATCCATGTGGCAACATTCCAGGAGAGACCTTGGTGACTGGCAGGCACCCTCTCAAACCAGTTTGCACCACAAGTGGTCTGGAGCCCCAGAGGTCAGCGGGTTGTCTTGCCTGGCCCATACCAGCTGGCCTGGTTTTGTTGTTGTTGTTGTTTTAATAAATTTATTTATTTATATATATTTTTGGCTGCGTTGGATCTTCGTTGCTGCGTGCAGGGTTTCTCTATAGTTGCGGCGAGTGGGGGCTACCCTTCATTGTGGTGCGCAGGCTTCTCATTGTGGTGGCTTCTCTTGATGCGGAGCACAGGCTCTAGGCACGCGGGCTTCAGTAGTTGTGGCTCACGGGCTTAGTTGCTCCGCGGCATGTGGGATCTTCCCGGACCAGGGCTTGAACCCATGTCCCCTGCGTTGGCAGGTGGATTCTTAACCACTGCGCAACCAGGGAAGTCCCTGGCCTAGTTTTATCCAGACCAGGGTGTCACTGACCCAAACAGGCTGTGCCAGGAGGAAACTCCAGTGACTTCTCCAACCAGGTCACCTCTGCAGAAGCAGATCACCATGGGATTACCCAGAGGAGACGGGTTTTCATAAATCATTTTAGGGAGAGTAGATTGTGACCTTGGTAGGGAGAACCCTCAGCCCGAAGGAGTGGCACTGTGTGAGGCTACAGATAATGAGGGTGCAGAACAGGTTTCCACGTGGGGAGGAAACCCTCAGGCGGACGTGGCCATCCAGGCGGAGTGAGCAGGAAGCTAGAGAAAAAACACTGTGCAGCCCAAACACTGAAACATAATGGAGTCACCTCTCAAGGACAGAAGCCCCCAAGACCATGTTTCGTGAACTGGGTGAATTAGAAATTGACACCTACTCGTAAAGGAGACTGTTCAGATTATACATTAAAAGCATGTGCTTTGCTCAGACAGATCTGACAGCCACTCATCAGCTGAGACCTTGGGGTGAGCCACCCGATCTCCTTACAGAGGGTGGTAATAGTACCCACCTACCCCAGATTGTTTTGTGGCAAGGAAATGAGATAACGTCATGATACTTTCGACTGAAAAAAACGCACAACCTAAAAGTTGCGAGTTATGTTTTATTCGGGGACCTAACTGAGGACTATAGCCTGGGAGACAGCCTCTCAGGTAGCTCTGAGGGACTGTTCCAAAGAGGTAAGGGAGGAGCAGGGTATGTAGGAGTTTTTATTGAAAAATAATGTAGTGGACATCAAAAGACCACTGCTAATCACAAAAAAACAGACATCTCAAGTTAATGATTTTAGTGTTTTTCTATGTATGGGAAGATCCAAGAGTCTGGGCTCATTGAAATTATTCCCTAGATATGCATCTTAATTATCTAGGACCAGTTTTTCTCCATCCTGAATCCCCTCAGGGTGCACTGTTTGGGTGGCTACCGTGGCTGATGGCTTGATGGCCGCAACATTGTTGTTTCCTGGAATGACAGGCAACATTTTGTTGTTGTTGTTTGCAATGCATGTAAAGCATTTTAGCACAGGGCCTGGCACACAGTAAGTCTCCGTGAATGTAAACTACGATAACCGTTGTCTTCAGATCTTGTTACTGAGAAAGCTTATATAAACAGATATTAAATAAACTTTAAAAATGGGCTCTACATAAGGGAGCTTCCCAACTTAGTTAAAAATGTTTTGCTGCATGGGGTGAGGGAGAAAGTTAAGAAATCAGAATAATAAAATAGGATTTCAAGTGCTTCCACCTTATTAGAAATCAAGATGTTCTTCTAAGTGGCTCTAAGTCTCCCTCAACTCCAGAATTTGGAGACCCGATAAAAAAACTTTGAACCTTTGACTGTAAAATGCATCTAACTCTTGTTGCTTCTTGCTTGTGCTGTGATCTTAGTGCCAGGGTCTTGGCTGTGCAATGACAGGCCATCCTCCTGTTGCTATAAGGAATTGCATTGCAGTGAATGGGTGATATGTTTTAATATTTCTGAGCCAAGGATATTGGGGTATTAAGATACAATGTAGGAGTTCAGGAAGCTGCCAGCTCGTTACCCCTTAGTTTTAAATTTGAATTGCAGTTGGATTTTCCTAGTTAGAAGTGGAGTCTTTCCCTAGTTAGAAGAATCAGATACTCTTAACCAAAGGAAATCTTCAGCAGGGTATGGTTTTTAAACAAAACCCAGGATTTGGATTCAGAGGATTTACATGTAAGACCTGCTAACTGTGTAGAACATAGACTTCCTGAGCTTCATCCAAAAAAGGTGATAATAATTAGGATAATCATCTCATAGGATTTCTGTAAGTATCAAATAAAATGTGGACCATGTTCTTTGTAAATTGCAGAGTATTATATACAATGTTAACTACTTGTTATTTCTGTTTATTTATTTATTTATTTTTTGGCTGTGTTGAGTCTTCGTTTCTATGCGAGGGCTTTCTCTAGTTGCGGCAAGCGGGGGCCACTCTTCATCACGGTGCGCGGGCCTCTCACTGTCGTGACCTCTCTTGTTGTGGAGCACAGGCTCTAGAGCGCAGGCTCAGTAGCTGTGGCTCACGGGCACAGTTGCTCCGCGGCATGTGGGATCCTCCCAGACCAGGGCTCGAACCCGTGTCCCCTGCATTGGCAGGCAGACTCTCAACCACTGCGCCACCAGGGAAGCCGCTACTTGTTATTTCTTTCATTCCTTTTGGTGGAAGGAGCACAGACCAGAAGTCAAGAGTCTAGATTCCTGTCCCTGTCTGCCCTTTCCAGGACCTGTGACCTCAAGAAACTTAATCTCTCTCTTTTTTTTTTTTTTTTTTTGGCCACACTGTGCGGCTCGCGGGATCATAATTCTCTGACCAGGGATTGAACCTGGGCCCCAGCAGTGAAAGCGCAGAGTCCTAACCACTGGACCACCAGGGAATTCCCTTTTTTTTTGTAACTTACTCTAAAAGGTACAGTTTTGTCGTCTAGGAGACATTCTAGGATTATGAATCCTTTCAGAGGAAACATGTTAGATTGGAATAGGAAGGGATGAAGATCCTCTCTGAAGGGCAGGGGGAGATGAGGCCTTGCTGCTCCCGGGGTGACCAGGAAAAATACTTCTGGGACATGAAGGAAAAAAACAGGGAGCCATGAAACGTGGCCACTGATTTCTGGGATGTCGCAAGAACGTCCAGGTCTGGTGGTGAGCGGTAATCTGAGACACATGTACAGTCAGCACTGACCTAGATGTATGACCCACAAAAAAAAAAAGGAAAAGGCATCACTACCTGAATTCAGTCACTATCCCACGAATAGCAGCACAGTCAGCTGTGACCTCCAACACTAAAAAACAATCGACAGGTCCTGCAGACACACACTCGTGTGATGCCTACACACACGCACAAGGGAAAGGCGTCGACTCTTGGTACCAAGGGAAACAGAACCAGGAGGGCGTTAAGATGGCCCCCCCAGAGTCAGACAGACTGGGCAGCTCTTCTGAGGATTTGACAGAAGAGCTACAGGAACCATGGGAATAACTGGTTTCAGGACAAATGTCGCTGAAGTTCCTACACTTGGGCCCACTTTATCCACAAGCCTATCTGCCTCCATGTATTGACAGACCCAAGTCATTTTCCAAGATTCCTAGAAAATCTCAAATAACCTCAAGAAAAATAAGAATCACAGGCATCTCCAGGTTCTCAAAGAAGGACTAAAGTCAGGAGAAGATCTGAAGTTGGAGGAAGGGGAATAGATTGAAAAGGAGGATCTCGTGACTCGAAGAGCGGCTGTCACTTGGTGTAGCCATCCTCCAGGACAGACAGTATGACGAGGTCTAAGTGAGAGAGGGGCGGGTGCTCAGAAAAGGCCTGAATGTCGTCTGTTTCAATGACGGTCTGGTTCCTACAAGGCAGCGTATGGAACCAAGCTGGGAAAAGCTCCTCTACCTAGATTTCCATCCTCACCAACCAGGGGCTCCTTCCCCAGGGCCAGTGCTTAAAACTCTCATTGCCAAGTTTCTCTGTAAGCTCCTATTCTCAGTGTGTCAAAGAGTCTCTAGTTTGGTTTATAAAAAGATCTAGTTGACCCAAAAGGTTGTCTCTGACATCTGACAAACACCACACCTTTTAAACTCTTCCTTGTCGTGTTTTACTGTTGGCAGTGCACTTAACCTCCCAAGACTTGCCATCCTCAGCTTTAACATGGAGATGGTCATAGCACCATCCTCATAGAGCTGTTGTGAGAAATATATGAAATGATGAACCTGCAGCTCCTAGAACAGTGGCTGGCACATAGGAAGGCCTCATCAGTAATGGCTATTGCCCAAGTTCCCCTAGCAGTCAAGAGGCAGGAACTGGTAGCCCTGGCTAATGGGTCAGGAAATAGGGACATGATCCGTTCTTGTAACTGAGAAGTCCAAGGCAGGTGTGGCTTCAGGTACAGCTTGATACAGGGACTCAAGTGATGACACCAGGACATGGTTTCTCTCTCTCCAGCTCTCAGCCCCTCTTCCTCTGAGTTGGCTGCAAGATGGCTTCAGCAGTAGACCGTACCTCATTGTAGAGCCAATGCAGTAGAAGAGGACACCTGTCCACTCTCTCTGAAGCCCCAGGAGTGGTCTCCTCATACCTCCCTGGCTCTGGCTGGATAACAGAACCTTCCCCAAGCGAACCATTGAAGCCAGAGAATGTGCAGCCTAGCTTGCTGCAGATCCACCTCTGGAACTGGGGGCAGGGCCAGCGCTACCCAAACCTCTCAGGCAGGGAGGAGGCAAGGAGACTTGCTTCCCAGAGGGTCACTGGTGGCGCCAGGAGGGAAGAGATGGCCGCTGAGTGGAAAACTGTGGTGAACCCACAGCGGCCGCCCAACCTAAGGAGCAAAGGGATTTAACTTCCTTTGGCTACCGACTGGCTGGTTAGGGAGGGGTGTGCCTCCACTTCCCACAGGGCCGGTGTGAGCACCTAGAGGCCTCAGAGCTGTTCCCCCATCATTGCTAAGTGTTAGCAGTTCAGCCGGTTCAGCAACTCTCAGGACACCAACTAGTCCACAGAATTCAAAGATTGCGGTGAATTTCAGTAACACTTTTTAAAAAGAGTTGACATTTTTTAAAAATTTTATTTATTTATTTTTATTTATTTATTTTTGACTGCATTGGGTCTTCGCTGCTGCACACAGGCTTTCTCTAGTTGCAGCGAGCGGGGGCTACTCTTTGCTGCGGTGTGCAGGCTTCTCATTGCAGTGGCTTCTCTTGTTGCAGAGCACGGGCTCCAGTAGTTGTGGCACACAGGCTCAGTAGTTGTGGTTCACGGGCTCTAGAGCACAGGCTCAGTAGTTGTGGCGCATGGGCTTAGTTGCTCCGCAGCATGTGGGATCTTCCTAGACCAGGGCTCGAACCCGTGTCCCCTGCATTGGCAGGCAGATTCTTAACCACTGCACCACCAGGGAAGTCCTTCAGTAACACTTTTAATAGACCTGCCAATTAATAAAAATAAACCCAGCCACAGAAATCAAACTCATCTGAGGCTATTTCCTATTCTTGTCATGGGAAATTGTAGGAAAGTGCACATTCCTTAAGAATGGAGTAAACTTCCTCATCCTCGTCCCAGAACACCCCCATCAGTCGGGCCTTTTATCTCGTGGCAAACATGACCCCTCCCTGCTACCAGCTTGCTTCTGACCACCTGAAACGGGTGTGTGCTTTACACACATGCTCTCGTCACGCCTCCCAGTTACTCACGTGTCACAGAGGAGGGCACCGAGGCTAAGGGGAAGCCAGACTGCCAGACAGCCGACCATCTGACTGTCCCCATCCTTGACTCCCACGTGTGGTACCCACACAGCCACCCAGAGGTGTTCCTCGCCCGTCCTCAGGGAGATCGCCCAGGGTGCCTTCTCAGACTCGGGCTCTTGCACTTGTGTCCGTGGGGCTGCCTGCCGGTGCCTTCTTCCTCTCCCTCAGACTCGCCCACCTTTACGCCCTGTGTTGTCAGAAGCCTCTGCTGCTGAATTGGAGTCCTCACTCCACACAGGCTCGCCGTCATGCGCCTTCGGTGGACCAGGCACGGAGCCGGCTGTGAGGACACAGTCCAGCCATCACAGGGTTCTGCGTCCTTCAGGGAATGAATTCTCCCATCTCAACTATCACAGCGAAAACATTTCTCCCTCAGCATTCCCTCAACGCATCCCCCCAGCCCTCCTCCATACCCCTCATGTGAGGACCGGGGGGAACACCTGTGCCGGGCTCGCCTTAGGCCTCAAGTGCCGGAGGTGGGGACAAGAGGTTTAACGTTCTCCCGGCACTGCGACCTCTCTGATGAGAGCTCCTTACACCGTGTTCACAGGTGACTGCTGGCTGCTGGCGGCCATTGCCTCCCTCACCTTGAATGAAGAAATCCTGGCTCGAGTCGTCCCCTTGGACCAGAGCTTCCAGGAGAACTACGCGGGGATCTTCCGCTTCCAGGTAACTTAAGGGTTGGCTCGAGCTTCTCCTGAACGGGTCCTGAGGGCTAGGAGCAGGTGCTGGGGGCCAGGCACAGTACTCTTCTACGAAGGACACTGAGAGACAGCAGGAAGCTGCCTGGCCGGTCGCGCGCCCTGGGACCCTGTAAGGGCAGCGATGGGGAGGAGGGCGGTAGGGCAGGGTACTCAGGAAGTAACTCCCACATTTTGTTAAGAAAGTTGATTATTTGGGGTCTGATGTGAAGGCACTGCTCACTGTCCTCCTTTTTTGCCGGTAAAGGAGAAATAGTATTTTTAAAGGCATAAGGCACAGGGCAGAGTGCCGGAGGGGCAGGTGTGGCCTGGGAGGGAAGGGCAGGTGCCTCTGCGCTCGCTTCTCGGCGAGGCTGTACCTGCAGGAGGAGGACCAGAGGGAGCGTCTCCTCCGGGATGCGACGGGCTTGGGGAAGCGGCGCCGAGGGGCCGGGCAGGGAGGAGGCAGCCGTGGCTGAGGCTCGCGACCCGCACGCTGCCACCACCTCCTCGTCCCGCAGTTCTGGCAGTACGGCGAGTGGGTGGAGGTGGTGGTGGACGACAGGCTGCCCACCAAGGACGGGGAGCTGCTCTTCGTGCACTCGGCAGAGGGCAGCGAGTTCTGGAGCGCGCTGCTGGAGAAGGCCTACGCCAAGTAAGTGCCCGCCGTGCCCGTCCCCCGGCAGCCTGCCCCAGCTGCCCTGTGTTCTGGGAAGCAACACGGGAGTTAGTCAAGGGCTGTCCTGAAGACAAGTCCTATTGTACAGAAGGACCACTCTGGACAAAATTGGGCTCTCAGTTCTAGGAGATAACGCACCCAGCTATTGCCGTTTTTAACCAAATGCACAGGAACAAGTCATGGTACTGATCGTGCTGGCCTTGAGAAGGACCTCTGCGTCCTTGGCAGGTCATGTTACATTTTTGTCAGCTAAATACAGCACAGAGTTGCTGCCCGTGGGCAAAACTATCCATCGCAGAGGTAGGAAAATGATGCAGACTTGCCCACGATACATAATCATAATACGCTGAGTGAAACTGATTTCCCCTAGCCCTCCCAGCCGGGCCCCTGCCGCCCCCCCAGGCTGCCCAGAGTCGAGCTTGTCCAGCGCTCAGCACCGCCCATTCTCAGCGGGACGCCCACGTCGGCCCCCCGCTCCAGAGTGGCCTGGTCCTGGCCCTGCTGCCTGGACTCCCCTCGGGAGAATGACCGGCTCTCAGGCATCAGGAGGATTTCTGTCCCTTCCGGCCCCTGCCAGGGAGGAGGACCAGGAGTCACACACCCAGCTGTGAGGGTCTGGGGCCTGAGGTGCTACTAAGTCTTATGCTCCAATAGTAGAGGTAGGGAAGCCACAGGGCGCCAACATCGCCATGGGGAGAGACCAGCCCCTCCTAACACAGCCCAGGGAAGCTGCTTTCACTACTGAATTGTTTTCTCTTAAGCTATAAATGCCAAACAGCCAATTTAGCAGACCTCCGCTTTCCTGCCAGGATGTAGAAAGAATCGATACGGGAGGTTGGGCCAGATAAACACCGAGGTCCTTCCAACTCTAAGGTTCTGTGAGATTTTTTTCCAAAAACTTCACAAAGTACCAGGCAGTGGTAGCTGTGGGGACAGTCACTTGCCCTCGTGGGCACCCCGAGGTGGAGACAAACCAAGGAAAGACTGAGCAGAGGGTCCCTGGAGCATCCAACAAAAGAGGCATGGGGGGAGGGGCACTTGGAGAAGCAGAAGCGTCAGCACCAGGTGGCAGCGGCGTCTGTCCCCTTCCTGCAGGATCAATGGGTGTTACGAAGCACTCTCGGGGGGTGCCACCACTGAGGGCTTCGAGGACTTCACCGGAGGCATCGCCGAGTGGTATGAGTTAAGGAAGGCCCCTCCCAACCTGTTCAAGATCATCCAGAAGGCTCTGCAGAAAGGCTCTCTCCTTGGCTGCTCCATCGATGTAAGTCCAGGCCTCCCTCCCTGGCCGCACCCCCATCTCCTCTAGCTGAAATGAGCCTCCTCCAACAGTGACCAAAGAAACCCACTGCCCTCATTCCCCACGTGGTTAGCGCATCCTCTGTCCACCATATTGCACATCACCTGGAGCCCAGGGGTGACTCGGCGACAACCAGGCTGGCTGGGGTACAACTGCTGGGGCGATGGTGACTCCAGCCTTTCCTTCTCCAGCCTACTTACAACCCTCAGCCTCCTTTGACTCACCACCCCAGACCACAGCTTCCCTGAGAGCCCCCTGCCCTCTGCTGGGCCCAAGGCAGGACCATTCCAGACACCTTCTGCCCCACCTGCAGGGCCTGTGACCGGAGGGAGCCCAGCAGCCTTCCCTCCACTGCTGCAGGGTTAAGGGGCCCGTGGGAAGACTTCAGAAGGCACAGGAAGGAACCATTCCCACGTGCCAGCCTTGCTGGCAAACGTCGCCAGAGGAAGGGAGGTGGGCACAACCCCTGTCCCCAAGGAGCCTCCAGGCTTTGCCTGTGCCCGGCACCGGAGCCCTGTCCTAGCTCTGGTCCCTGTGGGGACAGGGGTAAGAAGTCTGGCTCTGGGGGCCCAAGTCTGTGTCTGACTCCAGGCAGGGATTCTCAAACTTTCTCTGCAAAGCATTTCGAGGCAGAGACCCTTTCTACTCCCACGCAGCCCTTCTCACTGACCCAGACAAAAATAACAACCTCCATCAGAACAGATGGGGGAAGGAATGACTGGGGAAGTTCTCACAGAACAGGAGCCAATTCTGAAGTCAGGCAGAAACGAAGGACCGTCCTAGTGTAAACCCTGCAGCGGGCGGGGCAGCCCTCGCAGTTTCAGGGGACTCAGCACACCTGGGCCACCGATGCCGTCCAGGTGTGTGTCCTGAGCCCCCTCCACGGTGTGCCCTTTCCTGCGGGAATTCGTGACTGCGCCGGGCACACACATGAGTGCAAGTGCCGCTCTCCCAGAGGGCTGCCCTCAGCCTCCTCTTCTCTGGTTGCGAATAGCCCGTCAGCACCTTAAAGAAGTAGTAGGAGGGCCTCCAGGCGGGAGCGGGGGGCCCTCCACCCGGGCCAAGGCCCTGCTGAGCCCTGAGCGACGGAGGGAGGGAGGGAGGGAGGGAGGGAGGAGGCGGGATGCGGCGGCCGGGCTGGGACTGATTCTCCCGCGTTTCCAGATCACCAGTGCTGCAGACTCGGAGGCCATCACCTTCCAGAAGCTGGTGAAGGGGCACGCGTACTCGGTCACTGGCGCCGAGGAGGTAACGCCTGGCAGGCATTCTCAGGGGTCTTTCTCTTGCTCACATGATGGCGAAAGCCATTTTTGCTGCTTGCTGAGGGTGGGGCCCGCGTTCCCCAGTCCTCGCTGAAATTCAGGGCCAAGGGGATGGGCCGGCCCTCCCCAGCCCCTGCCGGCCGTGCGCTGCCCTCTGCTGGCCGCGGGTCGGTCCAGGCGCTCTGTGCCACTGAGTTCCAGAATTGTCTCGTTCTTCTGGACCAGCTAAGGTAATACAACAACACTGCATCTGTGTAGTGTTCCATCCTCTTCAAAGTGCTTTCACATTTGATCTCACAGAAGCATTGGTGCCCCAATTACTGTAGTGGTCAAATCTGACTCTGCCTCTTGCCAGCTGTGTGGCCTTAGGCAGTTATTTAAACTCTCTTCTGCCCCCTAGTTTCCTCAAATTTAAATTAGAAACAGTAATAACAATATCCATGGTAGGGACTTCCCTGGTGGCGCAGTGGCTGGGAATCCACCTGCCAATGCAGGGGACACGGGTTCGAGCCCTGGTCCGGGAAGATCCCACATGCCGCGGAGCAACTAAGCCCGTGCGCCACAACTACTGAGCCTGCGCTCTAGAGCCTGTGAGCCACAACTACTGAGCCCACGTGCCACAAACTACTGAAGCCCGCGCACCTAGAGCCCGTGCTGCACAACAAGAGCCCGTGCTGCACAACAAGAGAAGCCACCGCAGTGAGAAGCCCACGCACAGCAACGAAGACCCAATGCAGCCAAAAATTAATTAATTAATTAATTATTTTAAAAATCCATTGCAGATTGTTGAGGTGATTCAAACAAGTTAATATATGTAAAGCGCTCAGACTGTACCTGACACATTGTGTCTAAGCAGGTCGCTGTCCTGGACTTTGCTGTGTTTTTGGTTTGTTTGTTTTTATACTATACTGTAAGGTAGCCACCATCCACTGTTAACTACAAAACACGGACTAGATCCCAGGTCTTCTGACATATGCAGCGCTCTCTCTCTCTCTCTTTTTTTTTAACCATGAATCTTTGTTTTATTTAACACCCCCGCATATATCTTTTTATTTTGAAAAATTTCAATTCTACAGAAAAGTTGACAGAATAGTATAATAAACATCCATATGCTATTTTTCCAGATTCAAGGATGGTTGAAATTTTCCACACCTGTTTTGTCTCTATGTATGTGTACTTTCTTTCTGAGCCATTTGGAAGTAAATTGCAGATGTCACAACGGACACTTCGCTCCTAAATACTTCAGCATTTATCTCCTACCCATAAGGACACTATCTTACGTAATCCCAGTAATATTTTCATGCTGAAGAAATAAACATTAATTCAATAGCATGATCTAATATATATAGTCCATGTAAACATTTTCCCTGTTGCTCCAAAATGTCCTTTATAGTACCCTCAATGCCCCCAGTCCAGGGTTTAAATCAAGATTCATGCACTGCATTTGCTTGTCATCACCAGTGTTCATTTGATGGAGCTCCTGTGACAAAAAAGTACATCCTATTATAGTTAGTTCAACTGAGGTTCAGAGGTGACGTGCCAACGCAGAGTCTAGAACAAGCACGTTTGTGCCTCAGACTCAGGATAGAGGTTAAAGAGCCCTGGTCCTCCAAGGGCCAGACCTTGGGAGCTGCCAAAGCTGAGCAGCAGCGAGGGTCTGGGAGTCAAGGCCCTCTCTCTCCCTTTTGTGATCCCCCTTATTACATGGACTTGACGCCTCCCGCCCCTGGCTCATGGAGAAAAAGGGGCTTTGGGCCGGAGAACCTCCAGGCCTGGCTTGAACTCAACATCTCTCCCCTCTCCTTCACCCACCCCTCCTGCAGGTGGAGAGCAGAGGAAGCCTGCAGAAGCTGATCCGCATCCGGAACCCCTGGGGAGAGGTGGAGTGGACCGGGCAGTGGAACGACAAGTGAGGAGGGCAGGGTCGGGAGCCGGGGTAGGGGCACTCTTTCCAGGCGGTTCTGGGGAGCTGAGGAGAGGGGGGGCATGGTAGCCATGCTGAGAATAAAGCCCCGAGAGCACAGGCTACCCCGAGTGGGACCCCTGGGGCTGGTGGCCCTCTAGGCTCTTAACCAGTGCACTCCAGCCATCTGGGTGCCTTTACAAGGCCCAGGGCTCCTGGGATCCTCATCCTTTCATCACCTCATGGTTCCTCCCTTCCCTAGCTTGGCGTCACCTTGCTATTGGATCTTCAGGGAAAAAAATACACCCTTCCTCCCCCAAGCACTCGTTCTATCCCAAGGATGTAAACTTTGTGCCTATGACCAGAGAGAAGTCCTTCCGTTGATGTCCAGGGTTCCTGGTAGGCCCGTTAGACCTTCGACTCTCTGGGGTGAACTCTGTGAGCCCCTCTCATGATCTTCCTCTGCTCCCGTCTCCCCGTCCTCCTCCACAGCCCAGCACCCACAGTTCTTCACCTTTTCCCTGGCAGCCTCTGCCATGGCATAGAGATGCCTGCCAGGGCCTGCAGGTCAGCTGCAGAGGCCAAGATGAGCGCCCCCTCCCCTACATCGAATTTCCAGTCACCCCTTAAAAGAGCTGACAGGCCCGTCTCAGTTTGGGCCACTGATGCTACTTCATGTCTCTCTGATGGGCTGTGTTTATTTTCTGGAATCTTCCTTGCCACCATCTTCCAGGATAATGTATCCTCTCACCTTGCTGCCCTGCACCTCTCAGCCACCTGTGTGTTACTCCCCTCCCGTACTGGGTTCTGGGCCCTCAGGTGGGAGAGCACGTCCCCGGTCCTCAACTTCGGGGCATCTTGGGGAGAAGTCATCGTCCCACACTAGTTTCTAATGCCTCTCCCATTGCTTGGTTTTCCAGCTGCCCAAACTGGACCACTATTGACCCAGAGGTGAGGGAAAGGCTGACCAGACAGCGTGAAGATGGGGAATTCTGGTAAGATCCTTAGGCTTTAGGGAAAGAAGTGTCTGATGTTTACTAGAAAAGGAGTGAGATTATCGTGTTGAGGGAGCAGGGGCGTGGGATCCTGGTTTTGTTGTTGTTTTAAATTCACTATAAGACCTTGAACAAAAATATTCTTGAACCTCTTCAATTTGTCCATCTCAGCAGTAGGGTTTCGAAGCTGAGCAGCTCAGCAGACAAGGCTAAGAATTCCTGCAGGCATGTTCAGGTCCCAAGAGAAAAGAGGGGAAAGATGGGCCTTTCTCCCAACCAGTTCCTAGAGATTCATCCCTAGGCCTCAAGAAATGGGTCCCTTGGAGAGTAGCAGTGGGCCCACGCGGCTGTGTCTGTGCTACTCTGGGACCACCTACGTCTGTACAGTACTAGCATTTTACCAAATGAGCAGCCGTATTTCGTCTCATTTGATATACGTGGCCCCCATTTTTACAGATGAGAGTTCTGAGTTTCACAGAGGCTTAAGTAACTTGCTCAAGGTCACCTGGCTAGAAGGTGGTAGCACCAGGACTAGAATTGGCACCTTCCAGTGGCGGACCTGGTGGCCATGTGGCCCCGAGGTACTGTCTCCTAGCAGCTCTGCCTGGCCCTGACTGGGTCCTAGTCTGGCCTTGGGCGGAAGGTCCAGGCTTATCCGTGTGTCCTCCGGTAACCTGGGTGCTGCGTCCTTTTGCAGGATGTCTTTCAACGACTTCCTGAGGCACTATTCCCGCCTGGAGATCTGCAACCTGACCCCTGACACGCTGACCAGTGACGCCTACAAGAAGTGGAAACTCACCAAGATGGATGGGAACTGGAGGCGGGGCTCCACCGCGGGCGGCTGCAGGAACTACCCGAGTGAGCACCCTGCCACCGCCCCACCCTGGAGTGCTGCACCCCATCCTGGCCGCTCCTACCCACCAGGACCCTCTGCCTCTTCTCCCCGCGTCTCCACCTCAGCACGCTTCTTGTCTCCTCAGCCCCTTGCCTTCTGCACTCACTTGCCTCCCTGCCCACGCAGAACCCAAGACGTGCTGTTTCTGTGATTCCTCTCCAGGCCCTAGATTCCCCGATGCCACGGCCTCGCCCACTGAGGCAGCGTTAATCCCGCTTCATACCCACGGGCTACTTTATCCACACGAAGCCCACGCAGCCTAGCCCAGCAGGGGGACCTCACCCACTGGGCCTCGGCACATCCAGGCCCTGCTTGTTGCCCGGCAATCCTCTTGTGCCCAATTCACTCAGCAGATGTTGATGGGGTCCTGCTCAGATGGGGGCAAGGATTCCTCCTCTGGTTTATCTTTTGTTTATTCCCCTGACTCTTCTGCCTTGATGGCCCAGTCCCCCCCTGCCCTTTCCCACTCAGAAATTGTCCCATCATGATGACATTTGCCAATTATGGAACATACATTGGGTGCTAGGAACTGTGCTAAGTGATTTATTAATATGTTACTCCATTTAATCCTCACAACAGCCTTCTGAGGCAGGCACTTTATTATCATCTCCATCTTTAAGATGAGGGGACTGAGGCTTGGAGAGGTTAAGTGACTTGCCCAAGGCCACACAGCCTTGACTGTGCCTGGGATTTGAACCCAGGCAGTCTGACTGTGGAGTCAGTCTTTAAGTACTGCAGTGGCAAGTCATGGTCATATATTGATTCTCTTGTTACAGATGAGGAAACCCTGGGCCACAGAGCAAGTAGTCAGCCTGGGACTAGCAGATTGGTGCCTCTAGCTCTGGTGCTTTTTTTTTTTTTTTTTTTTTTTTAATTTATTTATTTTTGGCTGCATTGGGTCTTTGTTGCTCTGTGCAGGCTTTCTCTAGTTGTGGTGAGCAGGGGCTACTCTTCCTTGCGGTGCACAGGCTTCTCATTGCAGTGGCTTCTCTTGTTGCCGAGCATGGGCTCTAGGCACGCGGGCTTCAGTAGTTGTGGCTCATGGGCTCTAGAGCACAGGCTCAGTAGTTGTGGCGCACGGGCTTAGTTGCTCTGTGGCATGTGGGATCTTCCTGGACCAGGGCTCGAACCTGTGTCCCCTGCATTGGCAGGCGGATTCTTAACCACTGCGCCACCAGGGAAGCCCAGCTCTGGTGCTTTTAGTCCTTCACCTCATGGCTGAGGCCTGTATTCAGCCACCAAGCAAGTTCCAGAGGTGCTGGGATGGTCCTCTGCCTCAGATAAGACTATGTCTCCTACCCACTAGGTCAGGGGTTGGCAAACTCTCTCTTAAGGGCCAGATAGTTGACACTTTTGGCTCTGTGGGCCATCTAGTCTCTATGGCAACTATTCAACTGTTGCTGTAGCCCAAAGGCAGCCATACTTAAATGAATAGATATGGCTGTGTTCTAATAAAACTTTATTGGTAAAAACAGGCAGCCAGCAGCCCATAGAGCCGTAGTTTGCCAAACCCTACACTAGATACCTTTATTTCCACAAGTAGAATGTTATTAGGTAAAGGAAGGAGATCACATTAATTATCCTTAACATGAATGAATCTCAGTTCCTTCCTGCAAATAGGTTTTGAAAGTGGGGAGGGCAGAGACACCATGGGAGTGGGCAAGGGGACAGGCCCAGGAGGACAGGGACACAGAACAAGAGGCTGAGACTGGGCACAGGATGTTCCTGGCCCCTGGGTTCATTGAGGGGGATGCAGACCTAGTCCCCAAGTCTCCCCAGCCAGGCCAGCTGGGCCATCTCTGACCCCCGAGTTAGAGCCTGGTGAGGGGAAGATACCACGGGGAGATATCACAGCTGAGCCAAAGGAGATCTGGGCCTCAGCTCTGACCACCCTGTTCCAGGATGAGGAATGCCTCCCAAGCCCGGCCAGCCTGAGGGCGAGCGAGAGAGAACTGCAAAGGGGAGTTTCTAATTTAGGTTCCCGTGAGGTTCAGACAAACCCCCAGCCCTCCGCTGCTCATGGCCTGTTCCCACCCGGACGGGCTGCCGACCAGCCCTGGTCTGTGGTTCCTCTGCCCTGCCATCCCCCCTGCCCAGCCTCATCCCCCTCCCGGCAGCCTCCAACCCCTGAGACCAGCGCAGCCTCGGCGCCTCGGCCCCCCATGCACACCTGTTCACGCTGGGCTCCTGTGTTCTGAGTGACTGACCCCGGCCCCTTCTGGCTACAGATACCTTCTGGATGAACCCTCAGTACCTGATCAAGTTGGAGGAGGAGGACGAGGACCAGGAGGACGGGGAGAATGGCTGCACCTTCCTGGTGGGTCTCATCCAGAAGCACCGGCGGCGGCAGAGAAAGATGGGCGAGGACATGCACACCATTGGCTTCGGCATCTATGAGGTATGGGAAGGGCGTCCACAGGGCTGGGGCTCCTCCTTCCCTTCCTCCTTGGCTCGTGTCATCCCCTGCGACGAAGGCCAACCCCAGAGGCAGACCTGGAGATGGGACCCCAGGCCGGGAGCTTGGCCAAGGAAAAGCAAAGCCACGGGCCGGGCCGGTCTTAAGAGACTCATGCAGGGAGGTCCCTGCAATTGGTCTGGGTCACCAGGAGCCCCCCTTCCCCTGCAGCCAGCTTCCGGCGAGTCCCGCTCTTTCAAATGGCCTCCGTGTCCCTTCTCACTTCCCCCAGGCCTGGCACTCTGGTTGGCCACCAATCTCCGAAGAACAGAACAGATGTAAGATGAGGACAGAGTATACTGGACCATGTCAGGAACCACTGTGAGGGCAGGAACTGAGCCAGCAGGTCCCGTCCCGCTGGGCAGAGCCCGTGCTCGGGGCAGGGGAGCGGTTGGTCCTCTGCTCCCACCAGGGCTCGGCCGGCTAGAGCCCCGCGCCCAACACAGGCGCTCTCACTGCCCCCATGTCCTTTCATTCCGAACCAACTGACCCAACACGCTGGGCCCGGTCCCCTCCCCTCTCCCTTCTGCCGCACAGAGAAGAGCTGCTCCTGGCCTGGGGTGAGCAGTGGGAGAAGAGGGGTGCAAGGAAGACTTCAGAGCCGCTGAAGTGGGGTGCACTTTGGTGTGATGGGTGGGCCGCAGTGATGTGCTGGAGCTGGCCCACTCTTCCCAGCCCAACATTCAGTGAGGTCACATGGGCAGCCTGAAAACAACCATGGCAGGGAGGGGGCAGTATGTACAGCATGGAAATTAGCAAATACTACACATCAGGTCTCCCACCGAACCCTGAGAGCCGGGCTCCCAGCTCGGCACGTAGGAGTCAGACACAGTGTCGGGGAGAAGGCTGTCTGCTCACTTCACTCAACAGGGAAACGCGGCTGCCGCCCATGGGGCAACGATCTGCCTGCTCACCCACCAGCAGGTGGAGCTGGGCAAGCACCATCATTTCTAAAAATGCACATAATTCCAAGCTTCTCAGTCTCTGAAGTAGGAGCTGAGGACTTCAGATCTGGGACAGAAGAGCTGCAAGAAAAATGCAGACTGAATTGTGACACACAGCCCAGACTTGGAAATCCAGCTATGGGCTTTCAGAGCCAAGAAGGACCTGCGTGATCGTTTGGTCCCGTTTTAGAGATAAGGAAACTGAGGCCAGAGAAGGGAAATGACTTGCTTGAGGAAATACGGATGGATGTGGCCGGCAGAAGCTTAGAACCAGCACCTGCTGGCTCCCAGCCCCGAGCGCAGCTGTGTCCATGTGCTGCTTCCTGCAGCCCTGCTTTCCCTGCCGGCGACGGTGGGGTGTGGGCTTTGCTACAGGCAGCTGGGTGACCTCAGACAGGTCAGCCAGGTCACTTCACAGCTCCAGGCCTCGGTTTCTTGCTCTATAAGTTAAGAACGGTGCTAAGGGCCCATGCACATTATTGCCGGCTCATAAGATTTTTTTTTTAATGTGGGAGTACGTTGAGTTCCTTGGGAAATAATTACCGGGTTGACTTAGTTCCTATTGCTAAATCTACAGAGAAAGGGGGGTAGCAGAGGAGACCATCTCAGTGGTGACATTTCTTTCTGGAGCTTTTCCAGAGTCTGAATTCAGCGTGTTCTCCTTTATTTGCAGATTCCAGAGGAGGTACGTCTGGCTCGCGTCAGCCGCCGTCCCTGGGGGCTCAGGTTCACCAACAAGGAAGAGGCTTAGACTGCTGGCTCGGGAGTCTTGTGAAGCCTGGGCAGGGGCTGGTGGCGCTGAAGGACCTGTCCCCAGCCCCTCTGGGCCCCGGTGAGGTTGCTCAGGTCCCAGATCCCAGGGTCTAAGCACAGGGTAAGGCAGCTGGGGCAGTCGCCACGGGGCGTGCTGTCTCCCCAGACCTGGCAAAGCCGCTGCACACATTTAGTCCCGGGTGGAGGGTCCGTGGTCCTGGGGCTGCAGGAGACTCTTCCCGGAGTCCTGTAGTGCTCTTAAAACAGGCCTAAAGGGAAATGATGAGCCCTGCGGTGGTATTAGGAGAAGATGGGGGAGCACAGAAAGAGGCCTGGACCCCATTCCCAGCTCTGCCATTTGCAGGCTGTGTGACCTTGGACAAGTAACCTGTCCTCTCTGGACTTCAGTTTCTTCGTCAGTAAAACTGGTCAACCATCCACCTCGCCAGACTATTGGGATGCACTGTGATATGTGAGAGCACTTAGTAGGCCCACAGTTCGGCTTAACTGAGCTGGTGAGACACACAGTCGCAGTGTGTGTTTTTAAAGGCCACAGTTATTCAAGTCAACACACAGGACAGGGCAGTTGGTGGCGTGCTGCGCCTTTGTGGATGCCGTGGTCAGACTGACACCCCACGTTTGAGAGCTGGGCCCCCTCCTCGCCACGGTCCTGGCTGCTTGTGTCAGTGTGTCTATACCACACAGAACTGAGTGGATCCCGGCCAAGGGCACTTTAACGTCCCTGAGTCGTAAGGGGAAGGCTGAGGTCCTCTGTCCGAGTGGAGAGATGGGGCATCTGAAGACGGGGGTGGTGAATGTGGGTCCCCTGCCGTGTGTGCCTCTGAGTTCCTGTTTGGGGTAGAAAGTTAGCTTTTCATCTCAGATGATGCAGAGTTTTCGCTGTGAGCCTCTTGTCTGGATGAGTGGAGGGACGGTGCTTGGAGCCCTTTCCACCCTCCACTCCCACTTGCTCCCGTTTCTTCACCAGTTCACAGGACAGACCAACATCCACCTGAGCAAGAACTTCTTCCTGACGCACCGAGCGAGGGAGCGGTCGGACACCTTCATCAACCTGCGGGAGGTGCTCAACCGCTTCAAGCTGCCCCCGGGGGAGTACATCCTGGTGCCGTCCACCTTCGAGCCCAACAAGGACGGGGACTTCTGCATCCGGGTCTTTTCCGAGAAGAAAGCCGACTACCAGTAAGTCGTTCAGCCCTCCTCGTCCCCACCCCTTGTTCCTGACCCTCCTGGGCCCCCTTGCTCCTCTGCTCGTCAGCTTTTTTTCCTGTAGTACCCGCCCGCTTCGAAGGCTTAGTGTGAGGACTTGAGGTGTCGAAGAACGTTAGTGCTGTCCTCGGGTCAGCAAAGAAAATAGACACTCGGGATCTTTCTGATGAGAAAGGGATGCCTGTAGAGCAGATTGCAAATGCCTGTCATTTGGGGCAGTGCTGGTAGAATCCCTGCATCCCCAGCCCACCAGCCTGGCAGAGCCGAGGGTCTAAGTGCCAATCCCAGCGGTCCCTCAGATGTCTCCAGAGCCTCTCCCCGCTACAGTCACGAGGTCTGCAGGGGCTCCCCCTTCCTCACTGGAGCCCCGATGTTCAGGGACCATTTTTGGCTGACACCGCTGTCAGTGTGGCCTCAATTCACGATGGCTGCTGCCTCAACCGTGTCTGTTCAGCTGGGCCCTTGACTGCGTGAGATGTAATCAGCCTTGGGCAACTTAAGCACAAGATTTACTGGAAGGCCCTGGAACCCTCTAGAACTGATAGGAGGCTGGGCCCCAGAGGGCCAGGGTGTGGGAAGCAGGGGGGCGTGGCAGCTGCCGTGTCCCCCTCTGACCTTGTGCCACATGCTCAGATCCATGTGGGATGGAGGGGGGGGCAGTGGGAGGGAGGAGCAGGGATCGCCCGGGCTCCAAGACAGTGCACAGCGGAGAAGGAATTTCCCTCACTGTGGAGAAGGACCCAGCCCTGCACACAGGACTGTGTGTGGAATAAACGAACCAGGGCCCGAGCTTCAGCCGAAATCTCACCCAGGCCTCCCTGCCTTCTCCCACCCTCGGCAGAGCAGGAAGGCAGCAGGGTACACTGCATGATTCTCCATGTGAAGATTTATGACGGCACAGAGCGTTTCAGAGGGAACCTACGAGCTGTGCCTCCAGGCCAGAGTGCCAGCACCGTAGTTAACCTGGGAAGCCTGTCCTCTTTGATGAAGATTGAAAATTAGCAAACAAAACAGTTCTGACTCTCCAAGTTGTTTTAGCCAGGACACTTCCTTGGATCATTTCTAACTAATTTCTGCTGTAGGGGATGTGTTGTCACAGAAACTTGGGATGCAGAAAACCCCCCTGTGCCCACCCCATGCTGGGTTTAACGGCGCAGTTCCATTTTAGCCGGGATTTCTGCAACACTCCCTTTTCAGTAACACACAGTTTCCTTCTGTTTCCAGAGTCGTCGACGATGAAATCGAGGCCAACCTTGAAGAGGTACCGTACTGCTTGAGCTCCACCCGCTCTGTCCTGAACAACCCAGGAGCAGCGGAGCAGAAAATAACCCCAAGGGTTTAGGAGGCCCCCAGGATTTCACGAGCACAGCTTGAAACTAGGGTGCGGCCCTGGCCTGGGGGTGCGAGAGCGCCTCCTGCCCCGGCTGTGGCCGCTGCGTGGGGCTGGACGGTCCCCTGGATGTAGCCCACACGCACAGGGTGCCTGGAGGATGGGACACCATGCTGCTCTGAGCAGTGGGCGGTCTTGTCGCTCCCTTTTCTGGACCTCAGTTTTCTCATCAACAAAATGGAAACGTTGCACGACAAGATCTTTCAGGTTCCCTAGAGTTCTGGGAGTTGTGATTCAGTGGTAAATCCTGAGGGCTTTGAGGACTACAGCTCAGGAATTTCAGACCCAACCTAAGAGTCCAGAGTTGAGGAAGGAAAGCACGCAAATGGGAAGGAGCGCTCTTCCCTCCGTCCTGGTGCCCGCAGTGGCTTGATGATCGTTATTCCTCAGCTGCTGGAGCTCCGTGTACTCAGTGAGACGTGGAACAATTTCCAAGGGCCTCGCGGCTGTGCTCTCACCACGTTCAGAGTCGATCCAGACCACGCCAGCTAGTCTCTACACTTCTGAGTCCCCATTAGTTAGATCATAAAAGGCCATTTTGGTGGAATGTTGGAGAAGATGCCTATGTGAGAAATTAGAGTGTAACTCCTTCCCACATAGTTTATAGTCCCTCTTATGTGTTTTAACTGGAAAAAAACTCCTTAATTCCTCACACTGTCCTTTGTCTCAATCCTGGTAACCTTAGAATTCAGGCCTGAGAGAGGGAGAGAGGGTAACTGAGTGGGGAGGGGAGGCCGCCCCAGAAGGGAGACGAGGCGCCTGCTGGTCACTGCGTCACTGCGTCTCACTTCCGTGCCTCGCCTTCCAGATTGATGTCAGCGAGGACGACATCGATGATGGATTCAGGAGGCTGTTTGCCCAGTTGGCAGGGGAGGTAAGTGTTCCCCAAACCCCTGTGCTGTGCGCCCTGCTTGACGCAAAGGCAGAGACCATCTTTGTCCTCAAGGAGACTTCAGTCTAAGGGGGGAGAGGAAACAAACTGAACAAAAAGCAAAGAGGAATTACAAACGTAACTGGGACTTCCGCTCAGATTCCTTGCCCGAGGCCTCCCCAGGGCCTCTGCATGTCAGTCGCCGGGGGCTTCTGCTGTCGTGGGGGGTGGGGGGGGCGGTCGGCTCTGGCTGTGATCCTCCTGCCTGAGGACTCCGGGCCTCTCCTTGTGGCTGTTTTGTTTGCTCTGTGCCACTGCAACTGAGACGTGGAACTCAGCCCCCTCTCTTTGATTGCCACAAAAATATTTGGGGACGTGGAGGGTTTTCAATCTCAAGGATGCAAGCAACAGAGTGTCAGCCTTCCCTGTTCTTAAAAAAGAAATCCCTGAGGCATCTAGGCTTCCATCCACTAAAGAGTTAGCAGGCCTCTTCTTCCAACGACTCCAAAGTCATTCTCCTCCATATGTGGGGGACACTAGCTCCCTCAGGTGTCCACCGTCGGCTTACCTGGGCCTCCTCTTCAGAGCTAAAGCAGGCGCCACCCGCTCCATGCCTCCGCCTGCCTGTCTGCCTCCTTCCCTCCTGGTTTCTAAGGGAAGGGGCATCATAGAGACATATTTCCCCACTGATTGAAACACACACACACACCCCAAGAATGCACAATGTCAGTCTTGGTCTTAAATAATGGGGCTTGTCCCCCAGTTACACAATATGTGTACGTGAACAGAGGTACCTGCACCACATTTGAGGAGCCCTGGCATCAAGGGCCACAGAAAAAGCGCTGGGCCAGTTCTTGGAGACAGCCGGTCCCAACCAGCTTTGCAGGAAGCCAGATCTGGGTTTTAAAGGGAGAGGAAGGCAAGCTGGGTGCGAGGAAGGGTATAGAGAACTGAGTCAAAAGACCACAGACATGGGTAGAATGGAGAATGTATTCTTTATATTCTCTACAGCAGAGCAATGGCGAATGAACTCTGCCTGGAGCACACTGTGCCTGAAAACACTATCAAAAACTTGGGCTGTGGCTGTGCCCCTTGTAGTGCGGTCTGGGGGCGGCAGCAGCGTTTCCTGGGGGCTTGTTAGAAATGCACATCCACAGACCCCTCCCCGCCCCAGCTCTAACGCGCCTCGCGGGGCCCAGCCAGAGCAGACACCCGTTACACGTCTGCTGCTCCGTGCTTCACCAGCCCCAAGGGAGCCAATAACGACGCTCTGGTTGCATGTCCACAGGATGCAGAGATCTCTGCCTTTGAGTTGCAGACAATCCTGAGGAGAGTTCTGGCAAAGCGTAAGTACCCACTCCTCGCACACCCCTCACCCCGCTCCGTCTCCTGCAACGTGAGGGGACACGGGGGTCCTTCCCCTTCCCCGGCTCAGCGGCGGTGGCTGAACCGTCACTCCCACTCCTGCTTAAATACCACCGTCACCACCAAAGAACCGGATGAGGGAGGTTCTCCCCGATGTGATCAAAAAGGGCGAAGGTTTCTGGAGTCTAGGGGTCGAAGATCGCATCCAGGTTTCCACGACTTACTAGCTCTGTGATCTAAACCGAGTTAGATAATCTCCCTGACTCTTGTTTCCTTATCTGCAAAACAGGCATATTATTACTTAACCTCTGCCGAGTGGCTGAATGTCTTAAATGAGATGACGTGTCGGAATTGCCTAGCACAAAGCCTGGGCTCCCTATACGGTGACTCTCACGATGATTGATTGCTAAGAAAAAGCGCGGTGGGAGCCAGAAAGCATCCCCATCCCTGGATTCCCGGCTGTATCTAGTGGGGAACCACTGACAGAGTGACGACAGCTCACTGATGAGCCAGAATGGAAAAATAAGCGGTCCATCTTCCACTCCAGCTAAGGGGATGGCATTAAAAAGGCTCATCTCCCAAATGTGTGTTTTAAGGGAGGCTGGTCGAGCCAGTTCTTGATGGGAGAAATGTCACTTCAGTTGAGCCAGTGGGCCAGGCAAGTGGCTTCAAGGCTCCAGAAATGACTGCTCTCAGCCCAGGCTGATGGGCATCTATAAAGAACGGACAGAACTGGGTGGAGACTTGAGAAGCAGCTGGAGAGCCATGGTCCTCACGCGCCTTTTCAGGTTAAACTGTTTCTTAAGCAAGAGATATCAAAGGATGGATGGTCCACCTCCCCTGTGTTGATCACCGCTGCAGGGGGTGGGGAGAACACACCCACGCACACACCCACACACACTGCTATTCTCCCCCTCAAGTTATCACCAGAACTGTGCTGCTTTGATAAGACAGCAGTCCACTGAGCAGGGGTCTGTACGGTATCAGGAGTTCTCAGCCCGGACCCGAAACGAGAGCATATGTCGTCAGGTCTGAACGTCAGCCTGGGGATCGTCTCCAGAAGTCCCGTGGACTTCACTCTGGCCCAACCCCAAGAGATAAAAATCCTCCTCTTGAAGCCAAAGAAGGATCCAGGCCAGTGGGTTCTTCCATCACAGTGCACGTGAACGACACGCATGTGGTCCCTCACAGGAACCACGTGTGACCGATCCATGCCCTGTGGCCTCCAAACGAACGGCTGCATTTGAGCTTCTTCGCAGAGCTGCAGCCAGGGGGTCCAGCGGCCAGGGTAGGGCTTCCCCAAGGCGGACCCTGGTCCTCGGCCCCCCCTCCTCCGATCTGGGGGTGACGAGAAGTGGTGTTTACCCTCGAGGCCACCAGGCACGAGTGAGGTCACAGGCTGTTAAGCTGTGTGGTTGTCATGAACCCAGGGACACTGAGCCCCATTGTTTCTGCACAGATGCGGGGAGGGGGAGGGGAGGGATCGGGCCACGCTCGGATTCAGCTGCTGCTTGTTCGGGGTGCAGCAGTAGCCTCACCCGTGCCCCGGAGCTCCCACACCCGGTGACGTGACGACTCCTTGTGCCCGAGGGCCCCAGGCACAGCCCACACCCACACCCGAGAAGGGGTCAGAGCCCAGAACGGCAGCTTTGAGACAGGTTGCGTCCTAGCCTTCCACAAGGACATGATGACGAGGGGGGGCTCCCCTGAAGGCCGTGGGAACACACTCACACCTGTGACGAGGCTCTCCCGCCGCCTGTCGACCACCAGCTAGACGGGCCTCAACCAGCGAGTGACTCACCTGGGAGAGCACGGGCTGCGGACAGGCTCTGGCCCTCGGGCTAACCCAGCTGGGGCCACAGAGGCCCCCTAAATGCCTGCAGGCGGGCAGTTAAGTAAACCTCTTCCTCTCTCAGGGCCCTGCCTGGAATGAACACGCGGGGCCCCCGCTGTCTCCACAGGTGACTTTGCATCTTATGAACACTTCAAGGCCCAGACTCTTACCATTCTCTTATTTATTTAAAAAGCACTTATTATAACCCCGTATGCCCACGGCCAATATACAGAGAAGTCAGGCAAGTGTAACACAGCCTCTGCGCTGTCCCAGTATGGTGGGCCACCTGCCTCATGTGGCTATTTAAAACAATTTAAGTGGCTCCCATATCGGAGGGTGCAGATACGGAATATTCCGCGATCGTAGAAGGCTGTATTGGACAGTACTGCTCTAGAAGATGTTCCTGTCACACTTATTTTGTCTCCTAGGCCAAGATATCAAGTCAGACGGCTTCAGCATAGAGACCTGCAAAATCATGGTTGACATGCTCGACGTATCCTTTAATGGGCCCCGCAGGACAGAGGCTGGGGGAGTTTGAAACTTCACTCCAGGAAGATTCAAACACAGGCCTTCCTCGCCTTCACAGCGGCCAGCTGTCCCCGCTGGCTGAGGCGTAGGACTGTTTTCAGCGCTGACCTCCCTTGGTAGGGAAATTCGAGGGACTTCAGCTGAGGGAATGTGAGATGCCACAGGCTGAGGGGTTCCTGCAGGAAATTCCCGACAGCATGCCCGCTGTTCTCCGCCCAGGGCAGCTTGGATGTGTTACCTCTAGGGAAATAGTCCCTAAACCATGATACTCCTTTCTTTTTTTTTTTTTTAATTAATTTATTTATTTTCGGCTGCGTTGGGTCTTCGTTGCTGCGCACGCGCTGTCTCTAGTTGCAGCGAGTAGGGGGCCACTCTTCGTTGTGGTGCGCGGGCTTCTCATTGCGGTGGTTCCTCTGGGCTGTAGGCGCGCGGGCTTCAGTAGTTGTGGCTCGCGGGGTCAGTAGTTGTGGCTCACAGGCTCTAGGCGCACGGGCTCAGTAGTTGTGGCGCATGGGCTTAGTTGCTCTGCGGCATGTGGGATCTTCCCAGACCGGGGTTCGAACCCGTGTCCCCTGCGTTGGCAGGCAGATTCTCAACCACTGCGCCACCAGAGAAGTCCCTACCATGATACTTCTGATGTGAATGCTTTCCCCAGTCATGATTTTCTTCCTGATTCATAAGATAGGGGCCCACCCTCCAAGAGCACTGTCCTTCCTCTTTGCTCTGGCTCCTTCCCAGGCCACCACCCGGCCCTGAGGCCGACTCGTCATCCATCTGCTGTCCCTGCTGCTTACTGAGAGGTGCTGGGCAAGGATGGCCTGGATGGCTTAAGCTTCTATGAAGTTTCATCTGGTGGGCTCATGGCACCTGCTGTGTAGCTCCCCTCACAAAAGGCCTCTTAGAAATAATGATACTCCCTAAATGGGCAAGGGCGCAGCCATTAGAAGCCATCTGAAGCCTCTGCGTATCCTCCAAGAGCTCCTTCTTAGCAGGAATTGGGGCCAGCTGCATAGCACCCCCAGACCCATCAGCACACACATTCGGGGGGACCGGCAGGTCTCTATTGGGCCCCTCCACCAACCCTTAGATGGAGGTGTAGCCAGTGTGAAGAGCAGGAAAAGGGTCCTTCTGCAAGAGCTCCTCGTGATCGAGCTGTGGTTACCAGACTCCCCAGGGGAGAGGACCAACCAGGTGCCACGGCCCACTTGAACCCAGACTCTGGGAGCTTTCCTTAACTGCAGGCAGTCGGATGGGAGTGGCAAGCTGGGCCTGAAGGAGTTCTACGTTCTTTGGACCAAGATTCAGAAATACCAAGTAAGAGCCCAGGAGGGCCGGGCGGCAGGGGCGGTGGATCTGTGTGGGCAACACGCCAGGCACGTACTTCTGGATGCAGCAGCTCTTTAGGACGGTGGAGGAGCATCTCCAAGCAGAGGGGATTGTACTCATAACGAGCTCAGAATGGGTGAAGACAGGGCTGGGCAAACGCAAACAGAAAAAAACAAAGACTTTGCAAGTTAAGTGGTTTACTCCCTGCCTTATTGACCGGAAACGGGGTCATCTAAAAGCCACCATCAAGTGTCCTGAAAAGGCCATGCAGCCCCTTGTAGTTTGGGTTTTTGATAGCTGAAGTACAAAAATTAGAGAAGATAATAACAGGGGCTCATGTAGTTGGCTAGGTGATTTGACGGGCGTATTGATAAACTAGCTCATGGAGAGAGGCAAAATACTCTTTAAGGCAGAAACATGGGTGATGCTTCCAAGGCCAAACTAGAGGCATGGAGCTGGAAGAACTTCAGTCCCACTTAGCACACAGCACAGAGAGGTAACTTGCCACCTTTTGGGTCATGGTTTTCTAACTGTTTTGCGTGTTCCAGAAAATTTACCGGGAAATCGACGTGGACAGGTCCGGAACCATGAACTCCTATGAGATGCGGAAAGCATTAGAAGAAGCAGGTAACACTTCCTAACTGCATTTTCTTTCTTTTATCTGTAGAATACATGAAAACTTAGTCTATACGATACAAAGTTTGGTAAGCTATGAAATAGAGTAGGTGCTGGTTCAGTACAAACACATCCTTTTCATTCGCCTTTTAAAGACTAATTGGTAAAATGAAATGGAGTCCAGGACGCTCTGCCCTCTAAGCCTTCTGGAATCTCAGTTTCCCTCCAAGGGCCCCAGCGGGTCGCAGGCAAAGCCAGTTTTCAGCAGACCCACACACCCCGCCCTCGTCCGTTCAGGTGCAGGGCTGGTCAGGCAGAAGTGGGATGTCCAGCTCCACCCCTGCGTGAGTCCTTAGCAGCACGTGATGTCAGTAAAAGGGACACCAGCTGTGGGAGACCAGCAGAGTGGGAGACTGGTGTGCTTAGGGGACAAATATGACAATATGAGGTTGTCCATTCGTTGGGATGTAATGCTGCAGCAGAGACCCCAAATGAGTGGTTTAAACAAGATACACCTTCCTCTCACATAACGATTCAAGCTCAAGCCGTCCAAGGCCAGATGGTGTCTCCTGCTGTCAGGGACCCAGGCTCCTTCTATCATACTGTGTCACCAGCCCTTAGATCGTCACCCGTATCTGCAGGATGGGGACAGCTTGTCACCACAACCATGTTCTAGCAATGGGCTGACAGAAGGAGGGAAAGAGGGGCTCCTTGCCTTTAAGGGCACATGTCACTCTGTACACAAATCCCAGTGCCAGGACTTAGTCACAAGGCCTCAGAGGGCTGCCAGGGAAGCTGCGAAATGCAGTCTTGATTCTAGGTAGCCATGGCCTGTTAAAAATTCTACATCTATGGAAAAAGGGAGAATTAATATTAGTTTAGCATGAACAGTTCCTGACACATACATCCAGGAAGAATCTGGTCTCCAAGGTGATTCAGAGTGAGACAAACAGAAAAGGAGATAGGATCGATAGCATGAAATAGCCTGACCATGAAAGTAGGAACAGGCAAGGCAAGTCTTACATGTTAGTAAGGAGATGGGACTTCCTGATGGTCCAGTAGGTAAGACTCCGCGCTCCCAATGCAGGGGGTCCGGGCTCGATCCCTGGTCGGGGAACCAGATCCCACACGCATGCCACAACTAAGACCCAGCACAGCCTAAATAAATAATAAATAAATATTAAAATGCAACAAAAAAGAAAAGAAAAGGAGAGAGGCAGGGTGGAGGTGAACAGTGTGGAAACAGAAGCAATGGCAGAAGGCACTGGCTTTGCAAAATAAAAAGTCTCACAGCAGAGCAGCCTGGGGACCAAAGCAATTGTAACTGTCATCTGCCGGGTCCAGAGCCCATGAACAGAGCCCCAGGGTGCAATCGAACACTTGGCAATCGGTCTGCATGTTCATTTAACTGCAGGTTTCAAGATGCCCTGTCAGCTCCACCAAGTCATCGTTGCTCGGTTCGCAGACGACCAGCTCGTCATCGATTTTGACAATTTTGTTAGGTGTTTGGTTCGCCTGGAAACACTATTCAGTAAGTGCCCATTTGGGTAAAGGCCCATCTCAGTTCTCTCAGTACGAAAGCAGCCTGCCTTTCCCCACGGGTGAAACCACCCGAGCCAGAGACGTGTCTGTCCAGTTAAGAATGAAAATCCTTCTTTAATTTGGGGACAGAGGGAAGAAATCATAACTTGTGACGTTCAGTGAAATCAGCTGCCAGACTGGGGAAAAGGATAATGGGACCTCTACTGCAGCTCACTTATATGACATCCTGTTTCTGCCTCCACAGGGATATTTAAGCAGCTGGACCCCGAGGATACTGGTATGATCCAGCTCGACCTTATCTCTGTAAGTCAGCAGCTTCCCAGCCCCTACTCCTAGGGGACGGAGGGGAGAAGGGCTGTTACTTGGGCAACAAGAGATCTGTGGCTTTTGGTCTGTCAGTGTCAGGCCGTAAATTGTTGTAAGATCCCACGGTGCACCTCTGTTTGCAGTCATTTCCCGACTACCCATTGATTCTCGAGTCCAAGAAAACACACCTGGTCCCTCCTCCCAGAAGCTTTGCCTTGAGAGTAGCACAAGGTTAAAATAAGAAGAGGGTGGCTGCAGAATCCCTCTTAGAAAAATGACCTTCTAATTAGCATGCATGGGAGAAGATGCTTATTATGCAAAGAAACCCTTTGGATGAAATTTAAGTGGGTCTTGGGAAGATCTGTCATTCTTAGGTCTACTTAAAATACTTTCTGCACAAATTACTTTTCTCTACTTCCTCCAACTTTAAATAACAATAGTAGATGAGCTTACCATATATAATGATTGTGCTCATGTGTCTGGAACCCCAGCAATGGCCACCTCTGAAACGATCATCAATCGAAATTCAGTTAGTATGCCAATTCCACAGAAAGCAAAGCGCAAAATGTTCTCATGTCATCCGAAGACAGAAAGTTCTCTCACTTCAAAGAAGGAAGCCAGCTGGGGTTACTTTTCATCCTCGCCTGGCTCCAGCTTGCGTTTCCTCTGTCCCAGGGGGAACTGAGCTTGCAGCAACACAGGCTACAGAGACTGGGGTTCGGTGGCCAGTGCTGGGTAGGAATGACCAAGTCCCAGGGACCAGAGAGGAGCAGAGTTGTAAGAAGGACAAGGGTGAGGGACTGGCACCTCCTTCCATTGAATTTCGAACTCTGGAGGAAGCCAGCAACTAAATAGCTCTTTCACTCTGGTATCATGCATTTTAAAGTAACATAAGCCAACTGCAGAATACATTTTAGCTGGTTCCAAAGAACACTAACTTGCATAAAACTCTATGTAGCTCAGGAAATAACCCTCCCCTGAGACTGCAGTCTAAGGTAGAGGCAATACAATTGGGACCTGAACATGCCACGTGTGAAGTTTGGGAAACTGTAGCCCCCTTTATCCTTCTCGCCGGAAATCTTATTCCTCCCCGGCTCCCACTATTTTATGCGGCCAGCCTCCTCAGACCATCCTCCCATTTCCTCTGAGAAACATCTTACCCACTGGCTTTCCCTCCTTTTCTAAGCCTTGCCTTTCACAAGTCCCTGGAGTTCCCCACACTCAACTCTCTTTTTGCTGAGGCTGCAACAGAAGAAGACCTCTCCTTCAGTTTGCAGTGATTGTTAGCCTTGCCCGCAGGCTGCAGTTCTGGGGAGCTTCGCAGAAGTCCTGATGTCCAGGCCCATCCCACACTAATTTCATTAGAGTCTGATTTAAAGTTCCCAGATTACTCCAGTAGAGAACCAAGGTTGAAAACCACTAGTTTAAGGGCTATCCAAACTAACCTCTGATGTGACACTGAGGCAGAGATACAGAAATGCTAATTCATGTTTTCCAAGTTTCACGTTTCATGTGTTTCAGTCAACCCTGTAATACGATTCATGACCACCTGATTCAGAGAACAGCTTTTTACGACCCTGTAAAAAGCTAGATTCTAGAAATCAGGTAGAAAAAATGTGAGTTAATACTCTGATACCGTAACCCTTGGTCAGCTTTTCTCATACAACAGTCAATCTTTCAGAATAATCTATAGGTACTTAGATAGCCTTTTAATTTTAAGAATGCTCACTGAACTGATTTGTTTTTTTTCCTTCCCCACAGTGGCTGTGTTTTTCAGTACTTTGAAGTTATAACTAATCTGCCTGAAGACTTCTCATGAAAGAAAATCAGCCAAGAACTAAGCCTCCACAGAGAAACTTTTTATCTGGATCTTGAAATTATGGGAACATTTACTTAAACTGATGATTAGAGCTGAAAATGATGATACTATCTACTTGAGAAAGCAGAACTTTCAGATATCAAAGTAAAAGATTTACATATAATCCTACTAAATGCAAGTGAGTCACTTAACCCTTGAAAAATTTAGAGAAAACCTTCAATCTGTACATAGTATACACTTTACTTTTACACACTTTCCTGTTTCTAACAATATTAAATCAGGAAAAAATGCAGGGAGGTATTTAACAGCTGAGCTTAATTTAACATTCAGTCAACCTTAAAGGACACAAGGTCCTTGCCAGCAATATTTAAAGCAACTTTGAGTTTAAAAATACAGTTGTGACATGTACCGCAACAGCTGTCCAGGGATTACCATTTCCCTTGAGTAAAATGGAAAAATATGATGCATCACGAAGGCATCTGAAGAGGCCAGGTGAGAAGCACATCTCTATCATTTGGGTTAACTAAGAGACAGATTTTATATAAAATTGATTGGTTAACAGTATGTCTTAACTCAAGTCCTTGAGCATGTCTGGTCTTATAAACTGAGTGTTACGATACTGAAGGGACGCTCCTCTTGCTCAGCTGAAGTGATGACCCAAACCGGGGGTCCCGTCTGCAAGCCCATGGTGATGGAAGACAGCACAGCTGTTCGCCGCCTGCCTCAAACCTTCCCAGACTTCACCGCTAGCGTTCGTGCATGGATTTGGGGGGGACGTCCGTGGAAACGACATCAATGTGTTTCCTGGCTTCACCTTGGGTAAATGCTAGCGACACTGTACAAATACTGCCTTGTTGCCTTAACTTCTTCCAAGTGTACTGTTCAATAAAGAGTCGCCCAGGCAATCCCACGTGGGTGCTGCTTTTCCTGGAGGGCCCAGCGGTGAGCGCACCCAATTACATCCTGTCCCACTCTAGCCAGGCGCGTGCACGCGCTCCCTCCCTCCGTAAATGCCGGTATTGAGAGGAAAGGGCAACTGACCTCCATTTCAATGTGGAACTATAAAGCTTTTTAAAAATCCAATTCAGAAGCTTTGATAATTGACCATAAAGTCAGCTCCAATTTCTACTGCTTCTTGGTCTCTTAAGGAGGTACCAGCAAGTTCGTGCTTTGCCCGCCACCTGCCTGTCACTTTGGTGGAGGGAACGAGAGCCAGGAAGACATGCAGCTAAACCACTGGTCGGCTGCTGGGGATCCTTGAGGAATCGTAGAAGGGAAAGATGATGTCAGATGACTAGAGAGAGGCAAATGGCAGCCTACTATCTCATGAAAAGATAGGAAGATGGATTTCCCAAATTCAACTCGCAGGAGTTTAAGTTTTCCTGCTTGCGGAGCATCTCAGGGCCCAGAGGAAGCAGGGAACCAAGAACAGGCAGCACTTCCCTTGGGGGGGGGGGGGGGCGGTGATTTTCTCCATTCAGTAGAACCCTGTTTGGGAGGTCTGGATGCTCCCAGTGGCACAGGATCGCTATGGGGGGGGAGGGCAGGCTGACCACTGGAAGCGGAGAGGAGGGTGCCAAGGCGGCTGAAATACAGGAGTGGCAGAAATTGGGAGGGAAGGGCGGGCAGGCCCCTCCGGATCCACCCAGGCTGCTCCGAACCCTTCCCACTGTTCCGGGTGCTCCGCCCCTCCCGGTGCACTTTGACCTGCCGCGCTGCCTGAAGTTGGAGTTTACAACTTCACTTTTAGTCACGGGATAAGAAATAATGCTTTAAAAAAAAAAGATACAGTATACGCTTATCGTAGCAAATTTAGAAAAGATCTAGAAGGGGAGAGATTTCACAGGGGAAAAGAACCAGATGATAAAGTAAATCCCCCCCAGACTTCTGCCCCGAGGAAGTCACCCTAATCTAAACCCCCACTGTTCCTTCCCTCCAGTCCAAAAGAAAAGCCCTCCCCGTCTCTGCTCTGAACTGCAGTCTCAGCCTACCAGCTGGCCCCTCTCTATCTTCACACTCTCTTTCAGGTGCCTTAGGCCTGCCACCTGGTAACACACAGACCACCCGCCTCTTCCCCGCCTCCCCTCCTTCCTCCAGAGCCAGCCCTCCAAAGCAGCTATGCCCCTGCATCTTTCTGTGACTCCTTTACCTTCTACGATCTGGCTAATGGCCTGACCACTCTCCTAAAACTGCTTTTGATGATCACCACTCACCTCCCAAAGCCAAAAGCTAGGAACACGTATCTGCCATCACCCTCCCAGACTTTGTGCTGCCGTCCCTGCCGTTCCCTCTCCCTCGTTCCCTCTCCCTCTCGGGCACCCGCTCTGGCTGGCGTCCTGCTCGCCCGCCTCCCTGGCTGACTCCTGTACTCCCCTGGTTAAAACCCCTCGGTGGCTCCACTGCTTTTAGACTCCAAGCACAGCTAGAGTTTATACCCTACCCTCCTTAGCAGGGCCCATTCTCCAGTTGCTTTATCCCCACTTATTTTTTTTAACAATCTAAAAATTCTGCTCCCATAAAGATGTGAGCACAGCATCGATGATAACACAAGCGAAAGGCAGCCGCACGGTCAACACAAACGACTGGATGAATGACGTGGTGGAATACTACGCAGCCATTAAAAATCATGCTTGTGATGCAACGTGAAGCATAAAACAGGACCATACAGAATTGCTTAAACAGTATGCTCTCAACTATGTGAAGAGAAAATCATAGGCAAGACTAGAAAGAAATAGGTCCGAATGTTAGTTATGGTTGCCTCCATAGTGGTCTTTTCCCCCCCCTTGCTTCATAACCTTTTTCTATACTTTTAAGGAGCTTTTGTTTTTTTCCGGCTGTGCCGCACAGAGTCCTAATCACTGGACTGCCAGGGAATTCCCTACAGGGAGCTTTAATATACGGATACTCTGATAATAAAACAAGCAAGTAAAAAAACCCCAAAGGGAGAATAAAAACAAATGATGCTCTAAGTTTCGGACTAAGGAAATAAAAGTGAGATGATCACATTTTCCCAACTTTCCCATCTTCCCTTTTCATACATTGGCGCAATTTGTTGCGGGTTCCCAGGTACCCTCACGTATAGTCCTCAGTATGGTTTCCCTCGACCCCATCTCAGATTATACACACAAGGCTGAGTGTCCCGGGCAAGGTCACAGGATGGATGAGTAAGTGCACCAGCCCAGGACGAGAATCCATTGTTTTTTTGGCTCCTATGCTGCTGTAACATGTTAGCACAAACTTGGTGGCTCGAAGACCACTCACCATCTCCCAGTTCTGTAGGTGAAAGTCCAACACCTCTCTTATCGGGTGACGCATTCTTGCTGGAGACTGGAGGAGGATCTGTTTCCAGGCCCACTCAGGTTGGCAGAATTCAGGTCCGTGTCGTTGTAAAACCGCGGTCCCCGTTTCCTTGCTGGCTGTCAGCCAGGGGTTTCCTCAGCTTCCACATTCCCTGGCTCATGACCCCTTCACCTTCAAAGCCAGCAATGGCAGGTCGAATCCCCTCACTTCAAGTCTCGCTGACCTCCCCTTCGGCCTCATCTCTCCTGCTTTGAAGGGCTCAAGTTGGGCCCACCTGGGATGGGCCCAGGATAATCCCCCTATTGTCAGGTCAGTTGATTAGTAAATTTAATTTAAATCTGAAAAATCCTTCACGGCAGTACCTAGATTAGTGCTTGATTAAATAACCAGGTGTCTCAGTCTGCTCAAGCTGCTGTAACAAAATACCACAGGCTGTGTGGCTTAAATAACATTGAATTCTCATGATTCTGGAGGCTGGGAAGTCCAGGATCAAGGTGCCAGCAGATTCAGTGTCTGGTGAGAATGGCAGCCTTCTTGGGGTATCCTCACATAGTGCACTAGACTGACTCTTCCTCTTACGAGGACACTAATCTCATCGTGCAGACCCACCCTCAGGACCTCATGTAAACCTAATCACCTCCCAAAGGCCCCACCTCCAAATACTATCACATTGGGGGTTAGGGCTTCAACATGAATTTTAGGGGGACACAAACATTCAGTCCATAGCACCACAGGACAGGAATATGAGGGGCTGGGGGGGCATCTTTAGAATTCTGTCTACCATACAGGCCTTCTGATGTTTCATCCATGTTGTCACTACTTCTGCATTACTCTGAAAGGCATCATATGTTCTGTCATTCACCTATCTTCCTTTTTTGCTAGAAGTTAGCTACTCATACAAATGTATAAGGAAAAGTGACCATTGGTTTTTTTCACCTGTATCTTCTATTAAATGAAAGTTTCACTAAGCAAAATGAGTTCCCCCCAAATTCACAAACTTGGTAACATATTAATAAAACGACGTGCAGACTGTGTGTACGTAAGTTTTCATCCCATAAATGTATATAACTCTATGAAGAATCTGAAATAAAAATGAGGACACTGAAACAGCCTATCAGAAGCTCTAGGTAAAGGTACAAGTTTCTATCACCATGGCCTCTAGGATCTTTAAAAAACGTCTTAATTCTATAACAAAGACCACCACAAAACTCACAAATTGCAAAACTGAGCAAAGAAATACTTATGTTTAATCACATGGCTGGTAAAAAAAAAAAAATTCTTATTGTTTTTCAGCAGGGTACGATATTCCAATGGCTTAGGAATGTTAAACAAGGCTGTTAACATGACATAAGATACTAAAGCCAGTAAAAAGCTTAGAGTCAAAAAGTTTATTACAATTGTTTTTAAAGTCAGCTATGATCTTGACAAATATCATGGGTAAGTCTATATAGCCAGTCTCTAATTTCCGAGATACAAAAGACAATAAATATAGATTCAAACTTCAGCCTAAAAACAAGAGTCTAAATCTAATTACCTGTAGTGTAGTGTGGTTTCAGTATTTTGAATACATGACGCTACAAGGACTCATACCCTAAAGTTATTGCTCACTGACAACCAACACACAGTTCTTCACGGACGACACACAGGTGTGCGGCACCTTCGAGCCTCCGTGCGAGTCCCCCACGGGCCTGCTGGTGCTGGGGGACAATCCCAATCCGAGATGGCACCATGATGGCACTGCTCCTTCTGGTGGGAGGACAGGGAGACGGGGCAGGCACTGAAAAACGCCCACTTAAACATGCCATGAAGCGGTTCTCCCAGTAGCCCAGTAGGCGGTCCCATCTCTTGCAGAGAACAGGACCGTCACCGTGCATCTCTCGGAGCGCGACACGGGGGGCGCGTACCCAGTGCGGAGCGGCCAGCTTCCTGACCAGCCCCGTTCATTCCGCCGTGCTGAGCATTCTCCTCCAGCAGTGACTGCTCCCAGCCTTCGTGCGCTTCCAGAGCCCGTTCTTCATTGCTTTCAAGTTACTCTGTCATGAAAATAAGTCTTACAAAATTTCTGCCACAAACGATCGTATTATTTCTTCTTGTTGGTAACAGATTAATTCTTCATTAACTAAAAGTGTGCAAAGTTTCAAGCCAAGCTCCTTTGTCTTGGTTTAATTCTTGGGTATAGCTGTAAAAAAAGAATTTTAAAAATATTTACATGCCGCACAGACGTGGGAGTATAACACATTTGCAAGAAATATGGGGGGTAGGGGCGGGTGTTGATGTCACAGGAAAGAAATTAAACCAAAGAAAGAACTCTCTGCCATGTGAAACACCCAGAGCTGCCCAAAGATTCATATACACCAACTCTTGTGCAAAGGACATTCAAAGGTCACAGGGGTTCCCTCAACAGGGACAACGCCATGGTGCAGTGATATAAAATCCAGGATGCTCTCAGCATTAACTCCATCTACACAGCCTACTGAACTGTAAATCAAGTCCAACAAGGACCACAAAGGACTAGAGGTGATGTGCAATACGCTATAAGCTCCAGTGCTGGGAGCTTCCATTCCAAGGGAAAAGGTAAGAGGTTAAGAAGTCTCTATTTTAACTTTATTCACAATGGACTGTCACACGGTGTCATGGGACTTGAGACTATCAGGAACCAAATGCCACAGACCTGAAGTCTACAGATTTGAGGAAGGATAAGTGGAGTTTTTTGTTTTAGGATTTGGTGGTTTTGTGTTTTCCATAACAAGAGCTGGCAAGGAGAGTGTTCACGAAGCCAAGAGCAAGTCAAACCAGTAATTCAACTGGCAAACAAAACAAAAACCCTCCTCCTCCTCCCCTAGACAAAGGGAAAGAAAGGTTTACTGAAAGAAAGTCAAGTCAGACTTCCAGCCAAAACTGAAAAGTTAACTGAGGGATCAATGTTATATCAAGGATTGTTTTTCTCTGTGAGGAAAGATATTTTAGCCAATATAATTTTCTACACTTGTATGTGAGCCTCTGACTAAAATGTTTATGCAATTTCCTTTTTTAAAAAAAACCTCAAAAGGAAGCCAAAGAAGTTGGTAGAGGCCACTTCTACCCAGGAAAGATTTCCAAAGAACCGAGAATATTTAAATGTCCGATTAAAATGAAAATCTTCAATCCAGTACACTGATTACAGAACCTCTGAAAGCCACACAGGAGGCAGAGCTTGGTCTCTGACCAGCTGCTTCCACACTTGGGAACAAATCATTCTCCCCATGTTTCATTCACCACTGGACCTCTTTGTCAGAAAATTAAAGTTAAGACTCAAATAAGCAACTACTTCTAACAGGTAGAGCTTTTCCCAGATAAGAAACTATAAAAAGTAAAAGTACCTGTTTACTCTTGATGTTCATTAAAGAAGGAAAGTGGCTGCATGCAAGAGATTATGCTTCTCTGGCGCCAAAGACTTTGTAGAAGCAAACAGGAGGGCTCGAAAGAGAACTACCTTTACATTTCTACTTTCGTCTGGTAATTGGAAAGATTTCTTTAACAGGCTCCATGGCTTAATTGTTTTTTTCAGTTTCACTACTCTTTATAATTTATAGTATGGTCACACGAATGAATATTGTCCAAACCCCAAATGCTTATTTAATAGTAAATTTTGCTACCAGGAAGACAGCAGTCAGGATATATGATGTCATTTATACTGCACATCAAACCACAAAGGAGAAGAGTCAGGAGGAGGAGATACAGGCCAGAATCCAAGCTCCAGGTCCCAACACCGGGGTCATTTTAACGAGCTCCACAGAGAGTAATGTCCAGACAGCGGGATGATCCCAGACAGAGCCCTGGTTCAGGGCTTCGAGTGGGACAGAAGCTCTATGCGGGCACAGACCATGTCCGTCTGACAGCTGATGAAAATACAGTGAAAATATCTCCCATTTGTTGTACATTAGACTCCGTCCAACTATACTAGCCTTTCCCTGAAAATACTCCCCCCGCCAAGAATGTCTGACCAAAGACAGCAGTCCCTTCAGACTAATACAGACATGTTATTGGATTACATGTGCTGATATGATTTGATTATTTTCTTGGTTTTTATGAAACTTAAAATCCAACAGTAGAGAAAGAACAAAGAATCTTGTCTCTGGTGCCCTGTTCAAGCTCCCTAGAAGATTCGAAAATCCTGACTTAAACAAATCCAGGGACTTCCCCGGCGGCGCAGTGGTTAAGAATCCGCCTGCCAATGCAGGGGACACGGGTTCGAGCCCTGGTCCGGGAAGATCCCACATGCCGCAGAGCAACTAGGCCCGTGCGCCGCAACTACTGAGCCTGCGCTCTAGGGCCCGCGAGCCACAGCTACTGAGCCCACGCGCCACAACTACTGAAGCCCACGCGCCTAGAGCCCGTGCTCCACAACAAGAGAAGCCACTGCAATGAGAAGCCCGTGTACCGCAACAAAGAGTAGCCCCCGCTCGCCACAACTAGAGAAAAGCCCACGCACAGCAACGAAGACCCAATGCAGCCAAAAATAAACAAATAAATAAAATAAAATAGATACAACATTAAAGAAATAAAAATTGTTTAAAAAAACATCCTTCCTTACTCCCAGCAAATTGCGTGGGACGTATCCCTCCTTGTCATTCAGGCGGGCCCACCACCATTCAATCTCATCTTCGTCTTCCCTGCGGATGATTGTCATGCAGTCTCCTTCTTTCATGGGTAGCTCGTCGTCATTCTGAGGTTCATAGTCCCAGAGGGCATAAATGACCCCTTTATTCATTATGCCCATCTTCTCCTGAACTCCTGAAATCACGTTAAGATACAGAACAGAATATATGTAACTCAGAGGATACCACGCTCAGAACTTGTCACTCTATAAAACCAAATGAGAAGAAATGGGGACCTGCTGGAATGGTAGAACTACTACATTAAACATTCAATAAATAAACTTCCCGGGGCCAGGGGGAGCAGAGGAGGGCCAGCCATGTAGAGGGAACATACAAAAGACAAGTTAACATATGCTATCATCTCTAAACCAGCTCTAAAAACTAACCAACACCTTATAAGCAGCTCTCAAAACTTCTCTTACTCAGAATACAAAACAATTACAAACACAGGAATAAAAAAAGAACGGTTCCAGTCTAGGATATTAAAAAAGTTAATGAAACATCTGTCCAATTTTAGCCTATTTACTAAGTGTAATGACCAAGGAACTCTGGAATCATTTTTGTTCTTTACCTAAAACTTAAAGCAGACAGAGAAAAATGACCAGAGTGTTGTGCCTATTAAAGAAAGTGGTCTCTATCAATTTCCAAATAGGGAAAGATAAAAGAAAAAAATTATAAAATGTTAGAATATAGAAATATGGCCAGGTGTATTAGACAGGATATAAAAGTCCACATATAGTCAACTCTAAAATGATGAGAATCAGAATTCTAAAAGATATTGAAATCCACAAACTGGGGAAGGAAAAAAAATCCCCAAATGTCCACTTCTTACCAGAGTTAATAACAGATTTGCAAATGAACTACGACTTTAGGTTTTACCCTTCTCCATTTATACCTTCCTATCCTATAAGGCGACACTAATAAGGAGTCACAATCATCAACAGGCAGGCAACATGGGGAGAGGGGAGGAAAAATTAGACAATGTCCTGAGCAAGTCAGAGGTCATTATCATCGTCACCTTTTTAGAAAAGCCCGGAAAATACCTGCTTGCCTGTGAACAGTTGGGTTTCTCAACTTACGCGAACCTAAATTATTATGAACTTATTTTTCCTGTGTCAATTAATATGACGTAGCACATGCTACCTGTCTCTCACTCTGAGCAAAACAAGAAATTAAACCGTTCTTTTCCAAAAGAAGGCTCTACCTATCTAAATGGTCAGGTTTCTACTCATGGGGACAAGTAAATTTCCAACTTTCAAGTTATACTTGATATAACTGTGATTCCACCAAGTTTTAAAGCACGCCAGACTCGTTATCTGTTTGGGATCAGAATGGTGCACTCAAAATAACAACCTGAGTCTCATTTCCAGGAAACCATCAGGCATGGAAGACAGTTTCTCTTTACTTCGCTATTTACCAAACTAAGAGTTATGAATCAACAGTTTTCAAAAGTTTCTGAGGGTCCTAAAAACATGCTCCATCTCACTGGCAGTTTGGGAAATGCAAACTAAAGGCACAATGAGACAGGATTCCAAATCCACCAAAGGTCAAAGAGAACACAGAGCAAAAGGTACTCTCTGCTTGACGTGCATTCCTGTGACCTGGCAACTCTACTTCTAGAGAGACACCAGAAGATGAGGACAAAAATGGTGGCCGGAGCCACGTTTATAATTGAATGCATGAATGAATAAATAAATAAAGGAAATAACCCAACGTCTGCCAAAAGTAGAATGGAAAGATAAATTGTAGTAGAGTCCCAAAATGGAACAGTAGCACAGTGAAAAGAAACAACAGCGCCATGCAACAACACAGATGCATCTCAAAAACTATGGAGAATGAAAAAAGCAAGCCACAGGATCACCAGTATGGTTTATTTTATATGAAGGTCAGAAACGGGCAGAACTAAACAATATCAGTTGTAGGATACACACAGAGGTGATATACCTATTTTTATAAATTCAAGGGGGCAGTCACCACAGATGTGAGAGGAGCTACATCAGGGCAGGGCCCCTGCTGACGGCAGACAGAGCTCACGTTCTGTTTCCCAAGCTGGATACCTGGATGGTTTCACTGTGTTACTCTAGTATCATCACTACTTAAACTGCACACCTATGTCAGAAACGCTCTCGGTATCCATGATATATTTCATAAATTTAAAAAATCTCTGATCAAATGTCCCTAAATGTTTTTTAAAAAAATCATATCCCATACTTACATATAGCTCGATCGCCAATACGTTTAATGTAACAAAATACATATTAATATAACATACTGATTTTAAAATGTGTTCATATGTCAAAATTATTCTTTGATGTAGAGTTCAGAACACAAACAGAGAGTGATCATAAATATCAACGATAAAAACTAAGAGCTGAGAGATGAAGAAGAGAACCTACGGTCTGTGGTTCTCCCTCTAACCCCTCTCCCTTCTCTCCGAGAGCCTGAAAACTAGTGAGACTAGGCCTAGTGAGACTAGGAAAACAGTCAAACAGGGAAGACGTTTCACCTCAGGCATCTTTCCATGCCTGATGCTTGAGTGGTCTGGGGTCCTGGGACCTACCTCCTCCTTTGTCTCTGTCTTTTCCCCTTCTCCATTTCTCTCAAGCCAGACTAAAAAGAAACATTAACCTCAACTTCTAAGACTTGTAAATAAAAAAAATTTTCCTTGTAAGTAACAGTGCCAATCAACATATATTCGTCTAAAACTTCAAGTCCTTTTTTCTCTAGGGACAGAGCTGATGGGATGCATCAGAATCATAAACTCAAAAACAAGAGAACAAAAGAGTCAAAACAATCAGTTCTAAAATATGGTGTTGCCTTTCTTTTCCTCTGCGACAAGTTTGATTTAGCAGGAAAACTTGGATCTGTGGATTCTTATTCCAACCCTGCATTTCTCTTGATCATCTTGCGGGGGGGGGGGGGGGGGGGGGGTTCTGTTTACTTATTTGCACAGATACAGCATCACTCGCTAAGTACTGAAGTCTTACTAGAGGATCTTTCGATGGTCAAAAGCTATTAACCACACTAGATCCAAGGCTGCATAACTGTCTTTTGTCTTTGAAGATGTCCCTGATAACAGCCGCTTCTAGGCACACACAAAAGCTGCATTCATGTTTGTGATCGAGGCTGCCCTATCTTCAATGCCCAGGACTATGTGCAACACAAAATGCTTTCCCAAATAATAAAAACCCTTTGGAACGATCCCCTAGAGATAAAGGATAAATGAACGCAGTAATCAGTGCGCGTAAACTGAATTATTCCGTACCGTAAAGAAACTGCGAGCACTGGGTGTAGCCTTCCTCCGTTTCCTCGCATTTATCAGCCGCCGTCTGCATGTCACTGTAGGTCATGGCAAACACAGCAGCTCCGGACTCCACCAAAAACTTACACACCTGGACGCTGTTACAGGACGCAGCGCAATGCAGCGGGGTCCTGTGGATGAGGGCACAGCAAGGGCTGGGGATGCCTTCCTACACGGGACGACACCTGCTGCAACACGGCACCCGCAGGGAGAGCTCTCCAGCCTGTCACCCACCAGGCCCTTTCTCCTGAAAACCACTCTCACAGATATTAAGAAATGAGTTAAACATAGATGCTTGAGCCCATCCGAGAATTAAAGCCACAAAGAAAACTGTCGGGACGGCACTGGGGCCAGGGCAGCACCGCGGGTGAGAGGGATCAAGGACATGAGTGAAAGGACATGCAATCTGTATACTGATCTAAAGCAGGATAGAATATATTTAGTTCCATGTTCTGGAGCATCCAGCCTGATTATTTCTGCCAGGATGAAGGACATAACATCTTTAAATAATAGGCCTCCCCTCAAAACACGTGCCTGTAAATGTCCCTTTATCACCACCAATTTTGAAGGAATTAAGTTGCACATAAACAACTACCTTTACCCAACATTTTTTTAATCCTAATTCAATTTTAATTGGAAAAAAAATTGCCAATTCAATTCAGACCAGAAAAATGACTGGAAAATACACATTTCAATCTATATTAGCAACTGGTTAGCAGGAACTTAGGAAGACCATGACGAAGAATCTTCTCCACCATCTCAAATGTTTTATAATGTATTATAAATGACTCCAGATTCATGGTAAAGGTGGAAGAGCCGGGACCACTGCCCAAACTCAGAAGATGGGCTTGAGGATGTTAATCAAGCCCTGAAGTACATGAGAGTTCTTTACCCTTTTCTTCCCTCCCCTTTTCATGTTATTCCACTTGGGTCTTTCACAAAAGAAATTTATTTCCCACCCCCCCCATCCCAAACACTATCACTAATAATTTGGTGAATATTACTACAGACTTTTTAACTGCATGGCTTTTTAATTTTTAATTTTTTTAATAGTAAAAATTTATACATAATCTAAACTCCCAATATTAGGAAACAAAGACATTGTGACACATTAAGAATTTGTTCTGCTTATGTTGTAAAGGTAAACTAAAAAAGTAGGCATAAAAAAGGCAAATACTGTTTGTTATCACTTATATGTAGAATCTGAAAAATAAAACAAATGAATGAAGAGAACAAACCATGCAGACTCACAGATGCAGAGAACAAATCAGAGGTTACCAGTGGGGAAAGCCAAGCGAGGAAGAGATCAAGACAGGGATCGGGGACTAAGAGGTACAAACTACTATGTATAAAATAAATAAGCTACAAGGATATTTTGTACAGCACAGGGAATGTAGCTAATATTTTAATAACTTTAAATTGAGTATAATCTATAAAAATTTTGACCCTGCGTTATACACCTGAAACTAGTATAATATTGTAACTCACCTATACCTCAATTTAAAAAAAAAAACCTATTGAGAGCTAAACTAAAAAAAATATATAGGCATAAAAAATTATATATATACACATACATAAATGAGCTTGAAGGAAATATATTAAAATATTGATGGTGTTGGGCTTCCCTGGTGGCGCAGTGGTTGAGAATCTGCCTGCCAATGCAGGGGACGCCCTGGTCTGGGAAGATCCCACATGCCACGGAGCAACTAGGCCCATGAGCCACAATTACTGAGCCTGCGCGTCTGGAGCCTGTGCTCCGCAACAAGAGAGGCCGCGATAGTGAGAGGCCCGCGCACCGCGATGAAGAGTGGCCCCCACTTGCCGCAACTAGAGAAAGCCCTCGCACAGAAACACAGCCATAAATAAATAAATAAATAAATAAAATTTAAAATAAAAAAAAAAAAAAAGCCCGGAATGGTATAAAAAAAAAATATTGATGGTGTTTACTTCTAGATTGTAGGATACAAATGGCTTGTTTTCCTCTGATTTCTCTATTTTGTACGTTTTCCACAATGGGCTCACATTACTTTTATAAATACAATTTTTTTTAAGTGCAACCAAAAATGCTTCTCCAAGAATTATTTATAACAAACAAAGAATTGGAAAGCAATCTAAACGTCTAGCAAGAAGGAGACAGCGACAATGAATGAGTCACAGCCATGTGGTAAGAGATGAGGCTTTTTCAAATGTATGCATATGGGTGTCTGCAACTTATATGTGTATACATGTAAATTTGATATTACAATTATTTCCATATTGAGAGAAATACAAAAATATAAAATTAAAATACTTGAGTAAATATAGTGTGATTATAACTTAAAAAAATTTTTTCATATAGAAAGAAGTAAATCTTTCCTAGGAATCATTATTAATCATTAAATCATAATTTAATTAATAATCATAACCATTAAATCATTATCCTAGGAATAATAATATTCATCATTTACAATAATATCTCCTGGGTTTTAGCCACACACCAGTTCCACAAGATGCTCCATGAAAAATGGATTCCACGGTCAAAAATATTGGGAGAAGTTTACAAATTATAATCCCCTCTTAGACACACAGTAGTTTCAGGGAGGTGGGGGGAACCCTGCTTAGATCAGCATTTCTCATATTCACTGAAGCATGCCAATGAACTGTGTACCACTTTGGGACATTTCTTATTTTTATTATTTAACTACTAAACTTCTGAAACTCCATCTGGGGAATTCCCTGGCGGTCCAGTGGTTAGGACTCTAAACTCTCACTGCCAAGGGCCTGAGTTCAATCCCTGGTCGGGGAACTATGATCCCATAAGCCATGCAGTGCGGCCGAAAAAAAATTTTTTAATATAAAAAAATAAAATAAAACTCCATCTGCTTCCAGAACGGGAGTGAGATGACTATTACATGAAGACATATTAATACCTTAAAAATGTCTCCCCCGTCTCTCCTTCTAGATTACAAGCAGCGTGAGGACACACACTGACATACTTCTTCCCTTCTAACAGCATCTACAACACTGCTCATTCGTTGCCTACGCAGCAGATACACTTGAAGTCCGAGTGGAGTTTAAAAGAAAATCTTACCATCCATCACTGTCAGCAGCATTGACATTTACACCAAACTGTACCAGGAATTTAACAATTTCTGTGTGTCCTGCACACACGGCGTTGTGAAGAGCTGTGATACCTTCATCATTAGGCAGGCTTGGGTCATCGACCTGTAACATCAATAAGAACAAGGGTGATCATCACTCAAATTTTTTGTCACCTTAACTGTCAACTATTAACTGGCTCTAGGATCAAGAGAATTGAAAGAGACTCTTGTAGTCTTTTTTTTTTTTTTTTTGAACATAATTAAAACCTTCAGGAGCCAAGAAAACTATACCAAGAACAGTTCTAGAAATACGACATTAAGTAGGCACTCCCTATAAAAAGGTTTTTAAAAACTGAAGAAGTCCCAGAAACTATATATCCTTACAATCATTTTTGTTTATTTATCCTCCAACTTCCCACCACAGATTAGCATCTAAGGAGAAGTCACATTTGCCATGGAAGGGAAGAAAGGTCAACTAAAAATATTTTAAATAGCAGGTTTCTGAAAAGTAGGGACCACATCTGTAATTTAACACTGCAGAGTACAAATCCATACTTGAGCAACTTTTAAAGGAGGGTCATGATGTCCCTAAGAAAAGTACCCCCAGTGAATAACTGAACTTCCGCACTATTTATTGAAAGTGTTACAGCCACACCTTTAAAACAGAGAAGCTGGTTTTGGAGCATGATTAAGAGTTCCTCTCAACAACCCCACCTCCCAAAAGAGAAAACAATGCAAAAGTACAGTTTCCCTACAGTAGCCTTTTGATTAGAGCATTAAAACAAAATACAAGGTGGTGTATATAAGAAATGTACTAATTCAATCATACCTCATATATAATTCTCTGTACAAGGTCAAATTCTCCCTCCAAAGAGGAATCTAGAAGTAAAGCAAGGGGGTTGAATTTCACCCTCATTCCATGAGCAATCCGCTCTGAACCAGTTTTACGCAAGTTTGTCCTTTTGCCCTGCAAAAGAAATGCATGGAAGGTTAAGGATCCCGGTCTAAGCAAGAGACCAAAAAACAACAAAAAGGGAGGAATAATATCTCGGCTGAGATAGTAAAAAGAACTTTGAAAATACACATATATATATATATATATATATATATATATATATATATATATATATATTTAGCCCTTAATGAATAAACCCACGTAACTAAGTGGGAAGAAGCTAACTCTTTAAAGCCTAGTGAAAACTACATTTGGGTAACACACGCTAAGAGTATAATCTGCAGTAGGAAGTAGGCTGGTTCTCCGTCAAGGATCAAAATTAGCCAAGATTGGTCTTTAAATTACCTAATACAGTAGTGCTAACCCCACATTATTAAACTGGGCAAGAGCACAAACTGAGAATTGTGAAAGCTGACATTTATTGAATGATTATTCATTTATTCCTCTCGAAGACCCTATTATCCCATTTTACAGATAAGGAAGTTGAGGCACACAGCCAGTAAACTTCAGAGCTGGAATTCAAATCCAAGGAATCTGGCTTCTTCAAAGCCCCTCCTTTTAACCATATCCAACATAATGCCTCCTAGGGGGAAGGGGAGTGGAGCATATTATGAAGGAAAAAAATAAAGATTATTAGTCTGTCTTAGACATACCAGGGAGGAATCCTACAAGTCTTAAAATGTTATCACTATTTTATATTTAAAAATTTAACTGTACTCCAAGACACATGGGTAAATTAACCATCTTTTCTACATTTTAATACGTCAGGCTTAAAAAAATAAGGCAAATGTTAAAACTAGATCTAACATCCTATAAGATAGGTTTCTTAAATACAACCAACAGAGTGGAAACATCTCCTAGGGTATGATATGCTATACATAATTCTCTTTATTTTATTTCAGATGTGGAAAACTATTGAGTTTTGAAAAACGTTAAGTAGCAATGAATATACTTCACAAATGTACAATGGCTAAAATGTTTGTCTCTTGAAAAAAAGAAAACAAGAGTAAATATTACATGGCTGAGATAATACAACTCATGAACAGTACAATCATACCCACTTTCAAACAACAGTACGAGATAGTGGCTTCTACTTTACTTCAACCAAGAAGGAAAAAGTTTATAGATCACTTTCCTAGGAAGAGAATAACAGAATCTCGCATGTTTAACTCAAAGAGAATCACGCCTCAGGACATAGAAGCACAGAATTGTTAAAAAAGTGTTAACCTCTATTTTAAAACTTTTTTCACTAGAACTCAATGTTTACCATATAGAACTTTTAAACAAATGTCGACTATAAACTAGTAGTTGAGGCAACTTTGGATAATCATTACCTTTGACTTCTGCCACATCTAAAAGATGTAATAAGGGATCAAACATATAACGCACTTAAAAAAAAAAATCCTTACAATATGCTATTGTGCTTTTGCCCAGGTTTTAAAAATTCATAGCTTGGCATCCTACTGAAACAAAATGACTTCAAACTAAACTCTGAAAAAACCAACTTTAAAGACATTTTGGGATTCTGATCTTCTCTCACCTATTTCAAAGTGACATAATAAACTTCCAAAGAAAAGCTTAATATTTGGAAGGAGTGCAGAAGACACGCCCAAGTCAAAACATACAAAACTTTAGAATAACTTAGCGTCATCCAAAAGCTATGGGACGCGGCAAAAGCAGCTCTAAGAGGGAAGTTTACAGTGATACAAACTTACCTCAGGAAACAAGAAAAACCTCAAACAACCTAACCTTATATCTAAAGCAACTAGAGAAGGAAAAATAAACAAAACCCAAAGTTAGCAGAAGAAAAGAAATCAGAAAGATCAGAGCAGAAATAAATGAAGTAGAGACAAAGAAAACAACAGAAAAGATCAATGAAACTAAAAGCTGGCTCTTTGAAAAGATAAACAAAATTGATAAACCTTTAGCCAGACTTGTCACGAAAAAAAGGGAGAGGGCCCAAATCAACAAAATTAGAAATGAAAAAGGAGAAGTTACAACCGACACCGCAGATATACAAAGGACCGTAAGAGACTACTACAGGCAACTACATGCTAATAAAATGACTGTCCACACTAGAAGAAATGGACCAATTCTTAGAAAGGTACAATCTTCCAAGACTGAACCAGGAAGAAACAGAAAATATGAACAGACCAATTACAAGTACTGAAATAGAATAACTTAATGTCAGAGCACAAGGAAACCTGAGGGATCGCCATGATACCCAGAGACTTCAAACCAGGCTGAAGGAGAGGAAGAGGCTAAAGAGGGTCCACCCCACTCTCTGCTCAGTTACCTCCCCCAGGCCCCATTTCATCCAGAACCCTTCCAATTTTATCAGCATTGGAAGTTTGAGGTTCCACCTAAATATGACATTGAAAATAAATTTCACTGCTAGAAAAAGAAAAGTTTGAAAGAGTGGTATCACCAATGACAGAAGTTAAACCATCTGCCCGATTTCACAGAGCTAAACTAGTGACCGAAAGTTCCAAATCCAGGTCTTTTCATTCCCAGTGTTGCCTTCCATGATATGTGACACCAGCTAGAGAAGAAACAGCAAACATGGTGTTTATAGGTATAAGAGCAAAACTTTGTTTCCTTCATAAAGAAAGGGGTTCTTCCCCCAAAATTAAAATGTTTGTGATGCTGAATATATTGCATTTTGATAACATTTATAAGATCCACTCTGTACCAAGGGAACTGTAAGATAAAGGGCAAGCTGTAGAACACGTTTGCTGCAATAGGCAGTTTAAACACAGACCATCTTTTGTGAATGGCCGGCTGTAAGTACTCACTGGTGTTTCACTGAATAGTGACAACTAGCCACCTAGAAAGCTGTGACAAGACAAAAGGTTTCTGCAGTGACCACAAGACACCACAGTACTTACAGGAGGCAGAGAAACCTGCCCAGTGATCTCAGGCGGACGCAGGCTCACAGGGTCTTCTCCTGGGCCTTCTGGTTCCCCAGACGGGTATGGCGGGGGTGGGTAGGGGGGGTACTCCTCGAGGTACACTTCAAGCAGAGGGGGAGCCTCTGGGTTTGGATCTTCCACGTTGTTCTGGAAACTTGGACTGCTGTCTGGGACTCCTTCAGGTTCATACTCAAGGCCCGGAGAAGGAGCGGGCAGGTCACTGCTCTCTGTACTGGCGCTCCCTGCTTCCTCCGGGGACACGGGCTCAGGGGCCAGAGGGAGCGCCTCCTTCTCTGGCTCCACGTGCAAATATGGATTCTGGATCTCCACTGGGCTTTCCGGGCTGGCAGTCCCAGCAGTGGACTTGGATGGGTGCGCCGGGACGGAGATGGTCTCCATGGCGGCGATGGTGGTCCTCTGATACAGAAGTTTCTGAATATTCGGCCCATTAGGACCCTCCGGCTCTGTAATAGAGCTGCGTTTCTTTAGTGGCCGTGGTGCGTTCGACAGTTTCTTTCGCAGGGCTTCTAGGTCAGCATCGCTCTGGTTTCGGTACGGATTAGATAAGAAAGGCAGTAATTTGGTTGGGCTGAGTGGCCTAGGAATCCTTTCGTTTTCATGGGTCTCCTGAACTGAAGAAATGGGCTCTGTTTCAGGTTCCGGGCTGCCGGGTTTGCCCTGGGTATTGGAATAAATGTTCTCTGGGAGCTGCTGTTGGTTCTGGGCAGTAGCAATCACAGGCTTGCCATAAACTAATTGGAAATGGAAAAAAAGTCCTGATTAGTATTAATTAAACAAAACTAGCAAATAACAGACATAGCTAACAATAATTAAAGCCTCTTTTAATTTCATAGTTATTACCTAATACCCTTCAATACAACTAATTTTTAAAAATAACAAACGACAAAGCAAGGTTTCCGTCGTTGCGTAATAAACTTATTACAGAATCAAACCCCTCATTGATTGTAAAGAGGTACCATTATTTTATGTACCAATATGAAAGAAAATGCTGTCAGTTATAATTGTAAGAAATCAGACCGTAGTATCCAAATTTAAAATGTCAAAGGGCTTCCCTGGTGGCGCAGTGGTTGAGAATCTGCCTGCCAATGCAGGGCACACGGGTTCGAGCCCTGGTCTGGGAAGATCCCACATGCCACGGAGCAACTGGGCCCGTGAGCCACAATTACTGAACCTGCGCGTCTGGAGCCTGTGCTCCGCAACAAGAGAGGCCGCGATGGTGAGAGGCCCGCGCACTGCGATGAAGAGTGGTCCCCAACTTGCCGCAACTAGAGAAAGCCCTCGCACAGAAACGAAGACTCAACACAGTCATAAATAAATAAATAAATAAATAAAAGAACGTGAATTTCTTAAAAAAAAAAAAAAAAGTCAAAATGTAAAAATAAATAAATAAATAAATAAATAAAATGTCAAAATGTGAAAAGAATTTAGAATCAGTGAAAACTGGTGATCCTTTCACGTGTCCAGATTAAAACTAAACATGCAGTATCCCATCTTTCACAATTTTCAAAAGGAAATCAATGTGAGAAATCATTTGGCTTATAAAATTATTAATAACCACTTCTATTTACCAAAACTTTTCTCCTTAAACATTCTGATTACATCATCATTATCTAATTCCCGAATTATTATATTAGCAGTTTTCACCAGACTCATGAAAAAGAGTAAGATGTAGCATATATACTAATGCTCTGCTGTGTAATTACTTTCATGACATTTTGGGCCACAATTACATGCTTATTTCGTAACTAGAAAGCCATTTTCATTCCATTAAAACGTAGTGAATTTTATTCCAGTCCCATAAACTAATGACTCTTAGAAAGAACCCAACAAGTTACCGAATTATGTATGTTGAACACAAAGTAATCTTTTTGTGTTTTATATTTAACTAGTAACTGTGTCCTCATTAGAACAACTTAAAATATAGTAGAAAACATTAAAAAAAAAAAAAAACATATACAGAGGCAGTTGTCTAATCCTCTATGCACCAAGAACATCTGGTCAGACCTAGAGCGAAGACACCTCCCTCTGCGCAGCGATCCCCTGCAGGCACTTTTCCCCACTCACCGAGGAGCTCGTCCGTGAGCAGGAAACAAACGCACACAGGAAATTCAACACAGAAGGCTATGTCATCGCTATAGGTTTTATTCATCAATTTTCATATTTATTTCATTTTATTCACCTACCATCTTCAGCTACTACAGTAGCTGACACTGAGCACAAACTCTTTTAAACTCCCCATGAAGAACAGAAGCCATAATGAAACAAATCTCTAGGACAAAAGCATCAGTCAAAAGAGGTACAAGTCACTGTGCTGTTTACTGATCGATGGCAGCTCTGGTTGTAGGATGGAAACACATCCACGCAGGTGAAGATGAGACCAAGGATCTTACCGCTCGGAAAGTGGGGCCCTCGGGAATGGGACTTGGTCAACGCGCTCTGCACGGCCTGCTGGAAGTTTTTGCCGGGAGCCCGGTGCTGGGTATACATGGAGTATATGGAGCTGGCAGCCACGGTCTGGGGTTTCCTGAAGGGCGGAAGGAGGGTGTCCTTGGAAGGCTGAGGCGTGAAGGGCCGGACAGCAGCAGCAGGGGGACTCTCTTGCTTAGAACCTGGAGGAAGGGTCTGGTCTGCTTGGCCACCTGAAGGGATGCTGGCGGCCAGCAGGACCCTCTGCTGCTGCCCTGCTGGTCTGGGTTTGTTTCCCATGGATGCAACAGCCGCTGACGACTGCTGAGGGTTTCCATCTGGCTTAATGTCTGATGGCGACTGATTAGTTTGTCCAAAATAAGGCAGATTAATCTGTTTTGGTTTTGATGGAACAGGAGGTGGTACCTTAGCCACATTCTTATTTGCAGCCTGTAAACACACACAACAGCCAATCAAAATACTGTGTAACTGGGTATACAGGATGTTCCAGACAACCTAAACTTCACAAATGTTAAGTACAGACTGAAAAGACTAGCTCTACATTTAAAAATCATTAAAAGCTTTTAAATCTCTGAACTTAATCACACGTAAAAGGGACTTCAGTAATGCAATACAATTCCTGCCCCGTACGACTTCCTCCGCATTGCCCCTTCCTATTTGGGCAACTGTAAGTGGCCACTTGAAAACTTTTAACTGCCATTTTACATATTCACGGATGGCACCGATAACTGAAAACCATTCTCGTTCATCGGAACTTCACGCAATCTGGGCCACGTGGTTAAAAAAAACTCCTAACTTGGAGCATGCAGCCATAGACTGGCTGTCAAAGGCTGGGATCCTAACAGTTATGGAAGATTCATCATCAGATTGCTTGACATAACCTAAGCTCCAAATTTTGAAGAAACAAGGTAACTGAGCAGCACAAATACAATGTTCTTCAATGCACCAGTATTTTTTTAGAGAATCATACAAAATATGACCCAGAAGCAAGCATGTTAGTCATGTTCCAGTACGATGTGAGACCACAAATATACTCAAGCAACAGAATTTAAAATAACATAATGCTGTTGTATTTTCTAATCTCCCAGATAGATTTTGTTTTTTTCTCTCCCTTACATAATACTTTCTCTCTTCTAAAAAAAAAAAAAAAATGTATATAGAATTACCATTAAATCTTAAAACTGGGATATTCTCAAGTACCTGAGCATCCCGCAAGATATCTTCACTGCTCTGGTTCTTCCTCAGGGTACCAAAGGCGGGTGGGGCAGCAGACTGGTCCACGGTGTCAAACATTGAAAAGGGACGCACTTTCTTCTCCTTCTCCCTCAGCGGAACCTCCCCATCATCAGCTGAAGAAGACAGGGAAAAAAAAGAATCACACTGATAATCAAACTGCTTGTAATAAAATTTCTTATTCACACATGTTTCTCTCTCCTCAAACCTATACCCACTAAATGCTCTTCTATTTTTAAACTAAGTTGATTAAAGGATAACCCAACACTACAATGCTAGTACCTTAATTCCCTGGCTAAATGAAGCTGTTCTGGAAATAAACACAGTCCCTGGTCTTAACACACTAGAAAATAAGCTATCTAAAAAAGAATACACAGAACCTTTAGATGGCCAAAACAGAATATTCAGGAACAGCACAAGTAAACCTCACCTTGGTCTGGAGCGTTCCCAGAGCTTTTGGACACAGAAGCAGATGCTTGTTGGCTCGAGAAAAGATCTGCATTCGGAGGAGTCCAATCAGGGCCAAGCAGATGGATTTTAGAGCCTAGAACACAGAAAAGCAACTGCAATAACCCGGCATTCTAAGGAGATGTTTAATGGTTCACTTTACTGCTAAGAAGTTAAATCTCTAAAAATGGGTTTAAATCTCGGACTCACAAAAACCTCAGTAAACTTACTTAGAAAACATCAGACTTTATACTTGTAATTTAAGAGTGTTCCTGCTAACTCAAACAAATTAATCACGATCAACAGAAAGTCCGTTTGAAGCAGCAAGGACGCATTACTCCTCCCCAGGTAAGAAAACGTCACCATCCCACCCAGAAATCCAATCTAGCAGACCAAGGGCTCTCCCGTGTGTCTTACATAACTACCACAAGTGATGCACACACAACAAAAGCAAAAACACGGACTTTCAGCCCATGACTCTGACCACAGTCTTGGGTAAATCAGAGTATTCAGGTTTTTTCCTACACTGGTATTTAAGTTTCAAAGCCATAGCTTTCATTTTTCCTTAAAAAGACAAAACTAACTCTTTCTACAATAAAACCCAGACTATGCAGCACTACTGCTTCACAGTGGTAATTACTGCAAAATAATAAATAATTTTAAAGTTAGCTACTATTTACACATGATAGTGGTTAGGGAAAAGAGATGATTCTATTTTTTTTTTCTCCAGGGGTCAGTTTAATAAGCTCATTAAAGGATGTTTTTTGCCCTGCTTTTCCTACAACTCTGCCTTCATTTTTTCCTCCTATTATAAAAGTCTGGCTTGCACCTGCCCCCCGCCCCCGGCCAAGTATCTGAGGACTACACACAGAATGCAAAGACCACTAACACAAGGAGCCTCTGTTACTTTCACTTTTATCTCCCAATATGTTTACCTTTATTCTAAAAATTATCATCAGGCAAATTCTCACACAAAAACATATACGAATAGCAAACACCAATCATCAACAGAATGGACCCACTGTCTCGCATTCTGTGGAGACGACACCACTAACATATCTGGAGTTTTTATACCACAAGGAAAGTTCTCAAGTTATTAACATCAGATCAAAATTTCCTTATTAACAAGAAGGAATTCAAAACAATTTCCAGGTTTTCAAAAACCTGATGCTTTATTTCATTTCCTGAACAGAACCCTATTCTTACTTAGGGTTAAGAAAATTATCATTTCTTAACCCCAAAGAACACAAGGAGATTCTTAGAATTGCCACATGAACAAGGGATAGGAAGACATCCTTTTAAACTCAAACTTGGAGGAAAAAAAAAAAATCTAGATTAAAAAAAAAAAAAAAAAGACTTGCTGTGAAGCACAAATAAAAGAAAGGTATACAAAAACAAACAAATAAATAACTCAAACTTGGGGGAAAATCATAGTGAGCACGGGAGCAGCTAAGCCCTGGAAGGACTTGGAAATGCCTGGTTTTACCTTTCAGTTGTGAAGCGGCCCCAGATCTCATGTTGGGCAGTGTCTGGACTTTCATGGACCCCTCGGAAGCCTGCGTGGCCCCAGGCCCATCGGGCAGGGCTGGCTTCACCAGAAGCTCAGGCCTCGAGGGGATCCGGGGCATAGTCGACGACTGGATATAGGGACCGACCGCAGCCACTCGACTCGGCCCCGACGCCCCCGGCTGGGGCAGGTGTCCATCAGACGAAACCTTAGGAGAAAGCACAGAGCCTTTAGTATTGCAAGTCAGGCTGGATCTGACTCAGAAAAGCCCGTGACGTGTTCATAATTGTGTTAAAAACCGGCATTTTCAGGATCTAGCCACCAAATCTACAAGAGATGTCCCCAGACAGAAACACCCCATGGTGAACTCTCACCCACACTTTATTACAAGAATTAGAAAAAAGAGCAGAGCTACGTAGGTGATAATATTAGAAGGATAAGAACAGTGGATTCTCTTTCAAGAAGTCACAGGTCCCGTCCCTTTCCGGAGGACGCACCGAGCAATGATTCTGAAGATGCTGCTCCGAGTACTGACCTCACTGGGATGGTCATCGTCCCCTCCTCCCGACCCCTGCCAACAGCGCACTTACTGGAAGGCTCTCTTTCTGCTGCAGGGCCGCCTTCTTCTTCCACAGCCGGTCCCTGAGCTCGTTAACACGCTTGTCCATGACCGCCACTTCTGAACTGCGCTTATTCAAGCACTCCCTCTGTTGTTGCAGCTTGGCATTCTGCTCCTGGTTCAGTTTGTTTCTTAACTGAATAAAATTAAGGGAAAAAAAGGTAGCCAAGGAGTAGGAAGAAAAATTTCTCAAACAGATAATCACATGGTTCACTATTATACAATTTCTAAAAATGTAAGGTCCCTCCACACTTCTCATCTCATGGTGTAAAATTAAGTGTTGGACCACCAGCTGTGGTCATAAGGAACACCTCAGATTTCCTGTTTGAGGTACTATAAAGTTTATTCTGGATTCTGTGGGGTTTAGGTCTTCCTCCCCCTCCCCGCTTTAAGGAAAAGAGGCCGAAATCCAGAACTTCCTGCCCCTTATGTGAACAACGCTGTCGTCCTAGAGAGAATGTGCCACTGAATGTCACAGGCGGCCACAGTTTACCTGCAGCTCCTTGTAGAGCCGATCAAGCTCAGCCACTGCGGACTGGTTGTCATGGTGACCATCAATCCTGCCGTTCTTGAGCATCTCTAGCTGTCTTGTAAGTTCCTCTACTTTTGACACAGCCAGAACGAGCTCCCTCTGCTTTTGCTGGAACAAACTATTCATCTGTTCAATTTCCTCCACTAAAGTAAGAACGAGAAAAGCAACAGTAGTTGAAAAGAAAAATGAGAATGGACTGCTTCCCGGGCAACCAGGATGTACCATAAACTTCCTCATAAAAAGTAGACAAAATTTTCAGAAATGTCCTAGAATCAACCTATTCCTTTATAAGCACCTCTAAATCAAACAGACATCTCTAAATCAAATCACTACAATTTTAATTAAAATGGTATTGTATTAGATGGAGCCATTATACGCATAAAAATCCTTACCTTCATCAAATTTTCAGTCAAAAAACAGAGAGAAGAAAGAGGACTTCAATGCAGGGGACCTGGGTTCAATCCTTGGTCAGGGAACTAGATCCCACAAGCATGCCGCAACTAAGAGTTCGCATGCCACAACTAAGGAGCCCTGGAGTCACAACTAAGGAGCCTGCCTGCTGCAACTAAGACCTGGTGCAACCAAATAAATAAATAAATAAATGGGGGGGTGGAAACTACTACTACTACTACTACTACTACTACTACTACTACTACTACTACTACTACTACGTTTTCCAAAGGGAACTTGGAAACCTCGTCTAAAACATTCAACAGCTGAATTCAATTCAGGGGGAACCAGCAGCATCAAAACTGCACTGAATTATACTCTTCCCAAAAAATCCTTTTAAGTTGATCTACATACAGAGTCTCATCTTATTCTTCTTCCTTACTGCAAATTTATATAAACTTCCTACACCAACGTGTCTTCTTATACCAATGCATTTTCTTACACCCAAACAGTTTAACACTGTAGCATTTAGCACTGAGGTAAACCAAATGGGAGCAACTCACCAAGTTTCCCGTTGCTTAGCCTCTTCTGTTCCACGTGGCCTTTAAGTGCTCTCACTTTTTTCAGCTTAGCTTCCTGATTCTCAGCTATTTCTTTGAGCCTCTTAAGCTTTTCCTGTTCAGCAGCTTGTTGCTGTTGACGCTGATCTTGCTGTTTCAAAAACTTTAAGCGCTGTTCCTGAAGATATAAGCCATCATCAGACATGTCCTTTTAAACAGCAGACCACTAACCCACAATTAATCTAACCACGCCCTGAGGTGCCCAGGCAGAGGTACACCGGTGGCGTTGCTCTGGTCTCACCGTCTGTCCTACACGCTGCTATGAGAACCACCTGGGGAGTTTGTGAAAAACAGACTCTCCCGGGCCCAAGCCTAGAATCTACCTCTTAGGGGGTAAGATCCAGGAATCAGTGTTTTTATCCAAGTGGTCCTTGTGCAGCAAGCAAGCAGTGATCCTTGAACTAGTTTTCATGAGCTGCGGCTATAATTTTAAGAAGGAGCTCATGTAGAGGGGGGAGGCAGTAAAAGAAAGCTGTTAAATGATACACTTCGAAGTCCAATTTGGATTCAAACCCAAGCTCTGCCACTTATTAGCTATGAGACTTTGGGCAAATTACATAATCTCACCAAATCCACAAGTCTGTGTCTTCACCTATAAAATGAGATCATCACTAGTGCTCCTAGGGCTACAGTGAGGATTAAATGCAATGTGAAATGGAAATCTCTGTTTACAGTATCGTACATAGTTAGTACACACTCAATACACTTAGAAAAGAGCTAAAGAACTACTTAGTGCCTTTAGAAAACTGCAATAATGCAACTTACAATTTTATTTCTATTATATTAAAATTTTTAACTGAGTAATAGAGCCACACAATTTATAATCAAGGGTAAACTTCACAGATTAATATGCCTAAAACATACAAATAACACAGAAATAGTTTCAAAATAAGACCCTGAGGGTAGAGATTTATTCTGTTAACAATCAACCTTTTTCTTTGAATTCATGTCCTTGCAACTCAAGGAATGCTGCGTCAGCATCACATGGGACCTTGTTAGAAATGCAAAATGTCAGACTCCAACCCACACCTACTGAATCAAAATATGCATTTTTAACAAGATCCCTAGGTGATTCATATTCATATTAAAGTTTGAGAAACAATGATATACATGACTTTGAAAAAAGCTGGTGTCTGGCATCAAAACTAGAAAGGGTGCATCGAAACCCTAGGACGTATTACAGGGAAGGCCACCGTGCCTGCTGAGAGCCACCTTAAAGAAGCCCTGGCCATCACTTCAAAGCCCTGCTGGGGACCTTGCTACCCAAACCCTCAAGCTGTTCACCCCAAGTGAACTTACAGTCCCTCAAAGACTGGTCGGCGGCAGAGACTGGGTATTTAGACCAGGGGCTGGCAGACCTGCAGGCGAAATCCAGCTTGCTATCCGTGTTGTAAGTAAAGTTTTCTAGGCACAACTGCCACACCCATTCGTTTACCTATTGTCTATGGCTGCCTTCCTGCTACAACTGCAGAGCTGAGACAGCACAGCCTGCAAAGCCTAAAATATCTCAGCTCTTTACAGACAAAGTCTGACAACATCTGGTTTAGACTAGAAGCCCATGGCTGGCAGAAGCAGCAGCAGGGAGACTGGTTTTGACAGAAATGGAGAGGCTTCCCATGTCTTCTCTGTCCAAGGGCAGGATGCGAATTAGGTGGTGGCTGAAGAATGTCCCCAGATAAAGGCAAGCAGCCTGTTACCAGGGCCAAGCAGCAGCTGGGGACAGGTTAGCGAGAGCAGCAAGCTCCTCTTGCTGTAGTAATGATTCAGGACAAGGTTAGCCCAGAGTAGGGCCTACAAGCAAAGCTGAGAGGTTCTTTCTGCTGTTCCTGTTTTACTGATACTCAACATAGCACGGTTAACTCTGATCAGAATGGTGGTCAGGAAGATCTGGAACAACTGGATGATTTAAGGTTTCTACACAGTGCTGTAGTGAAGAGAAGAAAGCAGGTACCTTTCGGGTTGATGGTATCAGCACGTATGTATGAGGTAACTGGTTTACTAGTGAGGATGGAACGTAAACGGCTTTACACACACATTAACAGGAGCGGCCTGTTAGGTCTTTGAAAACACAATATTACCTTAGTGGCCAGCATTTGTTGCTGGGCCTCAATCTGTTGTTGCTGGCGAGATGCCATTTCCTGAAGTTCAGCAAGTGTCAGGTCCATCCTAGGACTATTAACCTACCAAAATAAAAATGCAAACAATCCAACTTAGTACAAAATGATCACAGAGATTCCTCCCTCAAAGGCCTATTTATAAGCGTCACCTGAGCCAATCATGACAAAATTATTTAGCCATTTTTCTTCCATAATATTAAAGAAACCATTAACTTTTATATTAATACCCCACATTGACTTATTAAGATATAAAACATACTAACATACAGACCAACACTCTTCTAAGTTGTAAATTTAAATTAACTAGTTTCAATAGTCAGTGACACAGATGGAACAATTTGGAATTACCTCGTTCTATAGTTAAATTAGGAAGGCAGTGTTTGACCATATTAAACATGATATTGGGACACTGGCAGCAAACCTAGAATACAGTCATCAAAACACCCTTTAAAACTATGACACTAGAATTTTAAAAATTCAAGAAACATTGGGTCATCAGGGACAAAGCAAGATGTCCACTCTCTAAACATCCATTGGACATGGTCCTAAGAGGTTTAACCAGTGCCACAGAACAAAAAAGTAGAAATAAACTGTATCCAGATTGAAAAGGAAAAAGTTTCTTTTCTGTCTTTACACAAAGACAACACAATCATCTATGAAGAAAATCCTATGGAATCTACAAAAAAGCTACCAGAACTAATAATTTATTTAGCAAGAATGCAGGATAAAACATCAATATGCCAAAATCAATTATATTTCTACGTATTAGCAACAACCAGAAACTGAAAAAAAAAAATTTTTTTAATACCATTAACAATAGCATAAAAAACATGAAGCACTTAGGAATAAATTTAACAGAAGATGTGCCAGACCTGCATACTGAAAACTTCAAAACATGGCTGAGAGAGAGAAGACTTAAATAAATGGCGAGGTGGTGCCCATGAACCGAAAAGCTCAATATTGTCAAGACGGCAATTCTTCCCAAACTGATCTACAGAGTCAACAGAATCCCAACCAAAATCCCAGCAGGGTTTTTTTTGTATAAATTGACAACCAAATTCTAAAATTCCATATGGAAGTGCAAAGGACATACAATAGCCAAAACTTTGAAAAGAATGAAGTTGAAAACATACACTACCTGACTTCAAGACTTACCATGTTTCAGTAACCAATACAGTGTGTTACTGAAATCATGATAGATAAATAGATCAATTGTACAGGATAGAGAGTACAAAAATAGACCCACACGTACATGGGGTAATTGATTTTAGAAAAAAAGGCAATTGAGTGGAGAAAGTTTAGTGTTTTCAACAAATAGTGCTTGTACAACTGCTATCCATATACGAAAAACAAAATGAACTTTAACTCTCACACCATATGCAAATGTTACCACAAAATGGATCATAAACTTAGATGTAAAATCTAAAACTACAAAACTTCTAAACTGATCAATTATACTGTATTAAAATTAAGACCAAGTCACAGACTGGGAAAAATATTTGCAAATCATCTATCTAATAGAAAACTTGGATCCAGAATATATAAAGAAGCCTAAACTCAGTAATAAGAAAGTAAACAACCCAATAAAGAAAAAATTAAGCAAAAGAGGTGAACAAATACTTCACCAAAGACAATACACAAATGGCAAATAAGCACATGATAGATGCCCAACATCATCAGACATTAGAGAAATACAAATTAAAACCACAATGTAATACCACTACGCATCTATTAGACAGCCAAAATGAAAAAGACTGACCATACCAAATGTTGGCAAGGATGTGGAAAAACTAGAACTCTCTGGTGGGGAATGTAAAATAAAACAATCACTTTGGAAAACACTCTGGCAGCTTTTTTTTTTTTTTTTTTAATTTTTTTTAATATTTATTTATGGCTGTGTTGGGTCTTCGTTTCTGTGTGAGGGTTTTCTCTAGTTGCAGCAAGCGGGGCCCATTCTTCATCACGGTGCGCGGGCCTCTCACTGTCGCGGCCTCTCCCGTTGCGGAGCACAGGCTCCAGACGCGCAGGCTCAGTAATTGTGGCTCACGGGCCTAGTTGCTCCGCGGCATGTGGGATCTTCCCAGACCAGGGCTCGAACCCGTGTCCCCTGCATTGGCAGGCGGATTCTCAACCACTGCGTCACCAGGGAAGCCCTGGCAGCTTTTTAAAAGTTAACATACAACACACCATTGTAAAGCAATTATACTCCAATAAAGATGTTAAAAAAAAAAAAAGTTAACATACATCTACCAGATGACCCAACCATTCCACTCCTAAGTATTCACTCAAGAGAAGTAAAAGTATATGTCCATACAAAGATGTGTACCCAAATATTCATTGTAGCTTGATATGCTGTAACTGGAAACAACCCAAATGTCCATGAACAGATGAATGGATAAGGAGTGGTGCAACCAGACAATGAAGTATCTCTCAGCAATAAAGAGGAATCACTACTGATACACACAGCAAAATGGATGAATCTCAAAATAATTATCCTGAGTAAATTCAGACAAAAAGAGTACAGACTGGATGGCTCCATTTATCCTAGATTCTAGAAAATATAACTAATTTGTAGTGACAGAAAGGAGACTTGCTAGCAGTTCCCTGAGGATGGGGAGGGAGGCAAGAAGGAAAGGATTACAAAAGGACATAAGGAAACTTTGGGGGTGGGGGGTGATGGATATGTTCATTATCTTGATTATGGTAATGGCTTCACAGGTGTACACATATGTCAAAACTTATCAAATTGTATACCTGAAATATGTGCAGTTTATTATATGACAATTATACTTCTATCAAGATGTTTCTTAAAAACCCAGTGATGGGACTTCCCTGGCAGTCCAGTGGTTAAGACTCTGCGTTTCCAGTGCAGGGGGCATGGGTTCGATCCTTGGTCGGGGAACTACAATCCCGCATGCTGCGTTACCGAAAAAATAAATAAAAAATAAAAAACCCAGTGATAGGGAAAGATACATTGTGTCAAGATGCACTGAAATCCTGTTAATGGTTGAGACCATTTTTGTTATCGTCATATCAACCTTTCTTCACTGTAAGATAAATATGAGATCAGAGAAGAGAAACAGGAAGAATTTGGGGGGGAAAAACAGAATTTGGGGAAAGGCAGAGTAGAAGTAAATGTAGGTTGGAGAGAGGTAATTTAGCTAATCCTTAACATTATTAAAAATTCTAAGCTCTGAAAAGAAAATGCCTACAAGGAATCCCAAAGATACCTGCTAAAATTCATACGCAGTAGCAAGAGCATTAATATATCATTAATCGCTAAAAACGATGACGGCAACAAAATCACCAAAAAAACAGACACTTCCTCAAACCTGCTCAACATTTGTTTTGTTCTGAATTTATGGTATATTCAGCATTTGAATTCTTTTGACAGCCACGTGGAGATCATTAAAATTAATCGTTTTGAAGAAATAAATTTAAAATAAGCCTTTTAAAGAGGGCCATCCTTAATAACCCACTGAAAAAAGAAGTAACAGTGAATGAGATTTAAAGGTTAAAAAAGCAGTATCACTGTGGTCCATACACGGCATGGGTAACAATGATCACTTACGCCATTCTCCTTTCTTCGATGTTCACCCGGAACTTTTACACCATTTCTTTTTAAACTTGGATCCTGAGACCTTGGTCCGCTCACTAAGCACAAAATTCAGAAAGCAGGCATTAACACTAGAGTTGACAGATATTTTAAGTCCCAGTTCATTTCTCAGTTCTGTTGTTAATGCTCTCTGATATTTTAAGTTCAAAATATACTTAAAATGCTTTCTAGTAGCAATGAAGTTATTAAGGTCTCGTAATTCAGCCTGTTCTGGAAAACCTTACTTGGAACGGTGAATAAATAGTCAGCACTAGAAAATGTCACATGCTAACCATTCCCATGCGTCAGATACCACAGGAGGCAAAGTTAAGAAAATAAATGTACTTCTGATTACGGGTCATTCACACCGTTTGCTTAAGTGGCTCCTCCCAGTTCTCTATTTAGTTACTCAGCAGTGAAATTGGGAATAGTTTCATTGAAAGAAATAGAAGTGAAAATTAAATGAACCCATCCTTGTACTCGTTAAAGAGTTTGTACCTTACACGGGAAGGAAGCAACTGAAAACAGAACAAGTGGCATTTCGAACATTTGGTCATTTTGCGGTAATTCCGAAGTATTATCAAGTACTTGCCCATTTATTTAAGTAAAAAAATTTCAATTTTCTTAGCTTGGGAAAGTACTAATTGGAAAACACTGTGCATTCTGCTTTTTTGGCTAAAAAGAATTTTTCAAGCCCAAATATATGGGTCTCTCAGTACCACTTAAAGCATCATGAAGGGAAAACAGTCTTAAACTGATAAATTGTAAGGAACGATATCAAAGAGAATTTCTTAAATATGTGAAATTAAGCTTCGACCTGTACTTCCCAGAAGTTAGAAAATTTATTAAATTATCTCCCAAGAGGTTTTAGATTAAAATTTCTTTTGAATCAAATCTCTATTGTACCTGCCTGGAAGCTTAGCACAAATTTCCAGTAAATAAATATGTCTATCCTCAGGGCCACGTACCACGCTTATATCTAACTCCAATGAGTTAGCTTTACTTTTAAATACTGTTCAATTCTCTGACAAAATAGCTCAGGTAACCTGTGACAATATTTCTATAGAAGAAAAAAAAAAATCTATCATTTAGGAATAACTGCTTTCTTTGCTGCCTCAAAGAAAGAGCACTCCACCAGTTTCTTTCTCCTTGGCATGTTCAGTTACATAATCAGAGTAAAAAGCAAGAGCTTTCAAATTAATGTCATATACATTCTGGGTCACAGGTCCTAGTTAAACTGGAAAAAGAATACAGTAACAGTCTCCTAATCTGTAATCTAGAAGTCTACACCACAAAGGCTGACACTGAACAGCAATCCTGTTTTATCCCAGTTTAGACACTATGTGGCACTGGTGTTTTGCGACAATGTGAAAACAGCGTCCTTATCTTCAGATTATATTTCTCACATTACAGACACACTGAAACTGCGTACTGCACTACTGAGAGGCTGTTTAATAATTTACCCGGTACGACAGAGAAAGATATTTGAACTAGCAGATGAACGGGGAAAGTTCATCTAATTTACTAAAAGAAGATGTACGCAGTAATGTAAATAAAGAACAAAATAAAAATAAGATGCAGATGCCAACTTAAAACCACAAAAAAGAAGGCTGCTTTAGGGAAAAAAAAAAAAAAAATGCATGCTTATTTAAAATAAAATTACAGACACCAGACATTGAAAGGCCTGTGAGCCAGCCGGGCTGAGGTGACTCAGGTTCCACTCCTGGCTCTGCCTCTAGGGACGTGGGCTCTGACAAGTCATTTAACCCCTGAGTATCAGCCTTTCTCATCTGTGTAGTAAGAGGCCAGACTAAGTCAATTCTGGGGTCCCCCACGGTCTGAATGTCTAATTGCTGGGTACCATGTGGACATTTGTACTAAAGGAATAAAACTGAGATTCTGTGACATCTAATAATTAGCCTCTGTTACCGACAGTCTTACTCCCAAGAATTATATATACTGAAGTCACAAACCTCCCATTTTAAAAGTTCCAACATTTTTAGAAACACCTAGTAATCCTGCTCCGACCAGCGGCTTCCCACTGAGAACAAAGCTTCCCCACAGATCTCAGACCTGAAACTGCCTGTTCTCCCACGTCCTATGAGACCTCCAGGGTCACAGGGATGGCTGTGTCCCGATGTCTAGGGCTGCTTTCAGCCCACTATTCCTCCACCTTCACGTATTACCTTCTACCCTCTCCTCACTGTCATCTATAAACTCTGGTCACAACCCTCAGTCACCGCAGATGTGACCACCTGACACCCTGTTCTCCCCACTCCAAGTCCTGCCTTCATTCTGGATGACCTCACCATCCAAAAGCTCACCTCTCAGATCCGTGGCTTCCTGCCTCCTCTCTAATTCAGGATCATTTCATGGCCCGGTGCAGGACCACGTCACCTGGAAGTGCTCTACCCCTGAAATCTTAAATTCAGACTTTCTACTTTTTGACCACAATTTCCTCTCACTGCACCTGTGCATGAATCTGAGACTTGCGGTTTCCTAGCGCTGGTCTGCTCTGGCCCTGCAGCCCCTCTGCCTTCACTTCGTCCCCACCCAGCTTAGACGCCATCTCACCAACATCCTCTTCTTCCCTGTCCCACTGACTCCACTGAACTGGTCTGGCCAAGCCCCAACCTTGGGTCAATCCAACCATCTCCTCTTACAACCTTCTGGGCTGCAGAGCATCACTGGGGAAAAACCACCCATGGTCTCCTGGTCTCTAGTCTCAACTGGCCTCCAGGGGACCCTGGTCCCCTAGCAGCACTCTCTCCTGTTCTCCACCATGGCTCCAACCATCACTTTCAGATGGCTGTGCCTCCTATCTCAGAGAAAACAAATGTTCTCAGATGAGAAGCCCCTCCCACTGCTCCCATAGGGAGCACACATTTACCTGCCTCTGCAAAGTTTCCCTTCCACCCAATTAAAATGGAAGACAGAATAAAGATGCAGACTTAGAGAATGGACTTGAGGACACGGCGGGGGGGCAGGGAAGGGGAAGCTGGGACGAAGTGAGAGAGTGGCATGGACATATACACACTACCAAATGTAAAATAGATGGCTAGTGGGAAGCAGCTGCATAGCACAGGGAGATCAGCTCAGTGCTTTGTGACCACCTAGAGGGGTGGGATAGGGAGGATGGGAGGGAGACGCAAGAGGGAGGAGATATGGGGATATATGTATATGTATAGCTGATTCACTTTGTTATAAAGCAGAAACTAACACACCATTGCAGAGCAGTTATACTCCAATAAAGATGTTAAAAATAAATTTTAAAAATAAAAAATAAATAAAATAAATAAATAAATAATGGAAGAGAGACCCTTCCCCCCCACCACCTCCCACTGGCTGACTTGCCCATCGAGCATTCCCTCCTTCTTGTATTTCAACCCGCTGCTCTACTGACTCTTTCCTTCCCCCCCACATTAAAAACTGTCATCAAACTTTTCCCATCTTCCAAGAAAACAGAACAAACAGAACCACATCCCTTTCTCCCCAGCCCCCCGTCAGGGCTTAGAAGAGCCGTCTATCCTCGCTGTTCCCACTTCCTTACCTCTCACTTACCCCCCAAATTACCTGGCTCCTGATCACATGCTACACCCGAGCATGAAATAAAACTTCAGATCTTTGTTATGACTGATAGGATGCTACCTACCAACGTCCCTGCCAGGGGGGCGTTCATGGCGAAGGAAGAACCGAACTTCACTCCTCTGACTTCCAAACCGTTGCAGGACACCAAACATTCGCTCACTATCGGCAACTGCACGTTCTAAAAGAAACGCATAAATGAGGTATAAATCATGTTATCTGCAGGTAAAAAGAAAGACGAACATATCATTTACTGTCTATCCTTCATGCAAATTATGCACTATGAATGCAGAAGTTACTTAGCATCCTAGATCTTTTTTTTTTTTAAAAGAACCCTTAGGAAATGAAGCATCACCAACTTTCCACACATATAATCAGGGTCAAACGTGGGTGGAGTACAGGGGGGAGGACTGGATCCGGGCCGCTAGCAGGAGCTCAGGAGTCTAATTCAGGGGCCCCTCACTAGCCACAGGCAGGCTGGGAAGCTCTGCGGGTTCCAAAGCTCCTGTCATCTATTCCATAGGACAGTCTCTTAGGTCCCTTCTAACTCTAATGGTTCTATGATTCTCTAAGTGTACAAATGAAACATTAAAAACAGCTTTCTATATCATGTAGTCTTACTGTCTATTGGTTTTTATTTTTTAATTACAATTTTATAAACTACGTTAAAAAAAAAAATCAGACACATGCATTTCCAAACAAAAGTCTCTTTACTGCCCTGAAAATATGCTTCTTCGGCCCTTCTTCCAGTGAGACTGCCAGTTGTCAAAACTTTTCTAGAGACAAAAAGAAGGGCATAGCTAAATACCCTAATAAATGGGAACTTTAGGACAAACCAGATATCTTAAGCTTCCCTCAAAAAATCTTCCAATCTTAAGGGATCTGGATATTAAAACCGAATATACTGACTGAGGATGCAACTGTTTAAAACCAAAGAACTTCAGTAACACTGATATAATTTTTAATATAAGAAAGTTGAAACAGCCTAAGAAAACTAAATGCACTTGTCAGTAATCAAAGACACTATCTGAGTACCTTAAATAAACAACACGGGCAGAGAACGGAGCAGCCAAGGGTTCAGCAGCCAATTCTGTGAACCCCTGAACTTAATCTGCTCGGTTGCAACGAAGTACAGCTCTGGTTCTTGACGTACTGAGTTGACACAGATACCCCTCTCCTCTAAACCGGGGAAATTCTAACTAAGACCCCCCCCCCCCGCCAAAAGGAAACACCCATAGCTGAGTAGACACCCTCCCAAAAGAAATCCTCAGCAGACCCTCCACCTCCTCACAAAAAAAACAAAACCACACACACACACACACACACACACACACACACACACACACACACACACACACTTTATTTCAAAAGAAGTGAAATCCCCAGGTTCCAGAAGCAAAGAGGGAATTCAAAGGAAGTGAAGTAACTCCAGTCCACGCTGGGTTGGACCGTCTTACAAGGTCTAGGAGCTAAGGTCCTGATGGCCTATGACAACAAAAAATCAGGCTTAGGCCAGCACACGCTGAAATACACTTCAAAGAGTCTCAAAGCCGCCTATTCACCCCATGCTCTGACCACACCAATCTCCTTGTCCTGGCATCCGTGCCTATGTGACTTTGAACAAGCCATTCTTAGCATTGAGAACTGTCCGCAGCACCCTTTTCTCCTTCTGCAGATGAGCACATCCATCTATTCCTGCAGTCATCGCACGGTATGATAAAGGTCTGCGGACTCCTGCTTTTACTTGAAGGCAGGACACTTTCATCTCTCTATTCCTCACAATCAAGCACAGTTCCTAGTACATTATAGGAATCCAAGAAATGTTCTCTTAGCAAACAAATGAGTGTGGAGTAAGGAAATGGAGATGGCAGATAAAAGCTACATATTTTAAAAGACTGTCAGTTAAAGGAAATGGGAAACTTGAGAAGCTAACGAAGTGGAAGCAACAAATTTACTATTTTTATTTTTTTAATTTTATTTATTCATTTATTTATTTTTGGCTGCGCTGGGTCTTTGTTGCTGTGCACGGGCTTTCTCGAGTTGCAGCGAGCGAGGTCTACTCTTCATTGCGGTGCGCAGGCTTCTCATTGTGGTGGCTTCTCTTGTTGCGAAGCACAGGCTCTAGGCACGTGGGCTTCAGTTGTTGTGGCACACGGGCTCAGTAGTTGTGGCTCATGGGCTCTAGAGTGCTGGCTCAGTAATTGTGGCGCACGGGCTTAGCTGCTCCGTGGCATGTGGGATCTTCCCGGACCAGGGCTCAAACCCGTGTCCCCTGCACTGGCAGGTGGATTCTTAACCACTGTGCCACCAGGGAAGTCCAAATGTACTATTTTTAAAATGGGGCACCTTGAACAATTTACAGCAAAAAAGGAGGAGTTGAAAACATAACAGCTATTACTTGCTGAGAGCTAACATTAAATGTTATGCTAACAGGGGCTCTGCTAAACCCCCTTCAAATGTCAGCTCCTGGGATCCTCACACAATCCTATGCAATAGATTCAATTATTATCCCAATTCTGCAGGGAAAACACTTGAGGACTACCGAGATTAAGTACCTTGGTCTGAAGTTATAAAGCTGGTAAATGAAAGAGACAGGATTTTGATACCTAAGACCTTGATCTTAATCACACCATACAAACAACCCTCAAATGAATTATGAATTCACTGTAAGCAATCAAAAGCCCCAAAGGATTTTTCATGGAACATTTCAAGGTAATTCTAAAACATATCTGAAAAAGAAAATACACAAGAATACTACAGGATAACAATGAAATAAGCATTTGCCTTACAATACCATACCTTTCATAAAACTACAGTAATTAAAACTATTTGGTCCTATCATAAAACTAGAAGAAAACAATAAAAGTAACTGACTAAAGCTTATAGAAACATAACTTCATATGAGATATAACAAGAATTCAAAGTGACATTTCACATCAGTAAGGAAAAAAACAGATGTTCAATAAGACACTTAAAAAAAATTTGTGGGGGACTTCACTGGTGGTGCAGTGGATAAGACTCCGCACTCCCAACACAGGGGGCCCGGGTTTAATACCTGGTCAGAGAACTAGATCCCACATGCATGCCGCAACTAAGAATTCACGTGGCACAACTAAGGAGCTGGCAAGCCACAACTAAGGAGCCGACATGCTGCAACTAAGGAGTCCACCTGCTGCAACTAAGATCGGCGCAACCAAATAAATAAATAAATAAATAAATAATTTTTTAAAAATTCACGGGATTTCCCTGGTGGCGCAGTGGTTAAGAATCCACCTGCCAATGCAGGGGACATGGGTTCGAGCCCTGGTCCGGGAAGATCTCACATGCCACGGAGCAACTGTGCGCCACAGTTGTGACACTGTGCGCCACAACTAAGCCTGTGCTCTAGAGCCTGCGAGCCACAACTACTGAGCCTGTGTGCCACAACTACTGAAGCCCACGTGCCTAGAGCCCATGCTCCACAAGAGAAGCCACCGCAACAAGAAGCCCGCGCACCGCAATGAAGAGTAGCCCCCGCTCACCGCAACTAGAGAAAGCCTGAGCGCAGCAACGAAGACACAACACAGCCATAAATAAATAAATAAATAAATTTATTAAAATAAATGAAAGAATTCCAGCAATAATCAAAAACAAGGAGACTATGCCAGGCTCCCAGAAAAAAAAAAAGTTTCAACTCAGAGAGTGAGCCTTGGCAAAGAGAAAGAACACTTCTTACTCTAAGAAAATCAGCCAGAAGGGTAGGCACACATTCAGACAAACCTGAGGTAAGTACAGAGGCAGGAAACTGAGGAAGCTCACAATGCATGGTTTCAATCATCTCGGGAAAGTAATTTGCAGAATGCAAGGAGGCCACCAGAGCAACTAGAGGCTCATTTATTCATTCAGTAAATATTTATGGAGCACTCCCTCTGAGCTGGGGTGCAGCAAGGAACAAGACAAGCAGGTCTCTGCTCTTAGGGAGTTTACATTCTTGTGCGTGTGTGTGAGGCTACGGGGATTAAAGAGGCAATAAACTAATAAACACACACAAGAAAACAGACAGACACATCTCACGCAGAGGATCAAATCAGGATGGAATTGTGTAACAGAGAACCTCATGCCTGCTTTCGTAGGAAGCTCGGGAGAAGCATCTCTGAGGAGGCAGTGTTTTAGCTGCAATCCAAATGGCCAGAAGGAACCAGCAATGACAAAATCTGGAGGGAGAGCAACAGAGAAAGTGGGAACAGCTGGTGCCACTGGCTCTAAGGCGGGAAAGAGCGTCGTTTATCCAGGAATATAAAAAAGCTGCAGGAGGCAGGCAAGGAGGAAAATGGTACCAGATGACATCAAAGAACTCACAATCTCAGATCAAGACGTTGGATTTTATTCTAAGTAGAAGAGAAAGCCATCAAAGAGTTTAAACAGGAAAGTCGAACTATCAGATTTTTATTGAAAAAGGATCACTTGGGTTTCTTTATGGGAATGGTCTAATCTAGCTCCTATGTGAAGTAAGCAATTCGGGGAGAGTGCAGAAGACCTTCCTGAACACCCAGCTGTAGGGAAGTCAACGGAGGATGAATAAGAGGACTCGCCTGGCAAGCAGTGGGCGCTCGGCTGGAGTCACATACCGTGAACGGTGTGAATGCAATGAACACAGTGGGAAACTTGTGCTGGGACAATGCACCCCCAGGGGAGAAAAAGGAAACAGTGGGAGCTCACCCAGGCTGCACAGAAACAAAGCAGAAATCATGAAAAATTATTCCCGCATCTACAAACTCCTAAGGGGCCAAAAAGAAACCAGGCTGTCCCATTTCAGGGCTCCAAAGAACTAAGTAAGGGGGTTGATGTCAAGGCTTAAAACAATGCCTATGTCTCCTGCCACCACAGTAACTCAACACCGAAGAGCTTTCCCGAAAAACCTACAAAACCTCAGAGAGGGCAAAACAATCAGGACGCCTCAAATTCCTAACTAAGTGCAGCTTAAGCATACAAGAAACACTTGTGAGCACTATACATTTTACCGTAACACCCCAGAAGCTTCCACGCTGTGTATCAGCTGCCTATCTTTTGACCTTTTATACTGTAGTGCCTACGGTGTCTTGCAGAAAACGAAAACGGCGAAAAGACTTTGTAGGTCGCAACGGAACTGGACTGAGAACACTATCTCTGATGGGCATCCTATTCTGCAGTTTCTCCGCGGATACACGCATGCGGCACACAGCGCCTCATCTAAAACCGATGATAATGAAAGATGGCACGACCAAAGCAGGCATACCGGAGCCGCACCACACTTCAGCCAGGTGGCAATCGCTCTCGCCAGGTTCCTTGCAGAGATCCACCACATCTCTGCAGACGGTTTCCGGAGTAACTGGGACTTCCGTGAAGTGCTGCTCGTTGTTGCTGAGGTACACGGTGAGAAACATCTGGAAACAAAAGGAGAAACGCAACAGTTATCAGTACTGTCTACACGGGTGCTGGTCACTTTCTACTCACCTTGGATTCCTTTCCCCAGATGGTCTCAGTCGAAGTGCAAATGCACAACAGGACCGTCTGGCTGTTCCCTGGCCTGAGGAAGGGAGGGACCTGGAGCTCGGCTGATGGACACCAGCCCGCCCCCCTCTCCTGGCAGCGCCTGCAGAGCCCTTGGGGATCCCCGGAGCACAGTCAAATCAGTGCACACAAAAGGTCATATTAAATTTTCCTCTGGGAATTCCCTGGCAGTCAAGTGGTTAAGACTACATGCTTCCAATGCAGGGGACGTGGGTTCAATGCCTGGTCAGGGATCCCACATGCCGTGTGGTACGGCCAAAAAAAAATCTTCCTCTGACATTTTATTCATGCTATTTGTTTACCAAATACTTACGTAGTTCTTAGTATGATGTGCCAGACCCATACTACAAATAGATCTTCTTATCAATCCTGTGAAGATGATCAGGGGATGATGATCTCACACACACACACACACACACACACACACACACACACACACACACACATTTATGCAAAGCCTCTTTTGGGAAGGATACACAAGAACAAAACGTGTTGCTTCTGAGGGTGGAGATGTCTTTTTTTATAAAAAAGAAAAGATGCAGTATCTACTTCTACTGGGAGAAAGACTGCTATTGAGTTTTATTTATTTATTTATTTATTTATTTATTTATTTATTTATTTTGGGGTCTTCGGTGCTGTGCACGGGCTTTCTCTAGTTGCGGTGAGTGGGGGCTACTCTTAGTTGTGGTGCACGGGCTTCTCATTGTGGTGGCTTCTCTTGTTGTGGAGCATGGGCTCTAGGCGCACGGGCTTCAGTAGTTGCGGCACGTGGGCTCAGTAGTTGTGCCTTGCGGGCTCTAGAGCTCAGGCTCAGTAGTTGTGGCACACGGGCTTAGTTGCTCCGTGGCATGTGGGATCTTCCCAGGCCCAGGGCTCAAACCCGTGTCCCCTGCATTGGCAGGCAGATTCTTAACCAGTGCGCCACCAGGGAAGCCCAATACTGCATCTTAAAGACACTGCTACTAAAGAATTCAAGTTTTAAAAAAATAAATAAAAATGCATGACAATTAAAAAAAGGAAGACAAGTTTTCATACTTATTAAATAACCAAAAAAAAAACCCAAACAAAAAAACCATTGTTAATTCCCAGTACTGAAGAAACTGAGTGAATCAACAAACAAATTGATGGCGGCAACGCAAGGCAATGCACGTCGGCCCGCTCCCATGCTCGTTCACTGAGTGAGGACCTAGGCCGGGAAGGTTAGCGTGTATCAGGATAAAACAAAGCAATAAACAAACAAAAAAAAAGCGTAATCCCACTGTGAGAATTTGTCCTGTGAAAATAATTCTAATCAAAGAGAATACAAAGCCTGTGAAACATGAACTGGATGGGCCATTATACATTCTGTAAAAATAATTAATGAGACTATGCCAAACACTGGGGGAAACTGGGGTTTTAAGGCTCTGACAAAGCAGAATGAGTAGGATCTGCACGGTGATCACACTGACACAAGGACATCACACGACAGCTGCAGCACCTGCCAACAGTCAACCACACAGCTTCCCATGCAGCTTAAACCTCTCTGCCCATTACCCCAGAAGTCAGACAGACGCATTAGGCTCTTCTTTTCTTGGGGGGGGGGGGGGGGTGGGGAAGGGGGGAAGGAGGGGGAAGGCAGTGCCTCATGGAAACTATGATGGAAACTGGCTAAAACAGCAGACTGGGTGCCTCAAGGATCCGGTCCAAGTAAGGGGAGAAGACGACATGCACAAGAGAAGACGGCCCACTGGGTCAGCGGGCTCAGCCCCCGGGGGCTTCCCACCTCCTCCCTGCACTAAAACCATGATTTCTTAAGGTAAGCCAAGCCTCCACTTCCTGCAACCAAAACTCTTTAACTCACATAAACATGTGTAACATAGAAAGTAACCCCCAAAACTAGAAAACACGAGAAGGGTACTCATTACAGCTAGAGGGTAACCCAGAAAAAAAAGTTTAAGTGGATAATGTTGAAACAGTAAAATATATAAAAACAAAACTAGAATTTGCCGGGATGAGCTCAGAAGCTTTCACGCTGCTATCAGGTTCTTCACATTCTGATAAACTGTGCTACATAAAGATAGACACATAGTTCTAGGCCTCAAGTCAGTCAACACTTTCAAACTGTTACACAAAATGAACACAGGTTTCCACCCGGCTGCTGCTCTGGATACATACACGGTGTATTTAACGAGAGAGATAAATAATTTACACTTGAGTATTAAACTGTGCTCCTCCTCAGTATTCCCTACCCACACCAATACTTTCTTTGAAGTTCAACACTTCAAACACAGTAACTGTTTTCTTTGTAAATATGAGACCTAGAGACATTTATTAAATTACAGAAATATTTAATACACAGTATATATACGAAACATACTGTATCAACAAATAAAAGGCTATTACATAAGACAACAGCACCTTACCTCATACACTTCATCTTCTTAGAGCCCTTTCACACACATTATCTCAGAAACTTACATCAACCCTCAAATAAGCAGAGCAGATATTACTTTCTCTTTATAAATGAAGCAAAAGACTCATTTATAAATGAGTCTTTAAACTGGCTACTAAAATGAGAGGGTCACGGAGCAATTCTGTTCTTCTTTATCCATCCTCTACTCTTTAAGCTGTTCCTTACGGCAAAAAAATATTTTATAGCAGAAGAATATTAGGGAAATGCCTATTTAACCACAGTAACCAAACTTGAATAGAGACCTGGTCTTTTACTTTCTAGAAAACAACAGCTTCATTTATTTAAAAGTACAATTACAGGGAATTCCCTGGCGGTCCAGTGGTTAGGACTCCGAGCTTTCACTACCAAGGGTGCGGGTTCAATCCCCGGCCGGGGAACTGAGATCCTTAAGTTATACGGTGCGGCCAAAAAATTTTAAAAAAAGTACGATTACAAATAAGAATGATGAGAAATGTGTTCTAAGATTACTTTTCCCCCAAAATCCACAGGATTAACACTGGTATGAATGGTGAGTACATGAGGGGACCCTATTCCTGCTGTCACCCATGAAGACAGCTCTGTGGTGACTTTTTCTAGCTATGCTGAGCGCTTGGAGGTGGGCCAGCAATGTGACCTGCTACTGACTCCCAGGTGGGAGATCTGGGTTCTAACCCCAGACTTGTTAATAATTATTAGGAAAGTAATGTCACCTCTCTGAATCTCAGCCTCCTTGTCTTCAAAATAAGAGTCCTAAGTTCCCTAAGAGCTGCCATTTAGTTCGGGTGTTTACTGGGGGTCACAGTAAGAGCCAACATCTTCACAACAGTCTACAAGCTAGAAGTCAGCAATTCAGTCACGAAATGAGGACCTAAATAAAGGCAGTGGTAAGGAGGACAGAGGAAAGAAGGATAGATTCAACAGAAAGACAGGATCTGGTGACTAAATGGGGGCAGGGGGTGAGCAGCACATAGGGGTGGGGCAGGAAGGGGAGGAGAGAGGAGGGAGGGAGTTTTGCTTGCGTGAGCCGACCTGGGATCTGCCCACTCCAACACCTGTCCCCACCCCCTCTCCAGTCCTCACCTCCTTCTAACCCTCTCTCCCCTCTGCTCCGCCAGCATCCTCCTTGCTGTCCACCCCCTAGAGCCTGTGCACTGGCTGCTCCTGTCTGCAAGGTTGTTGGGTCGAAACCTCCTCGGAGCTCCCGGGGTCGAATGTGAAACTGGCCCCAGGCGCGGAGGGCAGGGAGAGACCGAAGGAAAAGGCAGCCCACTCCGGACTGGCGGGTGGCCACTCAGTAAGCAAGGTAGCTTGCTTCTGAGACTTGTCTCGGGGCTGCAGAACCCATGGATCCCTGCCCCACCCCCGACCAGAATGTTAAAACTTTATGGAGGGGACTTCCCCGGTGGCGCAGTGGCTAAGAATCCGCCTACCAATGCAGGGGACAGGGGTTCGAGCCCTGGTCCGGGAAGATCCCACATGCCGGGGAGCAACTAAGCCCCGTGCGCGACAACTACTGAGCCTACGCTCTAGAGCCCGCGAGCCACAACTACTGAGCCCGTGAGCCACAACTACTGAAGCTCACACGCCTAGAGCCCGTGCTCCGCAACAAGAGAAGCCACCGCAATGAGAAGCCTGCGCACCACAACGAAGAGTAGCCCCCGCTCGCCGCAACTAGAGAAAGCCCGTGAGCAGCAACGAAGACCCAGTGCAGCCAAAAATAAATAAATAAATTAAAAAAAAAAAAAGCTTATGGAGAGGCTTTAACTGGGTCCAGTCTCCAGGCTGCGTCCTTGGGCAGCTTCAGGCTCGGGGGAAGGCAGGCGGAGCGCACATTCCAAGGACAGGAAAGCGGGTGCATGGCCTCCAAGCCGGGGTCCAGCTTGCAAGTCAAACCTGCGGTCACGCCTTCTTGATGACCTTCCCCGACAAACGTTCTTCCCGGTGTGCCAGCACGGCCTGCCCCCTCATCTCCCCGGGTCTTTATACTCCAACACTGCCTGCCCAGAGAGGCCTTCCCTGGCCATCCTGCCTAAAATCCCACCACCGTGCTCACACGTGCACACACGCGTGCGCACACACGCGCTTCTCCGCGGTCTCTCCTTGGCACAGTGATCATCATACCATATATTATAGTTATTTCACTTGCTTTTAATATCTGTCTTCCCTGCTAGAACATAAGCTCCACGAAGTCCAGGGTTTTTTCTGTTCCATACAATATCCTCAGCACCTTGATCTGTGCCTGGTCTGTGACGAGCACACAATAAGTATGTGTTTATGAATGAATACGTCCAGTAGCTGTTACTGCACTTGACAGATTCACCTCTGATTTATTTTCAGAGTAAGTGTTCCCTCAGGTATTGACAGATGGTAGAGCAGATAGTATAAAGCACAGCTACACGCACTGACAGAAATTAGTTTCCTCTCCTCATTTCTTCAAGCTTACATCATGCTACGTCCTCCTACTTCTGTTTCAACATTCTTTTCATTCATGAAAGATACATAGGCCATCTATTTTTGTTTTTTTCTTTTTGCCACACCGCCCAGCTTGTGGGATTTTAGTTCCCCAACCAGGGATCAAACACGGGGCCTCGGCAGTGAGAGCACTGAGCCCTAACCACTGGACCACCAGGGAATTCCCTATACGCCATCTATTTTGTGGTTTAAGTTCTAATGTAGAAATCATCCTTACTAAATAGTTACTACAGCACAAAATTCAAGAGAGAGAGAGCACGCTGTGTGGGGAGGACACAGCCAGCCCAGAGGAATAAATACCCCAACCTGGCTCCCTCCTTCTTATATCATCCATCCTACCACTCCCCACTGGACAAACCCAACTAGAAGTCGGACGGCAAGGGAGGCCATTCATGTGGTTTATAGAAGTCAACCTCCTGAGGCATAAAGCAGGGTAGAGACAGGCCAGCAAAAGCTGGTCCTCCTCTCCATGCTCAAACTCAATTACTTCAACCTCTATGTGGTTAGAGAGGGCCCTTGAGCCACAATCTAAACAGAATGAGAACACAAGATATAGGAAAAGAATATCCCAAGCAGAGGGAAGAGCAAATGTATAGGCCCTGAGGAGGAATCAAGTTTGTCACATTTGTGGAAGAGGAAGGTCACTGTAGAGAGAGCAAGAGGAAAGGATTATAAGAGATCAATTCAAAGAGGTCAGATGATGCCAGACCTTAGAGGCCACTGGTCCTCAAGATGTGGTGCGTGCGGACAGAGGGTCTTTAACTATGGATGGCTAGGTCCCACCTTCAGAGTTTCTGATTCAGTAGGTCTAGGATGGGGACTGAGACGCTGCATTTCTAACGAGCTGCCGACACTGCTGCTCTGGAAACCACAAGCTCAAGAGCCACTGTTCAAAGGCCAGAGCAAGGAATTTGGATTTTAACCTAAGAGACCATTGGAGGCAAATCATTAGAGACAAAAAGCAGATTAGTGGTTGCCAGGGCTGGGGGAGTGCCTGCTCAGAGGTACAGGGCTTCTTTTTGGGGGGATGAGAATGCTCTGGAATTAGTGGTGATGGTTGTACCATCTTGTAAACACACCAAAAACCACTGAATTGGATACTTCAGAATGGTGGTACGTAAATCCTATCTCAATTTTAAAAAAAAAAAGAAGTCATTGGAGGATTCTGAACAGGGTATTGAAGTCATTTTTATGTCATTTTTTAAAAAATCACTCTGGCTACTATATGAATAGACTACAGGGGGACAGGCATGGAAGACCAATTAAGAGGAAATGTAGCACATAAAATGAGATATAATGGTAGCACAGACTGCAGGTAACAGCAAAGGTAGTGAAAAATGGCTGGATTGGGGTTATATTTTGAAGCAGAGCCAGCAAGACTTGCTTAATGGACAGAATATGGGATGTGAGCGTAGAGAGAAATTAAGAGTGAACGTGGATCTGGTGTCTAAGCAACGGAGTTAAGAGTAGTGTGACTTACTGAGCTGAGGAAGGAGGAACAGGCTGGGGAAGGGCCCACAAGTCAGGGGTCTCGTCCAGAAGTCCCACAGAGAACAAGGATCCAGCAAAGGACTGGGAAAGATCCATCCATAAAAAAACAGAAAGAAACCCAAAGGAGTGTGGAGTACCAGAGACCAAGTGAAGACAGTGTTTCAGATGAAGCGCAGAGATCTCAGAAATGAGGGCTGAGGACTGGTCCCCAGCGCGGCAAGATGGAGGCTGCTGGGCGCCTTGACCAGCGCTGTCTGAGGAATGAGGTTGAAGGCCTGGTTGAGACAGGCTGAGAGCCTGAGGGAAGGGTGCAGAGACTCAGAACAGAAAGACGGAAAAAATGGAGCCGCAGATGGAAGAAGACACAGTAAAAGGGGTGCTTTGTTTCTTCTTTATTTCAACATGGAGTTTTTACAGGACGCTTTAACGGATGGAATGATCCAGTCAAGAGAGGAAATGATGTTGATGATGCTGAATCTGTATCTCTAGCCACTGCCTGCTCTCTAGACTGCCCAGCGGTGATCTGCGTCCAGAGAACCCACAAACACTTCATGCTAGGCTTGGCCAAAGCAGCACAGTCCCATTCTCACTTATTTTCTTTGTTGTAGTGATTATTTTACTTTTTAAGTTACAAAGATAGTTTATCTTTATTTTGAAGATTTCTTAACTGGACACCACAGCACGGTGACAACGATAGAGCTGGAAGAGGTGGCTTTGAGCCATGACAGTATGACAGTTCATGTGCAGCTGAGAGCAAGTGTCTTCCCATCCACACCAGAGAAGGGGTGGGGGAGAGGGACCACCCACCGGGTCCAGCTGCTCCTGATGGCCATAATACCTATAATTGCTACACCTCCCCCTAGAAAATTCTGATTAGAACAAAAAGGCATCACACCATTTGAAATTAACCTTTAAAACTCATTTCACCCATCTTTAAATTTATAGACTTTAAGTATGTCCCCAAGTTTTAAAGGTTAAATATCACTTGCATTTATATATCACTTATAATTTTAAATCTTTTAATTATAATCTGCCCACAATTATGGGCTTTACTGATAATTTGTAACTATTTCAAATTTTATAGAGGAAGTGAAACAGGCATTTTCTCAATAAGTATCAATTCTCTTCTTCTTTACTTGGAAAAGGAGCAAAAAAGAAAAAAGATATGGTTGTCAAGTGGCGGGGTGGGGGGAGGGATGGACTGGGAGTTTGGGGTTAGTAGATGCAAACGATTACACTGAGAATGGATAAACAACAAGGTCCTAATGTACAGCACAGGGAACTATATTCAGTACCCTATGATAAGCCATAATGGAAAAGAATATTAAAAAAAAATAAAAGAAGAATGTAAAGAAAAAAGAAAAGAGGGTCAAAACAGAGGGCTGGTTAAACTAACCTATCATGTTAACCTGAGAAAAAGTAGGCACACATGCTCTTTATATTGCTACTTTCCTTTCATCTTTGTTTCATAAGTGTACTGTGCTACAAAAGATAAAAGAATTCTTCAAAATGTAATTTAATTACCTAAAAAATAAAACAAAATCAAGATGAAGCTGTTTTTATTTCATTTTGATGAAGCAGTTTTATCAGCATGTTGAAAACTTACTAAAGAAAGAAATTTTAGCCTATTCTATCAACTAAGTCCTTCTGAAAACAATTGTGGCCAAGAATTCATGATCTTTAATGATAAAAAATAAAACTGCTAAATCTTAGAAGTTTTCAGCATCTGATACCAAAACATTTTAGAAGGAAAAAGCACAAAGAGCAAAACTTTCAAAAATGTGTCAGTTATGTATTGTTTTATTAGAAAACAGTATTCACCATATCTTACTATACAAATGGAAAAATATAGTATGTGCATACATACATGTAATACATGGCAAAAAAAAAAAAAAAAAAAAGCCTGGAATTAAATTCACCAAATTAACAGTAGTTATGCCTTGGTGATAAGATTATGAAATAAATTTGGGGGAGCTTATCTATGCTTAAGTTTTCTAGAATGATTAAACATCACTTGGATAATAAAATTGATTTTGTAAGGAATCAATAATGAAATTAGTAAGATAAACATAAAGTACCATTTTTATTCCCTGGGTCCTTGCTATGAGATATGTAAGGCAAATATCTGTCTGACAATGCCTTTCTAGGGTTACCATACTGCCTTAACTTTAGCCGGGGACTAAAAATAAACAATCAAGAAATATATCTTAAATGCCCATTAGAATGGAATATTATTCAGCCATAAAAGGAATGAAGTATTGATGCATACTACACATAGATGAACTTTGAGAACATTATGCTAAGTGACAGAAGCCAGACACAAAAAGAAACATCCAGAATATTCAAATCCATAGGGACAAAAACTAGATTAATGTTTAGCAGCGGCTGTGGGGAGGCGGAATAGGGAGTGACTCTGGAGGATGGAGTTTCTCTCTGGGGTGATGAAAATGTTCTGGAATTAGTGGTGATAACCTTGTGAATATACTTTAAAAAAAAACCCTACTGAATTATATACTCTGTAGGGTGAATTTTATGGTATGTGAATTATATCACAATTAAAAATGCCTACTACATACTTACTATGTGAGAAATATAAAAATCTCTTAAAAGAAATAAAATTTACTCATGAAAAGATTAGAGAACAATTTAGTACCGAATTACATGAGTGAGGCTGTAGGTAAAACGGAAATTCAGAAAGGAGAAAGATGAATGTGATCTGAGGTAGACTGAGATTTCAAAAAAGAGGCATAAATTAATGGAAAGCATAAAGAAATAACAGAAAAACAATAATCTATAGTAACCTTACTTCCAAAATGCCATCTTTTCCTAGAGGCATAAATTAATGGAAAGCATAAAGAAATAACAGAAAAACAATAATCTATAGTAACCTTACTTCCAAAATGCCATCTTTTCCTGACACTTTAGATTTTTTAAAACACCATATTCTCAAGAAAATAGAGATGACTTCCTTAGCTTCTTTCCCATATGGAAGCAAGGAAAATGGAGTTCCCTAGAGTTAAATCCCCTGGGAGGCTGCCGTGAGAAACCCGGTTATTCTCACTGACTCACAACTGTGTTCCTGGGAACTTGTGACGTAAATTAATTTCATCATAAAGAGTGCAGCAATAATCAGATCAAAACAACACATGAGCCTTTACAGCTGTACCTGCGGCTATGAGGACAATAAATTGCTGGGGCATCTGAAAATGCTCATGACGTCTAGCTTGGATGGAACAGAGGAGATGGCTTTTCTTCCCTTAAAAGCTGGTCAGCCCTTCTCAGTGACATACAGACATAAACTGTTAACTTCTTTCCAACTTGTAAATCAAGAACTTCATTTTTTTTATAGTATGAGCCACAAAGAGAATAGATTACCCAATAAACAACAAGAGTCAAATCTAGAGTATACTTAAGAGCAGAGGCTAAAACAGACAGATCACACAGGGCAATACAAATGGTAAAACTTGGGGGTGGGAGGATAAATTAAATTAAAACAACAAGGTGTCACTTACAACTATTAAATTAGTCTTCTATTAAAAGATAACATCTAACAGGGATGAGGTTGTGGGAAAGTGATTCATTCAAAGACATAATGATGGTACTAAAAATTGTTAAAAATCGCGTTTGGAAAGTAAAATGAATCATGTATCAAAAACCATAAATTTATGTATACCTCATGAATTATCCCTAGAGAAATAAATAAAATGAATGAAAACTCTAAATGCCTGAAGATTTTCACTACAGTGCTAGATCAATAAACAGCAAGATAGAAAACTAAATATCCAGTAAGTTAAGCATGGAAAAGTAAGTTAAAATACAACTGCTGGAAGGACTAAGACCCAGCTACCAACTACTGTAAGCATAGTGTCAGAAAAATGGTAAGATAAAGTTATAAAACAGTAATATTAAGTTGTAGATTGTAACCATTTAAAACATCTGGGGACTTCCCTGGTGGCGCAGTGGTTAAGAATCCGCCTGCCAATGCAGGGGACACGGGTTCAAGCCCTGGTCCGGGAAGATCCCACATGCGGCGAAGCAACTATGCCCGTGCGCCACAACTACTGAGCCTGCGCTGTAAAGCCCGCGAGCCACAACTACTGAAGCCCGCGCGCCTACAGCCTGTGCTCCGCAACAAGAGAAGCCACCGCAATGAGAAGCCCGCGCACTGCAACGAAGAGTAGCCCCCACTCGCCACAACTAGAGAAGGCCCGCGCACAGCAACAAAGACCAAACACAGCCAAAAATAAATTTAAAAAAAAAAAAAAAAGTCTAAAACATATGGACATAGGAACTGACTGGTATGGAATACATAAGTGAAATCCGTGGTATTAGGAGATCGGGTATAGATGTCACTTTAAATTTGTTTAAATCTCAATGTTAATATATTTTTACAATAATTTACAATTTAAAGGTACACGTAACACAATACAAACTGTGATAAAAGAATGTGAAAATATTTCAGTATAAACAGTAAATGTGGTTCGATTCTTAAAGTGATCAATCTGAAGAGAAAGAAGATTCAGGGAAAGATCAAACACTATGTTAAGCTGGGCCAGGCCACACCTCCCCACACGCTGTGCACAGTAATTCACACCCAAGTCATGTCTGAAGGAAGGCTTGCCTTTCCAAACATCCAAAATCACAGACAATTTTCATTTAAAAAGAATAGATCAAAGATTTCTTTTTAAGAGTTCCATTTTTACAGGACATGTATTCACTGTAACTATAATGTTATGCTATTAACACAAGAATGACTCATTTTAAAGAGGAATTATTTCAGATTAAAATTTGGAAGACTTTTCCAAGAGGAAATTAAAAAAAAAAAAAACTGGCCCGTGCATTTACAAGAAATTTACTTGTGTCAGAGGCCAAAGTTTATTCCTTTTATTGAAAAAACCATGTGAAGTTCCACAGAAAGAAAAAAAGAATTAAGAGTTTAAGACGTTCCCTGTCAGAGAAAGGAAATTAAGCTTTGCAATAATACCTTCAGAGCTTTGATTTACAAAAACTCAAATTGCTTAGGATTACCTAAGAGGGAAAAAAAAAAAAAAGAATGTAAGAGGAGAAAAAATTGCCCTTTAGAAAAAAATGAACAATCTGTAAAAAGAGTGACATAAATCCTCCCCAATCTTACAACTCACAGGAAACTCACCATAGGGACAGCCAGGTAATAATGCTAGTAGTGAGGTTAAAGTCAAGATGGGTTTTGTATTTAATAATTCCTCTGTGGAGAAAGAATGCAATGAATGAAGGAAGCCCCCAGACTTCCTTCCAGAAGAGGATGCTGCTACTAGGCTTCCTGTAACTGGTCAAGAAAAACACCTCTCTCAACACTCATACATATAGAAAGGGGATTTGATTAAGACACAGCAACAACAACCAAAGCTTCTTTCAGTCTCTCAAACGCACAGAGCCATTCAGCCCAACTATGGCTTACAACCCTGGAAGGGGTTAGAAATGAGATGCAGGTAGTTCCGATCTTCCGGGATTTTCAGCGTCCTGCTCCTTGGAGTCCCGGCTGTCTGCTCCCGTGGTCACTCTGCTGGCAGGGACCGTGCACCGAAAACACTGGGTGGCTCATTTGGCTCCCCAACTTGGTCACACTCCGTCCTAGCGGCGGGCTGGGCTGCCATCCTTCCGTAGGTAGTGTGCCGTCCTAGCGGCGGGCTGGGCTGCCATCCTTCTGCAGGAAGTGTGCCGTCCTAGCGGTGGGCTGGGCTGCCGGCCTTCTGTAGGAAGTGTGCCGTCCTAGCGGCGGGCTGGGCTGCCATCCTTCCGTAGGTAGTGTGCCGTCCTAGCGGCGGGCTGGGCTGCCATCCTTCTGCAGGAAGTGTGCCATCCTAGCGGCGGGCTGGGCTGCCATCCTTCCGTAGGTAGTGTGCCGTCCTAGCGGCGGGCTGGGCTGCCGGCCTTCTGTAGGAAGTGTGCTGTCCCGTTACCCCAGTTATCCCAGCCTGGTCGGCCCTTCCCCCTCTCCCCGCATCTCAGTGGGCAACCCAACAGAGGTCTCTGTGGAGCCTCCCTCAGGAGCAGCGGGGACACTACACCTTTGAGTCCTTTCCCTCAAAGAGATACTCTCCAGCCTCCCTGATGATCAGTCCAACCTTATCACAGTTATCAGATGATCACTGCTTACAGAGGCCTATTATGACTTCTGAGCCGTCTCTCCTGCCTAGAGTTTACTCTCGAGGCCATTAACCTGCTTTATTAAATCTTCATCAATTACCATGAGTTACATCTACTAATGTTGTATTAAAGATCAATGATATTTAAACCTACTTCTACACTAAGTGTACCACTCATACACCACATGTACTGCCTTTTTAGCATGGAATATTTTAAATATCAGTCCATCAGTTTCTATGAGACATCTGAGTTATTTAAACAAAAAATTATAAAATCATATTCAATGGATTTTTTTTTTTTACATCATAAGCTATTTCTTTGGTCACAAGAGCAAGTGAGTAGAATCTAGAAATCAATGACACATTCGTCTACCAATTTGAACAGTACTGTTAAAAAAGTTCATCACATGTGGAATATCCTAACCATTCATTCAGTGTCACCTAGCGTACACAATCATTTTCTGAGATAATTACCATTCTGGGGAAAATGACACAGCAAATATGAAGTGGTTACTTTAATTGTGGGAAAAATTCATTACATACTGAAAAATAGCTGGTCTTAGGTATCTGATTACATAACCACTTCATCTACGTAAACAGAACGGTCACCTCCCCTGAGACTAAGAGGAGTCTTATCCCATCAACGTCAGTCACTCTAAAGAAGTTCCTGGTTCTGCTTCCTCTCAATCCCAACTCCTTGTTGACTTCAACATCTTTCATCCACTCATCCATTAGGATTTACTGAGAACCAATGTCACACTGGGAACACAGTGATGGGAAAGCCTGCACTCTTTGGGGCGGGAAGAAGAGACTGATGATAGACAAATGAGCATGCTGTATAAGGTGATGTGACAGAAAGTGATGCAGATGATGAGAGGAAGCGTCCAGTCATGGTTGGGGGAGGCGTCTGGGGAGGGGCAGCTGAACTGAGGCTGAAGGAGCCGGCCACTCGAAACATCCGGGACGACATTCCATGCAACGGCCCTGAGATGGGGGACGGGCTTGGCCTGTTGCACGACCACAAAGAAGGCCAGTATATCAGGAATACAGGCACGTGTGAACGAGGGCAGAGAGGTAAACAGCTGATGCAGGGCCTTGTAGGTCAAGAATAGGGATGCAGGCTGAAGAATGAGGGAAAAGTCGCTAGAGTAGTTCTCAAAGTGTGGTCCCCAGACCAACAGTATCAGCATCACCTAGGAACTTGTCAGAAACAGAAAGTCTCAGGCCCCTGCCTAGACCTCCTGACTCAGAAAACCTTGGGGTGGGGCTCAGCAATCCCACTGAAGTTTGAGAACCACTGCATTAGGGGGTTATAAGCAGGGACGTAACACGAAGCTAAGTTTCTGGGTAACGTGCTGTAAATAAAGTAAAGCACTAGTTGTTTCACCAACAGATAACAGCAGTGCACCTTAATCTGTACAGTGTATATTAACTATTATAATGCTAATGGTTAACCCAGTGACAATGTCAAAACATCACAGATTTTATACCTGTAACTTACATAATACGGAACATCAATTATACTTCAATTTAAAAAATCAGATTCATATACAATGGTATTTATCTTTGCAGATTTTGAATTTCAAGGAATTTCTGGTCGATTTCAAGAAATACTAAGACCCAGGGGCTTCCCTGGTGGCGCAGTGGTTAAGAATCCACCTGCCAATGCAGGGGACACGGGTTTGAGCCCTGGTCCAGGAAGATCCCACGTGCCGCGGAGCAACTAAGCCCATGCGCCACAACTACTGAGCCTGCACTCTAGAGCCCATGAGCCGCAACTACTGAGCCCATGCGCCACAACTACTGAAGCCCGCGCGCCTAGAGCCCGTGCTCCGCAACAAGAGAAGTCACAGCAATGAGAAGCCCGCGCACCATAATGAAGAGTAGCCCCCGCTCGTCACAACTAGAGGAAGCCCGCACACAGCAACAAGGACCCAACACAGCCAAAAATAAATAAATAAATTTATTAAAAAACAACAACAAAAAAAGAAATACTAAGACCCAAAACACATTTTAAATTATCTGCCCCACCGTTAGGGCCTCAAATCACCAAGTGAGAAATCTAGAAAACCCACTCTTTTCCTCACCTCTCTCCCTAGCATAGCTCACGTTTCCTCCACCCTGTTCCTTAGTGTCAAAGTCACCCCTATCCTTCTTGAATAATTCAAAGCCATAAAACTGCCTCCAACCCTGTCCCTCCCACACATATACACCTCCAGCCGGAAGTAAACTTTCTCTTTGCTTCTCACACAACCACTCACACCATAGTTGTTTGGATCCCTGTCTCATTTGTCTTACTGATCTAAAAATTCCTTTGGGACAGAGGTTTTGGTCCTTACATGCTTCCTCCTCCCAGATTTTCTCCTCCCCCCGCAAAATACTACACATAGCAAATCAGTAATACGTGTTTGTTCAACTGAACCAATACTGTGGTTCGAAGACTCAAAGTTCCCCAGAAGATGGGAACGTGAACAGGAGACAGACTTGAAGAGAGTATGTTCACGTCATCAGGCGTAAGAAGCGTTTATATGCGAACACGTGGTATAACTTCAAAGTGAGCTTTCTCAGAGCCAGTGTCTCAAGAAAACAAAGCATTCTGCTAACTGTGGGATAACCTCAGAAATCTTTTCTCTCCTTTTCAACTATGCCTGAAGCCTGATTTAGATAGATTTCAAATTCCACCAAAGCTTTAGGCTACTCTGCTTTAAATGTCTGTCATAGACAAACAACAAAGTAAAAGAACTAAAAAAATATATTCAACTAGTTCATTCTCCATCTCACCATCTCAACCATTCTGTAAGCTTAACGTTGGTTAGTATGCTTTCTTCTAAACTGAGTACTGCTGTCTTGTAGGCATGTGTCTTGTTTTACATAAAGATACTGTTACAGACCTCATTCTATCTTCTGCTTTTATTCACTAAGCACCGAATTTTTTTTATAGTTTTTATTGGAGTATAGTTGATTTGCAACATTGTGTTAGTTTCTGCTGTACCGCAAAGAAAATCAATTATACATATACATATATCCACTTTTTTTTTTAATTTATTTATTTTATTTATTTATTTTTGGCTGTGCTGGGTCTTCGCTGCTGTGCATGGGCTTTCTCTAGTTGCGGCGAGTGGGGGCTACTCTTTGCTGCGGTGCGTGGGCTTCTCATTGCGGTGGCTTCTCATTGCGGAGCACGGGCTCTAGGCGCGCGGGCTCAGTAGTTGCAGCACGCGGCTCAGTAGCTGTGGCTCACGGGCTCTAGAGCACAGGCTCAGTAGTTGTGGTGCATGGGCTTAGCTGCTCCGCGGCATGTGGGATCTTCCCGGACCAGGGATCGAACCTGTGTCCCCTGCATTGGCAGGGGGATTCTCAACCACTGCGCCACCAGGGAAGCCCTATATCCAACTCTTTTTCAGATTCTTTTCCCATATAGGTCATTACAGAGCATTGAGTAGAGTTCCCTGTAAGCAGTGTATTTTTAAGATCCATCCATGATGCCATGAGTACAACCAACCCACTGCTTCTACTTCTTTCCTTTCTACCTCGCACTTTGCTATGGAAGTGGTCCTCCATTTTCAAAGATTTCACCTCTGTGAAATTCTCTGGGAAAGCTTAAAACCCAACTATGGACACAAATTTATATAGGCAAGAACTACCCTCGCCAAAGAAAATCAAAAATAAGAACATTCGTCACCCAAACAACATTTATTAAAACCGCACAGTGTATCACACACTGTGCTCCGTGTTAGAAACACAGAGACGAGAGGACCGGCCACACACTCAAGCAGCACACAGAGCAACACAGGGGCACAGCAAACACGTGACAACGGGAGAACTTCCTGGTGGAGGTTCAGATGACGTGCAGTGAGAACAGGGAAAAAAAACACTCCTTTCAAGGAGTACTACTGAACCGAAAACTGCAGGATGAGTAAGACAAGCAGGAAGAGGGCCATCCAGGCAGAAAAACATCACATGTAAAGGCGTGAGGAAACCTAGCATGCTGTCATCACTGCAATCCTGGAACTGCTGAAACAGGAAGACGTGAGGACAAAGAGAAGAGACAGGTCACTTTTCAACCCGTGAGCCGCAGCTGCGCCGTAGAAACCTACAACGTACAAAACTTGTTTTACACACACAGAAAATTATGGCAAAGTCAGATGGTGCAGAGCAGGTGGTGGATGGCAATGTACAAGAAGGTGCAACTTACCAGGAGCGAAAGGAAAACGGATCAGGCCCCACAAACAGTCCTAACGCAGGGTCCCTGGGAGCACATGGGAGGTGGTGAGCAGATCTTCCAGAACTGCCCCTCGATCCCGAAGGAAGGCCGGCTGAGCAGTGAGGAGGTAGCCGCTCTTCCATTCAGCACAAAGCAAACACACTATTTACTCCCCCTCCACGGTGGGTGCTAGGTTTGAAGTGCTGACTTGTTCTGTGTTTTGAGTCTTTCAATCACTTCCACTGCCCACTAGAGGCAAAATATTCTGGAAGTCTATCTTGACACAAAAAGGCCAAAATCCACTGGGCTAGACAATAAAGAAACTCTGTATCTAGCTAAGCAGCTTATATCATAGTCTGTAAGTAATACAAGTCTGTCTTCAAGAATTCTGGAGGGGAAAGAGACAGACTGCTGTCTCAGAAAGACCACCACGGGGTCTTCCCTGGTGGCGCAGTGGTTAAGAAGCCGCCTGCCAATGCAAGGGACACGGGTTCGAGCCCTGGTCCGGGAAGATCCCACATGCTGCGGAGCAACTAAGCCCGTGCGCGATAACTACTGAGCCTGCGCTCTAGAGCCCACGAGCCACAACTACTGAAGCCCGCGAGCCACAATTACTGAGCCCGCATGCCACAACTACTGCAACCCATGCGCCTAGAGCCCGTGCTACGCAACAAGAGAAGCCACCGCAAAGAGAAGCCCGCGCCCCGCAAGGATGAGTAGCCCCCACTCGCCACAACTAGAGAAAGCCCACGCGCAGCAACGAAGACCCAACGCAGCCAAAAATAAATCAATTAATTAATTAAAAAAAAAAAAGACAGACCACCACGAAGTAGTGTAAGAAAGACCACCACGAAGTAGTGTGTAGATGGAATGAAGGCATGAAGAACAGTAAGGGTAAGAAGATAAATAAGGAGAGGATCACCCCAGTCCAGGCAGGCGAGGGGTAATGCAGAAGAGGAGCACGAGGGGCTAGAGAGGAGGGGTCCGTGACAGTGATGAAACCATTATGGGAGAAAACAGAAGAACGGAAGGAAAGCAGGATAACGCCCAGGTCTCCCGACCACTGAAAGCAGCAAGCAAAACCTACCAGAGAAAGGATCCTATCTACCTTTAAAGTAAAAGTGTTATCCAAAATAGCCCCCCTTTCCAGGAGATCAATAAATTACCAAAAAACGACCTACACATCACAAACCAGCTATCAGTTAGCAACTAGATATTGTCGTGGTACAGAAAAACACTGGCACGAGGAGACCCTTTCTAGAATTCAAGTCACCTCTGACTTGAATTTCCTAGGTCGCTGGCTGCTTTGTATCTGCCAATAAAATGAAGATTATCACAGCGCTAAATAAAAAGAAAAAAGGAGGTCAAGGAACTTGTAGGTGAAAGTATCAGAAGCTTCCAAGGTGGCGTGGTCACATGGTCAAAGGCACAGTTGTTGTAAAACACTTGCAGGGTTATGGCTTTCTGTAAGAAACCTGATGTGCCCCGCTCCGTTTAAAGAACCACGGGGACAGAAGAAGGCTTTCTCTCAAGCTCTGCAGAGCTCTCTAATGATATAAAAAGTCTGGTTTCTCTTTCGTCCCACAGGAGGAGCTTGTGGACACGTCACCCTCCCCATCCCTGTCCTGGTCTTAATCCCAACCCCGGGCAGGTGTTACTGTTTCTTCTCTCACCCCTGAAGCTTCTGAACGCCTAGAGCAAGTCACACACTGCGTGGACTGAGTCCACAGCCACTTCACGCTAACAGCTGGGCCCTCGGTGTGATAACGCTTTTATCCATCTTAGGTGGTTTTCTGTAGTCTTCCTATGACGTGGGTTATCAGTCTCTCGCACCTTTCCCAGTTCTTTCGCTCTGGCACCGCCATCATCCATTCTCACACAGCAACAGAGGGATCTTTTCTAATCTCTCAGATTATGTCACTTTTACTGCTTAAAACTCTTCCAGTGGCTGCCACATCCCTTCCCCTGCACCTAAAATCTCTGCCCCAGCCAAGGAAAGCCTACACGCTGCACCTCTCCACCTCCACTCCTGCCACTCGCCCCCAGCCCGCTAATCTCCAGCCTCACCATCCCCATTGCTTCCTCCGGGCCTTTGCACCAGCCCCTGGGAATTCTGCCTACTTGATATGCCCCTCCCACAAATCTTCACAGGACCAGCCCCGTCTTGTCATTCAGGTCTCAGTCGAAATGTCACTTCCCTGACCATCCAATCTAAAGCAGCCATCCCAGTCACATGATGCTATTTAAATCCTACATAACTCTCATGTTTTGTTTTTTTTACTTTCCATATCCACCCCCCTCCAAGCCCCACACTAAACTTCTTGAAAGGTAAGCTCCCTGAAAACTCTCTTCTTCTTTCCTGTGTCCATGGCACTTAGAACAGTGGCTGGAATATAGTGGATGTTCACTAAATACCTGTTGAACAGATGTTGTCTCCAAAAGGCCATCCAAAAACAATCAGCAGGTTAATGAGGAAGAATGAAGAGCGATGATTTAATGTGATTTCGTTTGACATCAGTCCCTAGTTTATTTCCGATAAATTCATCTGATTAAACTGAATCACTATTCCTCACTATACAGACAACCCTGGGGCAGCAAGGGGAGATGCTGTCACTCTGCCCCCGGCCGGAGATCCCACCAGCAGTGGGCATTCCTTCAAGTCATTGCTGTACCTCTCAAGCCACTGGAAATGACTGCACAATGTCGATGGCAATCTCTCAGCAGACGCCACACTTTCCTTGCCCTCCACGGCTCCCAACACGCCTACTCTACTCTGCCCTTTCTTTCCTACCTCATCACCTTCACACCCTGTTTAAAGATACCGTCGAAAGAAAGATTATCCAACACCCCTCATACAAAAGGTAAACATTAAAAAAAAAAGAAGAGGAAAAAAAAGGGTAATCATTACACCCCTTCTCTTTCCCTGCTGATGTGGAAGAACTAAGATCTCTATGGAAGTAATAGACATAGAAAAAAATAATAGTCACTGAGATGTTTACTCTGCACAGGGTGAGGTCAGCTCCACATCAGTCGAAACTTGATAAGAAACATTTACCAATCTTCTCATCCAGTTTGGATTTAAATATGGGAGGATACCTCTGTTTTCCTTTTTCTACGTCAAAAATAATTATAGTTATGCTCTGAAAAGCAATATTTGAAGTTATCATTAGCCAAAAGAACATCATGACTACTGTCCTGCCCAGTATATAAAAACATTCTAGAGAGACTTCCCTGGTGGTCCAGTGGTTAGGACTCCGGGCTTCCACTGCAGGGGGCATGGATTCAATCCCTGGTGGGGAAACTAAGATCCCACATGCCATGCGGCTCAGCCAAAAAAAACAAAACAAAAATAAAACCATTCTAGAACATTTCTTCACAGGTAGACCTCGTTTTCATTTCATTTCTGCCAAGTGACCTGCAGTAAATTACCGAAACCCTTTGAGCTTGAAATTCCTTATCTGTTGTATAAGAAGGGGGTAGCCTCGCTTCACAGGGTCATAAGGAGATTACCTGGGATGAGCAGCCTAACCTCGAGGCAGGTGTTGGGCACATGAGGGGTTCCAGGAGAAGCTCCCTCTCCATCCTGGGTGGGAAATGAGAGCACAGGGCTTTCAACCATGCTGGTTTACAAAGAAATTGTTCATTCCACTGTGGAAGACCATTACACTGCCTTGACCATTTTTTATTTTTACCACTAGCAGTTTAAACTGGTATTCTACCATAGTTTACTCCTTATGGTTTTCCATTACTTTCCTAAACTTGCGCCTTAGGGATTTCTGGTAGAAATGTTTCAAATTTAAATAAATAGTACTAAGTTATAAATCTGTTTCTAGAAAAACCACTGAAATGTGCATTTCAAAAGGGAAAGTTCAGTATTTACTGGCCCCATGAACGTTTTCAATGAAAATCTGGTTCCATTAACCAAATAAATCATTTGTTTTTTGGATAAATTTTATGTAGAAAAGAGCTAAAAATGGCCACAGTGGCTGAGTCTGCGAAGCTACTTTTCTTGCACATGACCTAACTATGTTGAGAATTTGCATTTCTTCGATAAGATAGTTTTCTTTTGATAAGACGGTATGCAGAACGTTTTAAGAACCCTCCTTAACGCTCAGTGCTCCTAAAGGATCTCCTAATGACTAAGACTTCTTGGCTCTCCCCAACAAGATGAAAAATTTTACTGTCTCACCTACCACTCCAGAGTAAGTATACCTCTCACATGGTCTGTCGTCTATGTTTGCTTTTCTCAACGACATCTGATTAAGGAAAATGTTCTGTTCAGTACCTAGCACACCGTCAAAAAAAGAAGTATTTAAATAATGTTTGACTTGATTACATGGCATGAGCTGAAAAGAACACCCTGGATTCCTGAATTCTTATATCCCATTCTTCATATTCTTTGTGATACTTGTTAGTAGAGAAGGGTGGTGAGAGGTTTACAATACATGATGGCAAATCATACCAACATGTATTGGTACGCAGTTACCTTATTTGAGCTGGAGCGAGGCTGGACCTCACATGAGCTGCAAGAATGGCTCAGTGTTAAGTTAGCTTTAGAAAGACTTTTTAAGGAGTCTCACACACCATGGTAGATTACCAAGAGATAAAGGTCTACAGTATTCCTTAAAAGCTCCAGAAAAGAGAGGTTTTGTTTTCTTGTTTTTACTGTCTGCTGCTGGGGGGCAGGGGACGTGAAGAGGGAGAGAAAACAGTTCTTCCTAGAAGCAGTGTATGAATAAAGGACCCTCCGTGTCCCTCCCAGATAAAGAAGTTCTAAGTTAATTTTTTAAATATAAGCAGGTTTGTGCTACGTTTCTTTATAAAGTCTAAATCTGGTTTCTCTGAAACAGGTAAAAATACAGAAATTATTAAATGCTTTTCAGCTTTTAATTAGTGTAGCAGAAGTCACAAGGCAACAAATTTCACTACAGCACATGAAATGTGAGATACTTTGCACATTTTTTAAAATAGATGATTTGTTTAACAGCCTTTGAGAATGACAATCTATAGAGAACCTACCTTAAACTTTCTTCTGGAATAAAACCTAAACTAACTCACTACATTACTACTCAACAACAAAAAGAAATTCTTTCAGGACATGGTACAATCATAATAATACAATGTTCCAATGTTATAACTTGAAAGGTTCGTAATTTCAAAACACAATTTCAGTTTGGGAAAATACGTGCAAATAAAACCAGCAATTCTACATGAAAATAATACAAGTATTTCAGCAGAAGTTAAGCTCTTGGGCTGTACAGCTAACGAAGCTGCACCTAGTTGCCTTTAGAAATATATAAATCCGACTGACCAGGTATCAAACTTCTAAAGGAGCTACTACAATATCCCATTTTTTTGGTCCCAGACTCCCCAGACTAGAAGCTCAAATAATCAGATATTATTTCACAGCATCATGGGATAACTAGAAATAATTACGATACCTCTGAAGCACCAAAAGATAAGAAGCCATAAACCTAAAAATAAATCATGATTGGTTCAATTGAGCTCTTTAAAATAAGCTATTATTTTCTCGAAAATATTATCCGTATTAGGGCTACGTGATAAAATTTGTTTAAACAGAACACTAAATTAAATAATCGGAAAAACCATTCTCCAAGTCATTAGGGATAAACAGGCCATCACTATTTCATTTAAACTATTAACGTAAATGTGAAGCTGCAATATGGGATTCAAATGTAAAATTATCCTTTGTGCCACTTCGTCAAACTGCACTGTCAATACAGTCAGCGGCCACCAGGCACGTGTGACTATTTCGATGTAATTAAAATTAAATATATATTTTTTAAAAATTCAATTCCTTGGTCCCACTAGTCCCATTTCAAGCGCAGTGGCTGCAGGTGGCTGGTGGCTACCATACTGGACAGCACAGATGCAGTTCATTTCCATCACAGCTGGATATAAACGCCAAATATATGACATCAACCACAGAGACAGGCAAATTCAAGTCCTCTGGCCTTCCATGTGGCACTGCAGAATACTGTGTGTGGTTCTGTGTGTACATTTTGTTAATTTACGTTTCAGCAGCAAGTACAAACAAAAATTTTTATAAAACTATATCTAAAAAGAACAGTGAATGCTTATAGAGTTAGCTAAGCTCCTTCATAAAAACATTCTTCTCTGAATACAACACTTCACAAAATGAAAGTAATGAAAAAAAGATATCTGATATAATTTTAAATGGCTGAGAAATTTTGCTTTTAATGATGATTTCCCTTTATTTGATAAGTAAATACAATGTGAGAGTGGCTCACTAAAAAGCCATACTGTCAAACTGCAAATGACCCTTTCTTTAATGAAGAAAAAATAAGGTGTCAAGTATGAAAGAATAATCAGTTTCTCCTCACCAAGTTGTGGAAATATCACAGAACCAGACATACTAACTATGGCAGGTATCTGAAAATGAGTGTAATTATTACCCCCTTTTCTGCAGTACCCTATCATTTCCTCTATTGCGATCCTCAGCGCTTGTCTACTTATTTTTAGTTAGCCTGCTAAAATGCATCATCCCCTTCTGGTTTGGGGTCCAAGTATCACTTCATGTCCCACATGGAAGAAAATCACTTGATTCTCTAACATTTGGTGAGAAAACACATGAACACAATTTATTTGCACATTTTTAATATAATGCAGTCTAAATATCAACAGCAAATTATTTTTAACATGCCTTTAAAAGCAGATCAAAAAAATGTACTCTTAATGCCACAGAATTATACACTTAAAAACGGTTAAAATGGTCATTTTTATGTTACGTACATTTCACCCCAACAAGAAAGCATATCAAGGCAACTATCTACTTTCTGAGACTATCCATTTTTCCATATTAAGCATAATGCTCTTCCTGATAAATTAGAATTTTTCAAAGTAATAAATTCAAAACCTCACTTGGTGGAATAAAAATCCACATTAAAAGCTAAAGAGGAGAATATATTTAAGAAAACAATCTTATTTTCAAGTACCCCAAACATTACAGGATAAAGACACATATAACATGAGGTTACTAAATGAAAATTTGTTTCATATTTTTATGTGTCGCAAGTATAAGAATCTCCAGTTTAACCAATATTGCAAATTCAGGAGAAGTTCTTATCTAGCAACTATTCTAAGCGAGGCAATGAGACACTAACTGCTTCATAGACAGTAACTCTAATCCTCACAACCACCCTAAGAGCTACTATCATCCCCATTTTGCAGACGGTGAAACTGAGGAACAAATCAGTAAAAAAGAAAAAAGGCTACAGTCCCAAAGGTAGGAGCTGAGCAAATACTGCGCATGCCATCACACCACACAGAGTCTCATTAAGAGTCTACTGACATTAGGAAAGGCAATCAGAACAACCATGCTGCTAAATTTCAAATATAGTCTAAAGAGCTACATAAATTTTTATAGATTGTGATGATCTGGTATGTAGTTGGGAGAAAGAAAACTTTCATAAGCATTAAGAAAGCCCAAAGAATACCTTCCTTCTTCAAGGAAGAAATCATATTGCAACAACTCACACTTGTTGTCTTGCTCCTATTTTTAAGAAGAATTCACAGACAACTTGCAAAAGTTATTTTAAGGCAAAGAAATGTAAATCCAAGGAATAAAAAATTTTAACAGCAAAATCCCTCACCCTTATCCAATGTCCGTATTTTAATATTGGGAATTCACATCACAAACCTAACTTCATAAACAGGTATTAAACTAAAATAGGATGCATAATGCTATTAACACTTTCAAATTCCCTGAATCCTGGCAGGACAAACTATCCCAAACCATCTAAACTCAATTATCAAATCCAATAAATTAAGTGTGACCAGTACGTGAAAGTTTAGGATGCCCTCCTTCAACACAACCTATGGGGCCTGGGGACAGAATATTATATTCTGCGTCTGTGACTGCATATAAACAAAATTTGTCGCCACTCATTCCACAGATTGTATAAAAGTAAAAGAAAAGTTGTTTCTTTGTCTTAACAAATGAAGCCATAAGAAAACATCAGATGACTGCAAGATGATCCCGCTTCAGTGGGAGAGGTGTAAGTACAACTTCCTCGAGGAAACACACTAATGAAGTCTGCATAAGCCACTGCAACCCTCCAGGTTCTGCGACCGTTGAAGGAAAGGGGCATTTCAAATGTCTCAAACCTGCTGTTCACCTGTGTCCTGGTGGCCACGTCAAAAGCCTACAGAGCCTATAAAGAACTCACTAATCTTCTCAGAAGTCTCGCTAAACAAGTTGTGGGAAACTGCAGGAACCAGGCAAATGCGTTTACTGCGATCAAAAACTTTGAGGTTGCATTTATTAAAACCAGTTTCCAGAAAGAGATAGAGTGGCTTGGCTGCCATCACAGCTATCAAGATCGAAATTCAACTAAAAAGCAAGGGTTCTCTTTTCAGTAGGTATATTTCGCTCCAACTTAAAGCTGTTTGTTTAAAGACAAAGCAAATAACAAGATTCCCGGCTCCCTTGTTCTTGACCTTCAAGAACTGCAAAAAGTCAGGACCCAGCCAAAGAGAAAAAGAAAAGTTCGACTGGCTGCCTCACCGACTCTGGAGCAGTTGCTGGAACCCCTCCCCTCGGTGAGGGTCTCCCCACTCCCGCACGCAGGAGCTTGGGGCGGAGAGCCCGGAGGATGGAGCCGCAGCAGTTCTCCCGAGGTTTGCAACGCAAAGACCACCCGCGACGCGGACTCAGGCCCCCGGGCTCCTCTCGGGACCTGCACGAAGGCGCGCACCAGACCCCCGTCCGCGACCCCGCACACTTCCGGCCCCGGCCCCGGCCCCTACCCGCCAGCCCGCTTACCGGCATCATTTTGGACCCGAACCGCATCGAAGCGGGTGGCCAGACCGCGGCTCGGAGCCGAGCGGAGGCGCCCCCGGGGTCGCGCGGTGCGGGGGAGGGGAGCGCAGAGGGAGGCCGCCCGGGAGGCGGCGGACCTGTTGCAAAGCGACGGCGGGTGGCGGGGCGGCGTGCGGGTCCGCAGAGTTCTCCCCGCGGTCTGGGGCGCCACCGAGCCCCGGGCCCACCTCCGACCGGGCCCCCGGACGCGGCTTTGTCTCCTCAGCGCTCGCGACAGCCCGGACTCCCTTCTTTGCTCCGAAACCAACTAATCCCGGGGCCTGTCCCCCGCCGAGCCCGCGCCGGCTCCGCCCCCCGCACGGAGCCCCGCCCGCGGCGCGCGAGGCTGGCTGGGGGAGGGGAGGCCGCTGAGACGAGGCCGCGGGGGACGAAGCCGCGCGCGCCTGCGCGGGCCCGCGGCGGGAGGGAGGCGAGGCGGCTGGCTCGCGCCCGGGTCGGCGGGCGCCGGGTCACCGTTTCTTTATTTGCCTTCGGACGACGCGTCGCCGGGGGCGCGCGGCGGAGCGACCGGAGCGCGCGCCTGCAGGCGGGGCCGGGGACTGTAAGGCCGCCTCTGAAAGACGGAATAATGAAAGACTCCGGAGGAGCCCGGGGGCCGCGGCCGTCACCTCCCCGCAGTTTCGAACTGGGCCGGGAGGCTGAACCTTGGCCCGAGACTCGGCACCTGGACGGGTCCTCCCCGCGGCAGTGCCGCGGGGCTCGGCCGGAGCCAGGCGACCGGACCTCATGGGAGGACCCGGCCGCACGGCTGGATCGGCCGATGTCCCTGGAGGCCCGGCGACTGCCCCGTCCCAACAAGATGGAGATCGGCGGGGCCGTCTCAGCCCGCAGCGCATTCCGAGAGTTCCTGGTGAAGGAGTCCTCGGGCTGTCGCCTTTCGTCTCATTTGCCATCGTCCAAATTCTGATTTAGAACTCACGTGTGACTTTCTATAACTAAAAACAAACAAAAAAACCCAAACATTTAAAAATGACTAAAATGGTCAATTTTGTCTGTTTTACCACAATAAAAATAAGTAAATAAAACCAAAAAAGTTTGAAATGCGCAAAGCAGCTTTCTGAGGCGCTGCTTTTCTGTTGCTCAAGAATGTCCTGGATTTCCTCTCTGAAGGGTGCTTGTTACACCCTCAGGACAGTCTCGGATATGACCACACACTGCTCCCTTTGCAGGGAGCTAAGCGAAGGCCTAGGAGAATTGCAGAGGCTCATTTCGAAAGAGTAGCAGAGCTGGTTCAGGCACCCTCTTCCACCTTCCAGGGAGACAGATTCCAGGAACCCTAACTCCAGGAAGCCGTAGTTCTGGCAAAATTGTCCCTGTGAGCGAGCTTAAGTGGAGTGAAGCACCTGGATTTATCTAGCCTCAAGGATGGACAATTCTTTCGTTGTCCAATATATCCCTTACCAGAATCTCCATCAAAGTCCTATCCTACTCTCCCAGCTACATATCTGGAAATATTAAGTATTAAACTATGGCTAATTTGATTAGTATTAAAATTTCTCCAAAACTCTAGTTTAAAGTCTAGCTTTTTTAAGAGGATTGTCCTAAGTCAAGTAAAGGGAATTCATCCCTTTATTCAGTAAATATTTATCCAATACCTACTACATGCTGGGTATTCTTCTAAGTGCTGGGATACATTAATGAAGAAAACAAAAATTGGGTGGAAAAATCAGTAGCTGAGTATATTAATAATTAATACTTACTTAAATTACCAAATATAGTTATAAGAAAAAAAATTAAAGGGGCTAAGGGGATGAGGCATGCAGGTGCAATTTTAAATCAAGTGGTCAAGGGACTTCCCTGGTGGTCCAGTGGTTGAGACTTCCCCTTCCAGTGCAGGGGGTGTGGGTTCGATCCCTGGTCTGGGAGCTAAGATCCCCCATGCCTCAGGGCCAAAAAAAACCAAAACATAAAACAGAAGCAATATTGTGACAAATTCAGTAAAGATTTAAAAAATGGTCCACATCAAAAAAAAACTTTAAAAATAAATGAATAAATAAATCAAGTGGTCAAGGTAGACCTCACTGAAAAGATGATCTGTGAGCACAGACTTGAAGGAGTGAACTACAGCAGCGGTCCCCAACCTTTCTGGCACCAGGGACCAGTTTCCGGGAAGACAATTTTTCGGAGGGGGAGGGGTGGGGGGATATAGTTCAGGCGAGTGATGAATGCGAGTTATGGGGAGTGGCAGGTGAAGCTTCGCTAGCTCTCCCGCTACTCACCTCCTGCTGTGCGGCCCGGGTTCCTAACAGGCCGTGGACTGGTACCGGTCCACAGCCGGGCAGTTGGGGATCTCTGAACTACAGCCTTCATGAAGGCTTCCAGGCAGAGGGAACAGCCAGTGCGAAGGCCTTAAGATGGGAGCCTACTTGGCATATTCCAGGAACGTCAAGGAGGCCAGGATGGCTGGAGGAGACTAGATAAGGAGGAGAGAAGTAGCAGATGAGGTAGAGTGATATAAGGAGCCGGATAATGTACAGCCTTGAGGGCCATTGTAAGGACTTTGGCTTTTACTCTGCGTGAAATGGGGAGTCATGGAAAGATTTTGAACAGATGAGTACCATGATCTGACATATTTTAATGGAATCATTCTAGCTGCCGTGGAAAACAGACAGAAAGTTAGCAGAGAACCTGTAGGAAGAACTTGCAATAATCCAAGCAAAAGATGAAAGTGGCTTGGGCAGTAACAGTGGATGTGGTGAAAAGTGGTCAGATGTGGGATGTATTTTGAAGGCCGAACCCATAGAATTTCCTGATAGGATAGATATGGAATAGGAGAGTAAAAAGTCAAGGGTGAGTTCAAGGTTTTTGTCCTGCAGGATGGAAGCTGCTACCAACTGAGAGGGAGAAGACCCTGAGTGGCAAGTTGCAGGGAAGAGGCGATCATGTTAAATTTGAGAATCTTAATAAAAATAAGAGAAACCCTAATCCTGGAATTTAGCACATTTGTGGAAAGCAAGACTCCCTTTTGGCAACCGGCAGGGACTGTGTAACACAAAAAAACCTACCTCATATTCCGCTGGCTTTCATTATTTTCTGGCATACAAAGAAATCTCAGAAACAACTATAAGATACCATGATCCAGGTCATCCAGGAAAAGAATTCTGGATATCGGTCACTAAACCTCCCGTTCTCAACAATGAGAAAACATCTCTCTTTGCCATCCAAAAACTGGTCACACACAATAGTAAATTATATTTAGAGGGAGCATCGACAGCCCTGGCTTATTAATAATAACAGCAGTAGAAGAAAGGAGAGAATTATTGGAATAAGATGGCCAGGTCTATTTCTTTCCTGCCTGTTCTCACAAACAGTTTGTTTTACTGCCTGTTTCTTCTGAGGAGAGGAAGAAAAGGGGACAGCAGCTGGCGATTTGTCCCAAAACTCACTTCCAGCCAATTGAGAATTCCCTGCTGCCAAATAGCAGGCGTATTTCTGTTGAGGGTTTTGTTTTCTTTTCTTTTCTTTCTTTCCTTTTTTTTTTTCTTTTTTAGCGTTGAGCATGAAACCAGTGAACCCCTGTCTATGCTTTGGTTTCATTCCTTCAGATTCTGTGCCATCACATATAGCTCTCTGATGGGTTGTTTTCTCCCTTCCAAAGTTCCACCTATTTCTTCATTCCCGCTCTCACCTGCTTATTCTGCCGAGATCCTGTCCTCCTTTCTCCTGACTCTATAATTCTATATTCAACTCCGAGAAAGATAAATCAAATCACCACCAGCTGGGTGCGGATGAGCTGTGTTCTCTTTGGATCTCACCTCAGCCCCAGGCACAGTACAATTAATCACTTGTTTGGCTTGAGTTCAAATGTTTGAGTTCCCAACTTCCTCCCCATGTTACTTTCTTTCCCATTTCCCTCAGGTGTTCCAAACCTTGCATCCCTCCCCAGCTCAGAAGATGAACTCCCAGTTTCCTTACCCAATAAAACAGAGGCTATTGGAGCTTACATTATACTCCTGCAATATCCTTTCCTCCACTTCCAACCCATCATGCAGCCTTCTCCGCTTCCTTCCTCTCCTTCATTTCACCCTGTGTGCCTGAACGTTGCCAGGCACCATTCTAGACTCTAGAGACACAACAGCCTGCAAAACAAAGACTCTGCCTTCATGAAGCTTGGATTCTAGTCAGGGAGTTAGACAATAAATGAATGAGATTATAATAAATGCTTTGTGGGGCGGGGGAAACAACTAGGTAAACCAAAGAGAGTAGTGCCTGTTTTGGATAGGGTGGTCAGAGCAGTCCTCTGAGGGATGAAGCGAGGGAGGCGATGGGACTCTAGGCAGTGGGAAGAACAAGGGCAAAGAGCCTGAGGCAGGAGTGTGCCTGGCATCTTAAAGAAACAGCAGGGAATTCCCTGGCGGTCCAGTGGTTGGGACTCTGCGCTTTCACTGTGAGGGCCTGGGTTCAATCCCTGGTAGGGGAACTTAGATCCTGTGAGCCACAGGGTGCAGCCAAAAAAAAAGAAAAACCAGCAAACAGGACCAGTGTGCCTGGCGCTGAGTGAACAAGAAGAGTGGTCAGGGAGATGGAAGAAGATCGATCGCGTGGGACCATGTGTTCTACCAATTAGGCTCCCTCTTGAAATCTCAGATACTCCATTTTTCAGGTTTCTTCGCCTACAAGTTTATTTGGTTCTCTCCTACACTCCCTTCAAATTAGCAGTAACCAAAAGACAGAGATGGGGCAGAATTTTGAGTCTCAAGCCTCCTTGCCTCCATCCACACTTTTCTTTTTGCCTTGAATATCTTCCCCCACATCCTACTTCTGCTCATCTTTTAGGTGCCTTCCTAAATGTCATTCTTGGAAGTCATGTTTGATGTTTCTCAAACAGAATTAATCAATATCTCATCTATATTCCATAGCCATTTATATAAGTAATTTATTTATTATGGTACTTACCTTATGATATAGAAAAGAACACATTTGTCTCCCCAACTAGACTCAGTGGCAAAAGCTATTTGTTTATTCATTTATTTGTGTATCTTCAGCCCTAACTTTGTGCCTGGGCGTGGTAGGTACTCAATAAATGTAGAATTGATGGTACTTAATCAGTGTTTACCATGCTCTCTTTTCTCTTTGCTGGGTATAGTGAGGTTTTGTTCCTGATTCCTGCAATAGCCTCAGGCAGATCTTCCTGCCCTGTTTGCTCCAATCCATTCTCCACCCTAGGAGTTGGCAAACAACAGGCCAAATCTGCCCTCCACCAGTTTTTGTATTGCCTGTGAGCAAATACGGTTTTTACATTTTTTAATACTGGAGGGAGAGGGGAGGAATCAAAAGAAGAATATGTTGTGACACAAGAAAATTATATGAAATTCAAATTTCTGTGTCCTTAAGGAAAGTTTTATTGGAATACAGCCACACATATTTGTTTACATGTTGTCTGTGGCTGCTTTTACACTACGAGAGGGGAGTTGAGTAGTTGTGGCAGAGACTGTATGTCCAGCAAAGCCTGAAATATTTACTACCTGGCCCTTTAAAGAGGAAGTTTGCCACTCCTGCTCTAAGAGCAACAAGAATGATCTTTTTAGCAAAAGTGTAATCATGTCACTCCCATGCTTGAAGGTCTTTAATCAAAGTGGATGGGCATATGGATGGGGTAGAACTGAGGTCTGAAGGACATAGGGGCCAGGTGATAAATGTACATAGAAGTTAATCATACTTTTCTGTCTTCTTGTGTTTACTCTAAATTCTGGATAATAAAAAAAATTTTTTTAAAGAAAAAAGAAAACCCTTCCATTGCTTTCTATTGCTGTTAGGGTAAAGAATACTCCATACATGGCCTCCAAGCCTTTGCTTGGTCTTGCTCATAACTACTCTCCGAGACAGTTAGGGTGGGAAGGAGGAACAGTAATTACCTCCCCAAATTCATGAAAAAATGATTTGAAATTGCTAACTTTGCAGAATAAACTCAGTGCTTTGAAGACATCTGTCTGGCTACTGACTGTATGTTGATTTGGTTTAAATAATCCCCTGCTTATTGCAAGTCATGGAACCAGGGGCTCCTGGTTCCTCAGCTTCTGTTGTCAATTCTCTCTCCATACTTCACCTTCCCCTCCCTCATCCAGCCTGCCTTCCAGCCCCATCCCTCCTCTGAAATAGCTCTTGATGAAGTCACTGGTGACCTCTATTTCATTGATGCAATAAACATTTTCAGTCTTCATCTTTCTTGACCTTTCACCAGCACTTAGCTGTGACTCATTCTCTCCCTCTCAAAACACCCGTTTCCCTTGACTTTTAGGACAATGCTCTCATGGTTTTCCTCCTACCTCTTGCACTGCTTCTTCTCTGTGTCTTTTGAAGGCTCATTCCTCCTCACCAGCCTTTACATGTTGAAGGTCCTCAAGGCTCAATCCTAACGATTTCCTTTTTTCACTGACTACCTTCCTCCTAGACAGTCTTATCCCCAGTCTTAAACCTCATCTACACATGGTATGAATTTTTATATTTCCAAACCAGACTGCTTCTCTGGGCTCTAGAACTAAGCTGTCCAGTGAGAAAGTCACGTACCATATATAGCTATTGAGCATTTGAAATGTGGCTAGTGCAACTGAGAAACTAAAATTTTAATTTTAATTCATTTAAATATAAGTGGATGGTAGTGGTAGACAGTGTAGATACGGAATACTTACATCATCACAGAAAGTTCTACTGAAGGGTGCTGCATATTCATATCCAGTCATATCCAGCTGCCTGTTAGTCATTTCCTCTTGGCTGTCTCAAAGTATGGCAAACTCAACTTGTCTAAAACCAAACATGTAATCTTTCTCCCCAGTATGTTCTGTCTCTGTGAATGGCACAAGTGTTCATCCATTTTCTCAAGCCAAGAACCCAGGAATCATGCTTGACTTTATTTCTTCCTCATCTCCAACATCTATTCAATCATCAAGCTGTGTTCATTCTGTTTCTTAAACATGTCTTCAAAATCCCCATTTTCCATCACCGCCGCCAGTCTGCTGAAGCCACTATCGTCTCTCACTCGTCTGATTATAGACAACCCTACTGAAAGTCTCTCCTTAACATCGCCTCCAAGCCCTGAATGTCTGTCCCTGCCCATTCTCTACCTTTACCAGGTATAGTCCCCTCCCCCCCTGAGACTCAGCCACGCCATCCTTTTTCAGTCCCTTTCGCCCTCCAGGACATACTGCAGCATGGCTCTGAGAACCTCACCTTTATGCCATATGCCACCACTGAATATTTAGACGATTTGTGTTGCTAGTGTTATTCAATTCATGCCCGTCTCTCCCACAAGACTTTAAACTGTAGGGTATCGACTTCAGCTCATCCTTGTTTACCACTGATTTTTCAGTACCTAAAATGGGGCCCGGTACATAGTAGTAGAATGAATAACTGAATGAACAAAAGAGTGAATAATGAATGAGTTGTTCATTTGCCTGTAAAGCATGTGATTAAAGCCAGTGCATTAGTCAGCTCAGGCTGCCATAACGAAATATCATAGACTAGGTGGCTTAAACTACAGGAATTTATGTTTTTCATGGTTCTGGAGGCTGGGAAGTCCAAGACCAAGGTACCAGCCAGTTTGGTTCCCCGGCGAGGGCTCTCTTCCTGGCTTACAGGCTACTGTCTTAGCATGTATACCCACACGGCAGAGAGAGAAAGAGGAAGAAAGCGCTCTGGTGTCTCTTCCTATAAGGGCGAGAATCCCATCACGAGGGCCTTCAAGACCTCATCTAAACTTTATTATCTTTCAAAAGCCCCACCCTCAAATACCATCACACTTGGGGGGGTAGTGCTTTAACATAAATTTGGGGGGGGACACAATTCAGTCCACAACAGTCAGCATTTTGCACATTTTCCCAATCCTATGGCCATACGTTAAACTCATCACCCCAAAAAGCCATCTCATAAATGCCTATAAGAGGTTCTGATTGAATGAGGGTGAAAGGATGTATGGAACAAAAACCCGTTGCTGGAAAACAGACCTAATGTGCTTTCCCTTCTGCTGATTGGTCTATGATGTCATCATCCATAAAGGACTATATTGATAATTACTACACAGCATTTGAAAAGAAAGACAGTCTACCTGATGTTACTTCAGAAAGTTAAACTGAGGCTTCACTGTTAGCAAGCAAGAGAAGTCTAGCCTGAAATACTGAAAATGGACACTTTCAAGTGCCGAGGTGTCACAAAGGCCGTTGGCCATCAACAGAGCCTGCTGTGGCTTTGTTCTCCCCAATGCAAAGGGGTTTTTATTTCACTGTGAGGAATATACATGTATTTCCTCCTGGTCTCTGTTAAAATACACCATGTTAGATCAGAATGAACTGAGTTCTAGTCAGTTCAAAACCATTTAAAACCATTTTTAAACCGGGGCTTTATTCAAATATTTTTCAAGAGTGCCTGTGAAGGGGCTTCCCTGGTGGCGCAGTGGTTAGGAATCCTCCTGCCAGTGCAGGCGACACGGGTTCGATCCCTGGTCCGGGAGGATCCCACATGCCACAGAGCAACTAGGCCATGTGCCACGGCTGCTGAGCCTGCGCTCTAGAGCCTGCGAGCCACAACTACTGAGCCCGCGTGCCACAACTACTGAAGCCCACGTACCTAGGGCCCATGCTCCGCAGCAAGAGAAGCCACCACAATGAGAAGCCCGCGCACCACAACGAAGAGTAGCCCCCGCTCCCCACAACTAGAGGAACCCAACGCAGCCAAAAAAAAGAAAAAAATGAGAGTGCCTGTGAAAAACACTGTGGTTTCACATACATGGCCAAAGTTCCTTTGGGGAAAGGACCAATTCTTAAAGTTCTTGATATTCCTTTTAGGGGAGCACACAATGTTTCATCATCATCATCAATTAAGTATTACATAAATGCAATCATGTTGCTACTATATATTCCCCCCCCCGCCCCCCCACCCCGCCCATGCCCATAGCTAAAGATAAGCAATTAGAAAAGGAGAAACAAATCAGATTTTCGATACTGTCATTTAAAACCCATTTATGTGGAGTCCGCAACTCACTTCCAGTAACAATTATGTGTGACATTCAAGTTAGTTATTAACTGACAGTTGAGAACACTCATTTCTAACATTTCTAAAAGTCTTAGCTGAACTCAGTTTTTACTGCTCTAGTTAAGGCCCAGAGGAAGCTTAAGAAAGGTCCACAGAGAAGGTAAACTTAGAAGACTGTAAAACTGAAAAAGGAGAGTATAATCTTGTTGGAGAGAATTTTCACTTCAAATTAATGAGTCCCCAAGCTGTAACCACTGAAGTTTGTTTGTTTGTTTTTTCTTAAAGTAATTTGCTCTCTGAAAGTGTTTGTAATTGATTTGGGAGAAAAGTATAAATCTCATCTCAAATATACTTCACATTTACTGCATCTAATAGAATAAATATGCAATTGAAAAAAGCCAATTGATGAAGGTGTGCTTATGGGACTGACTATAGCAAGTTCTTCTAGTCTGTTTAAATATGCTTTTATTTACCCTTAAATTTCAATTTACACACAGCTTTTCTGTTTAATTCAATAAATACTACTGAATGTCTACTATGAACCAAGAACATTCTGGGGCATATCTATGTGAAATGAGGTACACATATAGAATTGAAGGCACTCTTTTTATTTATTTATTTATTTATTTTTGGCTGTGTTGGGTTTTCGTTGCTGTGCACGGGCTTCCTCTAGTTGTGGCGAGCGGGGGCTACTCTTCATGGCGGTGCATGGGCTTCTCATTGTGGTGGCTTCTCTTGTTGCGGAGAACGGGCTCTAGGCGCATGGGCTTCAGTAGTTGCAGCGGGCAGGCTCAGTAGTTGTGGCTCGCGGGCCCTAGAGCGCAGGCTCAGTAGCTGTGGCTCACGGGCTTAGTTGCTCCGCGGCATGTGGGATCTTCCCGGACCAGGGATCGAACCTGTGTCCCCTGCATTGGCAGTTGGATTCTTCACCACTGCGCCACCAGGGAAGTCTGAAGGCACTATTTTTAGATTTCCGCTATGTGTAGGGAATCTGTTGATTGCTACAGTAATTGTGAGGTTGGTGCTTCTGTTATTCTGTCTTACAAATGAGGGGCCTGAGGCACAGGGAGGTTAAGTGACTTGTCTGAAGCCTGTGGGTTCAGGCAGTGGGTGAGTGGCAGAAGCTAGGATTTGAGCCCAGGTAATTTTTTTTGGCCAGGCCCCACAGCTTGCAGGATTTCAGTTCCCCAACCAGGGATTGAACCCAGGGCCACAGCAGTGAAAGCCCAGAGTCCTAACCACTAGGTCACCAGGGAACTCCCCATATGCCACTTTCCTTTATGCTCTCCTTTCCTTCAACACTTCTACACCAAATGCCTGGAGGCACGGGACCAGCCAGTGAGGATATAAAGATAAGTAAGGTTCAGAGCACATGCAGCCTAGTAGAGGAAAACGTCCTTATGAGTGCATGCGTGAAATCACAAGTACAGGTGCTCTGGTTGAAGTCCGCATGGGGAACTGTTACCTAATCCCCTGACCCTCCCCAGGTTGGGACAATCTGGAAAGCCCTCATAGGGAGGAGGGCTCAGGAGCAGAGTCTAAAAGATGAGTTTACCAAAAAACCAAAAAAAAAGAAAAACAAAAAATAAAACAGGTGAGCTTACCTGAAGTGGGTGTATTTTCTTTTTTAAAAAAATATTTTATTTATTTATTTATTTATTTATTTTTTGGCTGCATCGGGTCTTAGTTGTGACATGCAGGATCTTTGGTTGCCGCGTGTGGGCTGCTCTCTAGTTATGGCACGCAGGCTCAGCAGTTGTGGCATGAGGGCCTAGCTGACCCGTGGCATGTGGGATCTTAGTTCCCCGAGCAGGGATCCAACCCGTGTCCCCTGCATTGGAAGGTGGATTCTTAACCACTGGACCACCAGGGAAGTCCCAAGTGGGTGTATTTTCTATTTCATTTATTTGAAGCCCTGGTTAACTGGAAGGAAATTTAATTTCATTTAAACTAAGTTTTGGGACTTCCCTGGTGGTCCAGTGGTTAAGACTCTGCACTCCTGCACTTCCCTGGTGGCACAGTGGTTAAGAATCCTCCTGCCAATGCAGGGGACACGGGTTCGATCCCTGGTCCGAGAAGATCCCACATGCCGCAGAGCAACTAAGCCCATGCGCCACAACTACTGAGCCTGCGCTCTAGAGCCCGTGTGCCACAACTACTGAGCCCACGTGCCACAACTACTGAAACCCGCACACCTAGAGCCCGTGCTCCACAACAAGAGAAGCCACCACAATGAGAAGCCCACACACTGCAACGAAGAGTAGCCCCTGCTTGACCTAACTTAAGAAAGCCTGCGTGCAGCAACGAAGATCCAAGGCAACCAAAAATAAATAAATAAATAAACAAATTAATTAATTAATTAATTAATTAAAGACTGCACTCCTAATGCAGAGGACACGGGTTCGACCCCTGGTCAGGGAACTGAGATCCCGCATGCTGCACGCCATGGCCAATAAATAAATAAAGTTTTATTGAGTGTCTACTATGTGCGTAGCAATATGAAATATACAAATAAGACTTGATCTGTGCCCTTGACAAGCTTCGAAACTGGGGAAGGAGGAAATGTAGGCAGAAATAATAATAACTAGGCCCACCATTTATAGCACCATGCCCACACCATGCTAAGCCCTTTACAAACCTTTTCTTGTATGATCTGCACTAACTGTATAAGGAGGTACTGAAATCTCCATTTTACAGATGGAGAAACTAAGGCTTAGAGATGCTAACTCATTAATTCATTCAATAAGTATTTACTAAGGGTGTATTATGTATGTGCAGGTACAAGTCTAAGCTCTAGGGATATAGCGGTGAAGAAGATGGATAAGGTCCTGCTCTGTTGTCTAGAAGTTTTTGTTCTAATAGAGGATGCAGATGATAAACAAGTAAATAGGACAAGTGCTGTGAAGAAGTTAAAATACGATGATGTAACAGTGACTGGAGTGGGGTAGGTACTTTAGAAATGGTGGTCAGGAAAGTTCTGTCTGAAGAGATGATATTTGAACTGAGATCTGGATGACAAGAAGAAACTATCCTCAGAAGATCTGGATGAAGAGGGTCCCAGGCAGAGGAAAGAGCACATGCAAAAACCCTGAGGGAGACGTGAGCCTGGCATGTTCAATGAGCAAAAGGAAAGCCAGAGTGACTAGAGCAGGGGGTCTTACCCCAAGTCAGACAGCCAATAAATAACACAGACGACAGTCAAATCTAGCTCTGCCTACGGCCAAAGCCCGCACTCTACAACTAAACTAATCACCTAAAGGGACAAATCGAATGTTCTACATATTGTCATCACTGACTGTGTTTTTAAGTTAACTTGAAAAAAATCCAAAGAAAATCCAAAATCCAAAGAAAAAGTAACATATCAAATCAAAAGTCAGAATAGAAGTCTTGCAAACAGAAAGGCTTCCCTAAGAGAGGAGCTAAGAAGACAAACAAAGCATTGTATTGCACAAGCTCTATCAAACCCAGTTTCATCTAACCCTGAGCTTAACTTTAGCCCATTATGCATCTGCAGTTCTTATCTTGGACTGAAATCCCCTGGGGGTGATGGGAGGCAGCTCTAATACTTCAGATTAGGAGCTCAGATAAGCTTAATGTCCAAAATTCTTCCTGCTTCTCACGGGTGCCAGCAGAGAACTACTCAGTCTGGAGGGCCCCTACTTCTGGAGGCTCCAACAGAAGAACTCTTGGCAGGCAGGAGCCATCATGGCGAGAGGTTCTGCAGGAGACCATGCTGGGTTGGCTGGTCAGGTGTGATTAAACCGGTGCGCATATGGGAGGGGGTGGTAGGTTCAGACAGGAGTTGTTATTGAGATAGTCATCATAAGGTAAGTGGCAGAGGGCCAAATTGTGGGCAGGGCAGGCTCAAGTTGCCAGGCAAACTGTCATAGACAAAGAGGGCAGAAAACCTTATCGAAATGAAACACCATATGTGAATCCAAGAGCAACGAGTTTTGCTAATACCTTGCTGGGTCAAATGAGCCCATTTTAAGGCAAGTTAGCCTGGATTTAACTGCACAGCCCTGTCCCAAAAAAATCTCAGTCTTAAAGGGCTGGGCCTCTCCTCTGTATCCAGGTACACAGAATGTCCTACTCCAGCAATCCCTTCACCTGTTGATAAATATTTGGGCTGTTTCCTGATCTGGCTATTATGAACAAACCTGCTGTGAACATTCATAAGTCTTTTTCTGATCATGTATTTTCATTTACCTTTGGCAAATAAATATCTAGCAATAGAACTGCTGGGTCATTTGGTTACTGTGTGTTTACCTTTATAAAAAATTGCCAAACTCTTTTCCAAAGTGGTTAGACCATTTTACACCCCTGCCAGCACCGTATGAGAGTTCCAGTTGATCTACGTATTTGAGAACACTTGGTATTGTCCGATGACTTATGGTAGGCATCTTCTCATGCTATTGGCCATTTGTATATTTTCTTTTGTGAAGTATCTGTCCAAGTCTTTAGCCCATCTTTAACTAGGTTGTTCGTCTTATGATTATTGAGTTGTAAGAATTTCTTGTATATTCTGGGAAATGTCCTTTGACAGACATGTGCATTGAGACTATTTTCTCCCATTATGTGGCTTGTCATTTCATTTTCTTAATGGTGTCTTTCAAAGAGGAGAAATTCTAATTTTGATGAAGTTCAGTTTATCATGTTTTTTTTTATGTTTTGTGCTTTCTGTGTCCTAAGACATCTTGCTTAACACAAGGTTTCAAAGATTTTTCTCCCATGTTTTCTTCTAGAAAATTTATAATTTTATCTTTTACACTTAGGTCCATGACCTATTTTGAGTTACTTTTTTTTTTTTTTAAAGTTTTCAAGGTTTATCCATATTGTAACATGTATTTTCTTTTTTTTTTTTTTTTAATTTCATTTATTTATTCATTTATGGAGGGGTTGGGTCCTCGTCTCCGTGCGAGGGCCCTCCCCAGCTGCGGCAAGCGGGGGCCACCCTTCATCGCGGTGCGCGGGCCTCTGACTATCGCGGCCTCTCTTGTCGCGCAGCACAGGCTCCAGACGCGCAGGCTCAGCAACTGCGGCTCACGGGCCCAGTTGCTCCGCGGCATGTGGGATCTTCCCAGACCAGGGCTCGAACCCGTGTCCCCTGCATTGGCAGGCAGACTCTCAACCACTGCGCCACCAGGGAAGCCCCAGTAAGTTTCATTTTTTAAAAAAAGAAAGGGGGGTATGGGACAATAATAAATAGAAGTGCTTTCCACAGGCTAAAGGAAAACCTCGACCAAGCATGTTGGTTCTTGGGTACCAAGAACTGCAGGGCAGCAACAGATTGATTTGTCAAGAAATCAAAGAGCCGCTGAGTCTCTGTTAATAAATGTTTCTCAGCCACGGGCAGGAGAAAATTAGTCTCTTTAACTAGAGACAATCTGGGTTCACCTGTCTAACTCTGCCCCTGAAATAAAGCCTACTTGGTGTTTAAGAGCTTCGGTCCTTGTAGAAAATATAGCAGAATGGCTAGAATCACAGACTCAGTGTCACACAGGACCATACTGGAAGCCACCTCTGCCACTAAATAGCTGTGTGGCATTGGACAAGTTATTTAAACCTCTGGAAACCTCTGTTTCCTCAGCTGTAAAATGAGGAAAATATTATTTCACTCTCTCAAGCTATTGTGAGAATCAAAGGAGGTAGTATACGTAAAAGATTTAGCCCAGAACCTGGTCCTGGTAAGCATTCAATAAGGGGGCTACATGTACTTTTACATAGTATCAAAGTCAGACCTTCCCCACCCTAGACCACTGGCTGTTGGTGTTCATTATACAGAGCAAACCCTCTGGGAAAATCTGAATGTCTCTGTCTGGGAGCCCTGTCGCTCCCGGCTCCCACGCCCGGTTGGTTCTGTGACCGTCTTCCTCAGGTCCTTCATGCCCCAAGCAAAGCGGCTCTCTAGTCTTACCTCAGTCTCTGATCCCAGCTGTTCCTTCACAGGTTTATGCTCCCTCAAAGCCCTACTTGACTCTTTCTAAGCCTCGGTTTTGTCTTTAAATGAGGATAATCGTGCCTGCTTTTCCTACCTCATGGGATTGCTGTGGGGATCAGATATTACTCTATAGGTGAAGTGAAACCTCACCGAGAAACATAAGACTTAGGTCAAAATGTCTGACTCAACTCTAGAACCAGCAGCTGGCGAGAAGTGAGAAAAAAAGGAAAAGGTGCTTTTCAGGAAAGAGCAAGTGACCTAGCAAAATTCAGTGAGGAGACTGGCCACCCGGAAGAGGAAAAGAGAACAGAATCTGGTCCCTAATGACCAAAATGGCTCAGGACTAAGATAAGATGTGCAAGATGTGGTCAGCTCTGTACTAGGACCCAAGCAGGTAACAAGAAGGTTGAAATGAGGTCATTTAGCTGCTCGCGCGCTGTGACTCAGAGCACACGTGCTTTCCACACAGAGGGGCTGTGGAGAGGGCAGCAGAGCCTCTGGGTGTAGGTGTTGTAGCTGCAAAGACAGATGCTTTCAGCAGCAGGAGCGGCACTACATACCAAGATAATTTGGGGACACGAGGGCACCCCACTGTGGTGGTTTGCAAGATGGCCCCAGGGAATAGCAGATTTATTATCATATCACAGTCTGAGCGTCTCCAGAGGTTGAAGAGCCTGGGGAAATACCTGCTACGGATGTGGAAACACTTTGTAAATGGTATGAAATCATACAAATAGTTTCCATCAGATTATAAGAAATGGAATTAACAATTAAGTGATAATAAAACATTTGCAAAAATAAACATTCCCTGGATTAAAAATGACATTTTTATCTAACTGAACTCTGTAAAGGAGTTAGATTTAAATTTGAGTATTATTACATCAATAGAATTTTTAAAAATAAAAAAATAGGGGCTTCCCTGGTGGTGCGGTGGTTAAGAATCCGCCTGCCAATGCAGGGGACACGGGTTCGAGCCCCGGTCCGGGAAGATCCTACATGCCGCAGAGCAACTAAGCCCGTGCACCATAACTGCTGAGCCTGCGCTCTAGAGCCCGCGAGCCATAACTACTGAAGCCCATGCGCTCTGGGGCCCACGTGCCGCATCTACTGAGCCCGTGTGCTGCAACTACTGAAGCCCATGCACCTAGAGCCCATGTTCCACAACAAGAGAAGCCACCGCAATGATAAGCCCGTGCACCACAACGAACAGTAGCCCCCGCTCACCACAACTAGAGAAAGCCTGCGCACAGCAACGAAGACCCAAGGCAGCCAAAAATACATAAATTAAAATAATAATAATAATAATAATTTTTAAAATACATAAATAAATTTTAACATTATTGGGGGTTTTTTTTTGGGTTTTTTTTTTTTTGTTTTTAAAGAGGTCTGAGTACTGAGCTCAGGGGCACCTTGTTGCTTTTTTTTTTTTTTTTTTTTTAGTAGAGGGAAGGATTTTTATTTTTATTTATTTATTTTTGGCTGTGTTGGGTCTTCGTTTCTGTGTAAGGGCTTTCTCTAGTTGCAGCAAGCGGGGGCCACTCTTCATCGCGGTGCGCGGGCCTCTCACTATCGCGGCCTCTCCTGTTGCGGGGCACAGGCTCCAGACGCGCAGGCTCAGTACTTGGCGGCTCACGGGCCTAGTTGCTCCGCGGCACGTGGGATCTTCCCAGACCAGGGCTCAAACCCGTGTTCCCTGCATTGGCAGGCAGATTCTCAACCACTGCGCCACCAGGGAAACCCCTAACATTTTTGTTTTGCAAGTCTGGATAAAGTTTTTACCATACACCAAAGTGAACAAGGTTCCTCACCTTTCCAAGTGAGCCGTCTTTTTTTTTTTTAATTTATTTATTTTTGGCTGCGTTGGGTCTTCGTTGCTACGCGCAGGCTTTCTCTAGTTGCAGCGAGCGGGGGTACTCTTCATTGTGATGCACGGGCTTCTCATTGTGGTGGCTTCTCCTGTTGCAGAGCCTGGCTTCTCCTGTTGCAGAGCCTGGCTTCTCCTAGGCACACGGGCTTCAGTAGTTGTGGCACACGGGCTTAGCTTCTCCACAGCATGTGGGATCTTCCTGGACCAGGGCTCAAACCCGTGTCCCCTACATTGGCAGGGGGATTCTTAACCACTGCGCCACCAGGGAAGTCCCAAGCCGTTTTCCTAATTATCATATGCACAAAATTTGTCACACATGCAACTTAGAGGTGAAACTATATACTCCTCTTCCAAGTGTGTGATGTTTAAAAAATAAAAAACCAGAAAGGTCTTTTTATGTGAATTGTTTTCAGAACAAAAAAAAAAAGTTTATATGCTCAACCAAACTATCACTTAAGAGTAAGTTATTGGATAATTGATGATATCATGAGATTATTACAGATTTAAGAGTGATAATGATACTATTGTGGCTATCTTTTTTTTTAAGTCCTTATCTTCTAGTTATACATGTTGAAATAGCTATAGATAGAATGATATGATATCTGGCTTTTGCTTAAAATAATAAAGGATGGCAGGAGTAGATGAGGGTATAATTGAAATGAGATTTGCCTGAAGTAGATAACTGTTAAAGGTAAGTGATGGGTGCATGGGAATTCACTATATTGTTCTCTATATATGTTTTTTTCTGTTTTTGTTTTTTTTTATTTATTTTTGGCTGCGTTGGGTCTTTGTTGCTGCACGTGGGCTTTCTCTAGTTGCAGCGAGCAGGGCTACTCTTCATTGCAGTGCGTGGGCTTCTCATTGCGGTGGCTTCTCTTGTTGCGGAGCATGGGTTCTAGGTACGCAGGCTTCAGTAGTTGTGACACACGGGCTCAATAGTTGTGGCTTGTGGGCTCTAAAGCGCAGACTCAGTAGTTGTGGCGCATGGGTTTAGTTGCTCTGCAGCATGTGGGATCTTCCCGGACCAGGGTTCGACGTTATTTGTATTTTATAACAAATTATTTGTATAACTTGTTAATAAGTTGTTATTTGTATAAGTTTAAATTTTTCCATAATAAAATGCTAAGAAAAGTCTTCAAATACTTAAAGGGTTGTCACTTTTAAGGACCCTTGTGATTTCACTGGGCCCACCCATATAATCCAGGATAATTTCCCTATTCTAAGGTCAGCCGATTAGCAACTTTAATTCCATCTGCAGCCTTAATTCCTTTTTGCCATGTAATATATTCACTGGTTCTGGGGGGCCATTATTCTGCCAACTATATTGAGATATGATTGACATGCTAAAAACTGCAATATTTACAGTGTACCGTTGATAAGTTTTAACATATATGCAAATCTCTGAAATTGTCACCACAATCAAGATAATAAACATATCCATCACCCTCAAAAGCTTCTTTGTGCCCCTTTATAATCTCTACCTCCTTCCTCTCCCTTTCCCCCTTCTTCCCCACGTGGCTACCAACCTGATTTCTGTCAGTATAGAATTAGCTTGCATTTTCTAGAATTTTATATAGATGGAATCATACAGTATGTACTTTTGGGGGGTTGTCTGGCTTCTTCCACTCTGAATAATTATGAGATTCATCTATGTTTTTATGTGTATCAATATTTTATCCCAATTTTTTTGTTGCGGTTTTGGTTAAGTAGTATTCCATTGTCTGGTTACACCACAATTTGTTTATCCATTAATCTGTTAATGGAAATCTGGGTTGTTCCCAGTTTGGGGCTATTACAAATAAAGCTGTTATAAACATTAGTATACAAGTCTCTGTATAGACACATGTTTTCATTTCTCTTGGGTAAATAACTGGGAGTGGAATGGCTTGGTCATATAATAGGTGTATGTTTAACTTTTTTTAAAAAGGGCCAAACTGTTTTCCAAAGTGCATGAGAGTCCCACCAGCAGTGTATGAGAGTTCTAATTCCTCCACATCCTCACCAACACTTGGTATGGTCACTCTTTTTCATGTTAGTCATCCTAATTGGACCGCTAATTAGATAGGGGTATCTTGTTGTGGTATTTGTTTGTATTTAAAATACAAATAACTAGTGACTATTGATGTTGAGGGTCTTTTCATGCCAACTATATATCTTCTTTAGTGAAGTGTCTGTTTAAATCTTTTATCCATTTTTAAAATTCAGTTGTTTGTATTATTGAGTTTTGAGAATTATTTATATATTCTGCATATAAGTAATTGCTAAAATCAATTGAACCTAGAAGGTCAAGCCTCTGAGCTAACTACTGACTTACAGGAAATACAGGGCATGGAAGAACAGGTTAGGTGACATCCAAGAAAAACAATCAGTGAAACCCACACTGTGGGAAACTCTATAGGTCAAAGGGTCCCATGTCCTTAAAACTACATTGCAAAGAAAAAAGTGTGGGAGAGAAAGAGAAAGAGAGAACCCATGATAAATGAGACAAGAGACATATTACTATCACAATATATGAATACTGATTTGAATATCAAACTACAGAGAGAGAGTTAAAAAAGGGAGAAATGGGAAATTTAAACACTGACTGGATATTTGATGACTCTAAGGAATTATTTTTTGTCTTCAGTTTAATAATAATGTGGAATTTGCTTCAAAATAATCAGTAGTCTGTGGAAGTGAGTGTAAGTAGGTGAAGATACACAGAGGAAATGATGTTGGCCATGCATTGAGAGTTGTTAAAGTTGTGATGAACACATGAAAGATCATAACACAAAAATACTCTCTGCCTTTGTTTGAAATTTTGTGTTATAAAAAATTAAAAAACAAAACAAAAAAGTAAATTCTTTTAAATGTACAATAACTTAGAAAGTTTACTGCCGAACTATTCTCACTGAAAAATTTCCAAAGGATGCAAAAGAATAAAGGAAGAGGGGCTTCCCTGGTGGCACAGTGGTTAAGAATCCGCCTGCCAATGCAGGGGACACGGGTTCGATCTCTGGTCTGGGAAGATCCCACATGCCGCGGAGCAACTAAGCCCATGCGCCACAACTACTGAGCCTGCACTCTAGAGCCCGCGAGCCACAACTACTGAGCCCATATGCCACAACTACTGAAGCCTGCATGCCTAGAGCCTCTGCTCCACAACAAGAGAAGCCACCGCAATGAGAAGCCCGCGCACCGCAACAAAGAGTAGCCCCCACTCGCCACAACTAGAGAAAGCCTGCGTGCAGCAACAAAGACCCAATGCAGCCATAAATTAATTAATTAATTGATTTAAAAAAAAAGACTAAAGGAAGAGAATATGAAAAATAAGAGTGAACAGAGAAACTGGTAATATATGGTAATACATCTAAATCTAAATCATTAATAGTAATAATAAAATAGCTTTTGCATGTTTAAAGACAAACAAAAACAAATACCAATATCAGGCTACGTATGGGAATAGAGTTTGCAAGAAAGACACTAAATTCTTGCCTCATGCAAGAAGAGGATATAAATACTGATTAACTTCAAACTTTATTAGAAAAAATACTAGGGATGCACGTTAAAAATTAAGGTAGTCACAAAAATATTACACCCAGAATTTTAATAAGTAGCATGAAGAAAATTTTATCAACTCAACAGAAGGCAGGAAAGAAGAAAGAAAGTAGTAAATACAAGCATGGAAAAAAGAAAACAAAATTGGATGGCAGTTTTAAGTCTACTTATATTGGTAATCATGATAAATGTAAATGGTAAAACACACCAAATAAGAGACAGACTCTTAGACTGGATTTTAAAATTCCAACTAAATGTTCTTTATAGGACATACAGCTTACTACCTATAAAAAGAAAATTAATACCTTAATAAAAACATTATAGAATTTAAGGAAATAGCAGTAAAAGGAACAAAGAGGGATATTTCATACTTAACCCACCAAGAAGACATAACTAAAAATGTCATGGAAAGCTCTTGTAAAAATTATATTCAAGAACTTCCTTTTCTATAGAACTTCATCTATTTCATGGCTCTGTACATTTTTTTTTTTTAACATTTTAAGGTTTTGTCCTTCATGGGTCTTTCTGTATTTAAATATAGTACAATACCAAAATATATTCTGGCACAAAAGTAATTCAGGGACTTTGAGGAACCAAGACTATGAAGGACAAATGGGAGGTAAGCAAGACCAATGGGTTCTTATTCTCTGTGGAGAGAGGAGAACAGATCACGGTAACTCCAGTGCAGACACAATGAATTCATTTCCACAACGCTCTGTGAGGTGCAGAGGAACGAGATAGCTCTCATTAGAAGGTATCAGAAGAGGCTTTCTGGAAGAGGTGGTATGGTGGGCAGAATTCTAAGAATGACTCCCAGTGACCCTCACCCTTATATAATATCATCCCCCTTGAGTATGGGCAGAACCTGTGAATATGTTGAGATATTATTCCCGTGATTATGTTACCTTATTTGGCAAAAGGGAGCTTATCCAGGTGGGCCCGGTCTAATCACATGAATCTTCTAGAAGAAGAAAACTTTAAAATGTGAGGGGAATTTGACTCAAGGGAGGTTCTCTGTTGCTGAGATGGAGGGGGCCACGTGGAAGGAGCCGAGAGCAACCTCTAGGAGCTCAGAGCAACCCCAGCCAACAGCCAGCAAGAAAAAAGACTTTCTTTCTACAGCTTAAGGAACAGAATTCAGCCAACAGTCTGGATGAGCTGGGAAGCAGAGTCTACCCCAGAGCCTCCAGATAAAAGCCCACCCCAGCTGACACCTTGGTTTCCAGCATGTGAGACCCTGAGCAGAGGACCCCGTTGAGCCTGCTCAGACATCAGACCTACAGAGCTGGGAGGTAATAAATGGCTGTTGGTTTAAACCACTGAGTTAATTTGTTACACAGCAATAGAAAACTAATACAGTGACATTTGAACTTTCCCTTGAGGGTGGACAGGATTTCAAAATCTAGAGAAGAGGAGGAAAAAGCTCTCCAGGCAGAGGGGAGAGCATGGCCAAAGGTAAGAGCTGGAAGTGTCGGGAAGCATTCAAGGAGCAGCCGATAACATTGTTGGCGCCAGGTTTCCTGAGAGGTTAAAGAGTTTGCAGTCAGCTTACAGGGATCTGGAATGCCATCCCAAGGAGTTTATCTTTTCTCCAGGATGTCAAGGAGAGATATTGAAGATTTTCAAGCAGAGGAGTACATGATAAGAGCTGTTCTTGAGGACGATTAAGCTGACATTGTATGTAGGGTGGATCGGTGACAAAGATACAGAGGTAGGAAGACTAATTAGGAAGTTATCACAATTGCCCAGAGAACCAGACACCATGGGGCCCACATCCCAACCCCTCAGCCCACCTGTGATTTCAGGTGACAGTCCCAAGCTTTCTCTAAGGCTCGGAGAGCCCTCCAGGCCCTGGGCTAGTGCAGCTCAGAAGTGCAGTGTTCCCCTCAACCAGTGGGAGACAGAAGCGTTGAATGTCTGTCTGTCTTCTGTCCTTTAGGTAGACTGTTTTGGGAGGTATTCTCTACCCTTCTTAAAAGGTCCCAGTGGAATCACATCTCCATTGCTCAAAGCAATCCAGACCCTCAGCAACGTGCCCTGATATTGGCTTTTCCTCCTTCTCTCTCTCTCCCCTCCCCCTCACTCCCACTCCCTGTACCCGGGGCCTTCTCTCAGGCTCTTCTTTGGGGAGAATCCACACCAATACATTCAGGCAAAGAGGGCCTAACCCAGGCTGGTAGTGTGGATGAGAAAGGGATAGAAACACTGCGTGGCAACTGGGCAGTAGACCTCACCTTTTGGACGTGAAGGGTACAAAGAGAGAAGAGCCCAAGAAGATACCAATGTTTCAAACCTGAGGGTCATTGGCAGGAAAAGTCAAGCATGGAGTGGAGATGTATAATTTGTGCAGCTCTTGGACCAACATTTGCATTAACATATATATACATACAAATTATAGAGCCATGTACCACAATTTATGTCATGTTTTATGTCCTGTATCCCATTGCCCTTTGTCTTAAAATGTCGTAGATGCCAATTGTTGTGTAAAGGGGTGGCAGTACACCACCACCACCACCATCTGGAGGAAAAAGCTCCAGATGGTACCAACAGCTCTTAAATTATTACACACCTCCATGAGCCCCACTGGTGTCTTTGCCTGTGGTGGTCACATCCTCTCCCTGGCCTTTGCCCACTATCACAGGCCCAGTGGAATTCTGCGTGCCTAATGTACCCAGCACTGAACTTTCACAGTCTGCTAGAATCAATGCAGAACTTACTTTCCTGGGTAGGAAGATGCAAGATTTTTGTCTTATCCTTACGTGCAAACAAATAACAAGAACAAAAAGTGTATTTTCTGAGCCTCCAGCAAAACTATAGTATTATAACTTAACCTCAATTATGTGGAAATAAAATCTAGTCCCCAAGATTCTAGTAGAACCAAAGATGAAACCTTAAGGTTTGCCAAATGTCTTTTCCTCCAGCTGACTAAAAGAACAAAATGACATTGTTAGGTACTTCCCTGGTGGTCCAGTCGTTAAGACTCTGCGCTCCTAATGCAGGGGACCCAGGTTCGATCCCTGGTGGGAGAACTAGATCCCACATGCATGCCGCAACTAAAAGATCACTCATGCTGCAACTAAGACCCGGCGCAGCCAAAATAAATAAATAATAAATAAATAAATAAATATTTTTAAAAAATAACATTGTTAGCTCTTCCAAATAATGAGGGCTCTCATTTTTTGAGTGCTTACAGTTTATTGAGAACCTTTACTATATTATTTTATTAAATTCTCACAACAACTTGGTGAAGTAGTTATTAGATCTCCATTTTACAGAGGAAAAAAACTCAACCACTCAAAAAGGTATGGTAATGTGAGTCAGGTAAGCGGAGCTGTAATTAAAACCCAGATCTGCTTGATTCCAAATCCCACTCTTTCTGCTATGTAATCCTGACCTACCTGTGGGCTTGGTAGCTGAAGAGTGATAGGCCACAAAGGAGAAGACAGGTCAGCACTATTTCCTTTGGGTCAATGACCCTTAATCTCCTCCTTGTGATTACATGGGGTTTTCCATGTTTATTTTCCAGAAAAACAGAAGTAAATGATTTGCTTAAATCCCTGGGGATCAATACTAATAAGTTAACTCTAAAACAAGTGTGCCCAGTGTGACATTACCTCCCATCTCCACCCGTGTATTACGTTTCCTGAGATGACTCATCCTCTCTGGTCCTCATCCATGTAGCAACCTGCCAGCAACCCTGAAGGCATTCATTCACTGACCTGCATCTTTCCACCCCCTGGGATTTCCACTTGAAAGACCTTCTGCCTCAGTGTTCACTGTAGGCTTACTCCTTGGTGCCTGTGAGGGGTTTGCAGTGCGATTGAAAAAGAGGATTCCCACCAAACGATTTTCTAAAGTTTTCATAGGGAAAATATTCACACATACACACAATCCTGCAACGTGGTGGAGTGCTAGAAGAGGTTTCAAAGGTTAGGACTTCTGACCCTGAGCAGGGCCAGAGCAATGTGAGCTGACAATTCACAATGGAAACAGTGGTCCAGAAAAATGTCCGGGACCATGCTTAGTAGCAAAGCCACCTATTCCTCCTGTGGATGAAGAAATGGGAAATCAGTGGAGGGGAATCCAAGGCGTGTTCTAGGAGTTGGAGTAGAAGCCAGAATGTTCCATCCAGTCTGGCTTACCCCCTCTTACTGGAGTTGCAGAAAGAAGAGTAGTCAAGGCTGCTGGGAAAGGGGGTCATGTTGATTTCCCAGCACAAATAACAGATTAGTCAACTTGGAAAAAATTCAGGGTAGCTGAAATCCTTCCCAAACTCCTGATTTAATAAACATTATAAGCTGAGACAGTAATCCACCCCTGAAATTCTGGAAAGCTTGACCTGCAGCATCTGCCAGGCTGACAGAAATAGCCCTTGGTAGCTTCAATCAGTGATACTAAAACCATCTAAAGAAGAAAGTGTCAGAGAGGAGGTGAGTTAGGGAGAAAGAATGGGTTCAGGGAGACAAAAGAAACCAATAGCATCTGTTTCTATCCAAGAGCCTGCACCTGGGGTCACTGGACAAACAGCCCTGTCACTGGAGAAGTATCCTCTGATGAAGAGAAGGGATTTTTCATCAGTCTTTACAGGAACATAGGCGAAGTCACCCAAGAGCCCTTCTACTACAAATGATGGCTCTGCTCCCACAGGCATGGCTTGGAGGCTCACGCATCCTGGTCACTGCAAAGGGAAACGCCTGTTGCAAATCATTCTGCTGGAATTCTAATGAACAAGTCAGTCTGCTGTCAGCTTAAGAGGCATGAGTCTATCACTGGGTAGACAAAGAAAATCCAGAGGCTGGACCTAAAAATCCAAGGACTGAGCTGAGCCCTGAACTCAGGGACCTCTCAGAGGTGCCATTTGTGTGACCTGCTGGATTCCCATCAGTGACAACCCCCCCCCACCGCCCCCCAAAAAAGCCTTTTACACATCAGAATGCTTAGAAGTCACACCTGTGTTACAATAGTGTCACGTTTCCCAGGCCTGATCCGTTCCTGAGACAGAGCTCTTTCCCTATCCTCCTACTCCTGGCAGGGGAATCTGGTTCCCCAGCCCAGATCCCTGCTCTGCTCATGTCGTCACTATCTTCGTCCTGCAAGACCGGAAGTCTGTCTTGTCTATACTTTGTCTGTAGCTATTAGTAACTGTTTGTTTTGTTTTGTTTTGTTTGTGTGTTTGTGTGTGTGTGTGTGTGTGTTGATGCACACAGGCTTTCTGTAGTTGTGGCGAGCAGGGGCTACTCTTCGTTGCGGTGCGCGGGCTTCTCACTGCGGTGGCTTCTCTTGTTGCGGAGCACGGGCTCTAGGCGCGCGGGCTTCAGTAGTTGTGGCTCTCGGGCTCTAGAGCGCAGGCTCGGTAGTTGTGGCGCACGGGCTTAGTTGCTCCACAGCATGTGGGATCTTCCTGGACCAGGGCTCGAACCCGTGTCCGCTTCATTGGCAGGCAGATTCTTAACCACTGCACCAGCAGGGAAGTCCCAGTAATTGTTTTTTAAATTCTCTTTTCTCCTCTGTTACTAGTGTATTAAATTTGGTATTCCTTATGGCAGTTGGATGTAAAATAAAAAATTAAAAGTACTTAAAGAAACACGGGGAAAGTTCTATATAATCTTAGTGGAAGAAGCTATCCTAAGTGTGACACAAAACCCAGATGCCATTTTTTAAAAAGATTGATGAATTAAATTACATTTTCAAAAAGAGATTCTATTGAACACAGAGAAAGGAATTTATTAAAAGAAATTACTAACACAATATACCATTAGTGGGACATATTGTAAGGACAAAAAGAACTAGAAAGAAATATTGAACTTTATAGGTTTATTTTTAGTAGTTGCATTGGTGATATAGCTCCAAAACTATCTTGTGTATATTGTAGGGTAATGGGTGAATTCATTAATGTTTCAGGGAACAAGGTTTTCTGTAGGAAAAGGGAGATACAATAGGGAATAAGATAAGGTGGGGAAAAAACTTGTGATGTCAGATTTGGATGGTAATATAAACTCATGATATACATAATATATATACATATAAATGTACATATGTATTTTAATTGCACATATTTAATTTCATAAATATTAAAATTCTGCAGGAAAATATGATGAACAAAGAAAAAAGACAAGCAAAACACCAAAGAAAATATTTATAACACATATCACAAAGAGCTCATTTCTTTAATATTCAAAGAACTCCTATATATCAATTTTTAAAACCCGATAAAACACAAAGGACAAGAATAGATATTTCTTATGTAGAATAGATAAATCCATAGACAGAACACAGACTAGTGGTTGCCAGGGATGGCTTGAGGGGAAGGGAAGTGAGGAATGACTACTTAATGGGTATGGGATTTCTGTCCGGGGTGATGAAAATGTTTTGGAACGTGAGAGAGGTGGGGTTGCAGAATACTGTAAATACACCAAATGCCACTGGATTTCTCACCTTAAAATGGTTAATTTTGTGTTATGTGAATTTCACATCAATAAATTATTTTTAAAACAAAAGAATAGATATTCCTCAGAAGAGAAAAAACAGGTGGCTTCTTAATTTATCAAAAAATACTTGACCTTACTTATAATGTTAAAATTGCAAATTAAAAATTCTCTGGGGGAAAAGTGGCAATAGCTATCAAATTTCAAATTCAGATACTCTGACCCAGCAATTCCTCTTCTAACATTTATCTTGCAGACACACTTGCAAGTGGATGCAAAACGTAAATACCAGGATATTCACTGCACTACTATTTGTAGCAACAGAAGTTTGGAAATCACATGAATGCCCATCCAAAGGAGATTGCTTAATAAATTATGATACAGCCATGCAATGAAATACTCTGCAGCTGTTAAAACAATGAGACAGGTCATACATCTTGATATGGAAAGATTTCCAAGATATATCATAAAATTTAAAAATAAGCAAGGTACTAAAATCGTATATATGTAGTTATTCTCAGTGTTTAAAAAACAAAAGCACATATATAAATATGTAAATACAAATACATACACATTGTTTATACATTGACTATATCTGGGAAATACAAAAAAAACAAGAACAGTGGTTGGTTCTGGCAGAGGAAATTGGGAGACTTGGTGAAGGGTGGACACCTCCTTTTCACTTATAATCTATTGATCATTTTGGATTTTATTAACCTACTTGAAAGCAATTAATTATTTAATTTCCAAACAGCGTCTTCGGGACCTCCCTGGTGGTCCAATGGTAAAGAATCCCCCTTCCAATGCAGGAGACACGGCTTCCATCTCTGGTTGGGGAACTAAGATCCCTCATGCTCCTGGGCAACTAAGCCCATGTGCCACAGCTATTGAGCTTGCACACCTCAATGAGAGACTCGGCAAACTACAGAGCCCGCGTGCCACAACTAGAGAGAGAAAACCCACACGCCACAACTAGAGAGAAGCCCGAGCCGCAATGAAAGATCCCACACGCCTCAACGGAGACCCTGCGTGCTGCAACTACGACCCAACGCAGCCAAAAAAAATAAAGAAAATAAATAAATAAATAAAAATTTTAAAAATTGATGATCATCTGATTTTTTAAAAAAAACTTTTTCACAAGAAAAATGCAACAAAAATTTTGATGAAAATTGAAAATCAGGAAAATAAGGTGAAAAACATACCTTAACAAAAAAATATTAAAAAAACAAAGTTGGTGCTCAGATTTCCCGTGACAAGTGGTCAGAGCTGGTGAGTCGTTTTCAGACAAGTAAATAGAAAACAGATAATCACTGCAGGGGAGGGCCAACATGTGTTACTAATGAAAGAAATAAAGATTCGGGCAAAGCAGAAAACATTATACTATCAAAGATGAAAACCAATAAACCTGGAACTTTTGAAATGGTTCTATCATTCGAATGGAGTCTGAACGCTTTTCCCCAAACATTGTTGATATGTATCAGCTGAAATACATTTAAGTTCTCATCCTACCTAATCTTTCAGAAGGAACAAGTTCACAGTCAATTGAATAGAGAAGGTGGCAAGTCATACATAAAGTGGGGAAGGTGACGGAGCATATTTCAACTTCTCAAAATACCAGCAACTTATTTTTTATTAGGAGTTAGAGGCTTTAGGAAAAGTGACAATTGAAAAAAAAATAATTTTTTCCTGTAAAGTCATGTGGGAATATAGAACAAGAATTTTTTTTTTTCTTTTTTTTGGGCACGCCACGCAGCATGCAGGATCTTAGTTCCTCCACCAGGGTTTGAACCTGCACCCCCTGCAGTGGAAGCACAGAGTCCTAACCACTGGACTGTCAGGGACGTCCCTATAGCAAGAATTGTAGGGCTTCCCTGGTGGCACAGTGGTTGAGAATTCGCCTGCCAATGCAGGGGACACAGGTTCAACCCCTGGTCCGTGAAGATCCCACATGCCATGGAGCAACTAAGCCCGTGTGCCACAACTACTGAGCCTGTGCTCTAGAGCCTGCGAGCCACAACTACTGAGCCCACGTGCCACAACTACTGAAGCCTGCACGCCTAGAGCTGGTGCTCCGCAACAAGAGAAGCCACTGCAATGAGAAGCACGCACACCGCAAGGAAGAGTAGCCCCCGCTCGCCGCAACTAGAGAAAGCCTGGATGCAGCAACAAAGACCCAATGCGGCCAAAAATAAAAAAATAAAATAAATAAATTTTAAAAAAAAAGAAAAGACATGTAAAATCATTCTTTATCTTTTACTTCTATTTTGGATCAAAAAGCCTCATGCTCCTACCCATGCTATTTATAATAATGAAAACATGTGAAATGCACTGAAACAATATTTAACTTTCTAAAATATACGTATGTAGACTATACTAATTCTAATATGTGAAATAACATTGAATTAAAAGCAGAACGACAAATAGTAGATAAAAACTTGTTATATAAAGCCTGTGTAGAGGCATTATCAAAGATTTAAAAAAATGAATTTGGAGGAGTGGAAACAGTTTATAGTGAAGTCTTCATTAGGCTTGGGTTGAATGGTTGCTTCAATTCTCAGAAAAGAGCACATCCATCTGGCAAGCATTAAGGCAGAACAAGGAGGAGCAGATGGACACAGTAATAGGTCAGTACCGGCAGAGGAAAGAATACCTCGATCAGGCTACTGATATCCCACCTTTGGCACCCAGGCAGTCCAACTGGCCAGCTAGACTTGGCCGGTGCACACCCAAGGGAATTCAAGGCCACCTGGCGGCTGTATCAGAAAATTACACCTCAATTGATTCCTGGAGTTCAGATGTAGCAAGACAAACTAAGTAGGACTTGGATTGACCACCATTTATTGGCCAGCTTTACATGCACACAAAAGCACCTTACTGGCTCCTGGTTTATCATCACTATTTCCTACAAATCTTACTACTTCCTCTCATCTTTGTCAGGGTTCTTAGTCACGCCTTCTGTCACCCTCAATCAATATAATATCTCTATCATCTTTCCTCTGGAAATACCACATACTATTGCACGTGAGCGATCAAGATTCAGTACTTAATGACAGGAAAACCACCCCTTCACCCCAGCACATTCTCCAATTCTCCTCCAGAAACACAGCAATATATTTTATTATTAAACAATAAACATACTAAAGTAGCACTTGATTCACAAAGATAAATACATATTATGTTTCACTGTTCTTTTTTTAAAGGGCTCAATCATGATAGAACATTATTCTCATCATTGTCAACTCTTGATTATCCTTTGGGATAGTCTGGGTAATAAAAAGAGCAGCATTTAATCTCAGGTCTATTTCTGTTACTGTTGTTATTAGTACTCTCCCCAGAGAGATCTATCTGCCTGAAAGGAAAGCCCCCTCCCACCAGGTGACAAGTTCTGCTATGACATTTGAAAGACTTTAAAAAGGTAAGGAAAGTCTCTCTGGAAAGGAACTTCTGGATGTTGACACTTGACTACCTTAGCTTTTGTTTGATTACTCTTTCTGATGACCTCTACTTCCTGATTACTCAGCTTTCCATTCTGCATCATGAAAGTACATGGGTCATAGCAGGAGCTCAATAAACGTCAGTCCCTTTGCTTCTCATCCAACTGATCCAGCACACTTGTGTAAAGACTGGAAGTATGAAGCAGGATGGCGAGTACCAGTCATACAGGATGTGAAGTAGGGGGAGGTGAGTGTGTGTGTGGTGGGGATGTCAGGCCCCTCCTTCCAATCTTCAGGTCCATCTATGGCTTTGATGAGTCCCAGGACCAGAGCTCACCCTCTCTACTCAAAAGTGGGGCGCCCATCAGCCCTGCAGTTCATCTTCTCCCAGCCTCAAATTGTTTCAAATCCTCTTTCCCTAAATCCATCTTGTTACAGCACTACAATTGTTTGCTTTTTCCAAACTAATTGAAAATTAGAAGATGTGGACAAAAAGAAACTTGAAAACAGAGACACAAAAAACTTCAGAAAATTTATGGCATTAGTCTGAGAAGTCCTCCACTTAGCTGGGTTCCAACACATTGGTTATTCATTGTTCCCTCAGTGTTTACTGTGCTTGTCAGTGATCAAAACACCAGAAATAGTTAACATCACCACTGGTGGGACAAAGTGACAGTCTGAGTTTCCCAGTGTAATGCACCTGGAAGGGTGCACCACCACTTCTGTGCTGTTCTTCTAAAAATGAAACTAACCATGGCAAAACATAAAACAAACGCGAATCGAGAGACATTCTACAAAACCACGGACCGATACTCTTTAAAAATGGCAGAGTCATGAAAGATAGCAAAGGCTGAGGGGTTTGTTGCAGATCAAAGGAGGCTAAAGAGTCATTTCAAGGACATTATTGAGACAAGTGGCAAAATTTGAATATGGACTTTATAGTATTAGGTAATAGTATTATATCAAGGTTAAACTTCCTGAATTTTATAAATAAACTATTGATATACAAGAGAATGTCCTTATTCTTAGTAGATACCTGCTAAAGTATTTTGAAGCAAAAGGGTACAAATAATTTAGTGAACAAAATAATGTGAACATACAGAGAGAGAACAGTGATAAAGCCAATGTGGCAAAATGTTAAAAATTGGGATAAAGAAAATGTGGGAGTTCTCTGTATTATTCTTGAACTCTTCTGTAAACTTGAATTTTTTTCTTTAAAAAGAAAGAGAAAGGAGGAAACACAAAAATAGAAGAACATTCAAGAATCAGGTCTTCCACTTCTATCTTTTGATAGGTTTTTCATGCAAGTAAGAGAAGAGAAGAGTTTACATGTAGCTCTTATAGCAAATGCATTTTTAAGTTGAGAATAATACTGGTCGACCATTGGGGGGTTAGATTATTTTTCTAGGTGGCCCTAGCTAGGTTACTCTCTAACCAGAAAGAAGGCATTGATTTGCTTCATAGATTCTCCTAATTAATCCTGAATTATTCTACACATTCAGTGCAAGGGAGGGTGTGCTGTTCAATGATTACAAATAATAATATTTGTTGAGTAGTAAGTGTTTATGTGTGAAGTGTATGAAACATTGAGTTAATCTTTTAACGGTATTGGGACATTTGGTTCTCAACAATTCTATGAGATGTGTACTATTATTATAGCCATCTTTACAAATGAAGAAACTGAGGCACAGAGACGGTAAATACATCTCACAAGGTCACAAAACTACTCCATGGAGGAGCCGGGAATTAATCAGGTCTATCTGACTCCAGCACTGATGCTTCTAACTGTTGGGCTACTACCAGACATCCAGTCACAAGGAGCCCTTGCTAAGCCAGCATCTTGTCAGGAGTGGCATTTATCTGCCGTGCATACTCTTGGCGGTAGGATTGGATACCATGGTAAGTCTGAGTATCTCCCTAACCATCACATGCCAGAGAAGGCTATGAAGACTTTAAGAGACAGAAGAAGGGCCTCATCCCCTGCCCTGACCCCAGTGGTTTTTTCCACCTTCCACTCTGTACACCAGCACTGGATGGGGGCTTTAACTCAGGGCTTGTAAAGACAGCCAAGACGATGAACCAACTCACACTGTGGAATGAAATCTACATGAAGTTGGCAGAGATGAACTCTGATGTTAACGTGCCCCGTCTTGGATTTCCCCCTTGCTTTTCGGGGTCTCTAGACCTCCTTCCATGCGTGCCTCCCCCATCCCTTTCCCTTGAGCCTCTTCTACAGGAGAGGAGGCACTGGCCCTCCCCTCACTTTGTTCCACACCAACTCAGAGTTCAGCTGAAGTCCCAGATGGGATGGTTCTTCCCTCACACACGCCGTACAAAACACCCACAGATCATCACAGGTTCTGTCTCCTTCCAGTCTGCATGTTTCTATAATTCCCTGGCAGTAACCACTGAGTTCCACCATTCTGTCCCCTGCCCTGTCCTCCTTGGGGCAACAGGAGGGGTATTTTTTTATTCCACTACTTTGGGCAGGAAAAGCAAATTATAGAAGGGAGTTCAAGCTGAAAACAGATTGTTCTGTCAAGCAGAAGCACGGATACCTGTGACACCCTCTGACTAATACCACTCAAAACCCACTCTGGATGCAGAAACCCACAAGCAAAGTGTAGGGACTGTGTAATGGAGTGGGAGGGGAGACCCAGCCCCTTCAGCCTCCCAGAGGGAGAGAAACTTACAATGACCTGGAAATAATAAGACTGTTGGAAGCTCATGAAATCAGCCTTATATCAATAGAAAGTTCACCATTCCTGATGACACGGTTCCATTTGTTCTCCAATTATGTATAACCCACAAGTGAGTCACCAAAATAGAACATTTAAACTTAACACCATCCCATTTGGTCATCTTTGTTTCCATACACTTGAGTCATGCTCTGTGCATGCTCAGGGCTGCACCTGTTTTGCATGTAGTCACATTTCTATCACTCTGAGCTCCAGGCTTTGGCACAGTAGCAGGATGGGCAGATGGGGAGGCCCCAGATCTAAACTGGATCTGCCAGCTGGAGTATGGCAGCATTTGGACAGCATCTGGTCTAAGAGAAGACAGTCTCCAGGAAGGGCGGAGCATTGACTTAGGTGGTATACAGGTCACAGCTAGTATCTGTGACTAACATGATATGTCATGTGCCCTGACAGGCAAGTGGAACCCTACCTGTAATAGTCAGAAATCCAGGGAGTTAACATCAGGTAATTGTCAGATGGTTGCACCAACCACTAGACTGTGTCTCTTGGGCAGATTCTAGTACTTGGTGGTAGGACAGTGCTGGTGGGAAGAAGGCAAAGTACCCCGATTTTGATGGAGAGGGTACCAGGCAGACATAAGCACATCAGAGACCACATTGAACCAGTCATCAGGCTCCTGCAGCCTGGAAGCAAGGGTGCATTGGGAGCAGTCCTTGAATGATGAGCTATAAGGTCAAATGCCCCTCTACAAGGTCATGATAGGTCCTAGAGCCTCATGCTCCAGGTCACACATGGCAAGGACTGTAAACCCAGGGAAGTGGCTTCAATCTGGGCTCTCCACTGTCAGGAAGAGATCCTTCGTTCATGTGGTCAGTATCTTCTGAGCACTCAGTATGTACCAAGCACTGGTTTACAATGGAGACTAGTCTCTGCCCTCAAGGAGTCTTGAGAAACAGGACTCATTTGACCATCGATGAGAAAGCACTGAAACAGAAATCTTTACAGTACCTCTGGTGCAACCCTTACAGACTGGAGGCCAGTCTCTACACAGGTCCTGCAGACTCTTTTTTTTAATGCTCTGCACAGCAAAATACATAATGCAATAAAGCGCACAAGGAAACAGCTTGATGACTTTAAAAACCCACCAGTACAGTGTTTTAAAAGGTTACACATCAAAATGTCAACCCTGAATACAGAGAAGAGGAAAGGTAAGTTTGGTGGGCAGAATAATAGCCCCCAAACATGTGCATCTCCTAATCACCAGAGCATGTGAATAAACACAGGACACTTACACAGCAAAAAGGACTTTGCATATGCGATTAAGTTAAGGACCTTGAGATGAGAAGATGATTCTGGACTATCTGGGTGGGCACAATCTAACCACATGGTCCTTAAGATCAGAGAAACTTTCTCAACCAAGTTCAAAGTCAGAGGGAGATGTGACAACAGAAGAATAGTTGGAGAAATGTAACATCATTGGCTATAAAGATTGAGGAAGGGGCCGTCTTTATATGAGCTTTATATCATGCTTTGTGAGCACAAGTCATCATGAGCCAAGAGTTCTAGCAGCTTTTAGAAGCTGGAAAAGGTGAGAAGCATTCTCCCCCTGGAGCCTCCAGGAAGCAACACAGTGCACTGACACCTTGACTTCAGTTCACTCAGCCTTTTGTCAGACTGCTGACCTATAGAACTGTAAGGTAATACATTTTATTGTTTTAAGCCATCACATCTGTGGTAATTTGTACAGATAGCAATAGGAATCTAATAAAGTGAGAGATGGTGCCACATTTATGAAGCTAAAAAGATTGAATACTTTCTATTTCCTTCCCTAATATTCACTAAATCTTCCTCTATCAAAACAGAAAATCAATAGGTAATGTCCAAAGTCAATAAATCAAAAAATAGCAGTTTAGCATACTCTTTATGCATGGAGATAAATACCAGAAGAAAAGCCTAAATGAAGTGAAAGTGGGTGACTCTGGGGAGTGAGATTAAAAGGCAGGGCAGGGTCTGCTGTTTTTAGTACCATTAGTGCTATTTTTAAAAATCTAAGGGGGGGACTTGCCTGGTGGCACAGTGGTTAAGGATCCGCCTGCCAATGCAGGGAACACAGGTTCAACCCCTGGTCCGGGAAGATCCCACATGCCACGGAGCAACTAAGCCCGTGCACCACAACTACTGAGCCTGAGCTCTAGAACCTGTGAGCCACAACTACTGAGCCTGAGTGCCACAACTACTGAAGCCCGCACGCCTAGAGCCCCTGCTCCGCAACAAGAGAAGCCACCGCAATGAGAAGCCCGTGCGCAACGAAGAGTAGCCCCCGCTCGCCGCAACTAGAGAAAAACCCGCACGCAGCAACAAAGACCCAACGCAGCCAAAAATAAATAAATTAAACAAATTAATTAAAAAAAAAAAGAATCCTTTACAAATCTAAGGGGAATTAAACTTTGATTTAAAAAATGCTAAAGCCATGTAATTAGGCAGCTGTTATCCTTGGTCCAAGCATCTTATCACCTAATGTCTAGAGTTGTTCTGGTGTATATGATAGCCACTAGCTCTATGTAGCTTTTACATTTTAAATTAAAATTAATTTAAAATTTAGTTCCGGGTGGGGGATATATTAGGAGTTCAGGATTAGCAGATACAAACCACTATATGTAAAATAGATACACAACAAGGTCCCACTTTATAGCACAGGGAACTATATTCAATATCCTGTAATAAACCATAATGAAAAATATATATATCGGAATCACTGTGCTGTACACCAGAAACTAACGCAACATTTTAAATCAACTATACTTCAATTTAAGAAAATAAAATAAAATAAAATTCAGTTCCTTAATCGCACTAGCCACATTTCATGTGCCGGACAGTGTGTATTGGACAGCATAGGTTTAGAACATTTCCATCATCACAGAAAATTCCATGGTCTGGATCCTTTCTGCACTCTGCCCTACACACCCTGCATTCATTTGGACTGGTGACCCCTGCCTAGAGGCAAGATAGGGCCAGAAGATGTGAAGTATGAGAGACAACAAGCCAGTTAAAGAAATTCTACCTGCCAGTCAGGATTAAGGGAAATGGGATTAGGAAAGGAACAGATAGGCTAAATTCCAGTTATCTAGGACTTTGTACTACACCACTTCAAAACCTATATGTCGTAAAATAAACTGTTTGTTTTGTTTTTTCTGGCCACGTGGCTTGTGGGATCTTAGTTCCCTGACCCGGGCCCCCAGCAGTGAGATCTCGGGGTCCTAACCACTGGACTGCCAGGGAATACCAAAATAACCATTTTTTATTGTACGCATAAACTCCGTGGGATAGAAACTCTGACCGGGCACATAGGGGAGGCTTGTCTCTACTCCAGAATGCCTGGGCCCAAAGATTCAATGAGTGGGGCTTGTATCACCTGGAATCGTCTCTACTCACGTTTGGCAAGAGATGCTGGCTGTCAGCTGGGACCTCCAGCTGGAAGCTTAGGCTGGAATATCTAAGCAAAATCTCCCTGTGTGGCTTGGGCTTCATCACCACATGATGGCTGGGTTCCAGGAGGGAGCAAGCAACCAAGAGACAGGAAGTGGAAACTGCCAGGTTCTTAAGGCCTGGGCCCAGAGATTGGCACCATTCTCTTCTACCATGTTTTATTGGTCAAGCAGTCACAGAGCCCAGATTCAAAGAGAGGGGACGTGGACCCCACCTCTCAATTAGAGGAGGGTCAAAGAATTTGGGAGGCCATGTTTTAACACTGCCAGAGCTCATAACTCCCCTCCCTTCCTTATCAAAGCCTACTTTTCAAGGAAAGAATATTTTTCTTTACAAAACAAGTCTTTATAAAACTTGCATCAAAAACCATTCTAAAAGTATAATGTGCCCTACTCTGTGTCAAACACTGTTCACCTACTTTTTTTTTTTTTTTTGTAGGCTACTCTTTTGAGTAATGATATAAAGGAGAAAATAGAGAAATGCAATGTGGAGAAAGCTGCTTTCTTAGATGGGAGAAAATCTGAACATGTTTATAGGCTCAGAGGGAAAAGGGTGTTGCAGATATAGAAAAATAATCCAGATCTTGGCAGGGAAGGTAGGGCTTGAATGAAGAGGACCAGGGAGGAAATCTACATCCAGCAGCAGGGGGCTACTACTCCTTTGTCCCTTCCCGAGATTTCCCTTTAATGAAGATGTACCTTTTTCCTTCTGAACATTTAAAACACTTTTGGTCAGAAAACTGTGTGTTTCTTAGTAGAAACACCCATGGGGAGTGGGGCATTTAATTTAAAGGTGCTGGGGCCCCCAGTGGTATTATTTCTACTACTATTCCTCCCATTTAAAAGAGGGTGAACATAGTTAGTGTTAAATATCGCTCCCCCAAGGGAATTTGCAAGAAGCAGAAGAACTCAGACAGCTGCAATGAGCTCTCTAAGAGATTCTGATTTGCAAGGAATTGCAACCTTTTTCCTTCACCCAAATGTTCCATGAAGTTTTGCTTCCATCTTCAAGAAAAAAACCCTTTACCGCTTTCCAACTCTTTCACCTACAGAGGCCTTGCAAATTCACAAACACAAACACGGTATTTATTAAACATCTAAATTACTTGTAGGACAATTATCAAATGATGGAAGATTGCATTATCATCTTCATCATTCTTGGTATTTTTATAAAGTCATTCTATTCCACAGTTCAAGAAAAATTATTATCAATAAAACATTTTTATTGAATAGTGTCAGTGGTTGAGCTTTGAGAGGTTTTTTTTAAAAATAAATTTATTTATTTTATTTATTTATTTTTGGCTGTGTTGGGTCTTCGTTGCTGCGTGCAAGCTTTCTTTTTAGTGGCAGCGAGCGGAGGCTACTCTTCATTGCGGTGCGCAGGCCTCCCATTGCGGTGGCTTCTCTTGTTGTGGAGCACAGGCTCTAGGTGCGTCGGCTTCAGTAGTTGTGGCACATGGGCTCAGTAGTTGTGGCTCGCGGGTTCTAGAGCGCAGGCTCAGTAGTTGTGGCGCACGGGCTTAGTTGCTCTGCGCTATGTGGGATCTTCCAGGACCAGGGCTCAAACCTGTGTCCCCTACGTTGGCAGGTGGATTCTCAACCACTGCGCCACCAGGGAAGCCCCTTGAGAGGTTTTTAAATGAACCAAAGTTCTGACTTTCTGATTTTAGAAATGTGTGGGCTTTATAGGGGTGACATCTTATTACCAAAGGAGAACGAAAACTAAAAACTGTGCAAAATCAAATGGACTGGCCTGTGAGCCATAGAATGGCTCATTCCTACTCCTCTCACAAGTGTACTTTCATCTATTGTATTAGAGCTGCCAACAGCTCACAAGTAATAAGCTCATCTTATCACAGCTACCTGACTTAACTCCGTCCAAATTTTACTATTTATGAAGCACCTATTATATAGTAGTGCTACAGAAAGAGCCCAGTCAAATATGATGAAGAAAGTAGATAGACATCAAAGTTACTAAGAGACTAGATCTTAATTATCCCCACCACAAAAAAAGAAATGATAATTGTGTGAGGTGATAGAGGTGTTAGCTAATGCTACAATGGTGATCATATTGCATTACAGAAGTGTGTCACATCAACATGTGGTACACCTTAAACTTACACAGTGTTACATGTCAGATATGTTTCTATTTTTAAAAGGTTAAAGAAAAAAAAAGAAATGGTAAATTTGTTCATAAGATAGAGCAAGAATTGGAACTAAAGGATCAAAGAGGGACTTCCCTCTTTTAATTAATTTAAAAAAAAGAATCAAAGAGGATATCTCTTCTAAATCCAGTGATATAAGAAAATAGAATAATCTTATTAGAACACTGGAGTCAAAGAGTTTATATAAACATTAATGGCCAACCCAAGACAGAACAGAATAAGGAAACCAAATTAAGGCAATGAATTCTGAGTCAAATTTTTTTAAAAGAGCAACTCTGAGAGCTACCATATGATCCAGCAATCCAATTCCTGTTCATATATCCAGAGAAAACCATAATTTGGAAAGATACATGCACCCCAATGGTCACTGCAGCACTATTTACAATAGCCAGGATATGGAAGCAACCTAAATGTCCATCAACAGAGGAGTGGATAAAGAAGATGTGGTACATATATACTATGGAATATTACTCAGCCATAAAAAAGAATGAAATAATGCCATGGATGGACCTAGAGATTGTCATACTGAGTGAAGTAAGTCAGAGAAAGACAAATATTATATGATATCGCTTACATGTGGAATCTAAAAAAATGGTACGAATGAACATATTTACAAAACAGAAATAGAATCACAGATGTAGAAAACAGACTTGTAACCAGGGCGGAAAGTGGGGGGAGGGATAAATTGGGAGATTGGGATTGACGTATACACACCGTTATACATAGATAACTAATAAGGACCTACTGTATAGCACAGGGAACTCTACTCAATTCTCTGTAATGACCTATATGGGAAAAGAATCTAAAAAAGAGTGGCTATATGTATATGTATAACTGATTCACTTTGCTGTATACCTAAAACTAACACAACATTGTAAATCAACTATACTCCAATAAAAATTTTTTGAAAAGTAGCTCTGTGGAGAGGCCATTGTGTAACTGCTGGGGAAACAAAGGAAGGGTTGACAGTGGAGGAGGAAGAGAGGGCGGATCCAGGTTTCCCACCTTCCCCAGTAAACTTGATCATCAGTGCCTGAGTTAGAGATGTTGTGCTGGGCTCCTGTTTTGTGTGATTTGAGGCCTTCCTTTTTCAAACCATCTAATCTAATGTATTAAGTAAATGATTCAAGAGACAAATTTATTGACATTCATGGTTCATGTATGAACTCACATCCACTAATATTCATGGGGTCTTATGTAAGAGGTTCTTCATTGTGAGCCATTTGGATTTAAATCTTTTCTTTTTTTATAATGGCAAGTTTGAATTTAGTCTAATTTAGTTTTTGCAAGAAGGATTATTGTAATATCATTTTGGCACTTTTACTAAGGAAAGAGAATCCTGAAGGATTTCAAAGTCAACCGTGGTTTTCAGTAAGCTCAGATACCAAGGAACCTAGAAAAGAGGCTTGGGAAAAATGAGATGTAAAGTGAGGTTTGGCATAGAATTTGAATGATGGCTAGCAAAGGCAGACCTCTCATTCTAACACAGAGCAATTGCTAGCCAATCTACCAGGACAAGAAGAGTGGTTTCCTTGGCTTTTTGTTTGTAAAAGTATTCTAGACATATCTTTGAATAGTGACTGGAAAGTCTGTCTGATATTATTATAACTATTATTATTACCTTTATGACAACAATAACAATCATGATTTTTTTACCTCCAATAATGTGCAATGCAGAATATAGACTAATACAAAAAGGAGAGAGACATTTCAGCAAATCTATTTCTTAAGTTTTTGACTCATAAATTATAAAATGATACTCATCAAGCAAAAGCCCACTGGTCAAGATATAAAAAGATAATGGGTGTATGATCCAGCAATCCCACTCCCAGGCATATACCCAGACAAAACTATAATTCAAAAAGATACATACACCTCTATGTTCATAGCAGCACCATTTACAATAGCCAAGACGTGGAAACAACCTAAATGCCCATGGACAGATGAATGGATAAAGAAGATGTGGTACATGTATACAATGGAATACTACTCAACCATCAAAAGAATTTGCAGGAACATGGATATACCTAGAGATTATCCTACTAAGCTAAGTAAGTCAGAAAGAGAAAGATACACCATATGATATCACTTATATGTGGAATCTAAAATATGATACAAATCAACATATCTATGAAACAAAAACAGACTCACAGATATAGAGATTTGTGGCTGCCAAAGGGGAGGGGCGTAGGGGAGGGAAGGAAAGGGAGTTTGGGATTAGCAGAGACAAACTACTATATATAGGATGAATAAACAACAAGGTCCTACTGTATAGCACAGGGAACTGTACTCAATATTCTGTGATAAACTATAATGAAAAAGAATATATATATGTATATGTATAACTGAGTTACTTTGCTGTACAGCAGAAATTAACACAACATTGTAAATCAACTATACTTCAATAAAATTATAAAATAAAATAAAATAAAAAGATAATGGGTGGCAAGTACTTCAGAAGCCTAAAAGGGAATCTAATCACCTTCTGTAAGAAACAGATTGCTAAAAGTAGAAAATGAGCATGTTCTCACTTCCCAGAAAGTCTCCTCATGCCATCTTTTGGGGAGGATATTGAAAGGAAGTAAAAGATAAAGAGCATGAGAAGGAAGTTACAACCTAAGCAAACCACTAAACTGTCCCAAATACAGGCCGTTGGTCTGTGAAAATTCCATTGCTATTTGATCATTTTTAAAGGCAATTTTCTTTTTTCTTTTTTTAATTAATTAATTAATTTTTGGCTGCGTTGGGTCTTTGTTGCTGCACGCAGGCTTTCTCTAGTTGCAGCAAGTGGGGGTTACACTTTGTTGCGGTGCATGGGCTTCTCATTGTAGTGGCTTCTCTTTGTTGTGGAGCACAGGCTCTAGGTGCACGGGCCTCAGTAGTTGCGGCACATGGGCTCAGTAGTTGTGGCACATGGGCTCAGTAGTTGTGGCTCGCGGGCTCTAGAGCACAGGCTCAGTAGTTGTGGCGCACGGGCTTAGTTGCTCATCGGCATGTGGGATCTTCCCCAATCCGGGGCTCAAACCTGTGTCCCCTGCACCGGCAGGCGGATTCTTAACCACTGCACCCAGGGAAATCCCCAGGGCAATTTTCTTCCTTTTTTTTTTTTTTTTACTTAATTTTTTTCAAAGTCAGTTATCAACCTTTATCATGAAAAATTCCCTGAAATATAAATTTATTCCAAGCAACAGCATACTCCAAGCCTCACTCATCATTGCCAGGTTTACATCTTAGATTCTGATCACAAGGAGCAAATGAAAGGCTGGAGGCTCTTCTTGAACTCATTTTCCATCTGCAAAAACCACTGTCTAGACAAATCTTTACCCAGAAAGAAAGCATCATCTTTGTTGCAAAAGCAAGATTGTCTAATAGTGTTACCAGAGCTTTCTGTACCTCAGTTTCCTCATCTGCACCTGTCATGCACAGTTTAACGAACCTAGGGCTGGTGTTTAAAGTGTACTACAAATATTAAGATGAGTTCCAAATGAAACTTTTGGTAGAGTTGAGTAATACAACTTGTAGCTTCCCCTTTAAGAATTAATTTCCCTATGGAATCACTTAAAACCAAAAGGGCTCTGCAGATTACCTCTGGGTTTAATCCTTTAAAGAAGCAAGAAACATCGGGATGAATTTAACTGAAACCCAACACTTAAGTACTTGCCTAAGTGCCTAAAATGGTTATAAGCCCTTCCCTGAGAGTTTTTAAGAAAAGAAATTCCTTTTCCTGAAATAGTTCAGGTTTCAAGTGAAGCTGCTACTCAGGAGAGTTAAATTAAATAACCTTTAAAAGTTTTTTCCAACCATTGGGTTTTTTTTGTAATTCTCTTATGCTTTCCCCCTCTCTCTCATTTCAAAGATAATCAGGAAGTCTCCTAGGATAAGGTTATCATATTCAAGTCTTGCCAAAAATGTAAGAAAAGAAACTCCTCTTTGATTGGATCAAGAGGAACAATTATACTTCCTAAAATGAGCTTAAGCTAAGAAAATGAAAAGGTTTATAAATAAGAAGTTCAGTACTTCTTTTCTGGTCTCCTTTCATCACTGTGTGATTTACTTTAATAGTAGCCTGTCATTTCAAACTAGATGACTCAGTGGCCTGGTCATGTGTTACAGGGCATTTCATCTGTGGTCACCCATCTTACCCATGAAGAAATTAATATTTAGTCTACTCTTTTTACTCACTGACTATTATTCTCTACCGTAACCTCCTGACCCTTGCCCAATCAGAAAGATTGGTGCTATTCTGCTTTTACTTACAGAGAAAGAACAAGGAGAAGATAAAATAGGACCTTGCTATTAGCGCGTGCTGGTTCATTTCTGATGGTCAGACAGGAAAAGCTGTTTTGAACTTTGCCCCATCAGTTCCTAAAACTGCAGCATAGGAATTTATAATTGTAACTGCCCTTTATCTTCCAAGAATGAAACTGTTTTCTCCAGTTGAAATTTAAGGGAATGAATTAATCGGTGTTTCTGGTAGGAGTGCTCTATAATTGCAAAGTATTGTGAGTATCACCATACAGTTTTTTCCTTAGATGGTCAATTAGGAGGAAGTATGACATTCTCAAAGCTAGTCTCTAATTTGGTCAGCAGACCCTACCAAGAATCTGATCCCCTCTCTGACCAGGTATAATCACAGTGATAAGTGACTTTCAAGCTTATGCCCATACCGTCCTAGATTTCTGATTTGCCCCGGAAGGAGGTTCCCATCACAGTGTTCTGAGTGCTGGCCTTTGGGCCTGACTTCCCAGTGTGCTTGGATTTGAGACTTTTTGCCTGTCCTTTAACTTGTGATTTGCCCCACCTCATGTTTAATTAGGGTTTTTATTCGGAGTGTAGAATCTTAAAGTTTACCCCTGTTGGATTTCATCTTGTTAGTATTGAAAGATTCCATAAGAAAATCTCAAGGCAAAAAGGGATCATAATGGACCTTCAAGGAAAGGAAATAGGAAAGAAGTCCAGAGAAGCAAAGAGTTAACTAGGAAGCCTAGTTGAGTGACTTCTAAATTAAGAGGGCAGACTGAACCCTCCATTTACTTTTGCTGCCTCCTAAAACCCCAATAAGTCAACAAAACAGGGATTTTTGGTTTAAGGCACAAACTCACAAAGATAAAGAGAACGGAGTGGCCATGGTACTAATAAAATTTTGGCATCTGAAAAGCTGATGGACGAGTGGTAACTAAATTAGCACCTCAGAGAATGCCAGTCCCTAAGCCAGCAGTGGGGAAAGACACAATCCCATGCGCTCCCCCAGAGTCCTAAAAACTTTAAGAACTGATGGCTTCAGGTTCTACTGAGAGTGAAGAGGAAGATGGGCTAAAACAGTTGATTAGATGAAGGTTGCTATTCAACCCCTGGAGCCCCTTCCCTACCCTCTTAGTAGGAGGTGTATTATCTGGAGTATAAGGCACCATCGAAGGTTGGCATACTGTTTTCAGAGGATTAAAGGGAATATTTTCAGCTCAGCATCATTCTTATAGACAAAATGTTAGTAGTTTCTTCTGTACAGAATCCGACCAGTCCAACAGGAAAGAGCCAAGAATTGAGACTTAAGTGCTCCTCAAACACATACCTCAGCCAGGTCATCATCATAGGTGAAGTCCACAAACAAGCCCCACCCACACCCTCAGAGTTTCCAAACAACCTGCAAGACTGCCTCTCTTAACTATAAGGAGACTTCTAAGGCTCACCATGCATCTGAGGAAAATCCCCAGTGTGAAAAACAGGTCACAACACACACACACACACACACACACACACACACACAAACTTGGAGGAAACAGAAACTGCAGAGATAAAACATCGCAAAACAATAATTAATAACCTCACAGGGCTTCCCTGGTGGCGCAGTGGTTGAGAATCTGCCTGCCAATGCAGGGGACACGGGTTTGAGCCCTGGTCTGGGAAGATCCCACATGCCGCGGAGCAACTGGGCCTGTGAGCCACAACTACTGAGCCTGCGCATCTGGAGCTTGTGCTCCACAACAAGAGAGGCCGCGACGGTGAGAGGCCCGCGCACCGCGATGAAGAGTGGCCCCCGCTAGCCGCAACTAGAGAAAGCCCTCGCACAGAAACGAAGACCCAACACAGCCAAAAACAAACAAATAAATAAATAAATTTATTTTTTTTTAAATGTCAAAAAAAAAGAATGTCTAATATATGAACAGTAAGATTTATATGAAGAATGAAGAAAGAACAGAAAAAAATGGAGGAGAGGAAATCTTCAAAGAAGACAGGCCATATATAATCAGGAATCAGAACGTCTGGAAGACAGAAGAAAATGCAGCATTGCTTTCAAAATTTTGAGGGAAAATGATTTTTCAAACCAAAATTCTATCTCATATATCAATTAAGTATAAACGTAAAACAGACATTTTTAGATATGAATAGTCTCAAAATTTTCCCTCCTACGTACAGTTTCTCAGGAAGCTCCTGAAGTATGTACGCCACCAAAAAAAGGAGTCAACAATGGGAGGGGAAGTTACAAGAAACAGAAGTTCCGAGTCAAGAGGAAGGCAAAGGGTTTCTCTAGAATGATGGTGCAGAGATATTCTGGGAAGACAGCTGTGCTGCAGGCACAGAGAGCAACCAAGTCAGACTGGAGCATGTTGGAAAGCTCAGGGAAAGATTTCTTCAAGAAGATGAAAATGATAGATGAGGTTGAAAGTGTTAAGAAGAGATTTAGACAATTGTGGAAAGTTTGTGGTTGATTTAATACAAGTATAAAGAAAACCAAGGAACAACAACAATTTTTTAAAAGACAATTATTAACCTCAGGGGAAATAAAAAGTTCTGCAAGAAAGGGTAATCATAGTATGCTCCCTGGCTCATCTGCGAATAGTATTTACATAGTTATAATAATGAAAACATGGAATCATCCTCTAACCAAGATGGGATGGTGTGATGGGAAATGTGTGTGTGTGTATATATATATATATATATATATATATATATATATATATATACATATATACATATATATATGTATATATGTATATATTGTAGTGGAGGGCAGTGGTGAAAGAGAATTAAATCTTTACCTTTCATGGAAGGAAGTCAACAGATAATGTCTAAAATGGGAATACCAAGAAATACCAATATAAACAATATCTCTAAATGACAATATTTAGAGATAGGAAGATAAATATTAAAAGAAGCAGCTTAGGACTTCCCTGGTGGCGCAGTGGTTAAGAATCTGCCTGCCAATACAGGGGACACGGGTTCGAGCCCTGGTGTGGGAAGATCCCACATGCCGTGGAGCAACTAAGCCCGTGCACCACAACTGCTGAGCCTGTGCTCTAGAGCCTGCAAGCCACAACTACTGAGCCCACGTGCCACAACTACTGAGCCCACGTGCTGCAACTACTGAAGCCCGCGTGCCTAGATCCCATGCTCCGCAACAAGAGAAGCCACAACAATGAGAAGCCTGCGCACCGCGGAAGAGTAACCCCCCGCTTGCTGCAAGTAGAGAAAGCCCGCACACAGCAACGAAGACCCAATGCAGCCAAAAAATAAATTAAATAAATAAGTAGATTAAATAAAAATAAAAGAAGATGGAAAGGTTAACAGTGTTCTCAGAACAACACTTGCCATTGACCCTCTCTGTAGGTGCTCACACTGTGTCCCCTCTATGTGCAGTGTCCTGGCTCATCAGACCTATCCCATGGAGCAGCTTGAGCCATAATCAAGTGGCCGGTGGCGAAACTGAGCAGAGCCTAGACACTTAACAAGCTAGGACTGAGGGCAGCCAAAAAACCCAGCCTTGAGACACCCTAGTTCCAAGAACATTTGGGAGAATTTTTGATCACGGGGTAAGGGAACATGAAACAGTCCCTGAAGAGAAAGAGGAAAAATAAAGAAAAAATAAGGGCCAAAACCAAGAGTCAGTGGCAAAACATAACAATTTCAATAACTGCCTAAGCCTAGAACCAACTCTTTCACTGGCTGACAATGCCACATCTCTTGACTTACCCCAAACTAGAATGATGGCTTGTTTTTGTGGCTTCCTTGTACCGTAATTAGTTTTCTTTTTATTTGTTTGCTTGTGTGTTGTTTAGAACCTGGCTTATTCAAAAAAAAAAAATTTAGGTAGCATGCTACTATAATATGTTCAGAGAGAAACTGAACAGTTTGTGTGGTTTTCTTTACTTCTCATAAAAAGGGATTTCTACTGACTGGGGAAAAAAATTATCCAAGTGGGAAAGGAGTACCATATCCTAGTATGTTAAAATAAGATTACAAAATTCTCTGCATCAACAGAATGACATCCAAAGTATGCATTTTGAAGCCAACGTTTTGCAGAGGAAAGAATACTATGCACTGTGTAAATACTTAGAGGAAGTTAGAATTTTTTTAAGCTACAGAGATGAAGGTGGTACTGTTGGAGATACCTCTGTGGTATGATGATGGGCCAAGCTTTGTGACAGAAACCATTCATTGCAAGAATTTAAAATGCAGTCATAAAATAACCCACAAATACTGAATGCCTAACCAGCAGTCAGCTCTCGATAATGCTAAGAACACATTATTTTTCACTGGAAAAGAAAAGGTGGTTATTTGTCTAGCCTGTTAAATATATTGATGGCTTTTTTAGCAAAAGTTTATTACTGTGAATCTCGTTCACTTGAAAAGCTTATTTCTGACATTTCTCACCTCAACTCTTTGGGGAGATCATTATACTGATGGATTCTTAAGTTTGTGTTATAGGAAATGAAAGCCTAGGAAGATTAAGCCATTTTTCCTTGGTCACTGCTATAGGAATTGGCTGGAGACATGTCCTTTGATGGCAGCAGCTCTTTGCTGCCACCTCAAATTTTGACCTTCAATGACATTTCAGAAGGCCTGGGAAGTGTTTCAATGTAAACGGGAAGAAAAATACCTTAAGTTTTGGCATTCCCAAGCCTAGAGCAAGTCTTTCTGGATCCTCACAGAAATCTCAATTTTCAATACTTTGCTTTTGCTCAAAATAATGCTGCATACATTTCCAATAACCATGAGTATGAGTAAAGTTTGATAAATAACGAGCAGTCCCCCACCAACTTGTACAGGTGGAAATGGGCCTGAAGGTCACTCACCATTCTCAAATATTTATAGAACAACAGCTGTGTATGTAGCGCTATCAAATGCCAGCATCACCAAGTCCCAGCTAGAAAGGTTCCTTCAGGCCAGTGGGGAAATAAGACAATTACATATGCAAAATGAAATAATAGTATAGGGCCATGAATCATTAAATGATAAATGAATGGATGGGCAGGAAGTAGCTAGTAATTTCTGAGAAAGGAGGTACCCTTGAGAATGGGCAGGTATCGTCACCCAGTGGAACCCGGCCACCTGTGTTCAAATCCACACCACCATCTGCCACCCCTACAACCTGAAGCAAATTGTTTTACCTCTCTTTGCTTCAGTTTCCTGATCTGTAATGAGCCAAGATAGGGGTGGGGGATATGTAGAAGGAAAAACTGATACTTTGCCTTGTTTTCTACATGATTATGTTTTTTACAGTCCATAGTCAGATGAACAAAAACCACTTTGACTCCGAGATAAACCAAAAATGTGTGATTCTGTCCCCCCAAATAAAGAAATCTTGACTATTTCCCATAAACTCCCTTAAAAAAGCAATTCTATCTCCTATTTCATGCAATGTTGTTAACTGAAAATACATCATGACTTTTTTTTTTGAATTTTATTTTGTTTATTTTTTATACAGACGTCATGACTTTTGAGAATATGATAATCACTCGAGAAAGTTGTTTTTTAGTGTGAACAGATATGTAACCTTGGCAACTTGGTAGGTTTTATCTCTTTAAATCCCTGGGTTTGGGTTTGCTGTGCCAGACCTTCTGAAGTTTGACTCTCCCGCATTCTTTGCAAGTAAACTTTTTCTTTCCGTTTTGAAATGCTCCTGTCTCTGAGCCTTCCTTTGACAGTAAGAATAGTACCCACCTCTTAAAGCTATTATAAGGATAGAATTAATATTTATAAAGCACTTAGCACGGTGCTAGGTTTTTGTTCAATGATAAAGTGGTAGTAGTATGAGAAGGCTTCCCAGAGAGGAGCAGACTTTATCTGGTCCAGAAAAATGAGGAAGATTTAGATGGAATAGGGAAAGGCATGAGGGCAAAAATGTCACAGCCTGACTGAGGAACCCTGAATAACCTCGTGGGAATGCAACAAAGGATTCGCTCTGAGTGTGGCAAGAGAGACAACACTGCTGGGAGTATCAGTTGTGAATTACACATTGAAGGGCACGGTCTTATTGGTGACGATAATAGAGTTAGTGATATTGTTTGTGGTCAGTGACATGACCACACTCTGCTGTAAGAAGTCCTTTTGTCCAATAATGCCTTTGGAAGCCAGAGCCCCTGTTAGTCCTGAATCGCTGTTTGAAGTTTAACTTGACTTTGCAAGCTGCCTGCTGCCTTTGCTGAAAATGAAGCAGACCATTGCTTCTTACCCACTCCCTCCAACCCCGACAATGCCAAAGTCTGCTGTTTCCTGGAAACCTGCTCAGAAGTCAGAATCGAAGCTATTTTGTAAACCAATTAGAGAAGCCACAATTAGCTCCTTTATTATGTCCTAATAGCATTTTTTTCTGCCCATCTTATTTGAGGTCAAACCACTTTGGCTCATCATATAATTTCTGCTAGCGTGTTGTAAGCTGTGCAACATTCATTTCAGTACTGGTTCTAGAACTCCTCTGCCACTGATCACGACACTACTCAAGAAGCTGAATTCATGTATGGACCAGTCTAGAGAACATGACTAATACTCTGTGAACTAGGAGTCTGAAGCTTAATTCCCTTTTGCTTCTACATTTTGTTTTCTAACCTCTGAAATTCTACGCTTCCTTCTTTTTTTTTTTTTTTTTAAATTATTTATTTATTTATTTATTTTTGGCTGTGTTGGGTCTTTGTTTCTGTGCGACGGCTTTCTCTAATTGCGGCAAGCGGGGGCCACCCTTCATCGCGGTGCGTGGGCCTCTCACTATCGCGGCCGCTCTTGTTGCGGAGCACGGGCTCCAGACGCGCAGGCTCAGCAGTTGTGGCTCACGGGCCCAGTTGCTACGCGGCACGTGGGATCTTCCCGGACCAGGGCTCGAACCCGTGTCCCCTGCATTGGCAGGCGGATTCTCAACCACTGCGCCACCAGGGAAGCCCTCTACGCTTCCTTCTTAATTTGATTTTCTAATTTTTTAAAAATCACTGCATCATGTACTGGAAACAAAGAGCTTTTCCAATTTCCTGCCAGTTAAAATCTTTGCCTTTCAAAATCTTTGACCCTACCTGAATCTTCTCATCCTAGGAGTTTTTCTGTCTTGGCTAAGGAGCTCATAAGCTTTGTGAATGTACTTTAATGAATGTAACTATTTATCTATAGCAGTTTTGATTTACTTATTGGCTAGATTAAATCATTTAGTCAGCATGGTATTGGGAAAAGAGCATTGAGTTCTTGTCCTGACTTTGACACTGTCTCATCACATGCCCTCAAACAAGACACCTACGCACACTAAGCCTGACTTTTCTCATCTGTAAAACAAGAGGGTTGAACTAGACTAGACAATACCTAACGTCCTTTCCAGCATTAAAATTTCATAATCCATGATCTCATGTGCATCTAATCGATCAAGATGTTCTAAGACAGGTCACCTCACTCCGTGGGTCTACACTGACTGCGATCAAAAACTTCTGACAAGGCTGCCAATGTTCTCTGCCTCCTGGGGTTCACACCCTAATGCTATCCTCTTCCCTCCAGTGTGAGCTGAACCTCGCGACTCCTTCCATCCAACAGAATACAGCAAAAGCGACTCCTTCCAACCAACAGAATACAGCAAAAGTGATGGGATGTCATTTCGTGATTAGGTGCAATACTGCAATGCAATCTGACACTAACCGCCGGGAGTGACTCCAGAGTCCACAGATTTAAGGGCACAGACCCCAACAAAATTGCCCGCACTTTAGATGCCAGACACAAGTTTGGGCATCCTCAAGCCACTGACCCTTCTGAGCATCTGGCTCCAGATCTAGGGATTCTCACTACCCTCTAGGGTTCAACAATTCATTCGAACAACTCACAGCACTCAGGAAAGTGCTATACTTAGAATTACAGTTTTATCGTAAAGGATACAAATTAGGACCAGGCAAATGAAGGCACACAGAGAGAAGTTGCGGAGGGCCTCAGATGCAGAGTTTTCATGTCCTCTCCCTGTAAAATTAGGACACAGCAACCTGTTAGCATGTCAGTGCGTTCACAAGCCAGGAAGCTCACTAAGCTTCAGTTTCCAAAGTTTTTATTGAAGTTTCATTACTTGTGCTGGGTTGATTTAATCATTGGTTGAGCTCAGTCTCCAACCCCTTTCTCTCCCTGGAGGCTGAGCTAAAAATTCCAACCCTCTAATCTGACTTTCCATCCTTTTCATCTCATAAACTCAGGTACGGTAGAGGGTCCCACCATGAATAACAAAGACACTCCTATAACTCAGGAAATTCCAAGGATGTAGAGGTTATCTTCCAGGAACCAGGAGCAAAGATGGGAAAAATTCTTTATTATACTTTAGGTTACAAAAGATTGTGACTTTCATCTTGCTAGCAGATCAAATCTATTACTTGTTTCAATGAAGCAAAAGGCGAGGTATTGAGGGAGGCCTCAGTCCAACAACCCTCAAAGAACTGAATCCAAATTATTAGAGAAATGCAAATCAAAACCACAATGAGGTATCACTTCATACTGGTCAGATTGGCCATCATCAAAAAGTCTACAAACAATAAATGCTGGAGAAGGTGTAGAGAAAAGGGAACCCTCCTACACTGTTGGTGGGAATGTAAATTGGTGCAGCCACTATGGGGAACAGTATGGAGGTTCCTTAAAAAACTAAAAATAGAGTTACTGTATGACCAGCAATCCCACTCCTGGGCATATATCTGGAAAAGACTAAAACTCTAATTTGAAAAGATACATACTCTCCAATGTTCATAGCAGGACTATTTACAATATCCAAGACATGGAAGCAACCCTAGTGCCCATCAACATACGATGTTTAAGAAGATGTGGTATATATATATATATATATATATATATATATATATACATACAATGGAATATTACTCAGCCATAAAAAAGGATGAAATAATGCCATTTGCAGCAATGTGGATGGACCTAGAGATTATCATATAAGTGAAGCAAATCAGACAAATATTATATGATATCACTTATATGTGAATTCCAAAAAATAATACAAATGAACTTATTTACAAACAGAAACATACTCACAGACATAGAAAGCAAACTCATGGTTACCAAAGGGGAAAGAGAGGGAGAGATAAATTAGGAGTGTGGGATTGGCAGATACATACTACCATATATAAAATAGATAAACAACAAGGATTTACCATACAGCACAGGGAACTACATTCAATATCTTGTAATAACTTATAATGGAAAATAATTTTTAAAAAGAATATATATATATATATCAGAATCACGTTGCTGTACACCTGAAACTAACATGATATTGTAAATCAATTATATTTCAATTTTTAAAAAAGCCAAAAGGAACTGAATCCAGTCAACAACCATGTGTGTGAAGTTGGAAGCTGATCCCTCCCCAGTTGAGCCTTCAGGTAACACCCTGATTTCAGCCTTATAAGAAATTCTCTCTCTCTATATATATATATTTTTTGGCCACTCCGATGTGGGATCTTAGTTCCTGGACCAGGGGCTGAACCTGCGCCCCCTGCAGTAGAAGCACGGAGTCTTAACCACTGGACTACCAGGGAAGTCCCAGCCTTATAAGAAATTGTGAAGCAGAGGACCCAGCTAAGCCCATCACAGATTTCTGACTCACAGTAACTATAAAATAATAAATATGTGTTGTTTTAATTTGTTAAAATTTTGGGATAATTTGTTACGTAAGAATACACATAACTAATATACTGACTACGTTGTGACTAAAAGACAGTGATGTCCTGAACACAGAGAACCTAGAAGGTTAAACCAAATAAATGGATTTCCTAAGAAATGCTAAGTAAATGAAAAAAATGAGATGGATCTGCTTAAGCAGAAAACTACTGGCATGGAGAGATTAAGTGACTTCCCTTAGATCAAACAGGAAGTAGTAAAGTGAAGATTTGAACCCACAGTGGCCAGAGTCCAGAACCTGTGCAATAAAAATTCAAACTGCAAAACCACAAGATAACTGCCCAAGGTCCCTTACTATCAAAGCGTTTCTCCCCTACAAGTTCTTAACTGCTGTTTATTTATATGCCATTGTTTCCAAAGAGGGTATAGAGTGTCTCAGTAATCCTACAATACACTGTAATAAAATTAAAATAAAATCTAGTGAGGAAATCAGAATGAAGAGACTATCAGGATAGAAAAAATAGAAGGAAGCTAGGAGGGCTTATTCACTGGGTAGAGGTGGGAGCCACAGATTCTGAACTCTGAATATTCAGCATTCCAGGACAGAAGAAAAAAATATGATCAATTACATGACGCACAGTGCTCTCAGAAGTTTAAAGCAATTTGTTGCACAGGAAAAGAACAACTATTAAAACCAGAGAAAATTTTTTTCCTGCAGGCTCTCACAAAGGAAATAGTGTGTAATATAGTCATCAACAGCCACAAAAACATCTATAGGGAACAAAAATAATGTTATCCAGCTTCCTGCTGATGGCTCAACACATGCACAGATTTTAGAGTAACTAGAAAAATGGATGCAATGCCTAGCTTCTCTCTCTTTCATTTTTTTTCTTTCTCAGTATTTTTTTTATTCCTCCTACTCTGATACCTGCTCTTTGGTAATTTGAGCATTAGAGAAAAAGCTGTGAAATCTTGGGCTGAAAATGAAAACCAAGTACAAAATCACTATGACAATTACTGTTATCATAAAGAGGAGGAGGAGGAGGAAGAAGAGGAGGATGTAGTTCCCTAAGTAAATCAACTGCTTCTTTCCTTTGGACAAACTAACCCTCCTCCATAGCTGTGTGTCCTGCATTCTGCCATCCCACTAGTCAAAATTTAAATGTGCTATTAGGACACGTTAGATCCCAACACTTGTATGTTCTCCGTTTGCAGTTGCAGTATGATACTATTTGATTTCTTTGCTGTGAAAACTAAATCTTACAACAGCCCAGCTGGGAATGTCCTGCCTCTTGTAACTATTTGAAGTCTCTGGATAACCTATTTGAACACTCATTATTTCCTGGATCCCAATGACCTTATAAATGAAGCTATTATATGATTATGGAAGAACTATTAAAAATAATATCAGGAAGCCAAGGGATATAAAACAAAGACATGAGTAATTGCTTTGGTCTGTGATCGTTAAATGTTTGGTTTCCATAAAAGGACAAGCACTTTAGATCGAGGCAGGAAGAGGCAAAACACTGTACAACTTCTTCCCAGAATGTCCTTTGGCAGATCAATGCCAATAGTTAGCCGTTTAATTTCCATGTGATTGTTAGAATAGACAAGCGATGGGACTTCCCTGGCAGTCCAGTGGTTAGGACTCTGCACTTTCACTGCCATGGCCCGGGTTCAATCCCAGGCTGGGGAACTAAGATCCCACAAGCCACCCCCATGGACAAAAAAATAGACAAGTGATTCTCAAAGGTAAGGGCCATCCCCCCCACCCAAGATGGGGACTTCTCAGAATTTGGAGGAGTGAACTATGTAAGTTGAAATCACATTATAATGTTCTAATATTATTTTACATTGGAAAAAAGGAAAGTGTACATTTTCAATATGAAAATGTCTGAAAGTAATTCTCAACAAGATCTTTGCTGCACAGAACACAAAGAAGCACTGTTTCTCAAGGTCATAAGAAAGTAGGGGACATGGGGGCATGCCTCGCTATGGACATACCCTGTAAATCAGTACAGGATCTGAGATTTCTATCATTATCAAAGAGGATACAGACTTAAAAGTTGAGAAACGTGCCAGACAGTTGACCATGACTGATTCATCTTCCTCTCCCTGGCACTTATCATTCCATTTACACAAAACTCCAGGACAAAAAAATCCAATCTGTGATTATAGAATGCATACCAGTGGTTGCCTGGAGCAAGAGGTATGAGGAGTGCGGATTGACTGGGAAGGAACACAAGGGAATCTTTTGGGGTGATGAAAATGTTCGGTATTGTTTTTACTTTAATTAAAAAATACGTCATTGATTAAAAATGCTAACCATCATCTGACAATGCAGAGTTGTCTCAAATCTTCAATTTGTGAAAAAAATGCAGTATGTGTGAAGCACAATAAAGCAAAGTGCAATAAAACAAGGTATTCCTGTACCACATTTTATTTATCCATTCATCCATCAGTAGACGCTAAGGTTGTTCCATATCTTGGCTATTGTAAAAAAAAAATGCTGCAAAAAACGTGGGGGAGCATGTATCTTTTTAAATTACTGGTTTCATCTTCTTTGGATAAACAGTCAGAAGTGAAATTGCTGGATCATATGATAGTTCTGTTTTTAATGATTTAAGGAACTTCCATACTGTTTTCCATAGTGGCTGCATCAAGTTACATTCCCACCAGCAGTGCAAGAGGGTTCCCTTTCCTCCACATCCTCACCAACACTTGTTATTTCTTGTCTTTTTGATGCTAGCTATTCTGATGGGTGTGAGGTGATATCTCATGGTGGTTTTGATTTGCATTTCTCTGATGGTTAATGATGTTGAGCATCTTTTCATGTACCTATTGGCCATCTGTATGTCTTCTTTGGGGAAAAAAAAAAAGCCTATTCAGTTACTCTGCCCATTTTTTAATTGGATTGTTTGGTTTTTCTGCTATTGAGTTGTATGAATTCTTTATATACTTTGGATATTAACCCCTTATCAGCTGTATGATTTGCAAATATCTTCTCCCATTCAATAGGTTGCCTTTTCATTTTGTGGATGGTTTCCTTTGCTATGCAGAAACTTTATAGTTTGTTGTAGTCCCACTTTTTTTTTTTTTTTTTCACTTTTGTTGTGTTTGCTTTTGGTGTCAAATCCAAAAAAATCATTGCAAAGACTGACATCAAGGAGCTTTCTGCTTATGTTTTCTTCCGGAAATTTTATGGTTTCAGGCCAAATTTATTTCTTAATTAGTATAAACATATGTTTGTTTTTTGTTTTAGGGTATTTTTCCTTTTTACTTATACCACCTAATTCCTCTAAAGTTATACTTAGAAAACTTTTTTGGTAGTTCTCTCTTTCCTGCTAGACCATAAGATTAATGAAGGCATGAAACCTGTGAATCTGGATCAGCAGTGTGTCTCAGGCATAAGCACTTAACACAAGTAAGTGTGAAAAAATGTTTGCTAAAAGCTACAGGCTTCAGAAACATTGTCTTGTTGAACCACAAATATTTTGTACATAGTCATATACTTGCCAATTCTGTTATATCTTTGTCCTTACTTCTTTGTGTTCTGAAATAACTTTTTATTTTTATGTTTTAAAATCATTTCTAAGACGTTACATCATTTTTCGGGGAAAAAATCAGTTTTAAAGTACAATATTTTTATTTGGGATTTCAGAGAATGTTCTATATCTTGATTGTGGTAGTGCTTGCATGAGCATGTACATTTGACATAATGAATCAAAATGTGTGCACTAGGGACTTCCCTGGTGATCCAGTGGGTAAGACTCTGTGCTCCCAATGCAGGGGGCCTGGGTTCGATCCCTGGTCAGGGAGCTAGATCCCACATGCCGCAACTAAGATCCAGCACAGCCAAAATAAATAAATAAACAAAAACAAAATGTGTGCACTTTGCATGCATATCCTACCTCTATAAAGCTGATTTTAAAGGGAATGTTAACATGTAATGGAACTCTTGATCCCCTTCACCCCAACATTCCTCCCAGTGTTCCCCATCTCAGGAAATGTCTACTGCATTCTTTTATCCCCAAGGCCTCATCAGAGAGGCCATCCTTGACCACCCTAGATTAACAGCATTCCTTTTCACTCTCTATCCCCCAATCCTGCTTTACTTTTCTTCATAACACATATCCTCATCTTACATATTATATATGTATTTTTTATCTCCCCTAACTAGAATGTATTTTGTATGTTTTGTTCCCTGCCGTATCCCAAGAACCTAGAACAGTACGTGGCACGTTGAAGATGTTCAATACATTTCTGCAGAGTAAGTTAAGGAATCCGTTTTTCTTTCCTCTTCTCATTGAAAGTCCTGAGCCCACAAACATCTTAAAATTGACATTGCTAAAGCTCAACTCTAGAAAGAGAAAGCTAAAGCTTTCTCTCTGCTGAAAGCTGAAACCTGTGGCTCTCTTAGTCTCTCCCTCCCGTTAAACGGCCCCATCATTCACCTTGTTGCTAGGAACAAGGAACAAGGAATCATCCTTGATTCCTCTTTCTCTCATTTACCACCTTCAATCCATCAAAGATCCTTATTTAGGTTTATCTCCAAAATATACCCTTAATTCATCTCTTTCTTTGCATCTCCACTGCCACCATATTAGTCCAAGTCAACATCATCACTGCTTGGCTTGTTATAATAGCTCCTGACTTTTCCACCCACATCACCCAATCCTCTCCCAGTTCAATCTCCACACAGCAGCCAGTGACCTTTTCAAATCAGAACATGTTACTTCCTGCTGAAAAGACTACAGTAGCTTCCTGGAGCTCTTAGAATAAAATCCAGTCTCCTTCCCATGGCCCAGAAGATTCTATGTGATCTTTCCCCAACCTATCACTCTCCTTCTCACTACCATCCAGCCACCTGGCTTTCTTTCAGAAGCACCAAGTTCATTCTGGTGTCGGGACCTTTGCATTTGCAGTTCCCTCTGCCTGGCATTCTGTCGCTTGAATCCTTCACTTGGCTAGCCCCTTCTTGTCATTCAGGTCACAGCTCAACCTCACCTCCCCATTACCACCCTCCTGAACTGTTCAATCTCAATTACACTTTGCATGCATCCTGTCACATTCTATGTCATTGCCATCTAAGATTACCTTGTCTCCTTATTTGTATAATTATTTACTGTCTGCCTTACTCCACAATGAGCTCCATAAGGACCTTCTCTCTCTTGCTCCCCGTGGCCTAGTGATTAGATGAGTAACTGGCATATAGGAGGTTCTCACTAAACAGTTATTATACAAATAAAGGAAAATTCACTTTTAAATAGAAAGAGGTAGAGACATAAGTTTGCAAGCGTTTTAAACAGGAAACTAGTTAACCAATTTCTACCAAAGAGGAAATATTTTATATCCCAATATTCGACCCTTTAACCTTAAAATAGTCACACTTTAATTCACTAATATCATTCCTGAGGAACTACCCTAAAGTTTTTTTTTTAAAGGTAAAAGCTATATACACAAAATGTTTATACCTCAGCTATAATGTAAATAAAAAGTTAGAAACAACCAAAATGGCTAATACTTGGTAAATGAGTAGATAAATTATAGACATTTCACATTATAACTACCAACCTTCTCTAATATCAAGGAGAAATGTATCAGTTTTGTTAAAAAACAGCAGAACACAACTTTCTGTACTTTTCTGTTTACAAGTATGTAAAATGTGAGTGCAGTACACAGGCAATTGCAGGGGCAAAACTACTGTATTAGAATGACAGAAATAGAGATAGTTTATGTTTTCAAACTCTTACTTAATGTTGAATCAATTAATTTTTATAAGAAATTTCTTATACGAAACAAAATAATGTATACCCTCAGATCCCGTGGGACTGTTCAATAATAGATACTTGAAGACAGATTTTCCAGACTTGCTGGAAACTGAGAATTTCTTAGCATTCTTGTTAATGAAGGTGCCTGAGCCCCATCCCAGATCCACCAACTCCAAACCTCCAGAGAAGGTACCCAGGAATCCTTATTTTTAACAAGCACTGATGATTTGGCAACCACTAATTTAGGGCAGCAAATGACATCATCATGACCTGAAAGATTTAATGTAGTTCTCAGTCCTCCAGTTGGTTTGCTCCCAACCATAAGTATATGTTTCTCAATCCCCTGCATTCCCTCTTATTAAAGAACCTCAGTGAACCATCTTAATAAGCCTCTCAACCTACTTTTTCTATGCGCTCACAAAGTAGCAATGTTCTCAAGCAACACATGGTAAGAGAAAAGAAATGTGGAGGCTGACTTGGATTACTCAGTGAATTACAGGTAGAAAGTAGATCATGATATAGTTTATGAGATCTGGAGACAGAGCAAAGGAAGCTATTTTTTTTTTAAGTAGCATTAAAGTGACTGTGATGGTAGTTTAGGGAGAGAGTACTAATGGAAGAAGGAAATCGATAGGAACACCAAATAGACCTTCCTATGTGCCCCTGTTTCTCATTTCCTCCCCACCCCTGGCCCAGGGTAAGTGTGAGAGGCCCAGACCCTATCCAGGGACCCAGCTCAAGTTTTACTAGGCTAAATGCTGAGAAGAAGTTCCCAAGGGGGGTGTGGTGTTCATATACTCATTCCCAACGTGCGATGACATGAAAGGGTGTTTCAAGAGCCTGTCAAATGAACTAAGGGTGTATAACAGGGGAGTCAAGAGAAAGAACAAAGGACAAAACAGGTCAAATGGCTCAGGGGCTAGGTCCTTGAATGGAGCAAACTCTTTCTTTAGACAACAATGCAAATTTGATGGTGAGGACTTCTCTGGTGGCGCAGTGGTTAAGAATCCGCCTGCCAATGCAGGGGACACGGGTTCGAGCCCTGGTCTGGGAAGATCCCACATGCCGCGGAGCAACTAGGCCCGTGCGCCACAACTACTGAGCCTGCGCTCTAGAGCCCGTGAGCCACAACTACTGAGCCCACGTGCCACAACTACTGAAGCCCGTGCGCCTAGAGCCCGCGCACCGCAACGAAGAGTAGCCCCCGCTCACGGCAACTAGAGAAAGCCCGCGCGCAGCAGCCAAGACCCAACTCAGCCAAAAATAAATAAATAAATAAATAAATTTATTTTAAAAAAAAATTGATGGTGAGGGCAGCAGAGTTCCTAAATGCCCTTCACTGTACTGAACAAGAGCGTCCTCCTACTGGTAATTGTGCTGGTCCCACCTGTAAGATTAGGTCCCTGACTGCCCTGGTTTCTTGTTTAACTCTGCAAGTTCACATTTAGTGTCAGAGTCCAGTCCAGAACATTATTAGCTCAGCTAGAGATTCTGACACGTGCCTTCCTCTCACTAGGCTCCCCCCTCACCTCCTGCTCTCTCAGATGACTTCCTAGAACTTAGAACTACTTCTTAATTCTGCCAAATATTGCCCCAACCCACCAGACAAAATGTCCTCTGATAAGAATGTTGTGGCCCAGTTTGCCAAGTCCCTTGAGAGAGTGGACGGCTGGCTACCCATCCTTGGGGGCAGTTTCTCCAGCTCTGGTTCCACCTAGTATCCTTCATCCCAGCCCTTGACACTATACTTGATTCAACATAAGAGATGACCAGGGACTTCCCTGGTGGCACAGCGCTTAAGAATCCGCCTGCCAATGCAGGGGACGCAGGTTCGATCCCCGGTCCGGGAAGATCCCACGTGCTGCGGAGCAACTAAGCCCATGCGCCACAACTACTGAAGCGCACACACCCTAGAGCCCACACGCCACAACTACTGAGCCCACACGCGGCAACTACTGAAGCTCCGCACCTAGAGCCCGTGCTCCGCAACAAGAGAAGCCACCACAATGAGAAGCCTGCACACCGCAATGAAGAACAGCCCCAGCTTGCTGCAACTAGAGAGAGCTCGCACGCCGCGATGAAGACCCGACACAGCCAAAAATAAAAGAGATGATCAATACCCAAAGAACATCTGAATGATGCTCAAGGACCTTAGTTACTTGCATGCACTTAATATTTTGTAACAGGGCCAATGATAAAGATACCTTCAAAGAGGTAACAATTTCTTAATTCCTTCAGAGACAACAAAGCCTCAAGAAGCTCAGACCTGAGCAGGAAGGCAGGCATCTAGCTCTTTAAAAGCCCCTCTCAGGGTATGCAGTAAAGGGAACCCTCCCTCCTCGTAAGCTGGTGCAGCCACTATGGAAAACAGTATGGAGGTTCCTCAGAACTAAAAATAGAGTTGTAATATGATCCAGCAATCCCATTCCTGGGCATATACCTGGACTGCACGCCTATGTTCATAAAAGCACTGTTCACAATAGCCAAGACATGGAAACAACCTAAATGTCCATCGACAGATGAATGGATAAAGAAGTTGTGGTGCATATATACAATAGAATACTGAGCAGCAATAAAAAAAAAAGAATGAAATAATGCCATTTGCAATAACATGGATGGACCTAGAGATTTTCATACCAAGTGAAATAAGTCAGAAAGAGAAAGACAAATACCATATGATATCATTTATATGTGGAATTTAAAATATGACACAAATGAACCTATCTACAAAGCAGAAACAGACTCACAGACATAGAGAACAGACTTGTGGTTGCCAAGAGGGAGGGGAGGTTGGAGAGAATGGATTGGGAGTTCAAGGTTAGCACATGCAAACTATTATATATAGAATAGATAAACAACAAGGTCCTACTGTATAGCACAGGGAAATATATTTAATATCCTATGACGAACCATTATGGAAAAGAATGTAAAAAAAATGTGTACATATGTATAACTGAATCACTTTGCTGTACAACAGAAACTAACACAACATGGTAAATCAACTATACTTTAATTAAAAAAAAAATTTTTTTTAAGCCCTTCTCACTGGCCTTCTGCTTTCTGAGATGCATTTGAATCGAGCAGATGGGATCTGAACGACAATTGTTAGTTCAGACACCATCAGATTCAGAAATATACCAGGCACCCCTAGTCTGCAGCTCTTGCCATCTCATTTTCTTTGATAAATTCTTGACTTTAACTCCCATTCCATGCTCCCAATTCTGCCACCCACCCTCTCAGCTCTTGGCATCTTCTTTTCTGACATGCAATACATTGGCTTTGCTCCTTAACTCTGCCCTCACTTCCCAATCTGGCTCTGATGCACTATTGTACCTGCTCCCCATACCTATGTCCTAACATGTGCCCCCTCCAGTAGGTATGGGACAATGACCAGGGGACAATCAAGACATTAGAAATGGTGTATGTGGTGTTTCCATCCAAAGTTTTCAGGTTTTTCTCTCTTTTAAGCTTCAGAATCATTCTAGCTTGCTGCTTAGGGCTTGAGACTCCAAACCATGGTGTCACATTTCGACAAAGCCTAGGAAAGTATGAAGTCGTTATTAATGAGTCATGGACCATCATTTCTTTTGAAGCCTCTGTAGGTAAGAGTCTCTAGTTAATCTTTTTTTTTTTTTTAATTTTATTTTATTTTATGTATTTATTTATGGCTGTGCTGGGTCTTCATTTCTGTGCGAGGGTTTTCTCTAGTCGCGGCAAGTGGGGGCCACTCTTCATCGCGGTGCGCGGGCCTCTCACTATCGCGGCCTCTCTTGTTGCGGAGCACAGGCTCCAGACGCGCAGGCTCAGTAGTTGTGGCTCACGGGCCTAGTTGCTCCGCGGCATGTGGGATCTTCCCAGACCAGGGCTCGAACCCACGTCCCCTGCATCGGCAGGCAGACTCTCAACCACTGCGCCACCAGGGAAGCCCTCTCTAGTTAATCTTGAATCAGAACCACTTTTGATCTTGAAGCTTTGTAGATCAGGATCTGCCTTGGGGAATAATTTCCTTCAGACTTCACACTGCTGTGGCTCACACGGGTGACAACTCCTCTACCACTGCCCAACCCCTGCAGACGTTAAAGAGCTGACCCCCCCATTACATTCCAATGACTAAGAACTGTAAACACCCCCCTCCACTCTGCATCATGATCATTTAATCTAATTCACTGGATATTTGTTAGCATCTACTCTGCCAATGCACCATGCCAGCTACTCGAGGCGTACCAAGATAAATGAGACAAGTTTGCTTTGAAAAGAATTACAAATCCAAATTTAAGGGGAAAAAAATCAAAAGTATTTATCAAAAAAAGTGGGATGACCTATTCCCCACAAAGTTTTATGAAAATCACAAAAGTAGAGGCCAGTGCCTGAAAGCAAGAGAAAAGAAGAGTTCTTAAATAGTTAACTGATGAGAAAATCTGAGTTCTAACAGTACTATGAACCTGAGTACACAATTATGCAATCTAAAAACAGCAGCTTCCTCATAGATTATGCCATGGGAGTGGGGATGGGAGGACACATAAATACAGAAAAGCCAACCCTGTAGCACGCCTAAGGAATAGGTGTGGAAACTTATTTGCAGTGAAGATTCTCAGAGTTTCTGATTTGGTAGATCTTAGTTAAGTCCTAGGAAACTTCATTTTTAACAACCGCTCCAGATTCTTCTGATGCAAGTTTCTGACCACAATTCTGAGACACGCTGATCCATAGCAACAGGAGATAGGGACAGATCATGCCTAGCTGTCCCAACACTTAATTGGAATATCGAGATTCAAATATCCTGCTGCCCTGCTATCAACTCATCATCTCTCGCCATCCTTCATTAAAATGTTGTCTGAATGTGCGATAAAGGGCCTATAGCAAGTGAAGGAGCCTGACATTTAAGCTTCCTTTGCTTTATGGTAAATCCACTTATGTGAAGAAGTGAACCATGGAGTCAAGAAGGTGGAGTCCCATGGTGAGACTAGTTTCCTTAAAAGAGGAACAAGATAGCCAACTCTCTGCTCTCCACCATGTGAGGATACAACAAAAAGATAAGCATCCATAAACCAGGAAGTGTTCCCTAACTAGACACCAAATCTGCCAGAACCTTGATCTTGGATTTCTCAGCCTTCAGAACTGTGAGAAATAAAGGGGTTTTTTTGTTTAAAAAAAAAAAGAAGAAGAAGAAGAAGTGAGCCATGGAAACATCTAGGTAAAGGACTTTCCAGGGAGAGGGAATGACCTTGAGGCAGGAGAATGTTGGGCATGAGGAGAGTAAGAGGCCGTGTGTCTGAAGCATAAGAGGGATGAGGAGAGCAGTAAACAATGAGGTCAGAGCTGTCATGGGGGCCAGAGCTTGTCAGGTCTTGTTGGCCTTTGTAAGGACTTTAGCTTTTACTGAGTAATGGAAACTATGAAGAAGAGAGATGGGATCTGACTTATGTTATAGTAGGGTCACTCTGGCTGCTGGGTTGAGAATAGATGAAGGAAGATGCAGGAACACCAGTTAAGAAGCCGTTACAATAACCCAGGCAAGAGGTGATGGTGGCTTGAACAAGCAGTAGAAGTGGTGAGAAGTGGAATATTCAGAATATATGCTGAAGGTAGAGCCTACAGGACTTGCTGATGGATTGGATGTGGGCTGTGAAAGAGAAGGGTCAAGAATGACTTCAACTCAGGGGTGCAGGGTTTCTTTTTGGAGTAATAAAAATGTTCTCAAATTGATTGTGGTAATGGTCACCCAACTCTGTGAATACACTAAAAGTCATTGAATTGGACACTTTAAATGAGTGACATATGATATTTAAATTATATCTTAATACAACTGTTTTTTTTAAAAATGACTTCAAGGTTTTGGGTCTGAGCAAGAGGAAGGATGAAGTCACCATTCATTGAGATGAGGAACGCTGTGGAAAGAACAGGTTTGATGGAGCTCAGTTGGGGATACAGTCACTTGGAGATGTACTAAATTTGAGATGCCTATTAGACATCCAAATGGAAATATTCCTTAGGCAGTTGGATATTTAAATCTCAAGTTCACAAGAGTGGATGGGGCTGGAGATATGTTTGTTTTAGAAGGCAATAGATGAGACCACCTAGAGAGTGAATATACATAATAAAGAGAAGAAGGCCAACGACTGAGCCCTGGGACACCCCAATATTAGGAGATCGGGGAAATGAAGAGAGAATGAAAGAAGAGACTAGTCAGGTAGGAGGAAAACGAGGATGATGTATGACCTGAAAGCCAGGCACAGCAAGTATTTTAAAGAGGGTACAACAACCTTCTCAAATGCCTTTGACAAGTCAAGTAAGATGAGAACTAAATATTGGCCATTGGATTTAGCAATGTGTAGCTCCTGCAGACCTTAATAAGAGTAATTTTGAAGGTGTGGCCAGGGTAAAAGCCTGATTGGAGCGGAATCAAGAGAGAATATGAGAAGAGAAATTAGAGGCAGGAAGCGTGGCCAACTCAAGAAGTTTTGCAGTGAAGGGAAGGAGAGAGATGGAGTAGTAGCTGCAAGGATATGTGAGGTCAAGAGCTGGGTTTTTTTGTTTGTTTTTTTTCTAAGATGGGAAAACTAATGGCATGTGTGTATGCTGAGGAGAAATATTAGGTAAAGAGAGAAATTTTAATGGAGAGAAAGGAAAATTGCAGGAGTGATTCCTTGAGTAGAGGAGGGAAGGTGGGATCTACTAGGGAAGCAGAAAGGTTAGCCCTCTCTGGGAACTAGAAAATTCATCCGAAGTAACAAAAGAGAAGGCAGAGTACATGGATAGGTCCAGGCCAGTGGGTACATGTGGGATGAGAGCTTGTGGAACTTCTCTTTTGATTGTTTCTATTTTGTCATTGAAGTAGTTAAGAAGCCAGATCAATAACTGAACGCAGGTGGGGAGGTGGAGGAGCATTGAAGGTTTGAGAAGAGAGGAGAAGCTGTGAAATAATCATTAGAAAACATGGTAGAGGAAGTGAACTTGGGAAATGTACAGTGATTGCAGAGCAACAGTAAGGCCCACTTGAGGGTCATGATCATGAATTTAAAATAAGAACAGTCAGCATGGTTACTTTTTTTTTTTTTTTGGCAGCCACATTCAGCTCTCTATTGCAGGCAGAAGTAAGTAGAGAGTTGGATCTAACCACACTTTAACCATATTATAAACCATAGTTTAGCCAGAAGCATGATAAAGCAAGAAAGGGCAAGCGAGTAGAGGATTTCTACAAGGGAGTAATGATAATGACTCTCAATGGAATTTGAGCAGAGTTAGGCAAGAAGCGATGTTATGAGAAGGATGAGGGACAGGAAAAAAACTAGCATGATCAATGGAGGTAGGTCCCAGTGGGTTCAGAGGATTATTAACATTGAGGTATTAGAGAGAGTGAGCTGCAAAGACAGGAAGAGATGGCCAGAGACTGGGGTGTTTGAAACATATATAAAAAGTTCCAGTCACTGATAATGACAAGGTCTACCACATGACTATGAGAGTAAGTAGCTGAGATAGAATGGAAGACAAGACCACTGGGAGCAAAGGAGAGGTTAGAGAAGGTGTATTAATCATGTTTCTTATTTTCTATATTTTATGATGCTTTGACATCTTGGGGCATTTCAACCTGGGGAAGGACTGCCTCTCCCAGGATTTGCATATTCCTAGAGACAGAAAACAACTTGCCTTTGAACATGTCTTTGATATGCACACCAACCAATTCAGAGTCCAACCACCTCCTTTTACCAGTCTCCGTCAGTTCAGAACACTATCCCCTTGCCCTAAATCACCCCAGAGCCAAGTACAGGACAACTAGAGACAACCTGGTAGCCCAGAGCCTGCTGAAATTGTTCAAGCTATCCAATCCTAAACTTGGTCAACTTGCCTATCTCGCTTCACCCATTCCTTCCCCCGAAAACCACAATAAAGGCCCTGGGCCATACTTTCCCCTGTGTTCCTTCTGCCTCATAGCTGATCGTGGTGCTTCCCCGCATGATTTCACATGGAATGTGTGTGTGTGTGTGTGTGTGTGTGTGTGTGATGTGGTGTGCCCCTTCCTCTCGGGAATTATAAGTAATAAACTCTCCTTTCAAGGTAGTTGTCTCTATGTCTGTCATCTTACCATACCTGATTAAAACAAAATCCTGGATACATTTAAAAACAGAGCATAAAGAAAATTAGGGTACCTGGAAGAGTCATTGGCACATGGTAAGTATTCAAAAAATTTGAGCTGTTGTTATAATTCTCTGGGCGCCTCATAGGCACTTAATCTCAACATGCCCCAAATCAGACTCATTTTCTCTCCTCCCACCCCCAGCCTGAGCCTTTCCCTATAATCCTCATCTCCATTCACAGCCCATCCAGTCATCCCATTGCTGAGTTTGTATAACAGTGTCATCTTTAACTTTTCCCAGTACCTTATTTCCAACATCCAGTCATTAAGTACTGTCAGGTTTTTTTCAGTCCTGTCACTTTTAACAATTTTAAACTTTCTGTGCATTTCTATTTTCCATCCTAAAAGTCACTGCTCTATTTCAGGCCCAAAATCTTATTTTTCCTTAACTACTACACTATCCTCCTAACTGGTATTGTTACCGAGTCCAAGCCCGCTCTGCTCGCCACATGACAAGCCAATAAATTGGGAGACGAGGTGTTGAGGCAAGGAATAGCAACTTTATTTGGAAAGCGGGGCATCCGAGAAGATAGCGGACTAGCGTCCTAGAGTACCATTTTATGGGGGTCTGGACGCTAGTTTCTTTTATAGAACAGAGAGGGGGAGGAGGTGAGGATGAAAAGTAAAAAGGCCATTAAGTGTTGCAAAAAAATCTCCTAGTTTGGCCAGCCTCGGGGAGGGGATGTGTTAATTTTTTCTTTCTTGTAGCCATTCACAGGTGGGCAGGGTCAGAATGTTTCCCTGTGAGCTGAACAAAGGCACTTTAGTTTAACATTTAGGCAGAGGGGCAGGGTTCCCTGAGGGAGGCCATTATGTACATCAGTAGCTATAGACAACATCCTTTTAGTGATTATAGTAACAAAAAGCAACAGAGAGCAAAGATTAAAGTAAAAGAGGGGCTTCCCTGGTGGCGCAGTGGTTGAGAATCTGCCTGCCAATGCAGGGGACAGGTGTTCGAGCCCTGGTCTGGGAAGATCCCACATGCCACGGAGCAACTAGAAGCAACTAGGAGCAACTAGGCCCGTGAGCCACAGCTACTGAGCCTGCGCTCCGCAACAAGAGAGGCCGCGATAGTGAGAGGCCCGCGCACCGCGATGAAGAGTGGCCCCCACTTGCCACAACTAGAGAAAGCCCTCGCACAGAAACGAAGACCCAACACAGCCATAAATAAAATAAAAATAAATAAATAAAGTAAAAGAAACAGATCCAATGTGGAGTCAGATTTTGTTCTTCCCTGTTACAGTATCACTACCTACCCACTCTCTGCCTTCCAATCTAGTCTTCCTATTACCACTAGAATCATTTTTCTGAAACACACCACTGATCAAGTCATTTCTCTACCTCAAAATGGCTTCCAATTGCCCACAGCAATAGTTTTCGCGTGTCTGCAGAGTGGTAGGTTTTGAGAAGCTGCCTCAGGCCACAAGAGAAAGGTTGAATGGGGTGAGTCTTGAGTCTTCCACTTGGCTTTAACTAGAAAAGATCTGTTTTTACCTGTTCTCTGTATTAGAGTTCTTGAAAGGTATTCACTGTAAAAAAAATCAATTTCACTACTTTATCAGTCTGGGTCCAATCAAGAGAGAGAAACCATACAGTATTTTGAACAGGAAAACTTTAATATATAGATTTAATACCTCTAGCAGCAGATTGGAACAATGAGAGATTGGATAGTAAGCAGTAAAGAGAACTCTAAAGAACATAGAAATGGCAAATATAAGGAGCAGCCATATCCTTTGAACTAAGATACAGCAGTGCCGAAGATACTCCTCCAGGCCTGAGGCCCAGACCTTGCTGGAGGGCACAGCTGTGTCTCACTGGACAGCAGAGAAGTTGAGGTTGTGTCATGCTGTGCTGGCAAAACTTGCTGGAAATAATCCACCCTCTGAGACTTACTGAAAGCGGAAAGCTGTTCTCCGGGAGGTGTCTCACCAGAGGCACTTTACTACAAAACCATCCGAGGGAGGAGGAGGTGCCAGGGAGAGCTGCTGTCTACTGGGTGCTCCTAACTACGATGCAGTGTGGGAGCTGGTGCAGGAGAAGCCACCCACGTGCTTGCTGCAGGAGCCTGCCAAACAAGCACACCGGAACCAGTAAGAAAACCCTTTCCTGTTGCAACATCTCTCTGGGAAGGAAAAATATTTACAGGGCCCATATTTGTTTTCACAAAGCAGTCAAAAAGGGTGAATTTAGAGCTCAGAGGCAATAAATGGATAACTGGCACAAGCATTTCAAAAGAATTAAGAACAAAAATAATCACCACTAGTCTATAGAATTAAAGTCCAAAATACTGTACACACGTGCACTTTCCTGATCTTCTGGTTGTTTACATAGTTCGTGTTATTTGCTCTTACTGTTCCTCTTGTTTGAAATGTCCTCACACCCTTCGTCACTTTTTAATTAAGAAAGCGTCCACATGTATCCCAATACCATCATCCTTCTAGGTAAAGCTGAAATGTAACCTCTGTGAAGTTTTCCCTGATCCTTTAAGTTGGAATTAACTACTACTTACATGTTCCTATAATTTTTGTTTACACACTTTTCTAATGGCAGGAGAAAGCTGAATCACTTTGTATGAAAAATAGTCCATGAAATTCAACTTTTCTTTCCAAATAAACTTTAGAAAGACTGTATATGAGGAAATAAGGAGACGCCAGTCCAGCCAGCCAGGTCAGTGGAATCAGTTCAGTGGATTCATGTGGTAACCAATGTTGCAGTCAGATTCACATCCTCTCAGGGATGTGAAACATCAGTTACGTTAGTATCTTCCCGGTGCCTTATCCATCTAGCAAGCAATAAGCACTTGCTGAATTGAAAGTTTAGTGGGCTAACTTTCCCTAGAGTCAAAGCTTTAAATTAAAAAAAAAAAAAAATGCATCTAATAATAGAACTTCAGACATGTGCCATGACAGGAAACTACTCATCTAGTCCAAAAATGTGCCTTAAAAAAAAAAAAATAGTAAAAGAAAAATAAAGTTGGAGGTCTTACACATTCTGATTTCAAAATTTATTACAAAGTTACAATAATCAAAACAGGGTGCTACCAGCATAAAGATAGGCATGTAGACCAAAGGAATAGAATAGAGAGCCCAGAAATAAACCCACTCATATGTGGTCAAATGATCTATGACAAGGGTGCCAAGATCATTTTTAATGGAGAAAGGACAGGCTCTTCAACAAATAATGCTGGGAAAACTGGATATCCATATGCAAAAGAATGAAGTTTGATCCTTACCTTGTACCGTATACAAAAATTAACTCAGAATAGATCAAAGACCTAAATGTAAGATCTAAAACTATATCTCTCAAAAAAAAAAAAAGGCAATAGCTTCATGACGTTGAATTTGGCAATGATTTCTTGTATATGACACCAAAAGCACAGGCAACAAAAGAAAAAATAAGTAAGTGGGACTACATCAAACTTAAAAACCTCTGTACATCTAAGGACACAATAAACAGAGTGAAAAGACAACCTACAGAATGCGAGAAACTATTTGCAAATCATTTACCTGAAAAAGGTTGAATATCCAGAATATATAAAGAACTTCTATAACTCAACAACAACAAAAACAATTAAAAGCTGAGCAAAGGCCTTGAATAGACATTTCTCCAGAGACGACATATGAATAGCCAACAAACATCTGCTCAATATCACTAATACTTAGGGAAATGAAAACTAAAACCATGAGGAGATATCACCTCACACTCATTAGGATGGCTACTATCAAAAAAAAAAAACAGAAAATTACAAGTGTTGGCAAGGATATGGAGAAATGGGAACCTCTGTGCACTGTTGTTGGGAATGTAAAGTACTATTGCTGCTATGGAAAACAGTATGGTGGTTCCTCAAAAAGTTAAAAATGAAAATACCATATGATCCAGCAATCCCACTTTTGAGCATATATCCAAAAGAACTGGATGCAGGATCTTGAAGAAATATTTGCACACCCATTTTTATAGCAGCATTATTCACAGTAGCCAAGAGGTAGAGGCAACTCAAGTGTCCATTGATGAATAAACAAAATGTGGGATATACATACAATAGAATATTATACAGCCTTAAAAAGGAAGAAAATTTTGACACATGCTACAATATGTATAAAACTTGAGGACATTATGCTAAGAGAAATAAGCCAGTTCACAAAAAGACAAACACTGGAATGATCCAATTTACATGAGGTGTCTAGAATAGTCAAATTCATAGAAACAGATAGTAGCATGGAGGTTACCAAGGGCTGGGGGCAGGGAGGAATGGGGAGTTGTTGTTTAATGAGCACAGGGTTTCAGTTTTGCAGGATGAAAGTGTTCTAGAGATTGCACAACAATGTGAGTATTCTTAACACTACTGAACTGTACTTTTAGAAATGGTTAAGATGACAAATTTTATGTTTTTTTTTTTTACTGCAATTAAAAAGGAAAAAAAATACATGGCTAATTAGAATCCATAGAAACCCTCAAAACTCTTTTTAGTTAGTCTATGAACTCACCCTTCTTTCTATATGTTACAAATCTGCTAACAAATAGGAAAAACAATGTCTGGTTTTAGTTTCCTCTTTTCATATATAAAGTCCATCTTCCTGTGGAGGTGCCACTGAATAGCTTAGCCCCCAGCATACCTCACTGTACCCAACCCAATCCTATCCTCTCAGAACCTTAACCAGGAAAGCAGATGGATAATGGGGCCAGGATAATGTACAGTGACTATATTACATTACAGTAAATTGACTTGAACATCTTTAATCCAAGGAATTCAAAAGTCCACCCATTTTCTATCTCAGCTCATCCTCATATTAACTTTGTGAAATAAAGGAAGGTAATATTATTCTCTCACTAAATATGAAACAAGAAACACACAGATCTTAACATGCGTAGGTCCATCCTGTACTAGAGATCATTATCCTGCAATGATCCTATGGTACGCTGATGGTGTAAAAACCACATTTAGAACTCAGAACTCCCAGAAGTTCAAATATCTGTTTTAGTTACAAGTATTTGTTTTGATTGGGAAACATCTCCAAAACAAGCATTGGTTTCAATAATTGAAACAAAGCAATCATTTGTTTTGAAACTTTTGTATTTCCTAAGAAGAAGGACATTCTCTTATGAGACCGCAATAAAATTATCTAAATCAGGAAACTTAATATGATTACAATATTATTATCTAACATATATTCCATATTCAAATTTTGCCAATTGTCACAGTAATGTTCTTATTGCTCTCCTTCCTACTCCATGATCCAATCCAGGATCACCCATGCATTTAGTGATCTTGTTGCTTTAGTCTCTTTTAATCTGGTAAAATTTCATAGTCTTTGTCTTTCATGACACTAACCTTTTTTAAGATGATGGAAAAAAAAAAAAAAAGATGATGGGATAGTTACCTAGATTTGTCTACCTCAAATACAGGTTATGTATTTTTTGGTAGGAATACCACATTATGTTATGTCCTTTTTAAGATATCATATAAGGAGCTGTATAATATCCGTTTCCCCCCATAACTCAGATGTTAATTTTGATCATTTGGTTGTGGTGGTGTCCACCAAATTTCACTATTGTAAACCTTTTTATTTTGTAATTGATAGGTAATTTATGGGGATTATTTTGAGACTATGTAAATATTATATTCCACATCACACCTTTACTTTCTAGTTTTAGCATCTTTTGATGATTCTTGCCTAAATCAATTTTTTATTGAGATACAATTCACGTATTATAAAATTCACTATTTGAAAGTGTACAATTCATTGGTTTTTAGTATATTCACAAATTTGTGCACCCATCACCATTACCTAATTCCAGAACATTTTCGTCACCCCAGAAAGAAACCTTTCACCCCTTAGCAGTCATTCCCCTTTCCTTTGCTCTTTCCAGCCCCTGGGAACCACTAATCTACTTTCTGTCTTTGTCGATTTGGCTATTTCAGACATTTCATATCAACGGATTCATACAATATGTGGTCCTTTGTGTCTGGCTTCTTTAATTGAACATGTATTCAAAGTTCATTCATACGGTAGTTTTAATCAATCCCTCATTCCTTTTTACCTAAATCAATTATTACTATGGTTCTTGAAAAATGATGATACTCTACATCATTCCATCGACACCTACTAGTTAACGTAATTTTTATCTCCCTTTATCAGGAGAGCACTTTAAGAAAATTGGAAGCACTTTAAGAAAATTGCACGATGAAGTTAATTTTAGACAGGGTTCCCTTGCCCTCAAGTCGTTTCCAATCTTGGAAGAAAGGGCTTACAAAGACTATCTTTCTTCCCTTCTTCCCACTCGAACAAGCAGCAATGTGTCTCTCTCCGCCTGTCATCCACGGGCTCCTCCCCCTTCTCCAGGTGCCCCTCCCCGGCGGCTCAAGAGGCGGAAGTGACGCACCGGAAGTGTCCCTCTTCCCCTTGCAGTGGGAGGAAGGAATCAAACCCCCAAGATGGCGGCGGCGTCGGAGGAGCGGATGGCTGAGGAAGGAGGCGGTGGCCACGGCGACGGCGGCTCCCCTTCGGCCATCGGCTCTACCCAGCGACTGCCCCCACCTCCCCCGCCACAGCCCCCGCAGCCGGGGTCCCAGGCTCCCCCGGCTCCGGCGCTGGCTCCGGACCAGCTGCCTCAAAACACGCTCGTGGCGCTGCCCATCGTAGCCATCGAAAACATCCTCAGCTTTATGTCCTACGACGAAATTAGCCAGCTCCGCCTGGTGAGGCCCCCACGGGACCCCCGCCGCCCTCTCCGCCGGGCCGAGGTTTGGGGAGGGCCCGAGAGGGAAAGAGCGTTCCCCGGGGAGGGAGCCGCAGCCGGCGCCAGAGCACCGAGCGCGCCCCTCCCGCCCCAAAGTCTCTGTCGGGGCCTGTCCGCGGGTCTTGTCCGGATTTTGCCCTTGCTTTGGGGCTGGGGGCGGCTGCCTGCGGGAACTTGGCCTTGGGGGACTCCGTGCCCCCCCACCCGGAAGCGGGGCCGCGGCCGGGGAGGCAGCGGGAGCTGGGCTTCCCACCTCCTCCCGACCTGAATGTGGACGCCGGAGGGGTCTCGCCACCTGCCTTTTGTATATTACCTTCCAGCCCCCGGCCGGAGTTGGGGGGCCAGCACTCCGAAGTAGGCGAGATGATCCCAGCCAGGTTTGGTTTGTCTGCGAGAATAACGTATTGTTCCCCCGCCCCCCACCCCCAAGTTTTCTTGTTGCAGAAAATAAAGTCGGATCGGTCGGTCCTCCCAAAAGCCGGTAGAGGTTTGGAGGAATTGGAACGTAGCCTCAACCCCAGCGCCCTAGTTGACCAGTAAAGTAGAGCCCTGAGAAGTGACTATTCCGGCTTTGCCTCACCCCTGATACTTCCCACCCACAGTGAAGCAACTTGCCCCTTGAGAAGGTTTTTTTTCTTTCCTGCAGTTCGTTTTCTAACTAGTGATTTACGCCCACCCGCCAGCTTTAGGAGAGGTTTTATACCTTAAAATCACAGTAGTTCAGTCCATGATTTATGAAAATAAATTGCCATTGGGATTTTCTTCATTCCAGAGGTTTCACTGAAGGTTTGATGAATGTCTTAGTTCAGTCAGGTATTTTGCTTCCTTTCAGTGAATTTATCTTTAAGTGGTAAGGAAATTGAAGGAGGTGGACATTTTGAAATGATTGCAGACCGAATCTGTGGTCGGGTTGTTTTTAAGAGGACAAAGACATATTGCTGAATGTGCTGTGTATAGCATTTTCTGAATAATCAATGTGCCTTATTTTAGGTTTACACCTCCAATCTAAAATTGATTATAATCGTGTTTTTGAAATGAAAGTATACTTATTTTTTAAAGGAAGCTTGTAAATATTCATTCAAACTGGTGGACAGTTGGGTTTTTTTTCTTGTCAACACAGCACAGTAACCATGCCAGTCTGCAGGATGGAAAATTCTTCATTTGAAAAGTGATATTTCAAAATGATTGTCCCTTAATTTCTAGGACATGTCATCCAGTTTCTTGTAGGATCTTAAATATTCCTTCAAATTTTTATAAAGGATGATGTTTGATCAGAATTCATGGTATACATTCCTGGTGTCTGGAAATTGGGCATAGCATTTGATTGAATTGAGCCTTTCAGCCAGACAATGCCTTTGTAAAGCTTGGGATGTTCACAGTTCTGTTTTATAAGTGTTGAGGAAAACTGGGGTGGGTGGGGGGTTTGTTCATTTGTTGGTCATTTTATTTTTTTAAAAATTAAAAACGTTTTTAAAGGGGGGAAAACCAGCCTGTCCTAGGGGACAAAGTTAAAAACACCCCACAATTTATTAGTAAATGACATCTCTTTCAAGTGAAATATTCAGCTGCATTCTTAATTTTTAAGCAGTTATCTATTCTAGTGTTTTAAAGATACAAATTTGTAGTTTCAAAGATTTTTTCGATAAGGAGTCCCTTACCACCCCTCCACTCCTACCCCCCAAAAAGATTCTGCTGCCAGTTTTATATCTTAAAGATGTTTTTTTTCCTCTGTTTTAGTAATGGGGAACTATTTCTTATTCCTTAAGGTTAATGGATAATTCTTAGATTAAATGGATAATCTTTTGTAGGGATTTGGAAGGGTCTTTGGTTGTAGATTCATTGGTTTGATGTCATAAGGTACAATTCAAGTAACATGAAAGATTCTTTCTTGCCACTAGATGTCAGCATTAATTTAATTACGATCATTTAATGAAATTGGCTGCCTAGAGATAGTGCTTGTTAGGTCCTTTACATGCCTTTTCTCATTTAAGTGACCATTTATACCTAAATGCTGTTTGCCAGAAAATCAGTAGCAGTGTGAGTGCTGCTATCTGGCATATAAATTCCGTAGTTTCTTGAGTGGAGTTAGGTTGGATATAACTGGAAGAGAGTGATATTTATTAAGAACAGAATTGGTTTCCATAAAGCTAAATGTCAGCTATTCAGTGGTTGATGAGCTAGTTTATTTATTTTTCAGGTGTTTCTTTTTTTCTTCCTTCCCAATTTACTTGCCTTATTAGGACCTCAGTCATAACTATTGTTAAATTAGAGGACAGGTGCTTGATCCATGTACTTAACTACTCTGTATTTTCTTGAAAAGATTTGCTCTAAGTTGAAATGGCTAAAATAACATTTTTCAATTACTTGTGCAGTTTAGTTGATAATTTGCTTCCTGTTGCCATGAATTATTGAAGTTTGACTCTCCAGTTTAGTTATTTCCAAGGGAGTGTCCAAATGCCTTATTAAATTGGATTTTGTTTTGTTTTTTCTGCCATTGACTATTTGCTCCAAAAATGTACCTGGAACTTGGAAATCCTGGTTACATAAAAATAACTCTTTAAATATTTAACTTCTCCAATATATTTAAAATTAATTGGATGAACACAACTTTTGAAATGACAAAACATGTACTTTGAGTTGTTTTGCCAGTAAATCACACAAATTTGTGCTGATGCAGCATTAGATTGTCACCTAGGCCTCCTTGACAGGTATGGGAGTTTTTGAAACAAGTGGCACAGGTTAAGAAGTGAGGTCCTACAGCTAGTTACAGAGCAGATCAAAGCTGACTTTGAACGTATAACTGACTCATGAGTACAGTGTTCTCACTCACTGAAGAAATGAGCATGGGAGGCTTTTTACAAGTTGTCTTAGGGAATCCCCTGGTGGCCCAATGGTTAGGACTCCCGCCTTCACTGCAGGGGGTTGGGGTTCAATCCCTAGTCGGGGAACTGAGATCCTGGAAGCTGCGTGGCACAGCCAAAAAAAAAAAAAAAAGTTGTTTTAGAGAGATCCTATCATACTTTTTCCTCTGTGATTCTAGTGGAGCTCCTATAAATTTAATGGAATCCTATTAGTGGTTCAGGACAAATTTGACTAAAAGTTAAATTCAGAAGTCCTGTTTATTATCTGGAATGAAATTTTCCCGTTGGTAACAAGGTACATAAATACATGCTTTTGTCCCAAGATATTTCTCTAGAGCACTCTATCTAGTTAAGTCTGTTACCCATTTCTAGTTCCTTTCCCATCTTTTCTTTAAATGTGTTTGAAAACTTCAGTTGTAGAGAGGGTTGATTGGTAGAAAATATGAAGGAAAATGGGAAGCCATTACTTGTTTTTTTAAGTAGGCAAGCTGTCTTCCTCCTATCTCTTGCTCTATACCAGTACTCAAATTTTTTTGTCTCGGGACCCCTTTACACTCTTAAAAGTTATTGAGGACCGTAAGGGCTTACCTTTGAAAAGTCTAGAAAACACAAGAATACGCAATGCATAATTCCCTTGGCTGTCATCACATGTCATGTTACCTCTAGAAAATTCTGCTGTATCTTGTGAGAGAATAAGCATGAAAATGGCAAATAACATCTTAGTATTACGAAAATAGTTTAGCTTCGCAAACTCTTGAAAGGATCTTGGGAATCCCAAGGGTCACACACTTTGAGGACCACTGCTCTGTATCACTGTATTATAGAAAATACACTCTCTGCGTTGCTGGGTTTTTTTTGTCCCCTACCATGTCATCATCAGGTTATTGATTTTATTAACAGGTACTTAAGTATAGGTAAGAAATTATAATATTTTGGGGACAGTTCACTCCTGCACAATCTCAAAGCAAAGGTGTTCAATCAGTAACCCTGTCCACAGTATCATCATTGAGACAAAACGTAAACACCTTCCTTGAGCATTTACAAAGCACTAGGACAACAAGTGCATAGTAGTAAATACAAGAATGTTGAGGTTAATCAGGAGAGGCTTCCTCAAGATCATGAATTTTCATCCAGTCAGAGGTAGAAGAACTTTCCCAGCAAAAAAAAGGCATGTAATTATCCTAATTGTTTTGCTCAGGCTAATATTAACATAAATTTATATTTTCTTTCCAAGTGAATATTTAGGGAGGACACGCAGAGAATTTTTAATTTGTTGTAATTTTACCAGCAGACGATTGAGAATTAACTCTGTCTCTCTCTGTATATAGTATTGTATCTTAAACAATCCCTGCCAGGTAGATAGAATTTTTTTATAAAAGATTAAAGTATTCTTATGAAAGAGGGGGCAAGTTGTATCAATATTTTTAATAGGTAAGGGAAATTAAGAGGAGTTCACTGAAAAAACAAATAGGCCTGGCTCATTCATTGTTCATTTTTTAAATGATTTTATCACCTGTTTGCCACATTTGCTTTATCTCTTTCACTTGTGTATGCTCATTCACCGTTAGCAAGTAAGGTGCAAATATAATGACATTCACCCTTGAATACTTCTTCTATATAATCACAATATCATCACTTCCAAGGGATTTAATATTACATTTTATACTCAGATTTCTCAGTTGTCCTCAAAATGTTTTTTTATAGCTTGGAGGGGTTGGGGAGGTAGTTAAGGTTCTTAAATCTAATAAAACATTAGACTCTTTAATCTAGAACATTCCTCCCACTTTTTCACTGTTTTCATTCTTTCATGACTTTTTGAAGAATCCAGCCCAGATGGCTTGTCAAATGTTCTACACAGCAGATTTGTCTGACTGAGAGGATTATAGGAAGATCTTGGTCTAGCTCCATCTCTAAACTTTAGTAGTGTGGTAAGAACCCCCCACTAATGTCCTTAAAATAAAGAAGTCCTACTTTCTAGACTAGTGCCAACAGTTTCTATAGCAGTGCAGTATTATTTGAGACTCTAATCAGTTGAGAATAATTAGGATAATCATTTCGATCTGTATAGCTACTGATCACTAAATTTAAAAAGATACAAATCAGAAGACCTGGATTCCTTTTTTTTTTCCCCCACATAGCTTGGTTTTTATTGAGGTGCTGTCCTAGGCACTTCTCCAATCCTTCAAATAATCTTGTGCAGCCAATACAAAAAAATAAGGAAACTGAGAGTAATCCATATTAGATTAAAGTCCATGTTAGACAGATACATATATATGTATATATATAAACAATAAGTATCTATTTGCTAGAAAACCCTGATTCTTAATTTCATTTTTTGCCCCTGAGTAGCTGGATGACCTTGGACGAGTCATATAAATTCTTAAGGCCTCAGTTTTCTCACTGTAAAAAGAAAGGACGGGTTCTGGTGTCTACATCCCTTTCAGTTCAAGGGTCTAATAAGCAGCCTAATCTTTGATAATAGCTTCCTAATTAATTGGAGAAAAACATGAACTGTTCATTTGAAAACTGGAGAGCACGAAATGAGTACATAAAAATGTGATTCCATTACAGTATTTCCTTGATTCCAAGGTATAGTTTCATATTTTAACCTTTTTTTTTTTCCCTTCTATTTTTTTGGTCTCACCGCATGGCATGCGGGATCTTAGTTCCCCGACCAGGGATAGAACCACTGGACTGCCTGGGAAGTCCCCATGTTAACATTTTTGAAATGAGAATGCATCTTGATCAAATTGCATGTATATTATTGTGGCAGTACTTTTTTTTTCTTCCAGAAGAGCTTTTGTTAAATTGATAACATACCTTAAAGTCTTTACAGCGTCTTAAACAAAATTGAAGAAGCCCAGCATACTATATTTCAAGGCATCTAACATATCTGAGAAAGAAATGCTGGCAATTATATTGTAATATATCATATATTGGAAGACCATTCCACTGTCAAATGTACATCTTAGAATCAACTAAGATTTGATATTAGAGATTAGGTTTGACAGGAAAAGTGTGGATTTCACGGATTTATGGCGTATGTGTCTTGCATTGAGAAGGGCCATAGTGGCACAACAAATTAAAAAAGATTTCTAAATAAATACAAGTGAAGAAAAATTTTTATTACTGACCACTAAAGTTAGATAATGATAAAAAGAATAAACATGGCATTTTAAATCTTGAAGTAATTAAGAAAGAAAAAAACAAATCTGTTCTTCATACTAGAGCAGCAAATAACAGAGGGACCAAGCTAAACGTCTTCATTGTAGACTGATTTGTTCCATTAGTTCCCTTTTGTTTTTATAGTATATATTTTCCTAATCTCTAAATACACTGATTGTTTTTGACATAGTCATCATCTTTGTATATCAGATTCTAGAATTTTATTTTTCTGTCTTGGGTAAATTGCCAAATTGCTAGGATTTTTGTTTTGTTTTAATAAATGGAAAAATGAAATTTCTTCCCTTTAGCCTTGGAAATAATTAAAATACCCCCAAATTTAGAGCTACACTTTAAATAAGATAATTTTGTTTTGCAAGTTAACATACATTGTCAGCAGTTAACATTAAACTGCTCACCTTGGGGAAAATTAGTGTATTGCTGTTTTTCAGAGGTCACTTTGCTTCCTTCTGAATCCTAAACAAAAGATAGATATATGCTCTATCGTGTCTTTGTTTTTATGCTATCGGTCAGTCAGTGCTTATAGAACATTTATGAATGGAAGAATACCACATTAAATACTGTTCTTTTCCTACAATATCAACTAATGCTTCAAATCTTTCTGGCTTTTGTGGTGCTATTCTAGTTTGTCTGTCTTTGTGACCTCCTATTTTCTAATTTTTTTTTTTTAGTTGAAGTATAGTTGATTTACAGTATTCGTTTTAAGTGCATATTTTCTGATCTTTTTACCAGCTTTTAATTATAATGGTCAGTTGAGGCTCCATTTATAAGCCTTTATTTTCTTGTCTTTTACTTCATTTGGGATTCATCTGCAGTGGTTTCAGCTATCTTCATGTGAAATTTCCAGAACCATATCTTTAGTCTTAACATTACAGTTGCTTACAGAAAATGACCAATCAACTGTACCAATACTAGAACTCTCCCAAAATGAGTGATCTTTTTCCTTTTAAACTTACTTCTCATTACTGTCTGATTTTCCTGCTCAAAACGTGAGAGATTTTATTCCTCTCAGCTTTGTCTACATATCTGATCTGTCTTCAGAAGTAGTTTGCTTGCTAATGGTTTATTCCTTCCAGGCTTTGTGCCTTTGTTCTGTCAGTATTAACTTGGCAGTTCTTGTCCCCTCTTCCTTTAAAGCCTAGTTCAAATCTTGTATCATGTGAAGTCCCTTGGTTGACCTTATCTGGTTATTTATTCATATTCTCATCCCCCAGTCAGTTGTATACTCATACTAGTCAGTACTCATTCCGTTGCATTTCTAGACTATTAAGAGATACCTAAATTCTAGTATTTAGCTAGATTCAGTGCAGCAAAATTCTAGTATAATAAAATAATTTAGAAACTACCTTGGAAATTAGTACAGCAGTAATTGACCTTAATTTTTCACTTTGTAAATAAACATTTTTTTTCAGTTTTGAGATGTAATTGATATACAGCACTGTATAAGTTTAAGGTGTACAGAATAATGATTTGACTTTAAAAAAATTAGGAAATCATCACCACAGTGGGTTTAGTTCCAGTATTTAACTCAGAAATTATCAAAGAGGTTATAGAGTCCACAAATAGAAAAAGTATTTTTCTACAAAGTTGTGTTAGAAGGTGTCTCACATCAAGTAGTTTTAACAGCGTTAACAACAATGCAACCCCCAATTTTTATTCCTCAGAGGCACTACTTTCAAGTCTTTGGGTTGTTTGTCTTCTATTTGATAATATCTGTTGACTTCCTACTACAAAAGATGAGAATTTAGCCTGCTTTATTCCCCCTCATCACACACAAAAAGACATACTCTCTTTTCCTTCCTCCAGTAACATGATAAAATTTCTTTTTTCCTCACATAAAGTTCAGTACCAGTGTTCATGGCAACATGTTTATGCAGGATTAGGGCACTGGTTCTCATTTGTGGTCCAGGTTTACCAGAGGGGTTCCCAAGACCCTTTCAGGGAGTCTATACAGTCTAAAATATTTTCATTACTTTACTAATATATTATTTGCATTTTTCACTCTCATTCTTTAATGCAGAAGAAGCAGATATGAAAATTCACTTGTTTCTATTAAACCACGGATCAAAGAGATTTATAAAAATGTAACCCATTAAATATTTTGTTTTAGAAACAGTTACGTATGTTAATACATATTGGGTTTTTTTTTTTTTCCAGTAGACACTGAACAAATGTTTATAACTTACTAGTTAGAAATAGATTCCACCATATTTTAAAATATAATTTAGAATTACTCTTAGTATCAGTACTTAAACCTTATTATGTTTTCATTTACTTTGAAATGAAAAGAACTGTTTACCTTCATACCTTTCATTTGGCATACTGGGATTTAGGGAATAGCTAGTATTTAATATTAGAGTATCAAAACCTTTATTAGCTCAACCCAGTTTACCAGAATTTTTGTCCTTATAATCTCAGGAGAAAGCAGACTTGTATCAAAAGTTTCATCAGTATTTCATTTCAAGTATTTGTCAAGCATTTGTTTTTAGGTGCTATGAGAGATAGAAGCATAAGACAGCCCTTGCCTAGTTGACTTAGCCTTGATGTAGATTTATCTGAATAATATCTCAGTGTTGCACTTTCAACAACACCTATACAGTGAGAATTAACATCCAGGTTGATGAGTTTGAGTCACTGCAAAATACTCAGGAAACAAAGAACAAATGTATTTTGTGTAGTAGGTTTCATTAAGATGAAAAAGATACTGGGATATCTCAGAAATATAAGAACTAAGTATGTGAAGCAAAGTTTTCAAATTAGTGGTAAGTTAAATTAAATTTATTTAACATAATTTTTATATAGCACTTTATAATTTACCAAGTGATTTAGTGTGTGTTATTTAATCCTAATGACATCCCTATATATTAGATACTATCCATATTTTACAGATGTCTGATTCAGGCTTTCAAATAGAAGCTGACTTGCTCAAGGATGTATAATGGTTGGAGTCAAATTTAGGTGTTCTGACTTCAGATCCTGTATTTTTACTGTATAAAGACACCATGTTTTTAAAGGATTCAAAGTAGTTAGGTTTCTGCTGTACATGTTGAAATATTTTGGAGGATATGACGGTATCTAGTATAGGCTTTGGCCATCATAATCTGTCATACTTAACCCAAATCACTAGAAGAAATAATTAAAAACTCTCATTCTGGTTATAGATCATAAAAACTTTGTGAGCGGTTAGACTCAAGTTTGAATATGTTTTTGGCCAAAGGAGAATTTTCTTATTTCAAACTATTAAAAACCTTCAAATATGTTGTTTTAATGATCATCAGGACTATAGTCTCTGACCGTAATAGCAGGGATACATCCAGAACATTCAACAAATACCTAAAGTAAGACTCAGTGCTTCCACTGCAGGGGGCATGGGTTCAATCCCTGGTGGGGGAACCAAGATCCTGTAAGCCATGTCTCGCAGCCAAAAAAATTAAATATATATATATATTTTTTTTTTTTTTTTTTTAAGGAGTAAAGTATTCCTTGCCTACACATAATACTAATTTTTAAATGCAATATTGTAATTTACAATGAGGGATTCACCCACATATACTGATTCAAAGATTCAGATAGCAAACTGGGGAACAATACTAGCACAGAGAATTTTGACCCATTGGTTATGAGCCTAAGTTAATTGTTACCAATTTGGTTTTTACTTTTTAAAATTCTTCTTTCTCATTCTCTCTTCCCATAGGTTTGTAAAAGAATGGACTTGGTCTGCCAGAGAATGTTGAATCAGGGATTTCTAAAAGTGGAGAGGTACCATAATCTGTGTCAGAAACAAGTTAAAGCACAACTCCCAAGGTATGTTATGGTTAGCATTGGCAATAATTTACAGTTGGGGATTTTGTTTGTTTCTTGATTTTTGTTTGTTTGTTTTTGATCTCACTAAGGGTTTACTTGGATTAAATGGTTTCCAAGTTTTTGTAGCAAAGGGTACACAGATCACAATAAATCATTTTACTATGGTTTGTTCAACTCTCACCATATCTGTTCAACATTTTGGTTCAAACTAGGGCATTTAGGCAAGAAAATGAAATAAAAAGCATCCAGATTGAAAAGGAATAAGTAAAACTCTCTATTCACAGATGGTATGATCTTGTATACACATGATGTTGTAAATAAAATACATTAATTATTAGAGCTAGAAACGAGGTCAGCAGGGATCCTGGATACAAGATTAGTACACAAAAATCAATTGTATTGGGACTTCCCTGGTGGTCCAGCAGTTAAGTCTCCATGCTCCCAATGCAGAGGGCCCAGGTTCAATCCCTGGTCAGGGAACTAGGTCCCACATGCTGCAACTAAAGAAAGATCCCGTGTCCCACAACTAAGACCCAGCACAGCCAAATAAATAAATAAATAAATGTATGTATAATCCTATGCACTAGCAATAAACAATCCAAAAATGAAGTTAAGACAATTCCATTTACAATAGCATCAAAAAGAATAAAAAAACTTAGTAATGAATATAACCAAAAAAGTATAAAACTTGTACATTAAAAACCACAAAACACTGTTAAAAGAAATTAAAGAAGACTTAAATGAACAGAAAGGCATTCTATGTTCATGGATTGGAAGATTTCATACTAAGATGGTAATACTCCTCAAATTGATATATATATTCAGTGCAACCCCTATCAAAATCCTAGCAGTCTTTTTGCAGAAATTGACACGCTGATCCTGTAATTGCTATAGAAATGCAAAAGACGCAGAATAATCAAAACAATCTTGAAAAAGAGCAAAATTGGAAGACTACCATTTCCCAGTTTCAGAACTTACTACAAAGTTACAATAATCAAGAGTGTGGTGCTGGCATAAGGATAGACATACAGGGACTTCCCTGGTGGCGCAGTGGTTAAGAATCTGCCTGCTGCGCCCTGGTCTGGGAGGATCCTACGTGCCGCAGAGCAACTGAGCCTGTGTGCCGTGGCTACTGGGCCTGCGCTCTGGAGCCCGCAAGCCACAGCTGCTGAAGCCCATGAGCCTGGAGCCCGTGCTTCGCAGCAGGGGAAGCCACCGCAGTGGGCCGCGCACTGCAGCAAGGAGTAGCCCTTGCTCACTGCAACAGGAGAGGGCCTGTGCGCAGCAATGAAGACCCAACGCAGCCAAAAATAAATAAATAAAAATTAAAAAAAAAAAAAAATCTGCCTGCCAGTGCAGGGGTCACAGGTTCGATCCCTGGACTGGGAAGATCCCACATGCTGCGGAACAGCTAAACCCGTGTGCCACAACTACTGAAGCCCATGCGCCTAGAGCCCATGCTCCACAGCAAGAGAAGCCACCACAGTGAGAAGCCTGCGCCCTCAATGAAGAGTAGCCCCCGCTCGCCACAACTCGAGAGAGCCCACATGCGGCAACGAAGACCCAACACAGCCAAAAAATTAATTAATTAATTAAAAAAAAAAAAGGATAGACATACAGATCAATGGAATAGAATTGAGAGTCCAGAAAGTGAACCCTTAAATTTTTAGTCAATTGATTTTCAACAAGAATGCCAAGAAAATTCAATGATAAAGGATTAGTGTTTTCAACAAGTAACGCTGGGACAAAAGAATGAAGTTGGAAACCTTTCTCAAACCATATACAAAAATTAACTGAAAATGAATTACAGGCTTAAGTGTAAATGTCAGTGCTGTATTATAAAACCTTGAGAGGAAAACATAGTCATAAACCTTCATGAACTTGCATTAGGCAGTGATTTTTTAGATACGGCACCAAAAGCACAAGTAACAAAAGAAAAAAGTAGACAGACGAGAATTCATCAAAGTTTAAAATTTCTGTGCCTCAAAGGACACCATCCAGAAAATGAAAAGACAGCCTGCAGAATGAGAGAAGACATTTGCAGCTCATGTATCTGTTAGAGGACTTATATCCAGATGGTACTAGAAACTCTTATAACTCAACAATAAAAAGATAAATAACCCCAATTTGAAAGTGGGCAAAGGATTCGATAGAAATTTCTCCAAAGAAGATATACTAAAGGCCAAAAAGCCCATCAAAGATACTCAGCATCATTAGTCATCAGGGCATTGCAAATCAAAATAGTATGGGATACTGGTTTACACTCACTAGGATGGGTGGCTAAAATTTAAAAAGACAAATGTTGGGAAGGAGGTGGACAAATTGGAACTTTAACATGTTACTGGTGAGATTATAAAATGGTGCAGCCACTTTACAAAACAGTTTCTCAAAAAGTTAAACATAGAGTCACCAAATGACCCAGCAGTTTCACTCCTAAGTATATACTCAGGAGAAGTGAAAATATGTCTACACAAAAACTTGTACACACATATTCATAGCAGCATTGTTCATCATAGCCAGAAAGTGGAAACAACCCAAAGGTCCATCAACAGATGAATGGATAATCAATATAATGGTATGTCCATATAATAGAATATTATTCAGCGATAAAAAGGAATGAAGAACTACTGAGACGTGCTACAACATGGATGAACCTTGAAAACTATGCCAACTGAAAGAAGACGGACACAAAACACCACATAATATTATGATTATGATTCCAATTATCTGAAGTGTCCACAATAGGCAAATCCATAGAAACCGAAAGTAAATTCGTTCTTGCCAGGGGCTGGGTAATGGGAGTGATTGATAATGGTTACAGGCTTTCTTTTTTTTTTTTCTTTTTTTTAATATCTTTATTGGAGTATAATTGCTTTACAATGTCTTTTTAGTTTCTGCTGTACAACAAAGTGAATCAGCTGTATGTATACATGTATCCCCATATCCCCTCCCTCTGTGTCTCCCTCCCACCCCCCCTCCCTATCCCACCCCTCTAGGTGGTCACAAAGCACCGAGCTGATCTCCCTGTGCTATGCAGCAGCTTCCCACTAGCTATCTATTTTACATTTGGTAGTGTATATATGTCCATGCCACTCTCTCCCTTCATCTCAGCTTCCCCTTGGCTTTCTTTTTGTGATAATGAAAATGTTCTGAAATTGGATAGTGGTGATGGGAACACAACTGTGAATATAGTAAAAACCCCTAAATTGTACCCTTTAAAAGTGAATTTTATTGTATGTGAATTATGTCTCAATAAAACTTTTTAAAAGTTTAAATGAGCTGATTTTATAGGCAAAAATATATGGTCTCTTGTCTTTATGTCCATGTGTAATTCTTTCATTAATTTCTCTAATAGCCATTAGGCTTGACAAAGCCAAAGAACAAAACAAAAAAAACCTATTTTTTTTCAAATATTTTATCAGTGAGTATTGGATTAATCCTTGGCAAGGATTTCTAAACATAGTGATTCATTTATCATTACAGTTAAACAAATTATGACCCAATTGTAGATTTCTAAACGTGTAAATGTTAGACTTACATTAAGGCATTTTGTTTGGTTAACATTGTAGTCCACAGTACTTCTTTTAATGGTTGCCTTTTTTTTTTTTTTTTTTTTTTTTCGGTAGAAGAGAGTCAGAAAGGAGAAACCATTCATTAGCTCGTCATGCAGACATCCTCGCTGCTGTTGAAACAAGGCTGTCTCTCTTAAATATGACTTTCATGAAGTATGTGGACTCCAATCTCTGTTGCTTCATCCCAGGAAAGGTAAAATAGAATCCCTTACCTAGAACAGCTGGATTGCACTATGTAAACTAAATTATTATAAAGTTACAGAGTGATTTTTTAAATAATAGAATTATTTCTACTCTTCAAATGTATTTCTATGAATGGATTTGTTAAGCTTCTATGCAGTAACATATAAATATGTATCATTTATGTGATCTTTATATTTAAAATTATGATTTTGAAATATACTGTAGAAGCGCTACTATTCTTTAGAAAAGCTTTTTAAGGGTTCATACTCAAGAAAAAATTTTGCGCTTTTACTTTTTGTTAAGATGCCAGAGATACAGCAATGAATAGGATAGGTATTGTCCCTGTCTTCAAGATTGTTATAATTTGGGGGAGGTGGAGTAGGAAAGACAAGCTGGTTTGGTTTTGTTTGAGAAATGTTTCATGAAGACAACTTACAACCTTCCAGATTTGACAAGAATAGATAATTACTGTGTAACAGTATACTCAGAGCTAAGTCATAGTGCTGTTTAACACAGAAATAAGTATATTGTGGTACCTTTATTGTTACTAAGTTAATAAAGATCCCAGCATTCAACATGCTACTCATACCTTCACTAGTATTTTGCTTCTTGAATTCAGTGTAAATTCAGAATGAAATAATGTCTATATCTTTTTATGTCGAAGAGATGGAGGTAGAATTAAAGGTCATTTTGCTACTTAGTTGATACTGGCAAAAGGTTCCCTTAACATGGTTGGAACTAATTAATACCTAGTAAAATTTGAATGTTCTCTTTTTGTTATTTCCATAGATAATTAACATTGGCAATATTTTTAATGTACTTTCTCCATTTTCAACTTTCTGTGACGTTTGTTGGGAGCCGGAGGAGTCCTGTTTCTTATTTAAAGTATACTTTGGTATAGCTCACTTTCCTCATATTAGCTACCAATGCTTCTGTACGGTACTATAAAAGGGTGACCAATTAGAAACTTTAGATTCTGATTCTTATGCCAGATTTTAACCAGGTCTGATTCATAGGCCTTAACTCTTAGGTGTTCCTGGGATGTTCACTGAACTAGAATAGGTTGTCTCCTGTAGCCTCGTAGTTTTTATTGCATATCTCATAAGGTTATGAATAGTTAAGACGCATCTCCAAGCTTCATAACCTTAGAGACAATTCAGTCAGTTGTTAATGAGAGTTGAGTAGTTTGCAGCGAAGTCCATGTGGCCTGCAAAGCCAAAGATATTTTAGTACCTGACCTTTGCAGAATGCCCATCTTTTGTTCTAATATATCAGGATCATGTGATGAGAATGATACTTACTATCTATACAAATGAAGTTAAATCCAGTTGAGTCCTGCTGGTTTTTTGGAAACCACTTGTTTTTGCTTTTAATTCTAGTACCAACTGAGGTGGTAGCAATGGAGAATGTCTTCAGCTTTCAAGCTGATGTGTATCACCCTGGGCATTTGCTCTGGACAGCTCCTTAACTGAGACCTTTACCTTGCCTGCAGTGGAAAAGTCTTCCATTTTTCCTTCATAGTACCCATTTCTTCCAAAGATCTTATCCTGATTTATTTTTCTCCTACAAATCTGAACTTGACTGGAAAAACAACCCCCAGAAAACAAATAATTTTTGTTTTTATTATCACCTTGGCTTCTTCTCTTTCTTACAAGTGCCATCTATATAGCTTATACCTTGCCTAAAACAACACTGTATACTCAGATTATTACTTTTTATTTTTATGTAGCTGTTACTTTTTAGCTTAGACTAAATCTAAACTGCTAACTTACACAGTTTGCAGTATTTGGGTTGTTTTATGATTGTTCCTTTTTGAACTTCTCATCCTTAAACTTTCACATTCTATCTTCAGAACATAAGGATGTGGCATTAATTTTCACATCCTTAAGTGAAGACATTCTATAAAATAATTTTCTTTCAGTCTAGCATATAATCTTGGTTTGGTATCTGATTTCTATAGTAATTTATTCTTGGTTTTTCCAGGCTCTTGCTCCCGGGTTATACTTAAAAGTTCAGGTGCTCTTATACTTTTTTTTTTTTTTTTAATAGTTTGGCAATTTCTTTAAATTTGTTTATTTATTTTTATGTTTTTTAATTTTTTTGGCTGTGTTGGGTCTTCGTTTCTGTGTGAGGGCTTTCTCTAGTTGCGGCAAGCAGGGGCCACTTTTCATCGCGGTGCGTGGGCCTCTCACTATCGCGGCCTCTCTTGTTGCGGAGCACAGGCTCCAGACGCGCAGGCTCAGTAGTTGTGGCGCACGGGCTTAGTTGCTCCGCGGCATGTGGGATTTTCCCAGACCAGGGCTCGAACCCGTGTCCCCTGCATTGGCAGGCAGATTCTCAACCACTGCGCCACCAGGGAAGCCCGGTGCTCTTACACTTTGTAAGAGAACTCTTTTTGTGGTTTTGTATAGAATATATCCATTTTGTTAAAATTCAGGTCTCCAGTAGGGATTTCATCTCTCAAATTACTTTTCACAAGTTACTTAAGTGAATCTGGGTAATATCCACATTAGTTTAAATTAGATTGCCTGATATGTACCAGAATTTTGGACCTTTAAACTAACAGTTGGGAAAATTTTTTTCTTTTAATTATTCTGTGAAAGAACAGTTGAATTTGTTCATAAAATTAAATGGCAGGATGAAGATAGAAGATTAAATATATGTTTACCTCTTAATTTCTCCCAGAACTCCAGTCAGTGGAGTGGAGTAAATGATCTAATTTTTAAAAGGAAAAAAAGATAAAGACCCATGAAAATGAGGTCAGAAAGTAGACAGTAGCAACAGAATTTTGGAAGCTGGAGAGTAGATGAATAAATGGTAACTGACTTAGCAGAACTGAGAAAGTTAATTCCTAAACTGGGAGTGGGGAAGCTGGGAGGCAACCCAGTATGCACAACTGAACCTCTAGAAAATTCTAGGTTGAAAGCTCCAAGCATTTCTGAAAATGGGGCTGAAACAGGAAGGTTGGTTGAGAATCTATATTTAAGAATGATTTAAACTTATAGGTCCCCTCTCCAACTCTAAACAAGCTAGAACATTGCCCTTCTACTCAGTGAAAACCTAAGGCTTATTCACTGGAGGGGTTTAAAATGTAGTCTCTTGACAAGGAAACCGTACTAATAGCAAGGGCATTAAAAGAAAATCTATCTAAAGATTTCAGACTAGTTGGGAGTTTGCCACTATGGGCTATGGCAGGGATCAGCAAATTTTTTCTGTAAAAAGCCAGATAATAAATATTTTTGGCTTTGTGGACCACATGGTCTGTGTCATGAATACTCAACTCTGAGAAACAGCCGTGATTCTACAACATGTGGTAAATGAATGGGTGTGTGCTTGTGTTCCAATAAAAACCTTATTTACAAAAATAGGCACAGGTCAGTTAGGGCCATAGTTGCAGACTCTGGCCACTACATTGATGTTGCATTCATCTTTTCTCAGAACTAAAGTTTAGATTCTTAGCTTATTCCTGTATACATTTCTCAGATCTTCTGTCTGACATATAGAAGTCAAACTTTTTATAGTAAGCTCTTGGTCAATATCAGCAGTTCACACATACTGAAAAACACATGTGAGTAGAGGCCAACTAACCATTCTGGGAGATATAATAATGAAAAAAAGACATGAATAATTTCTTCTCTTCACCATTACTAACAGCCCCAGTAACCCTTTTGTGCTTATTGAAACACAAACGTCAGTGTTTTCACAGTGTAAATGACTATGTAAGATCATGAAGTTAGATTTCCCTGAACAAACATAAAATCTACATATTATGTATTATTGGTTTGTTTTTAACGTTTTTGGTGAAGAATAACTGGTGGTGGTCACTTTCTTTATTCCTTTTTTGGGGGGTAACTTTTTGTTTTGATGCATTTTCACATTTACACAAAAATTGCAAAAATATTACAAGGAATTCCCATATATCTTTTATCTACGTCAGCAGTTATTTACCTTTTGTCTCATTTGCTTTTATTCTCTCTCTTCATATGTATTTTATTTTTTTCTGAACCATTTGAAGATAAGTTGGAGATACTACTGTGACCCTATATTCTTAAATATTTCAGTGTATTCCCTAAGAACTAGGATATTTTGTTACTTAACCACAGTACAGATATCAAACTCAGGGAATTTAACATTGATCCAATACACTTATCTAATCAGTAATCTGTATTTAAATTTCATTTCTTATCCCAATAATAGTTTTCCTAGCTATTCTTTTTTTTTTTTTTTTTTTTGGCTGCATTGGATCTTCGTTGGTGTGTGTGGGCTTTCTCTAGTTGTGGCAAGAGGGGGCTACTCTTGGTTGCAGTGGGCAGGCTTCTCATTGCGGTGGCTTCTCTTGTTGCGGAGCACGGGCTCTAGGTGCGTGGGCTTCAGTAGTTGCAGCACACAGGCTTTAGTAGTTGTGGCACGTGGGTTCAGTAGTTGTGGCACATGGGCTCAGTAGTTGTGGCTCGTGAGCTCAGTAGTTGTGGCTTACGGGCTCTAGAGCGCAGGCTCAGTAGTTGTGGCACACGGGCTTAGTTAGTTGCTCCATGGCATGTGGGATCTTCCCGGACCAGGAATCGAACCCGCGTCCCCTGCATTGGCAGGCGGATTCCCAACCACTACGCCACCAGGGAAGTCCCCCTAACTATTCTTATTTCTGAGTCCAGAATTCAATCTAGGATTACACATGGACTTGTTAATCCTCTTTAATGTGAGATAATTCCCTACACTTTGTGTTTCTTGAGCTTCACATGTTTGAAGGTCATAGGTCAGTTATTTTGAGGAATATATATCCTTCAATTTGAGTTTACCTAATGCTTCCAGAATGTTGTATTTATGTTTCTTTCAAAATTGGTTTTAATGTGAAGACATTCTTAAAAATATCTATTACTTGGAAGCATTTCCTCCTTTCACTATGCTGGTCCCCAAGTAAATATATACAGTCCGTGAACCTTTAAAATGAAAAAAGAAAAATCAGTCTATTCTCATTGATTTTTTTTAGGTCCCTGCTCTTATCCCCCTATACCCCACCTTTCCCACCATCTTGGCTAACTAGGAGTTCTGATCAGCTTTTTGTGTGCTCCATTCTTTTTTTCTTTCTTTTTTTTTTTTAAATGTATTTATTTATTCATTTATGGCCATGCTGGGTCCCCACCTCTGCGCAAGGGCCCCCTCCAGTCGTGGCAAACGGGGGCCACCCCCCAACGTGGCGCCTGGCCCCCCCACCATCACGGCCCCCCCCGCCGCGGAGCACAGGCTTCAGACGCCCAGGCCCAGCAATCGCGGCCCACGGGCCCAGCCGCCCCTCAGCTCGCGGTATCCCCCCAGACCAGGGCCCGAACCCGCACCCCCCGCACCGGCAGGCAGACCCCCAACCACTGCGCCACCAGGGAAGCCCGGAAGAAACAATTTTAAGTAAAAGGGGCGGAAAGGAAAATTAAGGAAATCTCAAGTAGAACAAAAAGACAGAAAATGAGAACATATGAGGTTCAGTATTTTAATAGGAGCTTTGTTTGCTAAACCGTAGATTAAACAAGATAGAAATTCTCTCATCTATAGTAGTAGAAATACTTAAATGATATTCATAGTATGTCATTTATTACTGTGCCAATTTAAACATAAGCATGATATAGTAAACTGCATGTGTTAGAAGTATGATAGTTGTTCACATTTGGTTTCTTAACATACTTTTTTAAAACTTAAAAATATTTTCATAACTATTATTTTATTATTTCAAACTTGGGTAGGATTCGGCATGTGGCATATTATTTGAAAGGTGTACAAATAGCCATTAAAGAGTTTAGGTGACCTTCCTAAAACCTGTGATCTTTACACTGGACACAAGACTCACACATTACATTCTTGTTGCTAAAGTAATTTTCAGAAAGTGATTAAACCTACTCAGAAAATGAAATATTTTAAAAATCAGGTAAATACTATGCTTTCTTAATACGTGCCTCTAAAGCCATTGTAGCCACTGATGACTGAATGCTAGAAGCAGTTTGGTTGTAACATGCTGTGTCCTTTTTTCTTCACGTTGTCCTTTGCTTATAACTTTTGGACAGAGGACAGAAAATATTTTTAATTTTATTGAAAACGTGGATGAGTCCATTTAACTAAAATAACCTCTATATAGTAAGCTTTGAAAACATTGTTTCCTAATGGAAGACTTGAACAAATGGAAAGAGATACCTTGCTTTCACACTATATTTAGAAGGCTGAATACAGTAAAGATAAGATTATTTCACAAATTGGTTTACAGATGTGATTTAGTATTAGTAATCCCTATGGGATAGTTTGATATGAAATTAATTCTGAAGAATCAGGGTTATGGAAGAGGATTCACTGCATAATAAATTTCTTTTAAAAACCTAGAATAAAGGCATGGTACGTAGTAGCACTACATGCATGTTGATTTCCTATGCTATCACCTGGCCATCCACATCATCCCTCTCCTCAGGCCACTCCTCCTTTAGTCATGTATACCCTTCTCCTGCTCAAACTTCTCTTCCCCATTGAAGTTCTGCTTATTTCTCATTGCCAAGTCCTTCATTAGTTCTCTCAAACAGATCTTATTTCTCTCTACTTTTTTTTCACACAGCACTTTGCTTGTACATTGAATTTACTCAGTTTGAGCTAGCCTTTGCTGTGTATGGGTCTTTCACTAAGTCATCTTGCATTGGATAAGATGTATGTTTTATTCATGCTTGAATCATTATAACAGTCATTTCTAGTCTAGCTCAAATATACTGTAAATATTCTACTGTCTACCAGTATTTATGTACATAAACATAATATAAATAGATCCGTTAATAAAGCTGTGGATACTCTTTCAAGTATTACATATTTTTTTAAAATTCCTCTCAATAAAAATTCTGTTAACTGTGACCTTTATATTCAAAATCTGGCCTCTAAAAATCATATTCTTGTATTGACTTTACCCCTGTGGCTTGTCCCTAAACAGTTTTATTTAGATGTGTCAATATTAAGCAATTTATGATATTTGACCATCTTTATCACTCATTTAACAGACGTTTATTGAGTATCTGCTCTGTGCCAGACACTGCTAGACTGTGGGGATCTGACAGTGAAACTAGGCATGGTCTCCTAAATTGAGCTTACTATATTATAGGAAGACAGACATTAACAGAAAAATGTAGTACTTAAAACTTGTAATGTGTATTCTGAAGGTAAAATAAAGGATTTGATGAAGATGTTAACATGATTTAAACTGAAAGAGGGTTCAGAAAAGACTGCTAACTCTTGAGAAAGTGTTACTGAGACCTCAAGGATGAGTAAGAAATTTGGGGCTAGAGAAGGTAGGGGAGATATGCAGGGAGAACATTCCAGAAAAGAGATCATAATGTGCAAAAACCCTGAGCAAAAAAGAGAGAGAGGGTTTGATGTAGTTCGAAGAGCTCATGGTTACTTTGTACCTGGAGCTGGAGTATGCGGGCGTTGAGGCCAGCATAAAATGATACTGGAGCGTCACAGTACTGATTTATAACACACATGTAAACACTGATAAACACAGAGCTACTGTGGGTCAGTTAGTATCCTAGCACTAGTACATAGACTCTCCGTCAATATGAAGTACTTTTAAAAAGATACTGTATTACTACTTCAGCTTATATATTTTGTAATTAACCATTTTGTAATCATATATAAATACTAGGTTTTTTTTTTTTTTTTTCAAAGCATTGAGCTTATGCTAGCTTCCATAAATTTTTACTATTTGGAGATACAGATATAGGTTGCATGTTTCTAACCCTTGAACTTAAACAAGCCAAACTGACTCAGACCTTGAAACCATTGCCATTGTTATTCCTACCTAAATGCTTTTCTTCCCAGATCTTCCAGTTCTCGTCATCATTCAGTTTTACCTTAAATATGTCAAAGAAGCCTCTCCTGACCAGTAAATGCTTACGGGTTAGGATTTGTTCACATAATTAAATTGTAAGCCCAAGAGAAAGTACTCTTTTCTTCATTTCTTTTTTTTTAAAATATACGTAATAGTTCCTAACATGGTAGTTCAGTAAATTTTTATTGAAAAAAAAATGTTATTTTCTTTTGGAATGAGTCCATAATCTAGTAGTAATGCCAAAAATAAATGTATCACTTAACCACTAGTGCCTCAGGATTCTGCCTTTGACTGTCCTATTCTGTATCTTCTCCCTTAGCAATGTCAGTCCCTGTTACGCCATTGGGTACTGAGGCCTCTTCATCATTTGGAGTTTCTCTCCTGATCTCCTAACCTGTATCTCCAGATATGCCTGCCTGTCTAGTATCACCTGCATGTCCCATGTAATTCAAAACTAACATATCTCCTCTCTTATTACATTTGCTTACATATACACCACCTTAGGCCAAGCCAATTCCTAGTCATCTCTCCAGGCCCACTGACGTGGCCTCTTCTGTGAAGTCTTCTCTGAGTCACGATAAAGACACATCCTAACAGTTTAATTTTGCTGACGTTTATCTAGCACACATGATGCTAGACTGACAAGGATCATCTCATTGCCCTGAGAGTCTAGAACGTGTTAAGGACTGTAATTTGTCCTGGTACTATTCTGCAAGATTTTATGTTTCTCTAGCAGTACTCAGCAGCCTGAATAAAGGAGAAGAAAAGGCCAGTTATAAGATTGTTCCATAGTTGGGTACCAGCTAGGTAAATGCAGTAGTGGAAATGAGTGGGATTCAAGGTGGTTTGAGATATTTCGGTGACAGAATGGTTTGGCTGATTAACCCACAAGTCTTGTGAGGTGAAGACTCATTGGAACAGATGTCATCCAGACTGGAGATCTTCAGAGATGTGCATTATTATCTTCAGGTGTACGCTGAAGCCATAGGAGAAAGTGAGGCTGACCTCTTAGGGATTAAAGCTGAGGGCAGAATGCCTAAGGAAGGTTCAGTTACCATTCCAGCAAGAGAATTAGGAATCAGGATTGCCAGCTTTCTTCTCCAAGTATGTATGCCTTGTGTTTCCCCATTTCAGTTATTATTAAAATGAAAAAGGATCTCTTGCTACCCTTTGGTGATAACAAGAAAGCGGGCTCTGAGGAGACCTCATTCCAATCCACAGCAAGTCTAAGAGAAATAACACTTCAAGGATAGAGCACATAGTGGCGGTGTGAAAGAGAGAAGGAAATCAGGCTGAGTCCCTGGGGCTTTGGGAAACAGATTCAGACTAGAATGAAGTAGGTTCAGAGGATTAGTAGAATATGGGTTTGGGTAATTCCCCCACCCTGACCCCTACTTGCATACAAGATCTAATCTCTTAGTTTAGTCTTCTAGTTTCTTTTGCAATTTGTATATCCCTCTTTACGTCACTTCTTTACACATCTCTCTCCCCAGTTACGCTGATTTCCTTCAGGGCAGGAGCTGTATTTTAATCATCCTGATTCCGTAACACCAGTACAGTACAGAAAAGATGCTTAAATAAATATAAATATGAAATGTATAAAGTATTATAACAAGCCCAAAGCCATGTGTTACAGATGGTAATGTTATCAGTGGTCAGTATATCAGTTAAGTCACCTGTAGGTCTTTATAGGAATTGCAAAACAAGCAGTCACTTTGCTCCCTGTTTAGCTGTTTTCTTTAAAAAAAAAAAAATCTAAAATGCTAATGAGAGCTCATTATTTTAGGTGATTGATGAGATTTATCGTGTGTTGAGATATGTCAATTCTACCAGAGCCCCTCAGCGAGCTCATGAAGTACTTCAAGAGTTAAGGGATATTTCCTCCATGGCAATGGAATACTTTGATGAAAAGATTGTTCCAATTCTAAAGAGGAAATTACCAGGATCAGATGTATCGGGAAGACTCATGGGCTCTCCTCCAGGTATCTTTTGTTTATAATGCGTTCAGTTTGTAATAATGTTCATACATAGATTTGTAACTTGCTTTTTTCCCCCCACCTAACTGTGTATCTTTAACTTTTCTGGGTCTGTAACTGTATCTGCAACATAATTTTTAATGACAGATTGGGCTACAGACCATAATTTATGTAGCTGATCCGCTGCTGTTAAGCACATTTGTTTCCAGATTTTCAGTATTTGAACTACACTCTGAAGAACAATCTTGTGGCTAAATCTTTGTACATATCCACAACTTTTAACTTGGCATAAATTTATTAGAGCAAATTGCTGAGTGAAAAGCTATATATATGTGAATGTTTTTTGATGTTTCTGACTAGTTAGTATTCATTATCCTATAACAGAATCAAATATACCAGACAAAACCCAAAAAATTCTTCATGGAAATAACCAGTTAATTATTTCAGCCCCTGGAGTATCTGGCTGCTACTTTAGGAGACAGGGTGCATAGGGCTGTTTTGAACATTGTCGGATCCTAGAGATTTGTGTCCTTATCTACTGAAAGAATGAATTGTTCAATATCTTCAACTCTTGCAAGTATTTTAAATCTGGGAACAAATTTTTAGTAAAATATTTTGTTCAGATTAGTTAGCTCCCTGGAGTACTCGGTGGGGTAACTGAGTGGCCGTCTGTAATTTAATAATAAAGCTTACAGCATCTCAGCATTAACACATCTGTTATTTATTGAGTACCTATTATGCGCACAGCATTGTACTGCGTCCTGTGGGGACTAAAATGAAGTATAATACATGATGTCTTCTCTCAGGAATCTTATTATTTCATAAGGTAAGACATATCCAGACTCAAATTATCGTAGGCAAGAGAAATAGTTTAAAGGAGTGTCCATTTAAATGTCAAATGAGTAGCAGAGAGAATCTTAAGGAAGATAAAATCATTGTTGGCTGGTCTGATTGAGACTTCACAAGAGGTGAGAATTGATCTGAGCCTTGTTAGTTGGCTAAAGGTAAGCAGAGAGAGAAGGAAGAATGCATCAGCCAAGGAAAATATTCTGAGTATTTAAATGTATAAGGAGAAAATTAGCAAGATGGGTTTTAGGGTATGGTTGGATCCATCTGGTCCTTTTAGAAAAGCTTCAGGAGATAGGGTTTTAAAAAAGTAGGTTATTAGTTTAAAATAGTGATTTTTATGCCCATGTTACATTCTATTATTCCTAAAACAGAATAGTTCCAAAGCCTTCCTACACCATGTCAGAAGTTCTTCCTGATCATCACATGTGATGTAACCCACTTTTTGATGGTGCCCTTGTCGTTTGGCTAATGTTGAAGCCTTTGCATATAACTAAGTGCAGAGAGGATTTGCAAACATGATAGGTCTGTACTTCTAACTCAGATGTTTATGTTTGCTTGTGTGAAATAATTCTACTCTAATTTTACTACTTATATTTTCTTACTAGGTCCTAAAAATGCTTTATAATATTTTAAATCCAAGTTTATGCCATTAAATGCCCATCTCCATTTGCTTGCATTCCACATATTGCCACATGAACATGAGAATCAGAATTTAAACTCATTTATAGTTAAGACACGGTGTCTGATTAATCCATCAGATCAAGTAGATTGCAAAGAAGAAATAATCAGAAGTGATATTATAAAGGATATTCTATCCTTGAGTAAGTTTAATTAATGAAGTATTACTGGTAGTGAGACATTTTAAGTGATTGACCATTTTAAACTATTTCTCCACAGTTCCAGGACCTTCTGCAGCCCTGACAACAATGCAACTCTTCTCCAAGCAAAACCCTTCAAGACAAGAGGTTACCAAACTCCAGCAGCAGGTTAAGACAAATGGTGCTGGGGTGACTGTTCTCAGGCGTGAAATTTCTGAGCTTCGCACCAAAGTGCAAGAACAGCAGAAACAGCTTCAAGACCAGGACCAGAAACTGCTAGAGCAGACCCAGATCATAGGTGAACAGAACGCACGGTTGGCAGAGCTGGAACGCAAACTGCGAGAAGTAATGGAAAGTGCAGTAGGAGACTCCTCAGGGTCTGGGCAGAATGAAGAGTCTCCTCGGAAACGCAAAAAGGCCGCAGAAGCCATAGACTCTCTTAGGAAATCTAAACGTCTCCGGAATAGAAAGTAAACCAGAATGTGCTTCTAGCTCCAGAGGAAGACCTGACTTCGTAGCTTGAGCAGTTCTGCATATCAGGACACTGTGAGCAACATGGTGTCCCTTAGCTCTAGGCTTTCAGAACACAACGTAAACTTGAACTCTCATGGTTTGGGACAGTCTTTTCCCGCTTCTCCTGGTTGAACTGATGCACAGAATCCTTTTATTTTGCAATAGATTTGTACTAACCAGACCTATCCTATCCTGTTTTGAGAAGTTAACTTTATTTCTGTGCAGATAATGTTTAAAGCAAGTTTATTTGTTTCTGCATATATGCACATTACATAAGGATCTTAAACCAGTCTCGACAGACTAGAAGTTAAGTTTAATACATAAAATGTCCTGTTCACTTGAAAGAAAAGACCTACTTTTTAAATGGGCAGTATCTTGTTTTTAAAAAAAAAGTTGACTTTTTGTTATAAGTGACCTTTGTCTGGAATGTCTGAAAAGTAGTAAATGCTTTTTGGTATTGAAGTAATGGGTAACTAAAACGGACTTCCATAGTATTGGCTGTAGAAGGGGCCTCTACAGTATTGACTATATATTTTTATAAACTACTGGCAAGGGACTTACCCAGTTGTTATATACATGTTTTTGGTTCACTTTTGGGGCCATGTCCTACATTTGCATGGATGGATGCATGCATTGCCTAGTCAACTCACTTAAAAAGCTCTTGCACTGGTATTTATCTTGAACCTCTATGCTTCTCCACTTGTTAGAGCAGCGTCTTAGTTCATTTAAGCGCTTAACATCTTCCATCGCAACAGCTTGCCTCTGGGGGCGGGGTGGTATTTGTATGTCCATTTGTCCTCCAGTTTTACAAGAATAAGAGAGTATTAAAGCCCATTGCTTTATCTATTCTCTCTAGGGTTCAGGTACACTGGCTAAGGCAGAACCCCAAATTCTTTACATTGATGTCAGACTTCAGGCAACTAGTACTCTTCCTTACTTACTCACACTGTGTATGCTCATTGATCAAACGTGGTCATGACCGGTGGTATAAGTAGGGAACCCAACCTGTGGGATGCAGTTTTGCCATTGAAAGAAAGTTCAGTGAAGAAAATTACACCATGAAAAAGCATTTTGATCGTTTCATTTCTCGCGAATGACCTGAGGGAAGCTTTTTAATATTAATTTCAAGCTTTCCTTATCCTGCAACTTTAAACAAAAGCTTTAATTTCGTTTGCACTCCTGTTTTGAGCTTGTAACTGGAAAAGCATGTCTTGCACTGTTCAACCTTCTAAGTGGTCACTTTAACAACCTCCAAATTGTGTACAGTGGTTACTTTCCCCAGCTGTATATTTTTGAAACAGTCAACTATTACTGTCCTAGTTTTATTTTAATGTACTAAATTATGTAGTCATTATTTGCCTGTTAAGTTCTTTTAAACAACTGTTGCCTTGGGCTTCAGTTATTTAAGGTAAACTTAGGTGTAGTGTAGAATACTATCCCTTTCCAGGTGGGAGTTTGACACCTGTATAAAACCTAAGGTTTCGGTATGTACCTTAGTTGAATAAAAGCACAAGGTCACTACCTTTTTTTATCTGTCCAACATGACATGGTTATGCATCCTTGAGATTAACCTCACCAAATGAAACTTTTTCTTACCAATTTTTAACATTGTCCTTACATAATATTGTCCTTAGATTTTGATCAATTCTTTGTCTATCTTTGAAACTCCATTTACAATGTAGTATGTTTTCAATGAAAAACCATAAAATAACATCCAAGTGTTTCATGGTTTGTTGGGAAGGTAATTTTAAAATAAACAATTTCCAAAAAACATTTGTCAGCCAAGGTCATCCATAAAAGTCCCTGTCTGGAACTCATTTTCTCAGCAGGTCTTATTTGTTTAATCATAGGATTTAGCCATATTGTCACAACTTTGGAGGAGGCCTACTGGAATACTCATGGCCTTTAATTGTCTGCTTTCCTGGTAATAGGAAGACTTTTAAGTAACAGAGTACATGTTTACAGGCTTACAAAGGGATATAACCTCAGATGATCTTTTTAATAGTTGTTAATTATTTAAAGTTCCCTGGGTCTCTTTTTAAACTACATCTGGACACCATAAATGTATCTATAGTCTTAGTTAACATGAGTATTTGGCTTCCATAATAAGCACTCACTATTAAAAGATAGATTTTCTGTTTCAAAGTCCAAATTTCTACAGTATACACTTGTAGTCATCTGCCCATAAGGTTAATGAGTTGCACTTGTTAATGCACAAATGTGGCCTAACAGTAGGAGATAAAGCACTACAGTTCAGTTTGTTTTAAGTCTTAAATCTTAACTAGCTAGAACATGTTAGGATGTTGCCTTGGCCCATTTGATAGCTGTTATACTTGCATTTGGGTAGTATAACGGTATTTAAGTTTCAACAAATCACAAAATATTTCCTTCACCTAAAACTGACATATGTTACAGGAAAATTGTAAATTAGCCTCCCAAGAGAGAAACCATCCTGCCCTGGATTATAGGTCGGTAATTTAAATGCTGTATGTTAATATTGTGTTGTCCTAGAACAACATTTTATAAAGTAAAGTATTCCTGTCATCTTCCTTGGCTGTCTTTCAGAGGAGACTTCTCTAATAAGTCATCCCACTTACAAATTGATTATGGTACAATACTACAAACAGATACAATGTGGAAGGGCCTATGTAAGAAATGGAGAGGACTGCCTCCTCACCCCCAACAGGATTCTCAGCTTATCTCCCACGTGGACTTGGCTTGGTTTTCACATATTCTGAATTATGTATTATTTTAGAACATGAGGATATAGAACCTGTTTTTTTTGTTTGTTTGTTTTGAGCTCCTCTTGATGTACAGAGCCTGGAAATAATGGGGCAAACACAAATGTGATCAGAGTAATCATACTGTTTTAAAAACTTGGGGTGCCATCAGGTCTAAAGCCACTGGTTTTGGAAGCAACTTTTTTTTTTGTAAAACGTGTTTTTGGAGTACTGAACTTTACAGGGGCTTGCCTTAATCTCTATTTAGTAGTTTTAAATGTATGCGCTATTATTCTACTTGTTAAAATGTTAAAATATTCTATGTAGCCCCTAAGGTGGGTAGAACAGAGTATAAGTAATGCCTAAATAAATAAGCTAAAAGGTGTCACTACAGCTGGATTTTTGAGCGAAAATGGACATATGAACATAGGCTATGTGTAATAAAAATAATGGCACCTTAAGATTGCACTATTTTATGCATTATTTTATATGCCATTTCATAGCCTGCACTTTAATCTCCAAAGAAACAATGTATGATGTCCCAGTTCCTTATTACTAACAAACTTTTTCCTAAGACAGGGCACTTAATTCTATTTTACTATACTGAAGTAGTTTCTTGGAGGTAGGTTCCTCTTTTGAGTTCTCTATTTCCTTAGCCATAATATTTTCTAGGATCTAGGAACTCCCTATCTTGTCTATTTCCAACAGTATATAATTTTAATTTAATGTAATGTAAAATCTCATACTTGGTGATCAGCACATTCTTATATCCTGCTCTAGCAAAATGAGTACCCATTTTTTAACACTTACCAAACCTTCTAAAAATAATCATATGCTGTAAGTAAGATTTGAAGCCAGGGATAAAGGCATTCTCAAAGGACATGCCATGTGTGATGCAGTCTCTTGGAAATGGCTGTTTCTAGTGTAAAATACAATTTGATAGGCCATTCAATGATTTGACTTGGGATCGGAATTCCTTTAACTAGTGCTCAAAAAGTTAATGAGTAAAGAACTACTTTAAAATAACAAACTTCTATAGCCTGCCATCTGAGGTGAATTATTTTCAAGAAATACTATATAATCTACAAAATGAAATTAGCAATTAGTTGACTGCTGCCTACCATGATTTTATTTTTAATAGCAATACATTTATATTTGTGGTAAACACTATAGGCTAAAGTAATGGCCTTTTCCAGCTTCCTAAGAATCTTTGTTAAATTTCTGAAATTGAAACATTAAATTGAAATTTTTCCTGTTGTGTCTGAAGAGAACCATGGGATTTAGAAGCATATTGGTAATCTATTAGGTCCATTGCCAAAGTATACATCAAAGCTATACCAAAAGTTTAGACGTGTTTAAAATTATGTGGTACCATGTCTGTTTACTTACGGTCATGAGCAACAGTAAATTACAATAGTTTACTTTCTGGAATTTTAATTGTTATAACCTAATTCAATTACTGGAAAGTGAAAAACACCTCCCGGGCACACAACAGGGTACGTAAATAAATGTGTTGTTACCAGTGTTACTTGTTTTCTTTGTATTTCATGCACAAAGATTATGGAGCTCTTCATCTAACAAATGCCATGCTAATAGCTACCACCTCTTAAAGCAGTACATTGTGTTAGTTTAATCCTCATAGCCACTTTATAAAGCAGGTTTTACTCTTTATAAGGAAGTTAAACTCAGGTTAAGCAACATATCCACAATGTTATACAAGTAAGTGCCTAAGTGGGATTTGAACCCAGACCTACCTGCCTCCAAAGCTTATGTATTTCTGCTACACTCTACTACATTCTAAAACAGCTGGGACCTATGAGACTCTAGATTACATTAATTCTTTAAACTCAATAAATATATAGATGAACATTTCATACATCACCAGAAGCAGTCTATGCCAAAAATCACTCATGTTAAGAGTAACATACAGAGCTTAAAATCATGAAGACTAGGCTTGAAGGAGGCAACTTTTGTCCTAAAGTTCTTTGACAATGGATTTACACTAGGCATACAGGTAAAAGAAAATATTCTTAAGGATTCTAAGAACCTGTAGTCTTAAATAGGCAGTCCTGGCAAGAGATGTAGCTGGAGGCCACTAGCACACATCCCTAGTTGCCTTACTATAATGTTGGCTACCAGTCAATACAAAAGTAGTGACCACCAATTCGCTTGTCCTGCCGGGGAAGAATACTCGTTCTCTTCCAGTTCGCTTTTCAAAATTCCTTCCAGCTCCAAGACTATTCAAAATTTCAATGCAATAAAATCATACAAATCAATTTCATCTCTGTCTCATAAAGATGTAACTAATAGTGAATTACTGGAAGTGAGATTTTCTGAGGAGGAACACACTCTTCTTTGATACATGCTTTATCCACTTTGTTTACAACTTAGATGTCAGAAAAGAGATCACAGATGAATTTATGCTGAAAGATGAGGGTGACAGCCGTGGTATCAGTTACCCCAACACCATCACTGCGTTCCAGTCATCAAGATATCACAGAAACATAGGGACTTCCCTGGTGGCTCAGTGGTTAAGAATCCGCTTGCCAATGCAGGGGACACGGGTTCGAGCCCTAGTCCGGGAAGATCCCACATGCCGCGGAGCAACTAAGCCCGTGCGCCACAACTACTGAGCCTGTGCTCTAGAGCCTGCGAGCCACAACTACTGAAGCCCGGGCGCTTAGAGCCCATGCTCCGCAACAAGAGACGGCACCGCAATGAGAAGCCCGCGCTCCGCAACGAAGAGTAGCCCCTGCTCACCGCAACTAGAGAAAGCCTGCACGCAGCAACGAAGATCCAACGCAGCCATAAATAAATAAATAAATATTTTTTTAAATTAAAAAAAATATATCACAGAAACCTAGAAAAATAAAGACAGCTGCTGTACCTCCCAGTCTTCAGAGGATCGATCAGGGTGGAAATCTTTATTCCTATCTCCTTCAGGTCGTTCAGTTGCTATGCAAAAAACACATTGTTGGGAAACCAAGAATCTTTATCAATATTGTTGCTTTAAAAATAAAAGGATATCTCTTTATTTATGAACTCCTCATGTTAATTCCTGAAACAATTCTTACGGGCTCCATTAAAGATTTTTATTCTCATCTAGAAAATGTGTTTCAACTTGCTTATATTCCTCAGGTTTTGGTGGGTCATTTCCTGAAAGCAAAATTATAGGAAATTGTGAGGAGAAAAAAACAGTGGCGGATGTTTGAGCACAAAGTACAAATTATGACTGGAAAGGAAATACAAATCAAGGATGAAATTCCCAAAATTCAGTAAATTTTGTTCATAGAAATACATTCAACCAAAGAGCTTTCTCAACTTTTATGTTTTCTTTAGATTTTTTTTCCCCTGGGTTCTTTAGATTGAACAAAAGTCAGTTTCTACCTGGAATCTGAAGCAGCAATGTAAATAGTAATATTGGCTCCGGGAATGCAAAACCTATGGCATGCTTTCTGTCTTAGGACACAGGGAAAACCTGTGCCTTCTCAAGGCTAAGCAGAAGATGGGGAGGGGGAAGCAGAAGCAGGGGACCTAAAATGCTTGTTCTGGGCTTCCCTGGTGGCGCAGTGGTTGAGAATCTGCCTGCCAATGCAGGGGACACGGGTTCGAGCCCTGGTCTGGGAAGATCCCACATGCCGCGGAGCAACTGGGCCTGTGAGCCACAACTACTGAGCCTGCGCGTCTGGAGCCTGTGCTCCGCAACAAGAGAGGCCGCGATAGTGAGAGGCCCGCGCACCGCGGTGAAGAGTGGCCCCTGCTTGCCACACCTAGAGAAAGCCCTCACACAGAAACGAAGACCCAACACAGCCATAAATAAATAAATAAACAAATACTTTAAAAAATAATAATAATAAAATTCTTGTTCTTCCTTTGAAGGGTTGCAGCAAGCTTACAAGAAGTGCCTTAGCTCTCTAGATAACCAGTTTCTATAACCCTAGGTGCTGCCATAGCAGCTGCTTTCCATTCCCAAAGCAAATGCAGCTTGTGCCTTCCTTGTAAGAGGACAATAAAGGAATGAATATCAAGGGGTTAACAGTGCTCAGCACATAGTAAGCAGGTAATAAATAATAAACTGTGGTAAACATACATAGGTAGATAGATATGACTAAGGAAATAGAGATACAGAAGATATATTGCATTGGCTGCATGTATTTCTTTCAATCCTTGCTTTAAGCATATTTAATTTTTTTTTTTTTTTTACTTTATGGCTGTGTTGGGTCTTCGTTTCTGTGCGAGGGCCTTCTCCAGTTGTGGCAAGTGGGGGCCACTCTTCATCACGGTGCGCAGGCCTCTCACTGTTGCGGCCTCTCTTGTTGCGGAGCACAGGCTCCAGACGCACAGGCTCAGTAGTTGTGGCTCACGGGCCCAGTTGCTCCACGACATGTGGGATCCTCCCAGACCAGGGCTCGAACCCGTGTCCCCTGCATTGGCAGGCAGATTCTCAACCGCTGCGCCACCAGGGAAGCCCTAAATTTTTTTTTTTAAGCACGGAAAACAATTAGCTATTACAGGCTTTCTAGCCTCCTTGGGAAATTTATTTTCAATATTTTAAAACTTTTATTTTCAATATTTTTAATATTTCACAGGACTTTTTACACTGCCCGGCAGTGCTTCCTTGAGAGCCACAGGAGAGAAACCAGTCTTTTTTTTTTTTTTTAATATTTATTTATTTAATTTTATTTTTGGCTGTGTCAAGTCTTAGTTGCAGCACGCAGGATCTTTTGTTGCGGGGCGCAAACTCTTTGTTGTGGCACGTGGGCTTCTCTCTAGTTGTGGCACACAGGCTCCAGTGGGTGCAGGCTCAGGAGTTGCAGCACATGGGCTCTCTAGTTGTGGCACACAGGCTTAGATGCCCCATGGCATGTGGGATCTTAGTTCCCCATCAAGGGATCAAACTCCGCATTGGAAGGCGGATTCTTAACCACCAGACCACCAGGGAAGTCCTAAGAAACCAGTCTTGAAATGCTCATCCTTCTCCACCTTGGGCTGAGGGCTCTGATAAGGAGGGAGGACCTCGGCCTGAACCTGGTAGAATAGAGGGGCCTCTTCAGAACTCCACTCCCTTCACCTTAAGACACAACAGAGTAAGAGTCAAGCATATGTGCAATGGAACCAGAATTGAGTGCCTATTCCCAGCTCTACCAATTATGAGCTATGTAATACCAGCTTGGGTAGTTAATACTTTGAGGCTCAGTTTCATCATCTGTAAAATACTTCCTACCTCAGAGAGTTGATACAAAAGTCCAAAGGATTCAGGGAAGGTGGTGGAGTAGGAAGAACCAGGAATCTGTCTCCCCACTTAGACAACAATTACACTGGCAGGATCTGTCTGATGTAATTATTTTGGAACTCTGGGGTCTATTGAAGACTTGCGCTTCCAAGGAAAGACTTGTGGTTAATTTGGGTCAACTTCGGGTCCTAGCACAGGAGCAGCCAGCCACCCATCCCCCACCCATGATGGGCTAAAAGGACCCTGTCCCCCAAATATTTGGGATCTGTGCTCTGATCACTGATCGCTGCTTCTGATCACAGAGGTGCAGACAAAGATTGCAGGAAGCCACTGTTGTAGCTCCTTCCATTGTTGCGAACCTCTCTCCCACCAGCTCTCCCATCGCCTTCTAGGAGATTTAAAGAGCCAGCACCCTTTCCACCACCACCCCTTCATCTTTCTCTTTTTTAATGTCTGGGAGCCAGACATTAAAGACGAGGATGTTCAACAACCAGTTTATGTACTGGGAAAATTAGAAAGTGACCAGGTATGCTGAGAGAAAGTCTCAAATAAAGACCTGAGAGGACATTAAGTTTACACCTCAGGCAGACCCTCAGCACAGAGACAGCCTACAACAATTAAAATAAATAAATATACAAAAACAATTACCAAAACCCAGCAAATCCTGGGCATGCAGGAGAATATGATTCCCAGAGTTACCACATTATTAGATTTAAATATCTAGTTTTCAATAACAACAACAACAACAACAAAATCACAAGGCATACAAAGAAACAGAAAAGGATGGCCCATTAAAGGGGAAAATATAAATCAACAGAAAATGTCCCTTAAAAAGGACTAATGGGGCTTCCCTGGTGGCGTAGCGGTTGAGAATCTGCCTGCCAATGCAGGGGACACGGGTTCGAGCCCTGGTCTGGGAAGATCCCACATGCCACAGAGCAACTGGACCCATGAGCCACAACTACTGGGCCTGCGCGTCTGGAGCCTGTGCTCCGCAACGGGAGAGGCCACGATGGTGAGAGGCCCGCACACCGCGATGAAGAGTGGCCCCCGCTTGCCACAACTAGAGAAAGCCCTCACACAGAAACAAAGACCGAACACAGCCAAAAAAAAAAAAAAAAAAAAAAAATATATATATATATATATATATATATATAAATAAATAAAAATTAAGAATGTTTTTCCTTCACACTCCACCCTTGGGTCATTAAAAATTGCAATGGAAAATATGAAAAAAAAAAGGACTAATGACAGATATACTAGACATATTTTAAGATAACTTTTTAAAAGATGCTCAAAGAACTAAAGGGAGATATGGAGAAAATGAAGAAAATGATGTATGAACAAAATGGAAATATCAATAAAGAGATAGAAAACCTAAAAAGAAAAATAAATTTTGGACCTGAAAAGTAAATAACTGAATGAAAAAATTTACTAGAAGGCAGATTTGAGCAGGCAGAAGAAAGAATTAGGAAACAGAAATAGGACAAGGAAATTATTAAGTCTGAGGAACAGAAAGAAAAAGATTGAAGAAATGAACAGAAACTAAAAGATCTGTGGGACACCAACAATAGGCCAAAAAATACATTGCGGGAGTCCCAGAAGGAGAAGAGAGAAAAGAGCAAAGAGAATATTTGAAGAAATTATGGTTGCAAACTTCCTAAATTTTATGAAAGACGTGAACATAAACATCCAAGAAGCTCAATAAACTCCAAGTAAGAGGTACTCAAATAGACCCACGCTGAGACACATATAATCAAACTTTCAAAAACCAAACACAAAGAGAGAACGTTGAAATCATACAAGAGAGAAGTAAATCATTACATACAAGGTATCCTCAATAAGGTTATAAGCAGATTTCTCATCAGAAACTTTGGAGGCCAGAAGGCAGTGGGTCAATATATTCAAAGTGCTAAAAGAAAACACTGTCAACCAAGAATCCTGTATCTGGCAAAACTGTCCTTCAAAAGTGAGGGAGAAATTAAGACACTACCAGATTAAAAAAAAAAAAAAAGAAAAGCTGAGGGGTTGTGTTTCCACTAGATCTGCCCTGCAAGAAATGCTCAAGGGAGTCTTACAAGATTAAATGAAAGGACCCTAGACATTAACTCTAAGCTATATTCAGAAATAAAGATCTCAATAAAATTAAATACATGTGCAATTATAAAAGCTAGTGCTACTGTAACACTGATTTGTAAGTGCACAGTTTTCCACATAAATGACAAGATTAACACATTAAGAAAAAAATCACTAGTCTATCACAGACTTTGAAAACAAACTTACGGTTACCAAAGGGGAAAGGTGGGGGGGGGGGGAACGGGATAAATTAAGAGTTAAGGATTAATGTATACACACTACCATATATAAAATAATCAACAAGGACCTACCATATAGCACAGGGAACTCTACTCAATATTCTGTAATAACCTATATGGGAAAGATTCTGGAAAAGAATGGATATATGTATGTGTATAACCAAATCACTTTGCTGTACACCTGAAACTACCATGACATTGTAAATCAATCATACCCCAATATAAAATAAAAATTAAATTTAAAAAATCACTAGTTTTAAAGCTATTATTATTGTAAGTTTGGTTTATAATTCAAAATCTTGTTTTCCACATAATTTAAGAAACTAATGCATTTTTAAAAATTATTAGTTTATGTTTGGGGGCACACACTGTAAATATAAAGAGGTAATTCTGTGACATCAACAACCGACAGGGAAAGGGATGGAGCTGTGAAGGAGCAGAAATTTTGTATGTTATTGAAGTTAGGCAGGCATAAATTCAACTTAGAGTATTATAAATTTAGGATGTTAAATTTAATCATGGTAAACACCAAAAAAACCTACAGAATATACACAAAAGGAAATGAGAAAGGAATTAAACATTTCACTACAAAAAAACTGACTAAACACAAAAGAAAAAGTGTGAGGAAAACAGCTAGAAAAATGACAAAAGTAAGTCCCTCCTTATCTGTAATTATTTTACATGTAAATGGGTTAAACTCTGTAATCAAAAGACAGAGATTTGCAGAATGGATTAAAACACATGATCCAACTATCTACTGTCTATAAGACAATTCTGATGCAAAGACACAAATAGGTTGAAATTCAAAGGGTGCAAAAGTATATTCCATGCAAATAGTAACCAAAAGAGAGCAGGGGTGGCTATTCTAATATCAGACAAAATAGCCTTAAAATCAAAAAAGTTTACAATAGATAAAGGACATTATAAATTAGCAAAGGTTTCAATACAGTAAGAAGGTATAACAATTATAAACATTTACACACCTAATGACAGACCATTAAAATATATGAAGCAAAAACTGAGATAATTGAAAGGAGAAACAGATATGTGAAAATTAATAAAGGGAAACCTTATTTTAAATGGAGTCAGGAAGCCCTGAAGGGGAGCTCTCATGAACATACCATTTGTCACAGCTTACTTTACACTCTTGGACAGGAAGAAGTTTACTACCACATCAGAAGGAAGATTTTCTCCTCGCCCAGCAATAACTCAGCCAATGAGAAACCACCACTCCCTGAACTTTCCTGCAGTGGACTTTTGTTCAAAACAACCCCTCCCATGGGGACTTCCCTGGCAGTCCAGTGGTTAAGACTCCACACTTGCACTGCAGGGGGCACGGGTTCAATCCCTGGTCAGGGAACTAAGATCCCCACATGCCACATGGTGTGCCCAAAAAAATAAAATTAAAAATAAAAAACAGAACCCTCCCAACTCCCCGCTTTCCTCGGCTTCTCTTCTTTGTTCTCTGGTTGCCTATGGTTCACCATAGTTTGCATGTCCCCAGTTGCAATCCCTCTGCTATTCCTGAATAAACTTGACTCTACTGGCTAAAAAGCTTGCCTTTTTGTTTTAAAGGTTGACAAATTGTTCTACAAGAATAGCTGGAGGGGCTTCCCTGGTGGCACAGTGGTTGAGAATCTGCCTGCTAATGCAGGGCCACGGGTTCGGGCCCTGGTCTGGGAAGATCTCACATGCCGCAGAGCATCTAGGCCCGTGAGCCACAAGTACTGAGCCTGCGCATCTGGAGCCTGTGCTCTGCAACAAGAGAGGCGGTGATAGTGAGAGGCCCATGCACCGCGATGAAGAGTGGCCCCCGCTTGCCACAACTAGAGAAAGCCCTCGCACAGAAACGAAGACGCAACACAGCCATAAATAAAATAAATAAAATAAATTTTAAAGAAAGAAAAAAAGGTTGCCAGTATAATACTTCATTGATTAAACTTCCTGACTCTTTAAAAAAAAAAAAAAGAATAGCTGGAGACAACA